>NC_048222.1:56561589-57297413 GCF_002007445.2 Ailuropoda melanoleuca
GAGGGAGGGAGGGAGGGAGGGAGGGAGGGAGGAAGGAAGGAAGGAAGGAAGGAAGGAAGGAAGGGTGAAGGAAAGGAGAAAAGAAATGAATGCAGGAACTCTAAGACCAGAATCACCATAATTCAAGTGCAGGACTACACATCAGAAATAAATGTGATGCTTTCCTGGAATGGATATGCCACTGAGTCAGTCCTAGGCTACTTGTGACAAAGCTCCAGATAGGACCACCAGACAGTAAGGAACACAAGCTCTCTAAAACCTGGGTTTTAACAAATCAAATTGATTTAGCAAATCAATTTTCTTTTTGTCCTTATACTTTTTTAATTTGGAGAAAAAGTAGAAATATTTCATTTTCTTGTTCTTGCCCATGACATTAGAGATATCCCTGATAATTATTCAATGTTTCTAAGGAAAATACTTATTCTAACAAACTTCACTACATCTTTTTAACCCCATCTGAAGTAGTAATAACAATACTAGTTGTTTATTTAATGAATGCATACTATGTGTCAAGCACTGTGTAATCCTTATAACAACTCTTTGTTGGATAGCAAGGAGATCATTATACAGAAAACAAACCTGACACTTAAAGAGGTTGAACTGAATTAACACGGCTGAGTAGAGCTCACATTCAAACCTAGGGCTGTCTGACTAAATCCTATTACAGTACATACCTACATATCATTAGAACGAATGTATCACTAGACTGTATCCTTCAAAAGAAAATTTGAACAAAGACTTTAAAAAGAGAAGGATTTTGTCAGATAAAACTGGTTTATGAACTGCCATTACTGCCCCCTGTGAACACCACACAGGAATGGTCATATCCACCTCATCCTCTAAAATACGTGAATTAGCAAAATAGAACAGAAACATCAGTTAGCATTGCAAGGTAACAAAAAATACATAATAAATAAAATAAACCTTGATATATAATACACATCGTAAGTTCAACAGCTAGTAGTTGCCTTATAAACTGATTTACCTGAATTCCTTTAAATCCACATAGAAAATAGTTGTGCCATAGAGGCTTGGTTTTGTCAATCTGAATATTATTAGCATTAGTACTGAAGTCCCTGCAAAAACAAAAGACACCATGAATTTAAGTCTACAGGCTGCAAAAACCCATGGCTGCAACATCAATGGCTGACTGCTGCCATCTTGTGCCATAAGAGTGACACTGAAATTTCATTCTCCATTTATTTTCATCTATGTACTTTACATTCTACCCCAAAACAACAAACATCCCCACATGCTAAAAAGTAAGGGAAGTTGTAGTGACCTTAACAATTAACCTACTTCCGACTGACCCTTTTTATTTCCTGAAACTGAGAGGAACCAATATATTTCAGCAGGTTTTACACCACTTTTTATTTCATGATGGTCCTTGTTAAGCTGACGTAAACCACATAAATGCTTATCCTTGGGGTTTGCTGTTTGGCATACCTCTAACTGTAACGGTACTCAAAGCCTTCTCTCCCCACACTCTTTGCCACCCTCCAATTTTACCATCTGCGCAGTTTAAGGAGAAGATGGAAAAAACAAAACAAATAATGATGATTCTAATGGATCATAACTCATTGAATTAGGTTCCATGAATCTTATACTGATATAAATTAACAAACGAAAAACTACCTAAATGAAGGAGAAGGAAAACCTCTTCCTTAGAGTAAAATGTCAAATAATAGATGAAGTAGAAACGATGGAAATTAAAAAATCACTATGTGGCAAACTCCATCATAATTGTTTCAGGGAAGAATCATCAATGGATGCTAAAGTTAGGGAGTAAAAATTTGATAAGAAACAAAATATTTACATAGACCCCAAGTATTTCCCCATCAGATACTTATTGCAAAGGGAAAAAATAGTAACTTTATGGCAAAGAAATCTGGCAGACACCATCTTAACCAAATGATCAAAATTAACATCAATAAAGGTACATCATGTGTCTCCTTGATATCATGAACTGAGGACATATCAGTTGATGTGTGGGAATTCTTTGTATTATTTTTGTGAGTTCTTTGTTAAGTCAAAAATTATCTCAAAATGAAAAATTGATGAATAGGTTTCTAAATCAGCCAAAGGACAAAATATGTGAAATGGAGGAGGAGGGGGTCAATTAAAAAGTGAGGAAATAAGCAACGTTCCCCATATTGACTGAATGCTCTTCACATGGTTTACTAAATACCTATTATATGCCAGTCACTGTAGAAGGTGCCCTCCGTGAATTATCTTAACTCAATAACATGGATACATCATGTCCTAAGAAAAATATTTAAGCATGCAAGGCATTCATAGGATTATAAACATAAAAGGCAAAGGGCTTATCTTTTCATAAGCTAGCTGAGACAACATGAACACAAATTATGATCACACATTACTGTCACATGATGGTGTATAATATGGAATGGGATATGAGACCAAGAGGGCATCATCTCTATAATCAGCATATTACAGTGAAGAGAGGAGGCATTCCTGGCAGCTCAGAGAGGTTTAGTGACTCTCCAAGGACATACACAGTATGACGCCAGCTCACAAGCATTGTACTGTACCTACAGAAGTTAAAATATATTGCCCACAGTCAACAAGAGTTCACAGAATTTGTAAAGCAGAAAAAATTATGTTAGCAAAACTGATCAGGTTCTTTTCCTAGCTAAGCAAAGATCTTGAAAGTCACCACAAAGAAAAGAAAAACAGAAAGCAGTCAGGGGCAGTGGTAAATTGAAAAAAATAGTGGAGGAAATTTGTACAGATGTAGGAAGCTACATGAGAAATATCAAGGAAAAAGCTGAAAAGTGCCAGTTCCTACAAAATTAGAAACATAGCTTAAATGTCATAGAAAAAACTTCCCTTTGATTAGTTATTTCATGTCTGTTCTTTCAAGCATCCCTGTCCTGCCTCTCTGCCCTACCATTTTCAAAGATTCAAAAAAACAAGCACACATTTTCCCACCAATTCCCACATTGTATCACCCATCTTCTTTCTCCACTCTTGCATCCATGTTGCAGAATCTAGGGGGAAGTCCTGAAAATGAGCAATTATAACTTACTACATTGATAATTTCCACCTATACATTTTATTCATTGATTCACCTGTTCTTCCAAAAAACATTTGCCCAGTGTCTACCCTGTGTGTGCCGGGCACTGGGCTAGATCATTTACAAAAACAATATTATAAAAAAAATAAATATTTAGAGAAAAGTTTGAGAAAAAAATGTACAAGACAGATACCCTTACAACAACAAACTATTTCTAAGAAAAATTGAAGAAGACCTAAATAAATGGACAGATATACATGTTCGTGGATTGGAGGAGCAAATACTATTAAGATGTCAGTTCTTCCCAAATTGATCTCTACATTCAGTACAACCCCAATAAAAATCCCAGTGTACTCTCATAGAAGTTGAATATCTGATTCCAAAATTAATAAGGAAATGCAAAAGATCTAGAATAGCCAAAATAAATTTGAAAAAGACAAACAATGTTAGAGGACTTACACAACGTGATTCCAGGACTTCTTATAAAGCTACAGTTTTCAATTAGCAAACCACATTCACCAATACATTAAAAGGATGTCCACAATAGCCAAACTATGAAAAGAGCTGAGATGTCCATTGACGAATTGATAAAGAAGATGTGGGGGGTGTGTGTGTGTGTGTATACATACATACATATATGTATATATACATATACATGGGCAAAATGGGTGAAGGAGAGTGGGAGATACAGGTTTCCAGTTATGGAATGAATAAGTCACCGGAAAAGAAGGCACAGCAACACAATTGGAATATTACTCAGCTATCAGAAAGGATGAATACTTACCATTTACATCATGGATGGAACTGGAGGGTACTATGCTAAGCAAAATCAATCAGAGAAAGACAATTATCATATGGTTTCACTCATATGCGGAATATAAGAAACACCACAGAGGATCATAGGGGAAGGGAGGGGAAAACAGAATGGAAAGAAATCAGAGAGGGAGACAAACCATGAGAGACTCTTAACTATAGGAAACAAACTGAGGATTGCTGGAGGGGAAGTTGGTGGGGGATGGGGTAATTGGGTGAAGGGTATTAAGGAGGGCATGTGATGTGATGAGCACTAGGTATTATATGAAACTGATGAATTACTGAACTCTACATCTGAAACTAATAATAATAGGTTGGATAATTGAATTTAAATTTTTTAAAAAAGGATCATTCGCCACAATCAAATAGGATTTATTCTGGGGATGCAGGATGAGTCAATATTTGCAAATAAGCATCATAAACCACATCAGCAAATCTAAGGATAAAAATCATAGGATCAATTCAACAGATGCAGAAAAAGCATTTGACAAAATTCAACGTCTGCTCATGATAACAACTCTCAACAAAGTGGGTTTGAAGGAACATACCTCAACATCATAAAGGCTAAAAATGAAAACCCACAGGTAACACCATACTCAATGGTGAAAAACAGAGCTCTTTAAGATCAGGAACAAGACAAGGATGTCCACTGTCCCACTTTTATTCAATATACTGCTGCAAGTCCTAGCTCCTAGCCACAGCAATCAGACAAGAAAAAGAAATAAGAGGCATCCATATTGGTAAGAAAGAAGTTAAGCTGTCTCTATTTGCAGATGACATGATGCTACATACAGAAACCCCTAAAGACTCCATCAAAAAACTATTAGAAGTAATAAAGGAATTCAGTAAAGTTGCAGGATACGAAATTAATACCCAGAAATTGGTAACACTTCTATACACTAATAAAAAAGTAGCAGAAAGAGAAAGTAAGAAAACAATTCCATTTACAATTGCACTGAAAAGAATAAAATACCTAGGAATAAAATTAACCAGGAAGGTGAAAGACCTGTACTCTGAATGATAAACCACTGATGAAAGAAAATGAAGACAATACAAACATATGGAGAGATGTCCTATGTTCATAGATTGGAGGAAATTAATACTGATAAAATGTGCATACTACCTGAAACAATCTACAAACTCAATGCAAACCTTATCAAAATACCAAAAGCATTTTTCACAGAGCTAGAACAAATAATCCTAAAATTTGTATGGAATCACAAAAGATCCCAAGTACCCAAAACAATCTTGAGAATGAAAAACAAAGCTTGAAGTATCACAATTCCAGACTTCAAGATATAGTACAAATCTGTAGTAATCAAAAACAGACACAGAGATCAATGGAATGGAGGCGAGAGCCCAGAATTAAACCCACACATATATTGTCAATTAATCTATGACAAAAGAGGCAAGAATATACCATGGGAAAAAGGCAGTGTCATCAATGAATGGTGCCGGGAAAACTAGACAGCTACATGCAAAAGAATGAAACTGGACCACTTCTAACACCATGCACAAAAATAAACTCAAAATGAATTAAAAACCTAAATGTAAGATCTAAAACCATAAAATCCATAAGAGAACACAGGCAGTAATTTTTCTGACATCAGCGGTAGCAGCATTTTTCTAGATAGTTCTGCTCAGGCAAGGGAAACAAAAACAAAAATAAACTATTGGGACTACATCAAAATAAAAAGCTTTTGCACAGCAAAGGAAACCATCAACAAAACAAAAAGGCAACCTACTGAATGGGGGAAGATATTTGCAAATGATATATCTGATAAAGGGTTAATATCCAAAATATATGAAGAAATTATACAACTTAACACCAAAAAAACCCAAACAATCCAATTTAAAAATGGGGAAAGGATCTGAATAGGCACACAGATGGCCAACAGACACATGGAAAGATGATCCACATCACTAATCATCACGGAAATGCAAATCAAAACCACAATGATACATCACCCCACACCTATGGCTAAAATCAAAAGGTCAGGATGTGGGAAAAAAGGAACCCTCACGCATTGTTGGTGGGGAAATAAATTGGTACAGCCACTGGGGAAAACAGTGTGGAAGTTCCTCAAAAAATTAAACATAGAAACATCATACAATGCAGTAATTCCATTACTAGACATTTACTCAAAGAAAATGAAAACACTAATTCCAAAAAGATATATGCACCCCTATGTTTATAGCAGCATTATTTACAATAGTCAAGATATGGAAGCGACCTAAGTGTCCAATGATAGATCAATGCATAAGGAAAATGTAGTATATATACAACAGAATATTACTCAGCCATAAAGCAGATGAGATTCTGCCATTTGTAGCAACATGGATGGACATAAAAGATATCACAATAAGTGAAATAAGTCAGACTGAGAAAGACAAATACCATATGATTTAACTCATATGCGGGATCTAAAAAAACAAAACAAATGAATAAGCAAACAAAAAGCAGAATCAGATCTATAAATACAGAGAATAAACTGATGGTTGCCAGAAGGAAGGGAGTGGGGGGATGGGCAAAATGGGTGAAGGAGAGTGGGAGATACAGGTTTCCAGTTATGGAATGAATAAGTCACCGGAAAAGAAGGCACAGCATAGGGTATATAGTCAATGATATTTTAATAGTATTGTATGGTAACAGATGGTAGCCACACTTGTGAGCATAATATAAGGTACAGAGAAGTTGAATCACTATGTTGTACATATAAAACTCATGCAACATTGTATATCAACTGTACTCAAATTAAAAATTTTAAATTAAAAAAAAAAGATGGTTTTCAGATAGTGTGATATTGGCATAAAGATAAACAAATACATGGGGAGCCTGGGTCGCTCAGTCGGTTAAGGGTCTGGCTCTTGATTTCGGTTCAGGTCATGATCTCAGGGTCATGACACTGAGCCCTGAGTGGAGCTCCGTGCTCAGTGGGAAGTCTGCTTGAGATTCTCTTCCTCTCCCTCTGCCCCTCCCACTGCTCATGCACATGCTCTCGCTCTCTCTCTAAAAAAGAAATAAATCTTATTTAAAAAGATGGACAAATTGGGGCGCCTGGGTGGTGCAGTCGTTAAGCGTCTGCCTTCAGCTCAGGGCATAATCCTGGCATCCTGGGATCGAGCCCCACATCAGGCTCCTCTGCTGGGAGCCTGCTTCTTCCTCTTCCACTCCCCCTGCTTATGTTCCCTTTCTCGCTGGCTGTCTCTCTCTGTCAAATAAATTTTAAAAAAATCTAAAAAAAAATTAAAAGATGGACAAATACCTCAATAAAGAGAATAGAGTCCAGAAATAGACCACACATTTATTGCCACCTGCTTTTCAACAAAGTTTGTCAAGATAATTCAATGGGAAAAGATCTTTCCAACAAATGGTAAGAAACAATTGGATAGCTAAGAGCAAAAAAATAAATCTCAACCCTTACCTCATGCCACATATAAAAATTAATTCAAACTGGATCATAGACCTAAATGTAAGTGCTAAAATTATACAATTTCTGGAATAAAACACTAGAAAAACTTTTAGTGCCTTGGGTTTGGCAAAGATTTCTTAAAAAGTCAAAAACTATAAACGATGAGGAGTACCTGGGTGGCTCAATCGGTTAAGCATCTGCCTTCAGCTCAGGTTATGATCCCAGGGTCCTGGGATTGAGCCCCATGTGGGCAGGGAGACTTCTCCCTCTCTCTCCGCCCCTCCCCCTCTACTCATGCTCTCTCTATATATATCAAGTAAATAAAATCTTTTAAAAAAAACTACAAACAATGAAAAAAAATCAATAAATTGGACTTGATCAAAATTAAAAATTATTCTTCTTCAAAAGAGATGGTAAAAAAAAATGAAAATCCAAATCACAGACTGGATGAAAATATTTGTAAAACATTAATCTGACAAAGGACTTGTATCTACAACATACAAGAAAATCTTATAGGTCAATAGAAGAAGATGAAAATCCTACTTAAAAATGGGCAAAAGATTTGAACAGGCCCTTCAGCAAAGAAGATATCTAGGTGACAAATACATGAAAAGATGTTCAACATCATTAGTTAGAGAAATTAAAATAAAAAACCTCAATGTGGTACTGGTACACATTTATGAGAGTGGCTAAAATTTAAAAAGACATGTTAGAAAAATGTAGAGCAGGGGCACCTGGGTGGCACAGTGGTTAAGTGTCTGCCTTCGGCTCAGGGCGTGATCCCGGCGTTATGGGATCGAGCCCCACATCAGGCTCCTCCGCTGTGAGCCTGCTTCTTCCTCTCCCACTCCCCCTGCTTGTGTTCCCTCTCTCTCTGGCTGTCTCTATCTCTGTTGAATAAATAAATAAAATCTTTAAAAAAAAAAAAAAAAGAAAGAAAAATGTAGAGCAAATGGAACTCTCACACACTGGTGGTAGGAATGAAAAATGGTACAACCACTTTGGAAAACAGGCAAGTTCTTAAAAAGGTAAACCAGATAGTCCTAGATATTTACCCAAGAAAAATGAAATACATGTCCACCCATAGATTTGTCTATAAATATCCACAACAGCATTATTCATAATAGCCAAAAGCTAGAAATGATCTAAACGTCCATCAATGGTGAGTAGATAAATTATAGTACCTCCATGCAGTGAATGCTACACAACATGTGGACAATTCTGGGAGGCAGGCTGCACACTTCCTAGGAGTCCTGGTAGAATGAAGCCCCTTACCCAGAGCAGGGGCTACCTACTTTAGTAATTCATCTCTGCTTCCCTAAATCATTCTCCATGTTGTTTCAGTACCACACCTGGGATCATATACCAAATACTCTATCTTCATTCAAGTCTGTGTCAGGCTCTGCTTTTGTGAAAAAATGAAACTGAAACCATACATTCATGAGGGTTAAGTGAATTTGAGTAAATCAATATGACATATTATTATGTAGCCAGTTTTAAATGTTTACAAATAATGACACAAAATTGTGTTTGAGACAATGTAAAGTTTTCTTTAAAAGATTCAGTATAGAAGTCGGGTGTTACATGCAAGTAATGAATCATCGAACTTTACATCAAAAACTAGTGATGTACTGTATGGTGACTAACATAATATAACAAAAAATATTATTAAAAAAAAGAAGTCAGAAATTTCTGTATTTTGCACAGCCTGGTATTGTGCCTTATTAAAGGCACACAAAAAACATTTACAGAATGAACAAACATTACTGAACACAAACTAGCCAATGAACAATAAGCCAAAAAAAAAAAAAGGCGCCAATCATATGCCCAAATCTTTTTGTGTAACTAGCAAATCAAGTCCATATAAGCAAGTAGGACTCATCCCAGGAACCCAAAAACAGTTCAACATTAGAAAATCCATCAGTGTAATTCATACTTTTTTAAACTGTTCTTCAAAACTGAATAGACATTTAATAAAATTCAATTAACAGATTAACAAATTTCTTTTTATCTTAGCAAACTAAGAATTCAAAAACAACAGGAAACAAAAAAAGTATGTCCTTAACTTGATAACGCATATGTACTAGAAACTTCTACCTATTATGCACCAGACTCAAAGTCTGACACTGAGCCTCCCAGCATTGGAGAGGCTACGGTATCTGCAGGCACAGAGTTTACAATCTACTGGGGGAACACAGGCAAGTAAGTAGGTAATTGTAATACAGCGTGATAAGATGTTATGACGAGAGAATTAGAGGGTGCCCTAGTAACATAAGAGAGGCATCACCACAGACTTTGCTGAAGACAGCTACCTAAACAGATGATAAATACCTTCTGGACAGGGCAGAGTTATTTTCATTTCTGTATGGCCTAGTATCTAAAATAATGTCAGACACATGGTAAGTCTTTAGGAAATGTTTCTTAAATGAATGAGCGAATGAACAAAAAGGAACAAATATTAAAGAGCAGCCTTAGACTCTTTTGGAAGTCAGATACAGATTTTCAATAAATTCAATGATTTGTTACAAATTTGATTTCTTCTAAAGAGTTCATTTGGATAAGAATACACACACACACACACACACACACACACCCATTATACACAGGAGCAATCCTAAATACTCACGGGTACAAGGGATTTGTATTGGCTAGTTGAAGAGTTTGTGTTTTCACAGGTTCCACAGCTATTAACATATCTTGTTCTACAGCCATAGGAAGAACAGAATATCCGCAATAATCTATATGTTCTCCTAGAGAAAAAGAATTTTTAATACTGCTAGCAGATGAAACAAGAGAAACTCAAGTAGGTTGACATACAGGAAAAACTTGACCACGAGCCAGGTTTTAACAGAAAATAAAAATACGATACACAGGAAATGATTCAGTTCTCTTATTCTCCCAGACATCCAAGCCAGAAACTTCTGCTAGAATATTAATTCATTTCTCTAATTTTTAGATTTCTTTATATCGTCACAAGTTTTTTTCTACTTTCTAATTCATAGCGATCATCTTCAAATATTTTGCTTTGTAACTAGTTATACGAAGTATCAAAAAACATAATATCACCTTTCTCTGTTGCTCTTTCACATTACCTTGTTAAATATGAACAATTGAAGCCTTTAGCACACTCTGCCTTATATTAACATTACGTGAGTCTCACTCTCTTCCTTGTTAAGCCAACACGCCCACTAAGCTGAGGACTTTGCCTTATTTTTATTTGTGGCCTAACTAAATGTCTAAAAATTAGACTGGCATTGATAAGTTATGCTGAGTATGCTAGACGTAGCTAGAGTGAAGAAAAAGAAGCTAGAAAAAGAATTTTAATCTGCAGTATTTTATATATAATAAGCAAATATGGGAAACAAACTATTCCCTTCTATGCATTTTAATTCTTCTATGAATCATCAGCAGGAATTTTATTTCCTATTATACCATAATATTTTCTCCAAGTTGCTATTTAAATTCAAGGTTACTATTCATAAGATTTAGATACAAAATAACAATCCAAGAAAGAAATAAGCACAATAAGCAAGCTCATTTATATTTCCCCAGGACAGGTTTTCATGCCTGATTTTTCCTATGGCAAACACTGCCCAACTAATAAGAAACACAAAACGAACGGAAGACAATTCAACAGCATAATTATAATTATGTTTTTAAATAATTATTATTCTACATATTATTACAGGTAGCAAGTCTCTTTCTATGTTGATGTGTCCTTTAAAGTGAAATGATAAAGGGTGTTTTTATGGACTGACAATGACAAATGGAGAAGTGGTTTTCAGAGCTGTCTTTCTCACCAATTTCCTTCAAAAAAAACAGTAATATAAAATAGTGGTTCACAAGTAGAAAGTTATACATTTATCTACATGAACCTGTATCATTTTTTTTTTTCCTTGCTGGCTGTTAAAAGAGTCAAAGTAGCCCTCTTCTGGTGCCCTAGATGCCAGCCTCTCTTGCCTTCTCGGGAAATCTGCTCCATAAGTTCCTCTCTCTCAGCTATCTATAATCTCTCTCTCTCTCCCCACTGGCTTTACTCCATTCCCCCTCTCTCCCTCATTTAACCACGCTCAAACATCCCATTTTTTAAAAAATCCTCCATTCTTTGCTTCAAAATAAAATAAGTCACCTGAGTTGATAATAATTGAAGCTAGATACTGGGTACATGGGAGTTCATTATATTATTCCAACAACTTTTTTGTATGTTTACATTTTCCACCATAGAAAGTTTTCTTTTTAATTCTTCTTGACTCCTAGTTTTTCCTCAGTTCCCCAATGCCATTTTCTCTTGATAGAACCTATTCATTCTTCAGGTCACCACACTTTTAAAAGGGCTTCCCAGTACTCTTCTAATCCAATGAGTAAATGTAAAACCATCAAGATTATTCACCACTATCTACAAATTTAACGTGCAACACAAAAAAATCTTCTCATCTCTCATGAAAACAATATTAACAACAAAAATTTCAACAAATTTTTAAAATAAATGGACAAAATTAACATTAATCACATGGATTGGGAAAGAGGAAAATATAGTGCGTTCCTTATGCAAAAGCTTAACTTGCTATAGTAGATACATGTGAAATACTCTATTTTTTTCAGTTCTCTTGGGAAAAGTTAAGAAAATAAAGTGCATTAACAAAAATTTAGATCTTATCAAAGGAGGAAAAAATTAAGAGAAGGAACTTTTGCAATACCTATTATGTTGACTCTTCCTGGCGCTCGAACATAAAACTTGGGAATGGATCCAAACTTAGAGTTAAACATCTCCTTTAGCTTCAGCAATCTGAAAGCAAGAGTAGAATACTTCAGAATATCTGTATAACAGAAAAATCTATAAGCTACATATGCACAAACATATTTCATATACCTACCACCATTATCTCTAAAAAGAAAAGCAAAAATTTTTTACTGACATACTTCTTTGAAAATCCTAGGATATGACAATACAGTAACTTCCTAGGTGACAAAAGAGTATAGCTACACACACAAGTAAAAAAGATGAATATACACAAAAGGAAAAACTATTTCCTTCAATTATAAAGAATATAACTTTCTGTATAATTCTCATCAATATTCAGAGAAGAATCTTTATACTAAAAGAAATAGCATGGGGTAGTATTTCAGTTTCCTAGGGCTACCATAATAAAATACTACAAACTGGGTGGCTTAAAATAATAGAAATTCATTGTCTCACTGCTCTAGGGCCTAGAAGTCCAAAATCAGAGTGTTAGTAGGGCCATGAGCCTCTCCTTGCCTCTTTTTAGTTGCTGGTGGTGGCCATCCAACCTCGGCATTCCTTGGATTACAGCTGCATTGATCCAAATTTTGCCTCTATCACCACACAGAATTCTCCCCATGTGTCTCTATTTGTGTCTGTTTTTCCTTCTTATAAGGACACCGGTCTTACCAGATTAGAGCCCACCTTCATTCACTATGACTCATCTTAACTTGATTACATAAGAACATAAAGATGCTAGTCCAAATAAGGTCTGTTCTCAGGTTCCAGGTGGACATGAATGGGGTGCAGTTGGGGAGGCACTATTTAACCCAGTAGAAGTAGTCAACTGAAAACTAGAGTGGATATCAGGAGACCACAGTTTGGGTCAAATCATTTTCCCTTAGCCTCTCTTCTGTGAAATTAGTTTTACTAGATATTCCTTATAGGCCCCTTCTAGATCCAAAATTCTTATAATACATTTAATAATTTTATAAGAATTTTATACTGTTAAATCATCTCAAGGCACTTCTATGAATACCCCCACTGTTTATAGTCCCACACCATAGTGTATCTGAATAATAACACCAGGACAATAAATATCTTTTAAAGTCTACCATATTCAAGACACTCATTAATTAACCGATTGATCTTAAAGATTAATTCATTGTAAGAAACAGATATTCACACCAAAAACAGCTCAAGGAAAAAGGAAATTTATTATAATGATAGAAAGATATGTTAAATATCTTTGGAAGTTATTCAAGATGGTCTCCTAAGAATTGGACAGTCATCAAAAACTGTTTATATAAGTGTCTTTGGTTCTCTTTTCATGTCTCATCCTGTCATCACTCCAAAGACAACTCTACTTCTCTTTGCTCAGTGCTGTTCACATTTCAGTTGCCTCTGTGAGCGCCTTGGTTTCTGCTCCTCCACACCTTCAGTTTTCATGACACTGCGGCTTCAAGTCTACAAGATTTAATAGCTCCAGTGTCCTACATTATCTGATTAAGTCTCTGTGTCCATTAATTCAAATTCTCAAAAAAGATAATCTGGGTGGCAGAGTTTAGGAAACAATAAGAAAACAGAGGTAGTAATCCTGATATCAGACATCGTAGAATGTGTGCCAAAGAGCATACAAGGAAAATTCTTAATGCTGACGGCTGCAATTCAAAATGAAGGTAATAGTTTAAGAAATGCTCCCAAATAAAACTGTAACCACTTTTATAAGGCAAAAACAATACGCAAGGTAAAGAAATACAGACAGGAATACACTAACAATAAGAGACTATAAGATACCTTTCTCAGTATAAAAACAGAGCAGGTGGACAAAAGGAAGAAAAGAAAGACTCAAACAACAAAACTGATAAAGTAGATTATGGATATGTACATATATTTAGCATTATACCTGTTAATGGGAAATATAACTTAAGAATGCATGGAATATTCACAAATATTGATCATATCTTAAATCATAAAGAACACATCTGTAAAGTCTTATATATATATATATATATATATATACATAAAATATAGAAAAAGTGATAAAGCAAATACAGTAAAATGTTACCATTTGGAGAATCTGGGATAAGAGTATACAGCAATTTTTTTTTTAACTATATTTCACTTTTATGTAAGTGTGAAGTTATTTCAAAATAACCAAAAAATTTTAAGGGGTGCCTGGGTGGCTCAGTTGGTTAAGCATATGACTCTGGATCTCAGCTCAGGTCTTGATTGCAGAGTCATTGAATTCAAGCCCCTCTTTGGGCTCCATGCCCAACATGGAACCTACTTTAAAAAAAAAAGTGTGTTTGTTTGTTTGTTTGTTTGTTTAAAGAAGAACTGACTGGTGCTTTACTAAGTACTCTACTTATAAAGGAAGTTAATAATAGTCCTTGGTCTCTAGGACAAATTTGGCAGAAAAAAAAGACAGTTAAGCGTAAAAGTACAATACAGAGAGACAACAGAGTGATAAGCCAGACAAACACAGTCCTTTGGGAGCACAGAGAAAAGATATTTCACCCCTACTGTAGAAGAATGTGGGTGGTAAAATAAATCCAGAAGGGGGATGATAAGTTAAAGAAGGCTCCCCTAAAAGACAATAATTAAAATGAATTTTAAAGGATGATGTCAGACAAGTGGGATAGGGTGACACATTCTAGGCAAATGCAATGAAAAGGCCCAGTGTGCTGCATTCAGAAAATTATAATTAGGGTTTAAATACTTCAGAGGAGGAGGCTGGTGGTAATCAAGCCCCAGATATTAAAGGGCCTGGTATGCCATGTTGAAGAACCTGGCTTTTAACCCATAGGCAATGGATGTAAAGACACATTTACGGATGGAGTGATATTAATCAATTTCACACTTGAAAAAGCCCACTGAGAGGTGTACAAAAGATGGGTTGTAGGAAGACAAAGCAAAAACAAATCTAAAAGGTGGCCATTTGTAGTAAACCTAGAGAGAAAGACTAAAAGGTCCATTAGTGATGGGGATAGAAAAGGGTGAAAATTAAATTAAGGTGATATTTAAAAAGTCAAATCCATAGGAAATAGTGACCAATTAGAAGTGCGAAAATGTGAGAAAGAGGGAGAAGCATATTACTCCTCTTTTTCTGGCTTCCATAACTCCACTAGCCTCAACAGAGGCTTATGTTGTTTCTGCTTGGGAAAATCATATGCAGACAAAATTCAAGGTCTGCTGAATTTGAATCCTTATTAATTTGCTTTTATAAGCACTGCAAACACAAATAAGGTGAAGTGCTAACAGCAGAGTTAGAATGAGCCTCCTAAAATGTGCTTTAATGAAATGATTTGGGGGTTCTCAAATGTGCCCTTTTCCCAGACTATCTCAGGAAGGCAGTCTGTCCATGCTTTTTTGTAAGTGCTCAGCACCGGAGGCTTACCATTCAACACTCCTCCCTTTGAAATTCAAATGCATGGAGGGTATAAAAGGAAACAAGAAAAGTATTTCTAAGAATAGAAAGAACTTAAGTGTATAGTGTTTTTCTAAACTTCATACCTAATCCTCTAATAATGAAGCAGTATGGCTGTAATTGGGGGAGTAGCTGTACTTCACAGCTCTGGGCATCACCAGCAAGACTCCATCTCTTAAAATGTAGTCATTTAAAGTATGCGCCCCACAAGAGTACAATGAGCATTTTCAATATGAAAATAATAGCTCCTAATCACAGACCTGCACCCCTGAAACAAATAACACATTATATGTTAATTTTTTTAAAAAGTAGGATGCAAAACAACAGATCTAGTGAAATTAAGAAAACAATTCCGTTCACAATAGCATGAAAAAGAACAGAACAGAAAACAGTCTGGTGTTTCTTCGAAAGGTTAAACTTAGAATTAGTATATGACCCAACATTTCCACTTCTATGTATATGCCCCCAAAGAACTGAAATCAGGGACTCAAACAGATACTTGCACGAGAATGTTCATAGCAGCATTATTCACAAGAGTCAAAAGGTGGAAGCAAGCCAGCATCCAACAACAGATGAACGAATAAACAGAATGTAGTGTGTGTGTATATGTGTGAATATTTTATTGATCCATAGAAAAGAATCAAGGTCTGATACATGCTTCTATATGGATGAATCCTGAAAACATTATGCTAAGTGAAATAAACTAGACACAAAAGGACAAATACTGTACGATTTCACTTATATAAAATACCTAAAATAGGAAAATTCATAGAGACAAAAAGTCCATTAAAGGTTACCAAGGGTTCTCCAAGGGTGGAGAAAATAGGGAGTTACTGCTTAATGGGTATAGAGTTTATCTGGGATGATGAAAAATGTCAGAAATATGTAGCAGTGGTGATTGTACAACAATGTAAATGTAATTATGTAAATGTGATGTATGCAAATACATAATGTAATTATGTAACAATGTAAATAATGTAATTAATGTCACTGAATTTTACACTTAAAGTGGTTAAAATGACAATTTTATATTTATTTTACCACAATAAAAAGAATCAAAAAAAGAAAAGTAAAGAATAGCTCCTACAAAGATTATACACTTAAAGACAGAATTGGCCAAAACATCACCACACAAATTGCTGAATCTGGTGTTCTGAATGTTTTTGACTTAAGATACAGATATATATCTCTATATCTTTTATAGCAGTTTTAGTAACAGAACTTGAGGGAAAAAATTATGACTGCAGTAAATGAAGTGGATTTTAGTCTAAGGATTGATTCTCAAAGGACACTGGGGTGACCATATGGCTAACTGCAGAGATGAAGGAAATAACATTTGAGGAGACAAGACATGTATCTTTGGTTTGTCACTGTGACCTTAGGCAAGTCTCCTATCCTGTCTGGGCTTTTGTTTTCTCTTCATTATCAAGATACCTAGTCATGGCATTACAGAAAATACTAATTTTTACTACTAATCTAAGAATAATTGGTTAATATGTATTTTTATGGTGAACGGGATCAGAATAATGCCACTCCAAAATATGCCATTTAACATAGGATTATTTTGAGCTGAAGGCAATCAAGAAACAGCAGACACAGGAGGAGCTCTCTACCCTCCCTCCATCTGCCTAAAAGCAGGGCATACATTTTTCCCTTCTCTTTGTGAAGGTGTCTCTCCTCCCCTCTCCCACACCAAGAGATGACTCATCACTAGAGACCTCACTGACTGGAGTCTGCATAAACAAAACTTACTAAAATAACCCTTACCTTCCATTGGTTTCCCCCGTATATTCATGTTCCCACTACTTACCACCCCTAGAAGCCCAAACTGCTTTCCTCTGTCTAATCATTTCTCATTCTCCTTTGTCTAGTCATCATCCTTCATTAAAATGGTATAAGTTCCCAGACCCAACCACTTCATCGGTTTTTACTGCTTTTCTGTGAAGCCCCCTTGTGCATGTAAAATAAACCTTTTCTCCTATTAATCTATCTTTCCTCAGTTTAACCTTGAGGCCCCAAGCTACTAAACCTAAGAGGGTAGAGAAAAAGGTTTTCCTCCCTCATAACGGTAATTTATGTGCGTTCTATGCCTCACTTTCCTCAACTACAAATTGAGGATAATAATGGAACTCACTGGAAAGGTTTGTTTTGAGGGTTTTATAAGAATCAATAATTATTACTAATTAATTATAACTGTTAATTTGAAAATTTAACAAATGTTAAAAATGGCATTTCAAAGTATAGATAATTGTCCTTGAGGGAGAAGGGGAAATTTTAATCCTACTTCGATCCTTCCATCATAATAAATTCTTCCTAATCAGAAATTCAAATGTAAAAGTGAAACAATAATTATATTAGAGATCTTAGAAAATAAAATCATCATGGTAACAATAAAAATAGTAGATGGCCTGAATAATAGAAGAGGAATTGAAGAGCAAATTAGTGAGCAAGATAAAGCTGATGGAAAGTAGATATTAAGGACAAGATTACAATTATTTCGGGGCGCCTGGGTGGCACAGCGGTTAAGCTTCTGCCTTCGGCTCAGGGCGTGATCCTGGCGTTATGGGATCGAGCCCCACATCAGGCTCCTCTGCTATGAGCCTGCCTCTTCCTCTCCCACTCCCCCTGCTTGTGTTCTGTTTCTCGCTGGCTGTCTCTATCTCTGTCGAATAAATAAATAAAATCTTTAAAAAAATTTAAAAAAAAAAGATCACAATTATTTCAACTACAACAAAAATGAGGGATTTATATTTCAAAACTTGTAAGATGCAACCACAATGATAGTCAGAAAACATTTTCTAACCTTCAATGAACATAAGAAAACAAGAAATAATGGAAATAAATGAAATATGCATATAGCACAAGAAGCAAGAAATAGAGAAATTAGAAGAAATGAATTAAAAGATAAAAACAGAATTTACTGAACTGGGGGGAAAGAGCAGATACAGTTAAAAAAATTACACACTGGTTATTTGATAAAAACAATAATACAGAAAAAATTTTGAGTGTTATTATGTAACATCAATATGAGAAATAAGAGACAACTATAGATTCATAAAGATTTAAAAAAATTTTAATATAGACAAAGGTGGTTTTTCTAAGAAAATATAAATTTCTAAAAATTGACGGAAGAGAAACAGAAAAAGCAGTCAGAAATTATCTCCTTAACAAAGCTCAGAAAATGTTATGAGTTAGTTCTGCCAGACCTTAAAGAAAAAGGATCCTTTGCTTTTATAAATGGTTCTAACAGTACAAACTGGAAAGACTTTCTGATGTGGGAAACAAAGTCAAAAGAAAAATTAAATTTCCTTACTCCTCACAGTCCATTGACAAGTCCAGGCAGAGTGACATTCCTCTAGAAACTCAGCTGCCTCAATGTTGACACTTTGCTAAGGGCAAAAGGCAATCTTTGCCTGACCCCCCCAGGATCCTGTAAACCACTTCAAATAAAAATTCCTTTGGAAATTTCCTTTATCTCTGAATCCCCCCCAAGATATTTGTTAGCAATCATCCCCCAAGCTTATGACCCACTGATACACATCTGAAGGGTCTCATGACTAAGGTTTTATTGGACAGTAATATATTACCTTTCCCTAATAACAGCTAGCCCCCCTCAAGATCCTGGAAACCTTGCTTCCAAAATTCCTTAGAGACTTACACTATACTTAACCCCCTCCCAACTTGAAGGTATATAATCGCCACCCCTCATAGCCCCAGTGCAGCTCTTTCTGCCCACAGGTCCTGTCCCTGTGCTTTAATAAAACCACCTTCTGCCCCAAAGATGCCTCAAGAATTCTCTCTTGGCCGTCGGCTTCGAACCCTAACATCTTTCCTGTATCACTTTCCATCTCATTTTAGGCGGCTGGAATAACCCAGATGCTAGAACAATGATAGCCCTCAAAAGTAAAGTACAGGCTATTATCACTTGTGAAAACAGAGAAAAACTAAATAAAATATTGGTAATTTTAATCCAACACACATTATTTAATATTTGTAACCAAAGAGAGTTTATTCCAGGAATATAAAGATAGTACCAGGAAATCTCTTGATTAAACACACTATTCCAACAAAATAAAAGGGGAAAACTCTATAATTCCATGATCCTCTCAAAATATGCACACACACAAAAAAAAGATTTAATAACCATGACTAAATTTTTAATAAAATTTAAAATTATTTTTAAAAAAGCCATGGACATACTAGAAAAGAAAGTAATGTCCTAAATTTAATAAAGGCTATTTATCAGAAATAATAAACATCTTATCTGATGACAAAATATTAGAAGCTACCCCACCGAAATGAGAATAAAGACAAGGGTGATATCATTCAACACTGTACTATAATGCATGAAGTACAAAATGTCTACACAACAAAATACATCATCAAATTAAAGGGAAAGTGCTAGACTGGGAACAATATATAATATATACAAAACAACAAATGGTTTATATCCAAAACTACCATTCATACCAAAAATAAATACATAGAGCTCCTAAAAACTAACAAGAAATAGACAATATAATAGCATCTTTTTTTTTTGCAGGGCCATTTGGCAGGAACTATCAAAATTTTAAATATTAACTTTGACCCTGATTCCATTTCCGTTAATGAGCTTAAAGAAATATCATCAAAAATACTCAAAGATATATGTACAAAGATGTTTACTGAAGCACTGTTTATGAAAGTGAAAAATTGGAAACTTAAATATACAGTGTAGTTGAGTGGTTAAATAAATAATGGTATTCATACTACGAAATACTCTCAGCCCTAAAAAACAATGATATAAATCTGTATAGACTGATACGTCAGGATCTCTGAGAAATATTGTTAAGCGAAAAAAAGTAACAGAAAAATAAATATGATTTCACTTTTATGACTATAATACCATTTTTATAAAAAATGGTAATAATGAATAAAGATACAGTGATACTATAAAGATAAAATGATATTACAGTAATGTGAGCCAAATGGATAACTTCTGAGAAGGGAGTAAGAATTGGCAGCATAGGATAGCAATCAGAGACTATACTGAGAAAAAACTGTGGAATTTTCAAGTTTTAATGAATATATTTTTAAATAATCCAAATCTTTCATATTAAGAATGCAATTCATGCAGCATCATTATTCATAGAACCAAAAGTTGGAAACAACCCAAATGTCCATCATCCAGTGAACAGACAAACAAAATGTGGTATATCATACAATGGGATATTGTTCAAGCATAAAAAGGAATGACATACTGATAACATGTTACAACATAGATGAACCTTGAAAACATTACATTAAGTGAAAGAAGCCAGTCACAAAAAACCACATATTATATGATACAATTTATTTGAAATTTCCAGAATAAGCAAATCTATAGAGATAGAAAGTACATCAGTGGTTGCTTAGGGTAGGGGAGGGGGGGTGGGGTGGGAGTGGTGGTGATGGTTTAAGGGATACAGAGTTCTTTGGGGGATGATGAAAATGTTCTAACTTTGATTATAGCAATAGCTGTACAATTCTGTGAATATACTAAAAACCACTTAATTGTAAATTTTAAATGGGCGAACTGTATGGTATGTGACTTACATATCAACAAAGCTGTTACCAAAAAAAAAAAAAATAATAATCCAACAATTTAAAAGTTCATTCCAAAGAGAAGAAAAAGAGAAGACACACCACTCCTAAGAATGCAAAGAAAGCTAGAGCAGTGGAATTTGAGTAGTCATACAGTACAGGGAGTATGCAAGATTGAAATGAGAAAAAAAAAATCAGAGCTTTTATTCCTATTTGACATTTATATAAAAAGAATAAAAAGAAATGAAGCTTTCTGAAATTTTTAATACTATTGACATGTGCCCTGTGAAGTCAAAGAGGCATTCTAAAGAAACAGTAGGAATTCCAAAGAAGACAGTCTGGCCGTGGGGCCCTTATGCATTTTTTTTTTCCCCTCAGCATATTGCAACACATGACCAGTTAGGTAGGCTCACAGATACACTATCTAGATTTAACTGAATCTTTCCCACTAAAATGAGTAAGTGGCTGGAACATTGCCTGAAACTTATTACTATATTTCACGCACAACTGAAAAACAAGAAAATGGCAGAGCTCAATTATCTGACCACTATTATGATCTCTTCTGCGGCTAGCACAGAATGATAAATATTAACAATAAATATCTGTTGCATGACTGAATATTGTAAAATTCATAAAAGGCAAGAAACAACTCCAAGGAAACCTAGTAAACAATTTTTCACTTTTAGTGCATGTTACCACTATTCCCCTTCTCCCACACAGTAATTATAGAAATATTAAGCATTATGATTAAATCATAAGAAATAGAAACACAGAAGAAATTTATACATGGATATGGGCCAGATTATTTTCACATAACGAATTTATGAATTTTATTTAAAGCATGTCTTTCACAATGTGCCCTAATTCATTCACGTATGTAAGGGCAACAGTACCTCCCAAGGACCTCCAGAGAATCTACTGATATCCAGAGACCTACACAAGTAGTCTAAAGCCCTGCTGGTCTCCGTATCCAAAAATTATGTTTCTTCCAGGTAACTAAAGACCTACTGTTTGATTCCGTAAGAGAGAAAAAAGCATTTGCAAGTTTTAGTAAGTTGTAATATTATCAACCGTCACATGACTGTGAAAAACCAGGAAGTAGGGAGAGTTTGAAGACTTAATTTTAGAGAAAAAAATTAACAGGGAAAAAGTAAAAATTAGAAACAGCAAAGGGGGAGAGAAACCAACCGTAGAAAAGCTGCACGGCTAATATGTAGCAGGTTGGAGACTTCATGCTATGAGATTTCCCTCCTATGTCAGAACTAAGTATTTCTACAAAGTATCTGCAAGATGCCCTCAAATGATAAGATCCTCCACTAGGTATCACTAAAGTTATTCTGTAGCTACGTACTGGCCGCAGATTAATTCCCAAAGCGAAATGCATAGATTTTATGGTTTAAAGGGATGCAGAGACCAAGGGGGTTTTGTTTGGGTTTGGATTTTGGTGTGTTTGTTTTCAATGAGTATTTTAGAAAAGGGACTTTAAAAAGCACCACCAACTGGCAGGCAAGACAAAGAAGGGGTTCAAAGTTAATTTGGGCACTTCCGCCAAAGCCCAGCAGAAAGTGTACCACCTTCAGCACCAATCGGAAAAGACGGATCTGCACGGATGAAGAAAAGCACTCAACCCCTGGTAGGAATCAAGGTGTAAAGTATTTGCGGTGTGGTCTTTCTCGCAAGCCCAGCCATGCGCCCTTATAAAATCCCAAGGATTCTGTCCACTCCCGGGAGCAAAAGAAGCACCCAGCGAAGAGCCAGAAGTCCTGGACACTATCTTAACCTAGCCTACCTAGGCGATCCCAAAGCGCGGCATCTCCTCTCCCCCACCTGGGATGTTCTGCCACTTGGACTCGACGCATGGCAGGGCCCTCCGTAGCCATATTTCGCTAGATCCTTCTTTGCTCCGCAGTTTCAACTGGCGAAACAGAGAGCTCCCAAGGTAATCACGAGACATCTGCGGCAGGAGCCTTTTCTTCCGGGCGACAGCAGCCCTCACCCTGCGGAAATCCTGCCGCTTTGCTGAGGTGGCTGCTTCCAGTCGGCCCCGCCTATGGCTCCTCCTCCCTGGGGCTCCAGGGCCTGGCGCCCTCCTAGCAGCTGTCAGGTACAGCCACCGTGCTGCTCAGAGCTCTGGGCGCTGGGACCCGCTGGGGCCCCTGCGCGTATGAAGAAGCTAAGGAAGTTTATTTTCTGCGCCCTGGGACATAAGTCTGAGAACACTATTATAGCCTGGCGCCTCAGGTTGCTTTTCTCTTTTTTCTTTCTTTTTTTTTTTTTTTTTTTTTTTTTTTTTTTAGTTAGGGTGTTTCTTTTTTTCTTTCGTGACCAGCAGCTACACCCCCAAATAACACTAAATTGTTTAGTTATTGCCTTAAGGGCAGTATAAAATTGATGCAGCTTTTGATTTAAATATATTTGTTTATTTCCAGAATGGAGACTTTAGTGGGCCTTCCCAGAACACAATAGTGAAAAGAAGAAAATACATATCTTTCAAACTCCAAGAATCCTTTGCATCCAGTTCAATCCCTTCATTTTTCAGCTACCTAGACAAGTCCCAAATGCCCTACGAAAAAAGCACACCATTCCCATCCCATCATTCTAGTATATTTGTTTTCTTTCCTTCAGGGTTCTCATAACTTCTGCATATTTCTTTTCTTTCATATTGTCTGTTTCACCATCTCCACCATCACTACCACTACAAAGTAAGCAAGTTGAGGGTAGGAACTGTGTATCTAGGCAGCATCTAGCAGATTATTAATAGGTAAGATGAACTGAATGAACAAATGAAAGCTGAAGTGACTTCCTAAGGTCACACTGTTAATTGGTAGTAAAACTTGAATTGTCAACTGAGCACTGTCAGTGCTGTGTTAGTTCACAGGGGAATCATGGGATGACTAATGCAAAACATAAAGAACTTACAGATTTCAGTAAAGGAAACAAACAAAGACAAATTTGGAATTACAATATAATTGTGTCTGCTCCCTGCTTTGCCTCCACACCATACATCGTTCTGAAAAGTAGGTGGTTCATTTCATAAACCTAGAGATGTATGGTCACCATTTTGGGTGACAATAAAAACAAATAAGCATTAGAGATACCAAAATGGCAAACAACAATAATATTGCTAAAAGTGTGTAACTGCATTTTTACAAGAGACATTTTTACAAGGTCAATGTCAGTGTAAGGAATGAAAACTTCCAGCATGCCTAATCATCCTTTTTTCCCCCACCACATTCCTAGTATGGCAATTTTAGAGATAAAAGAGGTAACTGCAGTATAGACCATTCTGAAGGATTAACATGAGTAGTTGATTGAGTTAAAGGTGATACTGTTTATTAAGTACTTTGTAGGCACCATGCATTTACATCATTTTATTTAAACTGAAGAGACTGAGGCAGATTAAAAGAAGCACTAACTAGGCTAGGCCATTAGTCTATAGGTGGAAAAGTGAGGAGATAATGCAAATTGTATTTATCAGAACTCCTCTCAAAAAGGAGTGGGTATTAAATGTTGGTGGAAATAACATTTCCATAAGCCACTTAGGTTGGTTGGTAAGATCAACGGATATGCTCTAAGAACAGATAGTCATCAATTTGCCTTTGAAGGAGAGAAACCGTCCCTGAGTGAAGTATATAACAGGCTACAGCCAAAGTTGAGGTATTTATCACCATCCCCCTCCACCCCACCCCCACACACCTTCGTTACAGTTGTGGCAGTAGCTGCATTTCTCGTTTCTCTACAACCACGGCTGCTGTTGGGCAGTCCATCTTAACTTTTACTAAATCCAGTTGTTTTTTTTTAAGTAAGCTCTATGCCTAATGTGAGGCTTGAACTCAAAAGCCTGAGAATTAAGAGTTGCATGCTCTACCAACTGAGCCAGCCAGGCACCCCAGTCCCCTCATTAATTTTAATTAACCCCCCTGAGTACACCATGAGTTTCCTGTCCAGATCTTAACTAATAAAAGGAGTCCTCCTTTTTTGCCTTCTAATATATGGCGTTCAGCCTCTCTAAGTAAATGTAGTAAAAAAAAAAAAAATGAATAAATAAGATAATCAATCTGAAGGGATGTCAAATCATGAGCCTATTTGGCATAACTATATGTCTCAACCCAGACAAGTAAGGGATCATGAATGCTAGAGTTTAAACACATCACATTTTTATTGAGCATTTTCTATAGGCAAAGCACATGCTTAGTTTCAGGGGATTCAGAGGTAAGTAAGATAGTTGTGTCTTCAAGGAGCTTTCAGCTTAATAAAAATATAAAATAACCATAATACAGAGTAACGAAGCTATCAAATATATACTTATAAAGGGTAAAATTCTATTGGGAATTATATGTCAATTATTTTTGACAAAGGCGCCAAGACAATTCAACACAGAATGGATCATCTTTTCAACAAAGCTAGAACAATTTGATATCCATATGCAGAATAAAATAAACCTCCACATTTACCTCATGCTATACACAAAAATTAAACTTGAAATTAAACTCCTAAATGTAAGAGTTTAAACTATATAAAACTTCTAGATGAAAACATAAAAAAAAATCTTAGTGCCCTTGCTTCTGGCAAATATTCCTTAAATACAACATAAAAAGCACAAAAAGCTCTTACAACTCAATGGTAATAAGACAACAAATAACCCAATTTAAAAATGGGCACAAGAATTGAAAAGATACTTCACCAAAGAAGATACATGGATGACAAATAAGCACATGAAAAGATATCCAAAATTAGTCATTAAGGAAATGCAAATTGAAAACACAATGATATATCATTATACTTCTGCTAGAGTGGTTTCAAATTAAAACAACTGACCATACTGTGTGTTGACAAGGATGTGGAGCAACTAGAACTCTTATACACTGCTGGTAGATATGAGAAATGGCAAAACCACTTAAAGAAACAATTTGAGAGTTTCTTTAAAAGTTAAGCATACACCTACCAACCAGTCCATTGCTAGGTATTTATCGATATTCATATCTATTACCACATAACAATATCATCACAAACAGCAATATAAAACAATACACATTGATTACTTCACAGTTTCTATGGTTCAGAAGTCAGGGTATGGCTTAGCTGGGTCCTCTGTTGTAGGGTCTCACAAAGTCTTATCTGAGGTTCAACTGGGGAAGGATTCATTCCTAAGATCACCCGACTGTTAGCGGTAATCGGTTCGTGGGTTGTCAGGGTGAAGGCCACAGTTTCTTGCTGGCTATTGGCCAGATGTGACCCTCAGCTCATTGCCACATGATCCTTTATAACATGGCCACTTGCTTTCTCAAAGCAACTAGGGAGACAGAGTCTCTCCCAGCAAAATGAGTTCACAATCTTGTGTGATGTAATTATGTTCACATAATCACATATATCACCTTTGCTGTATCTTATTGGTCAGAAGCAAGCCACATCTATTTGTCAATTACACCTCACTAAAACTGAAGCAAACAAACAAAAAAAGAAGCAAGTCACAGATCCCACCCACATTCAAGGGGATTATTTTGGATAATCCAAGAGCATGCATGTTTAATAAGGAGACCACCTCTGTCTGTCCGCCATAATCCTCAAGAGCAATGAAACATACGTGCACAATTTTTTGTGGACACAAAAGTTCTATGGACACAAAAACTTGTACACATATGTTCCTTGCTGCTCTATTTGTATTAGACAAATACTGAAAAAACTCAAATATCCATCAACAGGTGAATAGATATCTTGTGAGATATCCATACAATGGAACACTCAGCAATAAAAAGAAACAATCAACTGAAATCAATTGAAACAACATTGATGAATCTCAAAGAAATTATACTGAGTGAAAGAAGCCAGGCAAAAGAGAGTACATACTGTATGATTCATTTATATAAAATTCCAGAAAACGAAAAATAATTTATATGACAAAAAGTAGATTGATGGTTGCCTAGGAAAAGTGAAGGGGGTTGAAAAAGAAGGATTACCAGGAGGTAATGAGGAAGCTTCTGCAATGATAAGTATGTTCATTACCCTGGTTCTTTTTTTTTTTTTTTTATGTTAGTCACCATACAGTACATCCCCAGATTCCGATGCAAAGTTCGATGCTTCATTAGTTGCGTATAACACCCAGTGCACCATGCAATACGTGCCCTCCTTACTACCCATCACCAGTCTATCCCATTCCCCCACCCCCTCCCCTCTGAAGTCTTCAGTTTGTTTCTCATAGTCCATAGTCTCTCATGTTTCATTCCCCCTTCTGATTACCCCCCTTTTCTTTATCCCTTTCTTCCCCTACCGATCCTCCTAGTTCTTATGTTCCATAGATGAGAGAAATCATATGATAATTGTCTTTCTCTGCTTGACTTATTTCACTTAGCATTATCTCCTCCAGTGCCGTCCATGTTGCAGCAAATGTTGAGAATTCGTTCTTTCTGATAGCTGAGTAATATTCCATTGTATATATGGACCACAGCTTCTTAATCCAGTCATCTGTTGAAGGGCATCTCGACTCCTTCCACGATTTAGCTATTGTGGACAATGCTGCTATGAACATTGGGGTGCATATGGCCCTTCTCTTCACTATGTCTGTATCTTTGGCATTACCCTGGTTCTGGTAATGGTTTCACAGGTGTATACATACGGCAAAATTCATCAAATTGTACACTTTAAGTATGTGCAGCTTAACGTACCTCAATAAAGCTGATAAATTATACCTCGGTAAAGGTTTTTATATATATTTTTAAAACATAGGATCCACTTTCTACAAGGGCACCACATCACATTAATGCTCCCTGTTAAAATTTTTAAAAAATTATTCTTATTTACCATTGAATAAAACTGATGTCAAGGAAAAAAGAATATCATAATTGCACAAAGTATTCAGGATAGGTCATGTGAGTAAGCTGACATTTAAATGGATTTTTAAGGACAGGAAAAATTTTGATGCATAGTGATCGCTATAAGGGCATTCCTTGCACAAAAAAATGAACAAGTTTATTCATTCAACAAACATGTATTAGCACTTGTGTACCCAAGCAGTGTGTTAAACACTGTGAAGATCTT
The DNA here is from genome assembly GCF_002007445.2 of Ailuropoda melanoleuca. Lineage (NCBI taxonomy): Eukaryota > Metazoa > Chordata > Mammalia > Carnivora > Ursidae > Ailuropoda > Ailuropoda melanoleuca. The sequence goes on from NC_048222.1 coordinate 56,589,600, forward strand.
TTTGCCTGACCTAGCAAATTTCCAGACTGGGTTGATTAAATTTGGAAATGATTCAGAATATTATGCTCAACATTTAGCTGCAGTTTTTTCAGGGCTCCTAGTCACTAACTTACTTGAATTCTTTCCACTTTGTAGGAGTAAAGAATTACATTAAAGAGCAGAAAATTATATCAATAAATTCAATGTAAATCAACATGCAGGTTTATACATGTGATCACTGTGCACATGGTTAATAGATAATTGCAAAATTGCTATACTGATTAGAATGCAAAACTATGTACTTCTGGTTACTCTGAGGAAATAAACCACCTTGAAATTCTATTTTTTCTTTGGAAGAATTATGGATTTCAGGTAGAGTAACCATGTGACTTTTTGTCCAAACTTCTGAGAGTAATGGATGCTGATCATTATTATTTGGGACAACAGTACTAAATCAGGGCTGTCCCAGAGAAACTGAGAAATACAGTCACCCCAGTTATAGGGAGATTTTGGTTTAAGGTTTACAAGTATGGATTTCTGAGCTCTACCCCAGACCTACTGAATCAGAATCTCTGGTGCAAGATTTGGGAAGTTTATAATCTAATGAACTGCCATGCTTGGAAAGCCTTGGACCCTAAAATGATATCATAAAGCCTCTTCCAATTCTAAACTCCTATGCCTTAGAGGGGAATTTTGAATATGAACTTCATATTAGATGATATTAGGGAATTATTAATTTTCTTGATGTAAAAATGATCTGAAAACATAAGAAAATGTTCTTGTTTTTAGGAAATAAACATAGTTGCACCTAAGAGTGATGTATCACGATATCGGCATTTTACTTTCAATTGATTCAGGGAAAACACATAAAAACACAAAGCTGATGGTGGGTATAAACGTTCACTGGACTATTTCAATTTTTCTGTATGTTTGAAATTCTCATAATAAAAAGTTGGCAGGAAAAGACTATTAGGGAAAAACTTTGTGTATAGGTAGACAGTCTTGTTATAACTTAAGAACTGTGACCAAAAAGAAGGCAATTCAATTGATTACTAAAAAACCCAGCCTGTAATTCCTCTTCTTGGGTTTTTTCCCTAAGAAAAAACAAAGTGGCAAAGACATTCGCTGCAAAATTGTTTAAAATAGTGCTGTTTTCCCCCAACGTTCATAGCAGCATTATCCACAATAGCTAAATCATGGAAGGAGTCGAGATGCCCTTCAACAGATGACTGGATTAAGATGTGGTCCATATATACAATGGAATATTACTCAGCTATCAAAAAGAATGAATTCTCAACATTTGTTGCAACATGGACGGCACTGGAGGAGATAATGCTAAGTGAAATAAGTCAAGCAGAGAATGACAATTATCATATGGTTTCTCTTATCTATGGAACATAAGAACTAGGAAGATTGGTAGGAGAAAAAAGGGATAAAGAAGGGGGGGTAATCAGAAGGGGGAATGAAGCATGAGAGACTATGGACTCTGAGAAACAAACTGAGGGCTTCAGAGGGGAGGGGGGTGGGGGAATGGGATAGACTGGTGATGGGTAGTAAGGAGGGCACGTATTGCATGGTGCACTGGGTGTTATACGCAACTAATGAATCATCGAACTTTACATCAAAAAAAATTAAAAATTTAAAAATTTAAAAAATTAAAAAAAACAATGGCCAAAATAAAAAAATAGTGCTGTTTTTGCAATATTCTAAATGTATAATATTAATGGCATGCTTAGGTAAATCATGGTGCACTGGTACATTTAATGAAGGGATTGCTACACAACCGTTAAAATAACAATTGCCAAGAACATATTGCATATATTGTCCTATGCTGTTACATAACTAAGTGCAAAAATAATCCGAAATTATATCTGTGCTACAACTACATAAAATTTGACTCAAGTGGACAGAACTGGAAGTTTATATGGAAAGTGCTGTTTAAAACGCAGTTCCCCCCTGTATTTCATTTTCATTTTTTCCTTTTGAATTCTGCTAATGATTTTGTGCAACAATAATGCATATTTTAAAAACCAGTTGTTACCTGTTACCTTAATTTTAGTTAAGGGCAGTAAAGGTCGGTTTATAATTCGGTGAAAAACTGAATAAGATTTTAGGCGCCTCGATGGATGCTTAACTGGTTTGGGATAGCCACAGCATCGTTTTGCCGACTACAAATATAACAATCATTATGTGTAAACCGTGCTGCTGAAAAGGTCTCCAAACATCACAGGAACACCCACCACAATGTGTGGACAAAATGCACATAGATAATCAAGGCAGAAATATTACTACCTGTCAAATAGGACGGGCATGTCAGCCTTTTCTCCGCGAAAGGCTTCTGATCCTACGGTTCCTCTTAATTTCACCAGGATGAGATGGTTCCAGAGTCCCAGGCAAAGGAAGAGACTGTTCCCTTGCCCAGGAGGCTGGAAACTGCTCAGTGTGAGCGCAAGGTTTCCAAGACCGTTCGGCAGAGATACTCAGCACTAGATTCCCCAGTTGCTAGGTTTAGTTGCTAAGGCACCAACCGTCTCGCAGGAAGTGGGGAGCAGTGCACTCCCTTTTGGCGTCGTAGCGAGCCCTCTCGATACGCAGCGCATTCGTTCCGGGAGGAAACATTCAGCTCCTCTAAGACCGACGGGAAGGCGAAGAGAAGCTGGGAGTGACGCCTCTGAGTCGTGGAGGATTGTGGGAGGAGGTTGTCTCCAGTTTCTCCTCCCTCTCCCCCCGTCCCGGCCAAGATGTCTGACATGGAGGATGATTTCATGTGCGATGATGAGGAGGACTACGACCTGGTGAGGCGGAGGGGACGGAACTCTGGGGTTAAGGGTGGTGTCTGGCTTTAGGGGCTGGGACAAGGGCGACCGCGGCCTCTCCCCGTAGAACATGTGCTTCTTCCCTTCTCTCCCGGTGCAGTGACAGGACGGGTTTATCTCCTCCTTCCTGCACCGGGCCGGGCCCTGCTTCTCCAGCATGGGGGAGGGGAGGGTAAAGGAGGCAGCGAAAGGGGTCCCGAGCACTGCGCTCCAAGTCTGAGCGCCTCCTCCGTTTACCTGGACACCCCTGGCCTCCGGCGTCCGGTTTTCGGTGCCTCCTACCTCCCCCCACCGCGCGAGCCGCCTCGGGGATCGTGCAGCAGTCTAGGCCCTGACTCTGCCCTTTCGGGCCCAGCTTTCTGGTCCCCTCTTCATCACCCTGGAACTGAGCGAGTGCGAAATGCTGAGAGAAGGGTCTGAAAACTGGGGGGCCTTACTGCTCCCGGGCCTGACCGCGAAACGCCGCTTGTGGGTCTCCTGGAAACAGTTTAATAATAGGTCTTGTCCAGGGTCGGTTTTGGTTTAAGGTAAAGGTGCAACGGAGCATTCAGGGCAAGGATAGCTGTTAAAAAAAAAAGTAGTTAAACTACTTGTTTTGAGAAACGCTGGGGAGGAGGTTTTGCTTTTTGTTTGTTTTGGTGTGGGGGGTGGGGATAAGGGGATTGACCCAGTGGATTTCTTTTTTGACTTAGGGATTTCCCAGTATTCAAAGTAAAAAATATCGACAGTATATAAGTGAACGAATTTATGTAGCTGAATGGTGATCTGTAAAGATTCAAGATTTAACTTAAACGGATTTACAGGTTTTCAAAAAAAATTCACTACCATTTCAGGTTGCTATTCAGAAACAATAACTGTGCGGACTAAGAAAAATTATCCGGGCCAAGAATTAGCATCAACTTTCCTTTTTTTTTTTTTTTTTTTTTTTGTTTGGGGGATGTTTTTGTGCCTGTTTCTGGTATATTATAGTGATGCTGCATTATCGTCGAGTTATGAAGTAGATGCTTAGGGATATTTGGCTCATCTTTTATGTTTTAAGTGCCAGATATTTTTGAGACATTAATATATCGTCTTGAATTCGTGTAAAACTTCTTCGTATGGTCGTTTACAATTAATCTTTCTATTTTAAATGAAGGCACATTTGCAAAAGGTAGAGGGAAGTGCTTGCTCTTACCTGAAAATCATAGTAGAGGTTTTGATAATTCTTAAAGCTGAACGTAGTTTTGTTAATAGTAATGATTTCTGCTTTACATTTTAGTTTGTGCAGATCAAGCCAGTTGTAGGCAGTGCATTGAGAATGTGTTACTTGTGATATGTGCGTTTTTATGTATTGCATGTTTATTTGTATTACAGGTATTTTCATAACTGTGAAAGTGTCTCTCTTAAAAATGTCTGTATTTTTGATTCTTGTTTTTAAATGTTTCTGCTTATCTTTCCTAAACAGTAGTTTATTGAGTACATGACTTATTAGCACTGTGATAAACTTGAAGATCATCATTGAGAATGTAATATAGGAGTGGCAATGAGAATTTTGTTTTCCCATAAAGTACTCAATTTTTGCAAGACTTTAATTAAACATGCATTGTTTAACTTGGCTAGGTTTTTCCAGCCTTTTAGAGCCTACGCTACATGTACAACATAAAGTTGAATATATAGTTGTTTTGACTTTTTCTTCTTAACCAAAAAGAGTAAGATTTTACACTATTACATAATTAAATGAAATCTTCCCTCCAGCATTCTGTTACATAGTCCTCCCTCCTGCCCCCCCATATCTGTCCTATGTAGACACCATTCTGGATTCCCAACCAGATATCAAGTAGTGAAAGCTTTTTTTACTATGAGTTAGTCTTTTGATGGCATAGAACTTATTTAGCGATTTATTTTTTGGTTTGTTAATTTTCTTGAACCACTATGTGTTTAAAAAAAAAAAAAGATGAGGGGGCGCCTTGCTGGCTCAGTTGGTAGAGCATAGGACTCTTGATCTTGGGGTTCAAGCTCCATCTTGGGTATAGAGATTACTTAAAAATAAAATCTTTAAAAAAAAAGATTAAGAGGGCTGGTTGCCATATCATGCTTACATGTTGTTAGAAGAGAAGTTGAGTGTTTTAGTTATTTGCCTAGGAGTTGTTTCTTGGCTTTAAAGAGTCAAAAAATTGACTTGCTGTTTTAGGGAAATTTAATAAACTTTTTTTTAATAAACATACTGTTTGTTGGAAAATTTGCAATTTCATTTTAGTCAAAATATTAGCTAAAGCCAGTACTTCTGACCACAGATATATTCAGCATATCTTTTCTAGGTTGTCTGTTGATAAATTTTAATACCCTAAATCACTTTTTGTACTTGCCCAATCTAGTGGAAATAGGTAGTTAGGATACCACCAGGAAAAGTAAAAATCTGTTTCTAAAACTATACTGTTTTTATATAAGAAAATAATTAATGGTTTGTGCCCAAGATCTAGAAGAAAAGAGAACCAACTTGGTTTTAAAAAGAAGAAACAAACGTGAAAGAAATTTAATTTGCTTGAGCACTTACTTCTAAGACCTATTTTGTTTTTTTATTAGGAGCAGAAGCAGGCGTTTTCTTTTCTTTTTTTTTAAACTAGGCTCCACACCCAGCATGGAGCCCCACATGGGGTTTGAACTCACAACTCTGAGACCTAGACCTGAGCTGAGATGGAGAGTCAGCAGCCCAACTGACTGAGCCACCCAGGTTCCCCAGAAGCAGGCATTTTTTAAGCATAGGAATTTATGTAGCAGTAAATGGAGAAGTAGGAGATGGTACTGGTAAATGTCTTGATTATTTGCTGGTCTGATAATACTAAGTAATAATTGTACTACCATTCATCAAGTTAATAAGGCTATTGATATATTAACTGTATTGTAATTCCATAGTCCAGCCATTGTAGCATGAAGTTGCTTAGTACTTCGAATAGTCTTTTAAGAAAGGACTTAAGACAGACTGACTTCATTCCAAAAATTATTCTTTAGTAGATCCCGTGATAGGGAGGGCATTGTATATTTGAATTTTTTTTTTTTAAGATTTTATTTTATTTATTTGACAGAGAGATAGCCAGCAAGAGAGGGAACACAAGCAGGGGGAGTGGGAGAGGAAGAAGCAGGCTCCCAGCAGAGCAGGGAGCCTGATGCCGGGCTCCATCCCAGGACTCTGGGATCACGCCCTGAGCCAAAGGCAGACGCTTAACAACTGAGCCACCCAGGCGCCACTGTATATTTGAATTTAAATGTATTGGTAGGGAAAAAATTGTCAAAAAGGTAGAATAATTCCACTTGGTTAAATATATTAAAGCTGTGAACCTCATATTCCCCTAGTCAACCTCATAGTTGTGATTAGTGAATGAATGTTTACTAGCTTTGGGGGTTTTTTGGTCTTAATATATTGCAGTTTTAATCCTCTAAATATTTACTTCTTTTTTATCTGCGTTTTTGCGGGGGAGAGATGAGTTGTAGCTACAGGATATCTTACAGAATCTCTCATTTGTCACCATTTAACAAGATTAGCAAATAATGGCTTGAACTTTACTTTCTTGTGTTATAAAGAATCCTAGAACATAGTTTAGCAAATGAAAAAATAACATTTCTGTTTTTTAAAACATTTTTGAATGACTACAAAAAGAAGTAGGGTAATATAGAACAAGGGCAAAAGAATAGCTCTAGGAATTTGTATATTTAGTATAAGGGCTGTCACTTATCATTCACTGTGCATATAAGGAGTTTGGAAATTTTAGGTTATTACCCTCGGAGACTGTTGTGCCAGTAACTTAACTATTTGACAGAATTTGGGGGACCTTTATAGATTTTCAAACAATATACTGTTTATGGTCTGGGCCAGTGTTTTCTATGCTGCACACACATTTGGAATTCTGCATGTACTCTTCGTGAAGATGAAATTTGATTCTACACCTGAGGTTTTTAAAAGAAACTTAACATGTTTAATCATAAATAATTGGCAACAACTCCAAATTATCCATAGTAGGAGAATACTAACACTATTAGTACTAATAAGGTAATGACGGATAAATTATAATATATCCATGTGATGGAATGCTGTGTCGGCATTTCAAACCTTGCTCTAAACAATATTCAGTGATATGAAAAACTTTTGATAAATTGTATTGGGTCAGGACTCTTGGGCATAAGAGACAGGAATATTGTCAAACTAGCTTAAACTAAGAGGAGTATGTGTTGGCACACATCACCAAGAAGTATCAGAATGGCTGGATTCATGGCTCAGATGATCGTGGTGGGTATTTTTCTGTTTTCTCTCTCTTCCTAGTCTGCTTTCCTCACTGTATTGGCATAATTGCCTTCACATTACATCACAGATGTAATGCAGCATCTTCCTGGTATTATAACCCCAAAGGCAAAAGGGTGTTCTTGCTAGCTCTAATAGCAAAGCCCTCGGAAAGACTTTTACTGACCCAGCTGAGGTCTGTGTAGGCTTCTGTGAACAACTATAGAAAGGGAGATGGATTGCTTGCCTTCCTTTGTGGGTAGGGCACTGTAATTGAAAACCCTCACGTGGGAGAGGAAGGGTTTATCACCAATGCTATGCACACAGTGAACACATATACACTATAAATATGTAATGTGTATTACAGTTTTATTGGGTGGGAATAAAATTTATTTTGTTAAGTGAGAAAATATGGAAAAAATGTCTGGAAGATTTGAAAAGTGTCAGGAAAACCAAAATTTGTTTATTTTTGCAAACCTTTCACAGTGAACCCATATTACTTTTGTTGCTGAGGTGAGAAGGGGCAGGTTCTAGGGTACAAATGATGTATAAAAATCTTACTTGGATGAGAGGCTAAACAATGATTTTGTCATGCTCAAAATTTTTTAGACTTCTTCTTACAAATTGTCTTCAGAGAACCTGTAGCATGTACCTTTTTAAAATAGGTGATACATGCACATAGTTCAAAAACAAAATATAAAAAGTTTTCTTTCCATTCTCGTTCCCCATTTGTCCAGTTTGCATTCTTCCCCATACGTAATCAAATACACGTTAATATCCCCCTCGTTGTTTTTAAACCAGGATGTAGCCTATTACATATATATTGTTCTATACTTTGTTTTTAATGTGCCTTTGAGATTATTTCATGTAAGTATGCAAAAAGCTCACTTCTTTTTACAGCAGCGTTGATTGTATGGATGTGCCATATACTTTATGTAACCAGTTCTCTCCTGATAAGCATTTGGCCTGTTTTCTTTTGCTATTATAAACAATGTGCAGCTCTTTTTTTTTTTTTTAACTTCAGTGGTAGGTTTTATCTTCTTTTGTGGATGTCAAAAACTATATTCTGAGATAGGTTTGATAAATAAGTAGGGCCATCGAACTGGGTGATACTCTTTTAGGTTAGAAACATCTAGTGAAGTTTTTCTTCGGAATTTCAGAAACATTACTTAATAATCCGTGTCAGTGGAATAACTTTACTACCTATTGAAATTACTACTTCAAAGATAAGTGTTGGTTTGGAATATAATTTTCAATGCATTTCTAAAAAGTCCTGTTGCATTACCTCATAGGTGTACTCTGTGTAATGAAATTGGAGAGGTTCAAACAAGAATAACTAAAATGATAAGTAACGGGAGACAGCTCTTCCATGCTAAGAGTAAGATAAATTTAAGACTTTTTACCCCTATAAACTATGAATTAATAATTACTAAGCTATAAACTGTGAGTATCCAGCAGTGTGAATTTGTACTTGTATCTTTTATTTCAAACACTTGGACTTCAGTGGGAATTAGAAAGTTCCTAGGGTTCAACCCCCCACATTTGATAAGAGAGAAACTAAAGCATCATGTCTGAGTGTCTTACTTAAATTTACAGGACAAATTAGTGGGAGAGTCAAAAGTATATCCCAGGTCTAATGACGTTTATGATTTCTCTCTTTGGAAGATTTAATTTAAAGACAAAGTTTAGGGGGCGCCCGGGTGGCACAGCGGTTAAGCGTCTGCCTTCGGCTCAGGGCGTGATCCCGGCGTTATGGGATCAAGCCCCACATCAGGCTCCTCCGCTATGAGCCTGCTTCTTCTTTCCCACTCCCCCTGCTTGTGTTTCCTCTCTCGCTGGCTTTCTCTGTCTCTGTCAAATAAATAAATAAAATCTTTAAAAATAAAAAAGACAAAGTTTAGGACAAATAAAAGAGTGTTCTGATTTACACTGTAAATGAATTAAGACCCATTAACTTAAGTGAAATTTTAGAAACTTAGGACAACTTTATGAATGGCTAAACCACAAATGACTACCTAGGACTTGTATTGTATCTAGTCCTTAAGGATGATGAGACCTTGCCCTTTGCCTCTCTGTGCCCGACATCCAGCAAGCTGTCAAGACATGGTCAAGGCTTGGCAAGCATTGTTAATGGTGAGTCTTGTGTTGTAGAGCACATTTCAAAGACCTCTGTTGACAAGGGACACAGGAGTAAGTAGAAACTATGAAACTGACCCTGTTTAGCAGTAGGTGCATTCCAACATAGAGTCAGTATTGCCCTTGGCTGTTGTGCTCTTGTATGTTATTTTGGAACATTCATCCACTTTTCGTTTCAATTAAGCAAACATTTGTTGAGCAGTTTGCATTATACCAGACTCTGGGGATGCCAAAATGAGGAAGAGAAAGTTCCTGCTTTTTGAGAAGCTCATAGTAGTGAGGTGAGGAGAGGTAGGAACAAAACACTCAGCAAGGCTCCGTGTTAGAGAGATGCATGTCATACAGAAGCGTGACTAAGGAGAAAATTACTTTTGCTAAGTAGAGTTGGAGGAAGAACCACGAGGTAAGCCTTGATGAATACATTTTCCATGACTGTTAGGGCTGGTAAGCATCATAGGAGAAAAGTGGGAAGTTTGTTAAGAGGGGAGGTGATTTAGAATTTCTAGCCGAGGGTCGCCTGGGTGGCACAGCGGTTAAGCGTCTGCCTTCGGCTCAGGGCGTGATCCCGGCGTTACGGGATCGAGCCCCACGTCAGGCTCCTCCACTGTGAGCTTGCTTCTTCCTCCCCCACTCCCCCTGCTTGTGTTCCCTCTCTCGCTGGCTGTCTCTATCTTAAATAAAATCTTAAAAAAAAAAAAAATTCTAGTCGAGAGAACAGTTAATGCCAAGACAAAGATTTTGAATTGTGTGGCACATTTGGGGAAGGAAGAATAGATTTGGGTGTGTGTGGGTCACATTGCTTTGGAAAGTGTAGTACATGTTGTCATATACGTAGGTGGAGCTTACGAACTTCAGTAGGGTTTTTAATCCTTTTAACAATGTTCATGTGCTTTTCATATGTTGCTTAATTTTTTTTGTTTTTTAAAGCATTATTAATATATTGAAATATCAGTTTCTCTTTTTAAAAGCATTTTCTTTAAACATTTACAAATTATAGTTCTGTCCTCTGACATAAAGGAATTGAGTTCAACAATATTTAATACTTTTTGTATAGTCTCTATTCTGATTAACAATGCTGTATGTAACCAAGTCATCAGTAGTTATTAGAGATAACTTTTTTTAAAAGATTTATTTATTTATTTGAGAGTGAGGGAGAGGGAGCATGGCAGGGGGAGGAGCAGAGGGAAAGGGAAAGAGAGAATCTCAAGCCGACTTGGTGCTGAGTGCGGAGCTGACACAGGGCTCGTGACCTGAGCTGAAACCAGGAGGAGGCCACTTAACTAACGGAGCCACCCAGGCACCCCACTCATTACAGATACCTTATATTTCCCTTTATCCTGTACCCATGTGGTGGGTCCTTTTTATTTTACATCCCGAACATCACTTGACGTCTCCTATACTTACTCTATTTCCTTCCTTTTCTCCCTGTTCTACTACTTGAACTCAAAGTTCCATCATCTTTTAGCCAGACTGTTGTAAGATTATCCAGCCGGCTGCTTCATCATTACCAGAGTACTCTTCCTAAAACACAGTCTGATTATTTCCCTATAAAATTAGTGGTTCCACTTGATCTAAGTGGTTCCACTTGATCTAATTTTGTTAGATTCCTATTGCCCTGTTCCTCTGTCTGATACTAGTTTATCTCTTATCAGTTCTTTATACACATCCTGTGCTTCAGCCCAATCTGACTATTTGTGCTTCTTTGAATTATGCAGTACATTTCAAGCTTCCATGCCTTTGCACATGTTAACTGCTTTGTTTCAAATGCCTTTCCTTATCCCCAGGCAACTCCTATTCATATTTTTAGACCTGCTTCAGGTAACTTTTCCTTCCTCTAACTCACTCCTTTTTTTGAGCTGCTAGTGTACCTCATATGTGTCTTTATTGTATTAGAGCATTGCTGTTTCATTTGCATCTCTGTCTCTGACCATGAATAGCTTGAGGGGAAAGATTTAATTTGCCTTTTCGTGAGCAACACTTCATTGCAGGTATATGCTAAAGATCATTATCGTTGAGTATCTAAATAGGTATCTAACAGTAGCTATCTAAACAACAGAATTATTCTAAAGACTTCTCAAAATATCCATGTAGTAACCGAAGAATAGTTACTGTAGTACACAGCTTGTATTGATTCATTGAACTGCATATGACAGGTTAGTGATGTCACAGAGGCTGGTTCAAACCCTCTGAATAAGCTGTTGCAGATCATAACAAGGGACTGCCTAATTATAAGAATGCCAGTCAGTAACATCAATTCTTACGTATTTATACATTTTCGCAATACCATTTAAGAATTGAATTGCAGTTATGCAAAAATTATTATACATTCCACTTCATCTATATGCAGTTGACCTTTGAACAACACAAAGATTAGGAGCACCACTACCCCCAGTTGAAAATCCATGTATAACTTTTTATTCCTAAAATTTGAACTATTTGTATTTATTCCCCCAAATTTAAACTAATAACCCACTGTTGACCAAAAGACTCACTGATAACAAAACAGCCAATTAACACATATTTCATACATTATATGTATTAAATTCTGTATTCTTACAATAAAGTAAGCAAAAAAATGTTATTAAGAAAATCATAATCAGAAAATAGATTTACAGTACTGTACTGTATTTATCTGGGAAAAAAATCCACGTGTAAGTGGAGCCATGCAGTTTAAACTCATGTTGTTCAAGGGTCAGCTGTAATATGAAAAACCAGAAGAATATATTCACTAGTGTTGAGTACTTGATTAAGTTTTATCTCGATCATTGTGATTTGGAGGAGTTATAACACACAAAGTTTAGAAATTTTAGTCTGGAACCAATCGGAAGTTATAGATAGCCAGCCTTATATTATAAGAAGCGTTCAGTGGTTGAATGATGAGGAACCGTGTTAGACATGGTAGAAAATGTAAAGGTTCCTGTCTTCAACAATGTTATAATCAACTCAGTAATTTCTGGGTAATTGAGATTTTAGATTTTTAAGTATTACTTTCTCTGTTTCCCTCTACTCACTCATATCCTGGCATAGTTTTATTATAATCTGTTACGGGCCAAGAAACCAAAAATAAGTGGACTTTGAGTGACAATCCAAATTCTTAGACTTTGTGATAGATACAAATTAAAAAATATATATATTTCCAGGGTCAGGGATGTATTCTGAAGATTTGAGTTGCAGAAAAATCATTTTCTGGTTAGTTAGCTAGTCCTCGTCCTGTGTGTTATGTAACAGTTAGCTAGAGAAAAACTGATTTCCAAGGGTGTAGAGTAGGTTTTATAACTGTGATGCTTTACTCCCAAGTCTTCTCTTAGGAGATGACACTATGCAGTAGTTAACCAGATTGGGGGGGGAGGGAGTTATGGCCACTTGTGTGGCAAGGTCAGGTACAGCAGAATGACTCAGGAAGAACTTAATTAAGAGATATGATTAGAAGTATAGTCAGGAGTAAGGTTTTGATTATTTTTGAAATTAATTTTAAGAGCAATATGAAACCATTTTTGAGAAAAGGAATGTGCTAATTTACACTTTATGAAGATTATTCTGGCTGCTTACCACAAGAAGGTTGGAATTTGAAGGTTAAAAATAACAATGGGAAGTCTGTGGAAAGATGAAAGTAGCTTGGTAGACTAGGGGGCTGGCAAAGGAGAGGGAGGAAAGTGCATGAATTTGAGATGTATGTTGAAGTTAGAATCAATAAGGACTTTTTATGTTCCAACAGTGTGACTGCTTTTAGTTCTTTAGTTACCTCCCATGATGCTGTTTTGTATCTACTGTTCTCTTTCCCCTCCTGTTTCCTCTAGCAGGCAAACCCCCATTTATCTTTCAAAACCTAGTTCAGAAGCCTTCACTATCACAGCATTATTTGATCATAAATAATTGTTTGTTTATTAAGTTAATTGCTTGTTTATTAAGTTTTTATTAATTGCTTTTCTGGTTTGATCAGTTGTAGTCAAACCTAGTTTACAGGGTCAAGAAGTGAATGATTGATTATGAAATTTATTACCCAGAATTTGATCTCATCCCAAAGAGAAGTGTTGCAAAGGATTTTCATGTTAAACATAACAGAATTCCCAATCAAATCCGGAAGACTGCATCCATGTTTCATTCATGTCCTTACACAGGAAATAATTGTCCTCTAGAGGGTGCACATTACAAAGCCTTTGTGGTCAGATAAAACTGGTTTTCTACTAATATCAAACATCCCCCTCCATCTGCTGGTCACAGGAAAAATTCATCTTGTATTCATGTATTTTTGAGCTAACACTGCACTCACTATACTTTTTTTCATTCTTCGAGTACAGATTTTTCATGAATATCTCTCAAAAAAATTTTAAGTATTTGGATTTAGAAATAACTCTGTGATACTGTTCTTGTCTTTCTGTGTTTACTTCGAGATACTGTTCTTGATTTGACATAAGCTTGCCTTTTGTAATGACTTGTAGCTGATGGAAATAATTTTGTGCCTTCCTAAAATAATGATTTTCATTATACTAACTTATGTGTATTTTATAATTCTCATCATTAAATTGAATGTCTTGGAACTATTTTAAACTCTTGTCTGTACTACTCCACAAAATAGTTATTTTATTCCAGTTTTCCTTTCTACTTACTGTTTCAGTACTAAGAATTGAATTTATGTGGTGAAAGTCAAATAAAATTATATAAATTCCTTTGCTCTTAGTTTCATTTGTTATAAAGCTAGTTAAAGTGCATTAATATAATAATAGCTATTGGGTAATGTGGAATCCACATAAAGCTAATATTCTTATTAACATATAATTATGTTTAGCAATAAACTAGTCTGCCATATATAGATTATCATCCTAGGTAGTCAGGCCATATTAGAACAATGAAATTTAGACTTAAGGAGTAGAGAAATTTAAATTACAGAACTTAAGATGAACATTTCACAGTTATGTAGTAATTAGCATTTATGGTGATTTTGCTTAGGTTCTGTGACCAACAAAAGGTTAACCACTGCAGAATTGGGGGTCATTAACCAATATTATTTTTTTGCATTTTGCATTTCTGTTAATTCAATGGAAATTGTAGTTTTGATCTGAAAGAAAGAAATGATTCTATTCTCCCCACTTGATTTTGGCTTTTTCGCTTGTTTTTTAAATAATGATTAAGTATCAGTGGCGTTTTACCTGTATGTGCAAGGTTGTTTTGTATACACGTATAGTTTTTCCATCTCAACAGTATTCACTTTTTACAGGGCAATGTGTTGAATTCTTTTTCATTTTAGTATCTCTTTCTAACACACAGGAATACTCTGAAGATAGTAACTCCGAGCCAAATGTGGATTTGGAAAATCAGTACTATAATTCTAAAGCGCTAAAAGAAGATGACCCAAAAGCAGCATTAAGCAGTTTTCAAAAGGTTCATTTTTTTTTTTTTTTTTCTGATTGATTCTGTGTCTTAAAGTCTGTTTTTTCAAATGATGGCTCAGAATTTTATCTCAGAAATGACTTTTGGATACTGAGTGATAATCCTGTAAATAAGTTTGCATTTTGCAGTACAAGCAGATCTTTTAAAAGGGATATCCTATTGCTTTTTTTCTAATCAAGCTATTTATAAAGCAGGGCCATTGTCCTGAAGAGCCAGTATGGTTCTGCCAGAAGGAAACCAGCATGATCATCAATAGGTATTATCCCTGCAGTTTTGTTCCTTCTTTGGAGGACAGATCACACAGGTGTGGTTCCATATTAAATAATGTGATTTCTTGACTGATAAATTTTGGATTATTCTTACCAGCAGATTATTCAGAGGGGAAAAGGGGACTTTAGAGCCTTTTAAAAATGGCATTGAGAAATGGTGGAGTTCTTGGGGAAATGTTCATTGTGCATATGATGTAAAATTAATTAAAAACAGACATTGGTGTCATTAGAAAATAACATTAGCATTAAGTTAGATTAAAAATGTCTTCTGTTTTTTAGGTTTTGGAACTTGAAGGTGAAAAAGGAGAATGGGGATTTAAAGCACTGAAGCAAATGATTAAGATTAACTTCAAGTTGGTAAGATTTGTTCTGAGGGGAATTAAACTAATAATGAAATAAATTCTGTGGGTAAAAACCTCATGGCAACAAAATGCCATTCTGTCTACCTCTTTAAAATAATTCTGTTGATATATTTCTATACTTAGCCTACTTTTTATTTGTGACTACAGTAATACCAAGTAAAAAAAAAATTCTGCATAGGGGTCAAACTTTCCTGGTTAAGAAAACTTATCCTGTAGCTTATCCTGTAGCTACGTAGACAGTATATGGCTGCATTATTAACAGAGTGATTTTTCCACAAACTGTTAGTGCTTATTTTGGAGTTTAAAAATTCTACTTTATATGTCAAGGAATTCCACTTCCACTGATAAGAACCAAAACTAGCATCGTTCTTGACTCCCCTCTTTGTCTCTCTCCCCTCAAATAATCCATTGGTAAATCCAGATGTTTTTAAATATCTTTAAAATACATCTAGTATCTGACTGCTGCTTAACCATTTTTATTTCTGCTACTCTGGTCCAAGCCAACATTCGTTTCTCATCTTGATTATTTCAGTAGCTTAATGGTATCCTTACTTCTATCCTTGCCTTATTTACAGTCTGTTCTTTACAAGCAGCAGAGTGATCCTTTTGTTTTTGTTTTTAGAGTGATCCTTCTAAAATACAAGATTATGTCATTCCTTTGCTCTAAATCTTCTAATGGTTCCTACCTTCCTTAATAAAATCCAAATCCTTATCATGGCCTGGGAGGCCCTATATCAGCAAAGGAGGCCCTTTGCTACCTTTCTGATATTATTTTCTGTTCTCTCCTTTACTGGGTTCCTTGCTGTCCTCCTGTCATCCTAAGCATGCTCCTACTTGTAAATAGTTGTATTTGCTGTTTTCCTCTGCCCCAGATTCTCCTCTCAGATAGCCACATGGCTTTTTTCCTCATTTGATCAGATCTCTGTTCAGTGTCACCATATATCAGGATGGCCTTCCTCTGACTACCTTATATAAAATCACATCCTTCCCGTCGTCACTTACATTCATCTTACCCTGGTATTTTTCTTCTTTTGACTATATCACCACTTAATCTGTTTACTTACTTATTGCTTTTCTGCTGCCCTCATCCTCATGGGTTGTAAGCTCCATGAGAGCAGGACTTTGTTTTATTCACTATTACATTCCTATCATCTGTAATAGTGGCTGGCATTCAGTAGGTTCTCAGATATGTTGTTGAATGAAGTCATAGATAAGTTGGGATTGTCATGACATTGTACTCATAGAATTGCTAGTCTTCAAGAGTGCAGGCTAGAGGTGGAGGGGAAAATGGTTAGATGAGAGGACTAGGGACAGATATGAACCTTAAAATCACTAAGGATAGAGGAATTTTTGAGAAAAAGATAAAGAGGAGCTAAGATAGCAGAGGTAAGCAGTTGCTTCTATGGCAAATGGAGGGATAGCTGGCAGTCTATCTCTATATTTTTCATATGTTTACTCCCTTTCCCTGTTAACCTCTTATCCCATCTATTTGAAATTGAACTCCCTGAATTGACTGTTACCTTTGTCCAGTTAACGTCTACTAATCTTTCATCCTGTTCTTGACGTATTCTCACTCTGGCATCCTCACCTACCTTCACAAGGAAGGGCCCTCATGACATTTACAAAAACTATCCACAAAATATTTTAGCTCATTCTTCCCCCAAAAAATAGCAAGACTATTCAAAACATGTTAAACGTTAATAAGCATATTGCATATTGCATTTAAATACAGTTAAAGAAGGGAAAATGTCTATCTTGAATTTACCCTTTCTAGTTCTGCTCTGATATTCTCAAAAAGTATCTCTGTTACACAAAGAAAGCCCTTGTGCTTTCTTTCCATTTATTATTTGTGAAAATACTAAACACACACACATACTATATTTAAATTAATAGCTTAGAAGGATATGGGAGAAGCATCAGGTATCTCAAGGGACAGAGATTTTGACTAAACAATTTTAGTGACATTAGAAGCCCAATGTTCAACTCTTAAGATTCTATGATTTGAAATAATACCAAGAGACTCTAGAAAACTGCTATCATAACATACTAGCATTGGTTTAGTTTTTGAGCCCATTTAAATATATGCCACCCATAAGACTTGATTTTACCATTTTACCTTGAACCAAGATGGGAAGTAAGTAAGGGAAAGGATTATTTGTAGTTTGTGTTACTTTGCCTACCTTCCTTCTTTACCTTTTATTTGCTCAAACAGCGTCTGTGAATAGTAGTTTCAGCTTCCATCCCTCATTTTCTAGTTGGATTCAGGATAAGACCCATGTTGCTGTGTGAAGGTTTTGAGCAATAAAAAGTTGGAAGGATTTGCTATCAACTGCTCTGTGATCACCGCTGTAATTTACCTAATCTTCCTTCAGTCTTTAAATATAGTAACATAATTATTGAAAAATGAGCTTTAAAATTACTAGAGCATAAGAAAATGAATTCAAAGCTATAACTTTTTGCTAAAATTCTCTTTCCGTATCCAGATACAATCTCAAAATTAGGACAGTCCTATTTCTGATTTGCCTTTTGCCATAAGATATGTTCTGTAACTTGGGTTTTAAGAGCTCACTGTTAGGATATTACCTGTTATTTACCCTTACATGGTACTGGCATACTTGGAAATAAGGTAGTTTGATACTACATATTACTAAGGTTTTTCCCATTGTTCTGTCCATTTTTCCCCACCTATCCCAACTATTGTTTTCTTTTCTATAAGTCCACACATTGTCTATTAGTCAAGAAAAGCACTGTATCTGCCAGTGTTCTGCCTCCCTGATTAAAAGTAGAGTAGAACCCAGTGAAAAGAAGGATTAATAGCAGTTGGAGATTGTGGGGACTGTGGATGCAAGTTGTCAGGTTCGATTCATAAATTGACTTACACGATATACTTTGAGGGAGGATAGACCATCCACCAGAATACTTAAGTGTTGGAAATTTGACTGGTAGTTCTTTATTTCCTCAGATCGCTCGTGTTTTCTGGAATAACCACAGTAGTGCAAATAGTCCTGCAAGGAAAAGCAACATTAGCTACATCTATTGAGGAGAGACTTGGGTGGGAGGACTTTCCTTGATGGTGGGATGAGTACCTGGGCTTGAAAAGATTCGTTCACTTCACATTTTATCATTGAGCCAACCAATAATACAGGGAGAAAAGAAACACATCACTATTGTTAGAGAGCTTTCTTATCAAGGGGTAAATCTTCAGGAGAGGATATAGCTGATATCTGCATAGTTGGTGCCCAAGGCATTTGAAAAGTTGGATTTATTTATATTTTTTGGTCTGTGAATATTTTAATAGTTCTCATGATTTCAATAAATGTTTGTTGTGCAATGAGAACAATATCTGAAATTTTGAAAATCTGTAAATTGTTCTTTTTCATAGGGTAACTTCATAAATTTGGCTCATGTGTCAGTAATCTAGAAATTCCAAATTTAAGCTAAAATGTTTATAGTGTTTCTGTCATACATACTTTCTCTATCATAAAACTTTATTTTTCCATTATGTAGTAGTATGTGTTATGGTCTTAATCATGTAGATATTTTAGCACATAAATACATATCTAATACTGCATTTTTCTTCCCTGACAGACAAACTTTCCAGAAATGATGAACAGATATAAACAACTATTGACCTATATTCGGAGTGCAGTCACAAGAAATTATTCTGAAAAATCCATTAATTCTATTCTTGATTATATCTCCACTTCTAAACAGGTTAGATTCTGATTTTTCCTCTTGGTACTTGACAGTGTGTTTTGATTTAAACTGTTATAACAAACCCTTCCAACTTTTTATAATTATTCATACTAAAGGCTTTGTCTTTTTTTTTTTTTAAGGCCTAGAGATTTCTAGTTAAGCAGTTATGCCAAGCATTAATGTGCTTTACAAATAATATATACTATTTTATTAATTGTAGTACTAATCATACAACATTGAAAGGCAGTAACTAGCTATATCTCTTCAAATAATATCTTGAGGTACATAATCTGTACATAATCTGCACACAACTTTTACAGGCTTAAACTCCCATGTAGTTACTATCATAGCTCCTTCCAATAAACTCCATCACGACTTCAGTTAGATTTGTGTAGATTTGATTAAAGATCCGTGAGAGGAGACCCTTCACTCATATTAGTACTTGGCATTACTCAGTAAGTGTTCAGTAAATGCTTTTACAAAGAACAGGTGAGTGATGGATGGTGAAAGAAAGGGCTAATGATGAAGAAACTACAGTGGGCCTTGGGAGGGATACAAGAAGTATTCTGTATGTCATTTATTCTCCATGTCATTTAGGATTTCTTAAAACGTTTAATACTCTTTATATCTAAAATATATGTAAAGAGGGGGCACCTGGGTGGCACAGCGGTTAAGCGTCTGCCTTCGGCTCAGGGCGTGATCCCGGCGTTATGGGATCGAGCCCACATCAGGCTCTTCTGCTATGAGCCTGCTTCTTCCTCTCCCACTCCCCCTGCTTGTGTTCTCTCTCTCGCTGACTGTCTCTATTTCTCTGTCAAATAAATAAATAAAATCTTTAAGTAAATAAATAAAGAAAGAAAGAAAATGTAAAGAAAATAGAGAAAAATAAACTTAAAACTGACCCTTGAACAACATGGGGGTTAGGGTGCCAAGCCCCTCCCCTCTGCCCCCCTGCTGTGCAGTTGAAAATCTGTGGTATAACTATTGACTCCTCAGAAACTTAACTACTAATAGCCTGCTGTTGACCAGAAGCTTCACCTATAACATAAACAGTTGATTAACATATTTTATATGTTATGTGTATACTGTATTCTTACAGTAAACCAGAGAAAAGAAAATGTTATGGAGAAAATCATAAGAGAAAATACATTTACAGTACCGTACTGTATTTATCAGAAAAAATCCACATATAAGTGGACCCACTCAATTCAAACATGTTATTCAAGGGTCAGCTGTATACGTTTTGTTAAAACATTAGTAATTAATGGCGCTAATTATAGAGTTGTTACATATTGGGGAGGGCTTTTTTATGTAGGGAAATATATTCTGAATTTTACAAACAAGTGTCATCAAAACATTTTTGGTATGCTATTTATAAATGTTATGCCAGATGTTGGTTGGGGAGAATTAATTTCAAGCTTCAAGATTGTGTGTTGTTTCGTGTTCTTATATGTACGCTTTTTGTCTTTGAAAGTAAGAATAGATATTGGGTGGGCGGTACTCAACTTATTCAATATGTCATCGGCAGTCTTGAATAGATAGGCAGCCTGTTCTGAAAGTATTAAACTTTCCTGTTGTCATGGCCCTCTTACCTCTTGATCCTGTTAAGTAGAGATCTAGAGAATCAGGTCCTCAAACAAAGGCAGAGCCGGACGGGGTGGGAGGATAGGTAGGGGAGCTTACTATAATGCAAAATAGAATGATTTCCACGAAAAAATGTCACACTCAGATTGGTGAATTGATGGTGTTTAGACACAGCTAAAATTGTGCTAGACTTTACCCTCTCCCTAATTGCAGCAGCTCACCAGTAACTTAAGAGCTGTGTAGTTCAGTTACTTGATTAATTACATTTATAGAAGAATTTTTGAGGGAAGCTTATTGTTTCTTTAGCTGCTTGCCTACTGTTTGCCACATAGTAGATACCAACTGAGAGTAGAGTGAATAAGATACGCGCTGTTAATAACAGCACAGCTAGTTCAATGTGCATATCATTCACTTCCATCAATATAAAATGAGTTATTAGATTGGAAAGGACAAATCATACTGTTAGAACATTAGATATTTTCTGGGTTTTATTTTTTAAAAACACATAAAAACAGATCTTGGCACTTTTTGTAAATTTGTTCTCAGTTTTGCTAAGGTTTTGTTAAATTATAGACTGACACACATTCAGAAACAGTGTATCTTATGTGTATTAAAGTTCAAAGATGCACTTTTAGTTTGTTCAAATTAACTTTATTAACAGGTACAAATTTGCTGTTTACAATTATAGAATTCTGATTTTTTATGTCAGATGGATTTACTGCAGGAATTCTATGAAACAACACTGGAAGCTTTGAAAGATGCTAAGAATGATAGACTGTGGTTTAAGACAAACACAAAGGTAACAATCACAATTACTTTTTTTTTTTTTTGTGAAGAGTGGGAGGGTGTCCTTAATAAGCTCTCCTAAAGAATCATGCCTTTTCCTGTTGAAATCTTTTGATTTTAATAAGTATGTTCTTTTACAGCTTGGGAAATTATATTTAGAACGAGAAGAATATGGAAAGCTTCAAAAAATTTTACGCCAGTTACATCAGTCCTGCCAGGTAGCATTCTCTTATTTTTTCTTAATAATTCTTCATAATAAAAGCATAAGAAAAAATTATATTTGAAACTTAATTGGGGATGTTTTTGTTCAAGATTCATCCCCAAAATAAAATTTGGCAAATAAGATACCAGAAAGTTTGTTTTTTCTGCATATTACATTTCTCCTGTCTTAATCATTATTTTTATGGATTGAGGCACAGGTATCCATAAACAAATAGGCTAGTTGATAATACTTACTAAGAATAAGCCTTTCGTATTTAGTTATAGACCCTGTGAAAATTGGAAAGAATGTTAGAGATATGTAATAAAGATATTTCATACCGAGTTTATCATATATCAATCTTCTGTAACAGTCCTGTCTATTAGAACTTCATATTATGCTAGAAACTAGAAATATTCTGTATTTGCACTAATATGATAGCACCAGCTACATGTCATCAGGCAGTTGAAATGTGTATGAGTTTTTAATTTTACTTAAATTTGAATGACCACATGATCTGGACAATACACCTCTATAACTTTTTAACTGTGGTTATAATTTTGATCAATACATTATTTGGTATTAGTTTAAAATTTATGTGGAAATACTGTTTTAAATGTTTTTAACCTCTTCCTAGGCTGTGTACTATTTTTTAATTGTATATGTTATTCCTGTGAATGGGAGAAAAGTTGATCGGGAAAGTGTTGTAAATTAATCACATGCATGTATTTTCATTTAACTTTTTTTTTTTTTTTTAGGTTTTGGTTTTGTTTTTTTTTTTAGATTTTTATAAAAGAATATGTCTTTATTTCCTAATAGTTTTCTTCGGGGCTCTTGGGTGGCTCAGTCAGTTAAGCTTCTGCCTTTGGCTCAGGTCAAGATCCTGGGGTCCTGGGATCAGGCCCGCATTGGACTCCCTGCTCAGTGGGAAGTCTGCTTCTCCCTCTTCCTCTCCCTCTGGCCCCCCACCACCACTTGTATTCTGTGTCTCAGATAGATAAATAAAATCTTAAAAAAAAAAAAACTCAATAGTTTTGCTTCATAAAGCAGATTAGTTATTTATGATTTGTTTCTTATCTACACGTTCTTAGAAAAGCTTAGTCTGATGTATAAACAACTGTGAGTTCAGTTCCACATGAAGTGGAAATAATAGAAGAGCCATTTCTGAATGGAAGAGGGTCTTTCAGCATTTATATAAGGAATAAGAAAAAGCCTTCTGGTGAAGGTTATGCTCAATTTATTTTGGAACATAAGAAAATTCTGTCTGATTGCAAATAACGTTATAGCAGAGATCTATGATAATCTAGATGTACAAATTGTGTCTTACGTATCATACATTTTACCTGGTTGTGATTCATTAGTGAATGACCAAACAGAATTCTGTTGGAAGACCAAATAAATAATAAATTTTGGCTTTGTGTAAGGGCTTGATATTTGTGATTATCTGACTGTTGCCTATATTCTATTTTTCATGGCCTGTATTTTGTGGACTGTTGGTTATTTTTCAAAGTTGAACTCAAATGTTACCACCTTTGTTATTCCTTTGACATACATCAGCAGAGTTAGTTAGTTTCTCTTCCATTCTTCTGGGCACTTGCTTCATGCTTCAAATAGAATCATTATTTATATTGTAATTTATCTGTTGACAGATTAATCTTCTAGATTGCCAGGAACATTAGCTTATTTAACTGTGTGTTTCTCCAAGGTAGACCCAGTGCCTGCCTGGCACTAGGAAGGCGCTTGGAAGTGCTTTTTGATCAAATCAGTGGATATAAAGTGGTTGTGAAGATTTGGGGAAGACCATAAAGAAACTCCTCCAAGATAAAAACAAACGTTATAACATTTTGTACATTAAAAAATACTTCTGGTCACTTTTTCCTTATTGAGTGACTAGAAAGTACAGAGAATGTGTGCATTCCTTTTTGTCTATTAAAGGTAGTATTCTTAGATTCCTGGATCTTAATTAAAATTTGTAGTGTGTTTACACACAGAATTAGTATTATAAACGTAAGGATCTCAGGCTAACTCAAATAAGAATTACTAGGTTGACTGTGAATTCTTTTTTAACTAAAGTTCATTATTTGTTTTCTTAGACTGATGATGGAGAAGATGACCTGAAAAAAGGTACACAGTTATTAGAAATATACGCTTTGGAAATTCAAATGTACACGGCACAGAAGAATAACAAAAAACTTAAAGCACTCTATGAACAGTCACTTCACATCAAGTCTGCCATCCCTCATCCACTGATCATGGGAGTCATCAGAGGCAAGTTTTGTTTGGAGAAGGGTGGGCAGTGTCACAGGAAGATACCAGGGTGTCATTGTATATGGCTGAATGACACTGAAGGTTGTTTCTGTTGTAGTGAAAATAAATGGCAAAGTAGTAAAATCAGTGAAATGATGTAGTCTTAGAAAGAAGTTAGAATTAGAAATTGAATTTTTTGTCTTGTAAAATTTTACATCAATGAACTACTTGAATAGAAAATTTACCATCAGAAGTTCTATTCTCAAGATTGGCGGTGGGGGGAGAGGGGGGGAAAAAAGAAGTTCTATTCTTGAGTTGTAATGATATACACAAAATTATTTTCTGCCTCAACTGAGAATAAAGATTTCCAAATGCTTGTTTGATGTTTATAATGAAGAACTTGCTTTTTAGAATTAAAGTGAGTACTGGGGCACCTGTGTGGCTTAGTTGGTTAAGCATCTGACTCTTGATTTTTGGCTCAGGTCATGATCTCAGGGTGTAAGATCAAGTCTTGCATCCAGCTCCATGCTGAGCGTGGAGCCGACTTGAGATCCTCTCTCTCCCCCTCTCCCTCACCCCTCCCGCCACTGTCTCTTCTCCCCCTCCCACTGCCCCCAATAAAAAGGAATTAAAGCAAGTACCTTGGGGCTAGTGCTATTCAAGCTATAGAATTAAAAAAATGGAAAGCCACTATCATAGTTTTCATTTGATTTTTATAAAGTGCTCAATCTTAGTACAGAACTGCAAATACCCTTTGACTCTTTTTTATTCTTTATAGAATGTGGTGGTAAAATGCACTTGAGAGAAGGTGAATTTGAAAAGGCACACACTGATTTTTTTGAAGCCTTCAAGAATTATGATGAATCGGGGAGTCCAAGACGAACCACTTGCTTAAAATATTTGGTGTTAGCAAATATGCTAATGAAATCGGGAATAAATCCATTTGACTCACAGGAGGTATGTGTGTGTTCTAATTGTTCATTTCTGTTGGCTATCTTTTCTGGAAATAAATGTTACTCTTTCTTTGTACATATAGCATAGTTAATTTTTCTTTTTTTTTTTTTTTCTCCTTAATGTCCTTAGGCCAAACCATACAAAAATGATCCAGAAATTCTAGCAATGACGAATTTAGTAAGGTAAGATTTTATATTTCGGTTAAGGTAAAGTTCCTTAAAGCAGTGAATTTTTAGAGGGGAAAGAGGGAGAGAAATTTTGAGAATTCAGTTAAAACTCCAAATTTACTCTTGTATTTTGGTTTAAAATATTCCAGAGTTTGTGAAATTTTTATCTTTTGAAGTCATTTATTCTGTTTCCATTAGTCACAAGATTTTGTATAGTATTGATTTATAGTATAGTATTGGCTGGTTTTTTTTCTTATTCTCTACATGTTTGTGTGTGTGCTGTTTTTCAGTAGAAAACTGATTGTAGGTATTTTAAAACAATTTCACAATGTTTGCTGTTTCTACCTGCCTTAATCCAAAATGAAATTATGAATTGGTCCACATAAGTCAAAAATGTTCAACAAGACAATGTCTTTATTCACATGTTTGCTCAATTGACAAGATTTTAAAAATCATTTAAAATAGGGGCGCCTGGGTGATCCCGGCGTTATGGGATCGAGCCCCACATCAGGCTTTTCTGCTATGAGCCTGCTTCTTCCTCTCCCACTCCCCCTGCTTGTGTTCCCTCTCTCGCTGGCTGTCTCTGTCTCTGTCAAATAAATAAATAAAATCTTTAAAAAAAAAAAATCATTTAAAATAAGTTTACCTCAGATAATATTCTGAGGTGAGGAGGAGAGGGGTCATACTGGTAAGAAACCGAAGGATTTCTTGATGACTTCCACGGTATGATGGTTAGCAACTGAAAAACCTGCTACGATCAATTAATATTAAGTAAAGTATAGAAGATAAAGCGAAAAAGCCTGGAAAAGAAGGCCTACTTTTGCAAAAGAAATCAGTGAGCAAGAAAAATTTTCCTCTGGGCTGGGAATAAATGGAGCCTCGGTTTCTTCAAGTCTTTGGTTTTAGATTGTGCAGCTGAGTTTACCAAGGCTGGAAGAATATTAGGGACATAGAGTAGAATGGGGTTTTTTGCATATGTGTGTAGATAATGGAAGGGATAAGGCATTCTTCTAACAGTCTTATAAGATTTAAAAGTACTGTTAGATTATAAATTATGAGTCACCCATATATAAATTTTATATACTTGGAGAAAGTAGCTTATTACATGATATTGTTTGAGTTCCTATGTAAAATGCCCTCATTTACTTTGTTTTCATCTGGGTATAGGTTTTACGCATTACTAGGTTTGTTTGTTTAAGGAAACTTTAATTTCAGCTGTAAAATATAAGAATGATTTTATCTTAAGGGGACTAGGAATAGTTAGGAGATAAGAACTCTAAATTACAATTTTAAAAAATCAGTTTCTTTGGAGCGCCTGGGTGGCTCAGTTGGTTAAACGTCCAGTTCTTTTTTTCAGCTCAGGTCTTGATCTCAAGGTCGAGTTCATGGAGCCTACTTTTAAGAAAGTATCACTTTCTTTTATTGTTTATTTCTTTATTGTAATACATATTTGTTGAATTAAGTTGATTTTAGTTATGAAAGGAGATTTCTCCATCTATATTTCAAATGGTTTATTCCTCAGCATTTGGCCACATTAACTACAAGATGATTTGCTTAGAGATTCACTTATGTAAAAATACTTTAGAAAAATGTTTATAAAGTTAAGTTGTTAAGCAACAGTTTAAACTTTTAAAACTCTTAAAGAAAAATTGAGGGAGTGTTTTGCCCTAGACATTAATATGTCATCTGAATTAAAATAAATACATTAAAATGGAATAAAGAGCTGATTTATCAGACCTTTAAAAGGTAATGACTGTATTTATATTTTACTAGATCATACAGTTTACTCCAGTGAAACCTTTATATTGGAACTCAGCTTATTTTAATGGTAAATTTTGACCCAAGCAAGTGGTTTGTGGTGTCCCACATCTTGTATAAGATTTTTTTTTTAAGTTAGTTAAATAGTGGAAGAATGTCTCTTGGTTAAAATATACACATGTGCAAGAGTTTCACTACTTGAATATATCCTCCTATAGTATTTTTTGCAATAATGTATTTGGGGTAGGTGAGAAAGTAATGCTTCCTAATTTTATCTTCCTAGTCAGTTGCCAGCAGACTAGAGGAAAATAATTCCTGTTGAAGCACTTGAATCACCTGCCCCTAACATGAAGTTACATTGCGACCCAACAGATGGAAGCACAGCAGAGGGCGTGCAGAATGGCTGATGATATGTCTTACATATAAAGCAGACAGTGGTGCCATATCCAGAAGGTTGGCTTCTTCCTTCTCAGCACCTTTAGCAATCCCCATAGTGCCCTACAGAGTTATTTTAAGAGTAGATACTAGACACCTCAGAGAATTATGAACATAAATCAGCCTTTGGCCTTCTGCAGCAGGGTCCATCACTCTCACCTTTGTGTGTGTGTGTCCCATTTGGCACTAATTACCTGCCACTGATATTTCTGCTATATAACTCAGTGGAATTTTAAGGCTAGAGAAAATTTAGAATCAAATGTTCACTTTGCAGAGTTTTAGCAGTTGCTGGTAGCTTTCTAGAAGATAAAAATTAGGAAGCTGCATTTCTGAATAATCTTCAGAGAGAATGTAGTATCTTATTTGAGACAAGGCCAAATTCCTCCATACAATAGTATGCATGAAACCTCATTTCTTAGGGATTAAATGATAAATGCACAATGTAATTTGAAACTATCAAGCATTAAACAGTTTTTAAATTTGTCAGTTTTTAATAGTGTTTTAAGATTTTGAGAAGAATTTAATGAACTATATATAAATATAGTATGTGACACCAAAAGAAGGTTTATTTAATCTTTATAAAACTGAAAGCATTAAAAAAGAAATTAATTTTATTTGGAGAAGGATGTGTGTGTTGTGTTTAACTCTGATTTCTATGACAGAAACTATAATGTAATTTAGATTTTTGCATATAAAAATTGAGAAATAGGCTTTTTGAATTATTTGAGTTAATTCATGACTTCTTCATGTTTGACAAGATTTATACTTTTTCTTTTAGTGCCTATCAGAATAATGACATCACTGAATTTGAAAAGATTCTGAAAACAAATCACAGCAACATCATGGATGATCCTTTCATTAGGGAACACATTGAAGGTATATTCTTTCTGCTAATTGAATTCAGTTACCTTCTTTGCCACTGTCAAGCAGTGCTTCTTAATGGAGCTGCATGGAATTTAACCAGTTTTCTTCTGTGTATTGCCAAGTATAGAAATGTTTCTAAATGCTGTCATAGAATAGGATATTATTTAAAATTAAAGAAATCATTTACCAGTTTCCTGCTATTTATTAAGATCATCAAATTCTTACATGATATCCATTTCACTTAAGGTAGCTGTCTGTCCCTTTTACCTTTTTATTCTAATTTAGATATTGTTGCGTGTTTACTACTGATACTTAGGTTCAAAGTTAATTTTTAGGATTTTGGATAAGTAACAAAAACTTCAAAAGTAGTCGGCTGTAGATGATGCGGCGATGCATTACTTTGAAGGGTGGCCAGTAAGTGTATGAGATTTTTAATAAGTTCTGTTGGATTAACAAAGACAAAAATCATTCCTTGTTCTGGGGCCTCTTTTGTACCTCCAGTGTTCCCACCTGTAATGGAGCTATTTGAGGGTTTTTAAATGACCATTTGGAACAACTCATTCAAATACTTAAATTCCAGATGCACCAGGAAAATCCGAAGAATACTTTGGAAGTAATGTTCTTTTTTCCCCACCTTCCTTTCTCTTTCATTCAGCAGACATTTTAAAAGTTCTTGTATGAAGCTAGAATGATACTACACTTGTGGATATAGAAAAATTTAGAAGCCCTGTGCATGAACTCCAGTCTAGTTTTTTGTTGTTTTTTTAAGGCTCTTGTCTGTGAAGAAATTGGAGAAAATTGCAAGATCATTGTATAAAATATAATACTCTAGATTTTTCAGAGAGCATAAAATAAGGGACTTAACTGGCATGAATCAGAGTTTCATGAAAAATGTTAACTATAGAGGAGATGATGAACAGTGTGTAGTATTATCGAGAGGACAAAAGGATATTTTAGGTAGCACCACAGCATAAGCAAAATCAGGGAAGTGGGAACAAGAAAAAATTATGAAAAAGGTAGCCTCTGATCTTACTGTGCGTCTGTTGGACCCAAATATTTTTAGATCCAAATACCTTATGTCTGGGGCACCGGGCTGGCTCAATCAGTAGAGCATGTTACTCTTGATCTTGGGGTGATGAGTTTGAGCCCCATGTTGGGCGTAGAGCTTAGTTAAAAACAAACCAAAAAAACCAAATACATTATTATGTCCTTGCCAGGCAGAAAGATTTTGGGAAAATAATTGATATAGTTAATTAATGTGATTTAGAAGTACATAATGTTTCATGCAGATATACAAACTGTTAAATTTATTTTTGTTTTTGCCTTTTATTTCAGAGCTTTTGCGAAACATCAGAACACAAGTGCTCATAAAATTAATTAAGCCTTACACAAGAATACATATTCCTTTTATTTCTAAGGTACTTATATTCGTGGATCTTAATATTTATAATTTGTAATTATAAATGCAGTATATTTAAAAATGATTTTTTGTAACATTTTATAATACATTTTCAAATTACAGCATTACTTAGGTCTTTCCTTTTAGTGTAAATTATTCTGTGTTTTCTTGGCATAAATTGAGTTTAACAGTAAAGAGAAATAAGAAATCATTACATTTCTTTTTAAAGATTCCTTCAGCCTCAGAACGTTATAGAAGACAGAGTAGTGGCTAAAATATATAACTAAAATATATATAAAATATATAAAGTGTTAACCCAACCACAATAAACTTTTGGTAAGAATATACTTTAGGGGCGCCTGGGTGGCACAGCAGTTGGGCGTCTGCCTTCGGCTCAGGGCGTGATCCCGGCGTTATGGGATCGAGCCCCACATCAGGCTCCTCCGCTATGAGCCTGCTTCTTCCTCTCCCACTCCCCCTGCTTGTATTCCCTCTCTCGCTGGCTGTCTCTATCTCTGTCAAATAAATAAATAAAAATCTTTAAAAAAAAAAAAAAAAGAATATACTTTAAAAATTACAAAGTTAAATTTGGTTAGACCTGTGTTCTCAAAAATATATAAGTGATAATGAAATTTGTCTTAAATTTTCTTTTCACTAAAGTTCCTTTAAATGGTGAGAATGAATTTAAAATCAGAATAATTATTTTCATAAAGTCTTTAAAGAAGTCAATTACTAGAATTATAATGAGTCTTTTGTCTTAGGAGTTAAACATAGATGTAGCTGATGTGGAGAGCTTGCTGGTGCAGTGCATATTGGATAAGTAAGTACTCGGCTGTTTCTTATCACAAAATGTTTAGGGCCATAACGTTTGAATAATGGGAGCAAAGGTAGCAGTGGAGTTCTTAATTTTTCACAAAAAGCACCTTCTGGCTATGATTTTCTATTAAAAGACATATATGTGTATGCCTGGTGGCTTTTTGTGAATGAGTGAGCTAAATATTAAGCCCTTGATCTCTGAAAAAGTTGTAAATGGTTTTCAGAAAGATTTCTCATTCTATATGTGACCCATATCCAGCTAGTGAATTATTTAATGACTAGTATTTTTTTATGTTTTTGAAGTATAAGGTATGGTATGTAATAGTTTTGAAAATTACATTTTTCTTGAAAGCAGTATGGTATTTAAAGCTTCACGGGCTTACATTTGGTCTTGATTAACCAGGTAAGTGTCTGCCTACTGGGTTCTTTTAGTGAAATTGATAAAATGTAGCTGAAATCCAGTTTCTGTGTAGAGTTTTAATAAGGCAGTGAATGAAATACGTAATTCTGAAATTGGTCACTTAGTGGTGGCCGCAGTTTCTTCTTTTCCATTTATTGATATTGTAAATATTTTATGAAACATAGTCCAATAGATGCATTCAATGAAAACGGTTTGTAGACATGTCTTTTATTTATTTCCAGCACTATTCATGGCCGAATTGATCAAGTCAACCAACTCCTTGAATTGGATCATCAGAAGAGGGGTGGTGCCCGATATACTGCACTAGATAAATGGACCAACCAACTAAATTCTCTCAACCAGGCTGTAGTCAGTAAACTGGCTTAACAGAGAACAAGCTTTCACAGACGTACTTAATGCAACAGTGCAGAGATGTAATCCTTAAAAGAACTGGGAATGGCAAAACTACTGTCGGTTGATGTGTCCTGAAAATTATTGGAGCTATGGCAGAAGTGCTTTTTTTGATCAACTGGTTTGTGTTTTGCTGCTGCATTTATCCCAAGAAAAACAGCTTTAATCTCCAGAAGAAAACCAAAATGCCATGGGATTTATGCTGTATTGACATCTTGCCCTAAACATACAACATCATAGTAATTTGTCATGGGCAACATGACCAGAGAGAAGATTTTTGTCATGATTTTAAATACACTGACATGTTACTGTTGGTTAAATTTAAACATGTTTTACCTGCAGAAATTCTCTCACAAATAACCTGCAATAACTTGAAATGCATACCCTTTTGAACACTTCCTTTTCTCATGTATAAATTAAAATGTTTGCTGCATTTTGCAAAATGTCAATTCTCCAAAAATGTGTCCGTATATTTCTGTACCTGCAGTGTAGTAAAGGTTTAGATGAAACCCCATAATTATAGTGGCATACTGTCACTTAGGTTTCAAGCAGCAAAATAAACAGTGCAGCTCAGAAATTGTAGTTTGGTTCTTGATGTGTTTTTATTACATTTGGGGTTTTTGTTTGTTTTTTAGTACCTTAGAAATTTCAAATTATTTTATCTTCAGTTAATGATTTTAAAAAGCCTGAGAGCAAATAAGTTGGTTATTTGCTTTCAAGTTTTTTAAAGTAGTCTTCATTGATAAAGTAAGGAGAACTAGTTTCTAAAAAAACACTTGCATAGTACTTACTTTGACAGTGATGCTTTAAAGGAATAAAATTCTTTTTTTTTCCTAAGAATGATATTCCTTTTTAAAAAGAAATTCTAACTTTCAGAATGTTCACTTTAAACAAATATGCCAGAACATAGACAGCTAAATGAATGTTACCCTGTATAGTGATCATGCTGGAAAATTATTTCCTAATTCCAGCATCTACCATTGCTCAAAACCTCTTGGGTTTTGCTCTTTTAGAATTGTATTCAGAGCTAATTTAAGTCATACACACTTTTTATGATACACATTGTTTAAGAAAACAAAAAGTATTATCAAGCTTGATTTTTTTTTTAATGGTTACCATCACTTGGCACCAAATGACTTTGGACAGTTTCCAAAAATTAATCTATCTTTGAGGTAATAGTAGAAAGTATGTAGCTGGCTTTGAAGGCGATCCCAAAAGAGTTCGAAAGTTTTGAGCGGTGGTAGCGTAGTTAGGATAATGAACTGTGGTCTTCCAAGGTGACCACCTTGAAGGAGACACAGCTCATTTGAATGTATTGAGTTTTGGATGTATTTGTTTCATTAAAAAAAAAAATCACATTATTTTATAGTGTCAAAAGGAAGAACTAAGATTAAGATAATTTCTTTGGTTTTTCTATTGCTTGTTATTATGTAAAAAGGAGTGGCAGTTCAGAAGGAAGACTGTTGTAACTGAAGAATGACAACCAAGAATTTTTGATCATTAAATCAGATTTTATAAACAGTGGAAGGAGCATGGACTTAAAACAAGGCATGCTTATTCGGTTTTGTCAAAATTTTACGAAAATATGTGATATATATTTATACTAAAACTATATAATCCTTAGATTTAGGAAAGCAATCAGTTAATGTCTTTAGCAGATTAAAGCAGTGTTAAATACAGGTGCAACTTGGAAATTGTAGAAAACTGAAAGAAAACGGAAGACAAAATGTCTCTGGTAGGGAATAAAAAAGTTTAAGATTATAAAACTATGTGTATTTTCTTCTCTTTTACATAAATCATTTGTGGAAAATGTGCTAAATTTTTTTTACAGGAGTGATAATAATTAGGACTTATTTTTCAATATAATTTGGAGACCCTTTGTTACCCCAATAAAAATGACAAGTTTCTGTGCCTGTATTCAAATATGTATGCATGTGATACTGTGGGGAAAAGGCCCTACTTAACTCTGAGTTGATGGAATTAGAATTTAAAGGATTTGAACTATGTGATTTAACCTTTACATTCCAATCTTCAGAATGTCCAGTTCACCTGTGATATCTTTGCCCCGTGGCAATAGTGCATCTTCCAGTTTCTAGAGGGAAAGCATGCACTTATTCTTTGGGAAACTGGGCTAAGCATATAATTAATACCCAAAGTTATACCATACTCTTTAATTTAATGTAATTGTATGTGTAATATAGGCTTTGTCTAATATTCCCTAAATATAAGTTCTTTTTTTAAAGTTATTTGCCACATTTGTATTAGGACACAGGTTTTTGATACATCTCAGCAGTCTGATTAACTTAAAGCTATTTTTATTTTTTCCCATTAAACATGTTCCATGTTCCTGTGCATCTTACAGAGTTGAAATCTTTTTTTGAGATTGCTTATCAAAATATAAATTAAGGGAAGTAAAATGTTAATTGGCAAATTCTTAGCATTTTGAATTACTGATTAAATCTTTCCTTCTGTGAAAACTATAGTAACAAATAGTTTACATCATATTGTGATGTGTTTATCTCCTTTTTCTTTTACCCCAAACCTGGAAAGACACTCCACAAAGAACTCGGCTGCTATTTGAGGGTAATAGATAAATGTCTGCTACAAAAGCTGGATTTCCACCTACTCATTCTAGCTCTTATGTTAATTTTTTTTTTTTTAAGTAATCTTTATGCCATGTGAGGCTAGAAATCATGACCCTTGAGATCAAGATTTGCATGCTCTACCAATTGAGCCAACCAGGCGCCCCAACATAACTTTTTCTTTTTTTAAGGTGAGATGAATATGTATGTACTAAGAATTGCTTTCATTACATGAGTCCCTTTAACTAAAGATTGATAATGTGTCCTTGGCGGATCTGATTTCACATTGGGGCATATAGTTTTAGTGAAGCTTGTTTTAAATGGGCAACACTGCCGGAGGTATAGTACTTTTTTATTACCTTATAATAAGATAATGGTTTGTTGCAGACTAGAAAACAGCTTTTCTTGACATTTAAAATACCTATGATGGTAATTTTTTTTTTAATTTTCTTTTTTACTCAGTAGTCTTTATAATTCTTCAGTAAACACAGGTAAGTAAACTTTCCTTTTGGGGTGGTAATGGGGATGAGGGTATCTACCAGTATACAAAGCATATATGTTGGTAAGGAACGATAGTTTAGTCCATAGGATAAAAATGTATTTGCCTAGTAGATTCCCTCTTACCTTTTTTAAGGGACTCAGAGATAACGACTTTATTTAATTTACCAAGGCTCCTTTTTAAAAATAGTAACCTGTTTTTAAAATATTTTAATATTATTTATATTTAAATAAACCTGAAAAGTTTTCATTTGATTCAGTTCTTTAAATTGAAACTTGTGCTTAAAAAACTAGTAAAGCTAGGAGTTTCATTCTTTATATGGGATTTATAAAATATCCTTTTGAACTGAGATGATTTAACAAAATACAGAGGGAAATGACTTATAGTTATTTTGTTTCAAAGTGTTAGTGAATATTATCCAAGTAGTTAGAATAAGACACTGGGTGTCAGGTCTCAGAACTTGAAGCTCAAGGACTTTGGTCTTTATTTGTGTGACCGAAATCAAAACTTAATTTTTTGGAGGTTTTACTTGTGTTTGCATTAGGTTCCTTCCCACACATACAACAAGAGCATTGTATATTTTGGTACAATTACAAGTAGGAATCCTAAGAACTTCCTTAATGTAGACATCAGAGATTCTTAACTTTTTGAATGCAAGTATATCAGATTCTATTAATTGAAGATTATTAGATTTTCCTGTATCTTCTAGCTAGCATGTGCCCTTAATAGAATGGATTAGCCAATAATTTAAAAATTGTGTTTACTTCTCTTTTAATCATTCAATGAGATTTGAAAAGGTTTCACTTTTGGAATTTCAACGTAAGTTAGAATAGTAATGTCATTTGGAGAATTTAAGTTTTATGATGTTAAGCACCACAATACAACTGTCAACGATTCTAAATTTCTGAGTATTTCTCAAAAAGCTAAAATTCAGTGTTGATTTGCTTTTGAATCTTGAAAAGATTTGTTTAACTTAGTTAATGTCCCAAAAGAAACCAATGTGTGGTTCTCTAAACTTTTGCTTCTTTAGGGTCATGTTATTTTAAAATCTGGCGGAATAATTAAAAATGCTGTCAAATCATATGGCATCAAAGATAGATGCCAACTGTACCTTAAAACCCTGTGATAGGCAAGAAAAGAGTAATTTCTTAGATGCTTATCTTTGTACTGGAGACAACTTTATTTTCTCTTGGCCAGGATTTTAAATTTAAACCTTGGTCATGATTTCCACGTTAATGGCCGGCCAGTATTTGTGTGTGTGTGTGTGTACGCTTACATGTAAATGTGAGTGTATATACAAGTGGAAATACAAAATCTCACTCCCCGATCCATCACGATGATTTTTTCCAGTTTCCATTACTTCATCACTTACTTCTGACTCATATGCCATGAAAAGAATTGCCACTGTACCAATAAAGTCTTTGTCATGACTAAGTTTCTCGTGGAAGTCAGTGTCTAAAGTTACAAAATAGGGGGCGCCTGGGTGGCACAGTGGTTAAGCGTCTGCCTTCGGCTCAGGGCGTGATCTCGGCGTTATGAGATCGAGCCCCACATCAGGCTCTTGGACTATGAGCCTGCTTCTTCCTCTCCCACTCCCCCTGCTTGTGTTCCCTCTCTCGCTGGCTGTCTCTATCTCTGTCGAATAAATAAATAAATCTTTAAAAAAAAAAAAAAAATTTTAAAAAAAAAAAAAAAAAAAAAAAATAAAGTTACAAAATAATCTAGGGGAATTAGTTGGGTGTGTGTTTTTTTTTTTAATTTCTTAAATGGGGCATTTAAAAATCGATAAAGGTTTTATTGGACATTACTCATTTTAGCATGAATTTAGAGATTATAAAATAATCTGGAAATTTTAATTATCCCATAAGTTTGTCAAAAGATCTTGGATGGTTAGTTATAGTGCATATTAATGCTGTGTTGACTAGTTTTTGTTAACATGTTTGCCAATCTCCTGTTTACTACAATACTAAATTTTTATGCATCTATGTTAAATAACAGTTTGGGGATAATTAAAATAAATTTTCAATTATAAGTCAACCAAGAAGTAGACCAATGAATGATATGGAAAATGCAGAATCATTTGGTTTTGCCACAGTACATAGTTGGCTGCATTGCAAGTCTTCTCAGTGTTCTTTTTTTTAAGATGTTATTTATTTATTTGAAAGAAAGTGAGCGTGAGCTGCAGAGAGCGGGTGGGGAGGGACGGTGGAGAGGAAGAAGCAGGCTCTCCACTGAGCAGAGAGCCCAATGCGGCACTCCATCCCAGAACCCTGGGATCATGACCTGAGCCAAAGGCAGACACTTAACTGACTAAGCCCCCCAGGCGCCTGTGTTCTAACTAGTTCTTAACTAGTATTAAAAATGACAAATTCCTTGAGCTCATACTAATTAGGTGGTAGAAAACAGGTTACTAGAAGTGTGGCAGAGGATGTCTGCCTATAATTAGAAGTCCCACAAGTTAATACTGAGAATTGACTATTATGTGCAGGATGGGGTCACAAGATGCTTTAAGACTTAGGTGCTCAGGGATTTTTGACTGGAAGTACACATTTTTTATTGGTAATAAAAGTTACATATTCTACCTCTTAAATATTTACTGTGTAAATACTAGTCTTGGCGCAAGACACTGGCTTCAAACAGTACACATTATATATTTGAAGGATAATTATACTTCTCTGAAATAGCTTCTAATTGTTTTATTTCCCCGAAAATCTTGCTCATTTTGTTTGAAATTCAGGGTTTAAATATTTTGCACTTTTAAGATTACCTTCTTGTTTTTTGAAGCATTCACGGAGAAGTTGACCTCTCCTGAACCCTGTTTAATGATCTATCCTGGAACAATTCATGTTGCAAACAAGTGTCTCAGGAATTACTCCTTCAGTATAAAACATTTCTAAGCAGGAAATTAAGCCAAGGAAGTTAAGTGGAGGGAAAGTGTACTCTCCCAAATCCTTGTTATGGTGCTTTAAAATGAACCCATTAGGGCTGCAGCATCTGAGAAAACACTTAAGAATTTATTATGCATCCAAAAAATAATGGTGTCAGGTGTAACCTTCAACCTAGTGGAATGAGCCAACCCTAATCTCAAAATATGATAAAGAAATCAGACAGCTTTTGAAAGTCAAAGGAACTTCCAGGCTAAGCTTTGTGGCCAAGGTTCCAATGTAAATTTATAAAACCAATGTTCTTTGGCCCTCTAAGTTGTGGAAGTACGAGGATAGGAGTTGGGCAGATCAACTACCATTTCGGCTACATTTCAAACAGCAGTGGTAGTTGGTATGTTGACAGAATTAGCCTAGGAAGGAATTACAAAAGCAATATATACATCAAATATCCTGAGTTGTATTTTTGTTTACTTAATAGTAAACAAAAGCTTATGGTCCCAGGGTGCCTGGGTGGCTCAGTGGTTAAGAGTCTGACTTGTCTCAGCTCAGGTCTTAATCTTACCCTTGTGAGTTCAAACCCCTGCCCAGCATGGAGCCTACTTTTTATAAATTTTTTTTTTAAGATTTTATTTATTTATTTGACAGAGATAGAGACAGCCAGCGAGAGAGGGAACACAAGCAGGGGGAGTGGGAGAGGAAGAAGCAGGCTCATAGCAGAGGAGCCTGATGTGGGGCTCGATCCCATAACGCCGGGATCACGCCCTGAGCCGAAGGCAGACGCTTAACCGCTGTGCCACCCAGGCGCCCCTAGAAACCTATTTTTTAAAATATTCATTTATTTGAGAGGGAGAGAGCACAATCGGGGAGGAGCAGGGGGAAAAGCAGACTCCCTGCTGAACAGGAGCCTGATGCAGAGCTTGATGCAGGGCTCAATCCCGGGACTCCAAATCATGACCTGAGCAGAAGGCAGATGCTTAATTAGCCAGCTGATGCTTAACCACCCAGGTGCCCCTCTGGAAACCTATTTTAAGTTTTATTATATAATGATGAATCCACTGTACATTAGTGGCCTTCAACCAAAGAAGGATTACCTATCTTGCACCTGTCAAAAGTGACTTGACTACAAACACAGACTACAAACTGATGTACTTTATTGGGTAGGGCAGGATTGATATTTAAAACCTGGTCCTAGGGCACCTGGGTGGCTCAGTCATTAAGTAGCTGCCTTCAACTCAGGGTCCTGGGATTGAACCCTGCATCAGGCTCCCTGCTCAGTGGGAAGCCTGCTTCTCCCTCCCATTCCCCCTGCTTGTGTTCCCTCTCTGCGGTCTCTCTCTGTGTCAAATAAATAAATAAAATCTTTAAAATAAAAAAAAATAAAAATAAAACCTGGTCTTTCCCCCTTCTCATTATTGTCTTTACCACCAAGAGGCAGTTAGGAAAGAAATCTGAAAGTGCTAGAATACTAAAAGAAACAGACTCTTTCTCTAACCCCTTCATCTTTATTTAACAGGCATTTATTTTTGCCCGCCATGTCCTAAGGGCTATGTGCTATGTCCTAAAGTTGAAGACTACTATAAGGCACAAATTATCCCTGTGCCAAAAGAGCTTAGTGCTGTAGGAGAGGCAGACAAGCATGCTAATTTTTGTTAGAGAAAAATTCTATCAAACAATAAATGAAGGTGGGAGAGGCACCTCTGAGTATGTGTAAGTTGATTTCACACATGATTAGGAAAAGTTCCTAGGGAAAGAGTAGTCTAGTCAGAGGTTAAGTCCATCTGAGGTGGAATGGGCATATCAAATTCAGGCAAGGCGGGGTATGCTGCTCAGATAGGAGAGGTGGTCAGGAACTCGATTATGGGTAGCCTTTTGTTTTTCAATAATGAGTTGAGATTTTATTCTAAAGACAATGGGAAACCAATGGAAATTTAAATTCTGATAAAGCATTTTAAAAGATGATTCTGGCCATTGTATGGAGAAATGATTATATGATATAATACTGTGACCAGGCAGAAGTAAGAGCCCATTGCAGAAGTTTATGATAGGTAATAGAGGCTTTTAGATTAGGATTTGGAAGCAAGTGCACAAAATCAGGATAGGCCAACAAGACTAGCTTATGAGTTGGAATTGAGGGTTGTAAAGGAAAGAGAACAAGATTCCTAGGTTTATTACTGAGCAACTTGTAGACAGGTGTATCATTAAATAAAATGGGAGGGGCGCCTGGGTGGCACAGTCGTTAAGCGTCTGCCTTCGGCTCAGGGCGTTATCCCGGCATTATGGTACCGAGCCCCACATCAGGTTCCTCTGCTATGAGCCTGCTTCTTCCTCTCCCACTCCCCCTGCTTGTGTTCCCTCTCTCGCTGGCTGTCTCTCTCTCTGTCAAATAAATAAATAAAATCTTTAAATAAATAAATAAATAAATAAATGGGAAAACTAGGAAAGCCTGATTTTGACAAGAGGCAGAGTGAGCCAAAGACACCAGAGTGGAATAGAAACTTGGAAATAAATAGTTGTATCACAGAAGCTAGGTATTTTAAAACAGTGATCAACTGTGAATGTTGCTGAGAGGTTAAAGAAGATAAGGGGTGCAAAGGCCCTAGGATTTAGCAACATAGTCTTTGGAGAGGCTAATGCGTGATGGGTATTTTCCAGCTTCCGGAGGAACTTGAGGAACTTCTTTAAACTGTCCGTGTCCTTTATTTCTTACAAATTGAAGGTTTAAAGAAAGTCTATTTTTTACAACTTCTATTAAGCAAGAGAACTTAGGAAATTTTGAAAAGAACAAGCAGACTTCTTACAAAATGTCTCTTCCTTATAAAATATTTAAAACCCATTTTCCCCTTTCCAACACTATATAAGCATTTAATTTAAATTTTCTCTTTGACACCTGTAACTATGAAATTGTCTCAAATCCATGGCTTTACTTAACATTTTTCTGTCCCTACAAAAGCTGTCAAACCTTTCTAGTGTTTATGAAGAATGGATTCGTAATATATGTAAACAAAACCCTTTCAGCTTATCAACTTTCATTGTACCCTGGGATATCAGTATACCTGGAGGTTAATGTCACCAAAATCATGAATTCTTGAAATGTTTGGATTTGTCTCCAAGGAACTTGTTCAAATATAAACAACACTGTGACAATTAAGGTTTGGTATTTGAGTAATCTCAAACTGTCAGTGGAACAAGAATATACTTTATCAAGAAATTATTTTATCTGAGGGGCGCCTGGGTGGCACAGCGGTTAAGCATCTGCCTTGGGCTCAGGGCATGATCCCAGCGTTGTGGGATCGAGTCCCACATCGGGCTCTTCCGCTGGGAGCCTGCTTCTCCCTCTCCCACTCTCCCTGCATGTGTTCCCTCTCTCGCTGGCTGTCTCTATCTCTGTAGAATAAATAAATAAAAATCTTTAAAAAAAATTTTTTTATCTGAAAGTACACTTTGCCTATATATTTGAATGCTCATAAAGCAAGTAGAATAATTAAATTTACAGAGTATCATATCTCAGAATAATGATAGTCATTTTCCACAATTAAAAATTAGTGAGGCGCCTGGCTGACTCAGTTGATAGAGCATGCAACTGTTGATCTCAGGGTCATGAGTTCAAGCCCCACATCGGTCATGGAGACTATTTTTTTAAAAATGTTTTTAAGTAAAATCAGGAAACAATTGACAAGTAGGATTCTACTTCTGAGGATAGAATACCGGAACTCTAGGACAGAAGTTGCCGTCTTAAAGATGTCTTTTGCAGCTTCCTAGCAGAGAGGAGTATAGTAAAGTTGAAAGATCTGAGGAACAGGGGATCTGCATTCTTCAGCTGGCCTTGAATTGAGGCCTTCTCACTTAACCTCTCTGAACTCCCAATTTATTTAGTTCAATGAGTCTTTTTAACCTCGGGTATTCAGAATTGAGAAAATCATAATCCTTGGCATGTGGGACACTATCATGTCTTTTCAGTCTATTTTCCATGTATTTAGATTTGCATATATCTTAAAAAATAATTTGCATGTCTATTTTTAATTTCCATAAATGATATAAATTTCATTCTCTTTTATCTATGTTATTTTCAAATCTAGTTCATTACTCCTGTTTTGTCTCTTCTATCTCATACACATGCCACAATTTACCTACTCATTTCTCCAGTGAGAGACATCTGTATTCCTTCCAAATCCTTACTACAATGATAATTCCATGATGGATATTTTATACCTATCTTATTATGGACTTGTGCAAAAATTACTCTGCGGCGTATTTCTGGAAGACTGGGTCTTCGGGCTTAATACTTATGTCGCCAAGTACTGCTGGATTATTCATCAAAATGTCTGCACCATTTAAGTCCCAACCAATAGTGCATGAGAGTTCTGGTTTTCTTCTCTCCTTGACAGCCCTTGATAATATCTGACTTTCTAGAATGACATTTTAAAAATCTCTTGATTTTAGGCTCCTCTGCTGGGAGCCTGCTTCTTCCTCTCCCACTCCCCCTGCTTGTGTTCCCTCTCTCGCTGGCTGTCTCTATCTCTGTCAAATAAATAAAAAAAAAATCTTTAAAAAAAAAATCTCTTGATTTTAACTTACATTTTTATAATTATTAATAATACTAGCTTGAACATCATACACTTATTAGCCATTCAGGTTTTCCTTTCTATGGACTATTTACTCTTCACAATTGGCTTCCTATTTTTTTAATATTTTGGATGTCACTATATATTCTAGATATTAACTCCGTATCTGTTTCATTTTAGACTTGCAAATATACTCTGAAGCTCTGTCTCTGGTTTCCTTCATTGAATAAAAATCTTTCATTCTGATGTTACTTCTACCCATCCCCGCCGCC
The DNA here is from genome assembly GCF_002007445.2 of Ailuropoda melanoleuca. Lineage (NCBI taxonomy): Eukaryota > Metazoa > Chordata > Mammalia > Carnivora > Ursidae > Ailuropoda > Ailuropoda melanoleuca. Next base: position 56,631,318 of record NC_048222.1, read on the forward strand.
TCCATCAACCATACTTTGTTGGATCTTAAGTCCTTTCTTACACTAGTATCACAAAAATGTTCTTTTATAGTTTTATAGTTTCCTCCTTTATATTTAGTTCTCTTTATGGAGTTTATTTTGGTGCATGATTTGAGATAGGAATCAAACTTTATTTTTTCTGTGTAATGAGCCAATTTTCTCAGTACCATCTACTAAATCATTATTCCATATTGATTTGTGATGCCACCTTTTTCAGCTACCCAATTTTTACATACACAGGGTATATTTCTGGATTCTCCAATCTGCTAACTGTTCTACTTGTTTCTTCAACCATGTCACCTTGTGTTTTTATCACTGAATTGAGTAATGTCTTAATTACAGGAGAATCCCCACCCAATTTGCTGCTCACTTTGAAATTAGTCTTTGTAGACGTTTGTTTTTCTGTATCAATTTTGGAATACCTTCATTGACTCCCTTAAAGCCCTGTAGAGTTTTAATTGGAAATGCCTGGATTTGGAGATTAATCTAAGTCTCTTTTTATGCCATTTAAGAATGTCTTCGGTTTCTCTATAAAGATCTTGAGCATTCTTTGCTATATCAATTTCCAAATCTTTATAGTTTAATGCTATTTTATTTACGAAAATTGGTTGGTTATTGTTGGGGTAGAAGAATGATATTAATATTTGCATACTGATTTTTTTGATCTGTCAGCCTTGCTGAACCTTATTCTATCAATGGTTGGTCTGCTGATTCATCTGTGTTTTTTATGTAGATAATTATAATATCAAGAAAATAATTATATTTGTATGCATTTCCTTCTATCCCTATACTTCTTATTTCTGTCTTACTGCATTGCTCAGGCTCTCTAAAAATATATGGAACAGAAGGGATGACAGCTAACCTTCTCGTCTCAAAGCATCTTGAGTTTCTCCATTAGGCATGAGGTTTATGATCAGTTTTGGGGAGTCAGCTTTCATTAACTAAAGTTTCCTTCTTTTTCTAGCCTCTTAAGAGCCATGTGTATTTTTTTTTTTATCATAAATAGGTTTTGAGCTTTATCAAACGTTTCTGTACCTAGCAAGATGTACCTAAATCCAGGATTTTTCTCCTTTAGTTCATTCATGGAGTGAATTACACTCATAGATTTTCTAACATTAACTCATCCCTACGATCTAGGATAGATGCCAACTGTAAATTGTATATTCTTTTTCAGTACAATGTTGGATTTTCTAGCCAACATTTTATTTAGAGGTTTTCCATCTATGTTCTGAAAAATTAGCCTATAATTTCTCTTCTTAGAATATCTTTAATCAGTTTAGTTATCAAGATTTTTTACATCATAAGATGAATAGGCACATTTCACCTCCTTATTTCTGTTTGTTTAAAACAATATGTATAATCCGAGGATAATCTGTTCTTTGCAAGGACTCACTTGCAATGCTGTTTGGACTAAGACTTTTTAGAAATAGTAAGATTTCTAAGTTACTTTTTCAATCCCTTTAATGATTATTCATCTTTTCAAATATGATGATTCATCTAATCCAGTGTTCTGCTTCATCTTATGCTATTTTAGCACTTCATTTGTTTTCAGAAATGCATCTATTTTGTCTACATCTTCACATTTATTAGGATATACAGTTGATCCTTGAACAACATGAGTTTGAACCGCCTGGGCTCACCTATGTGCAGATTTTTCATTTATAAATCCAGTACAGTACTGTAAATATATCTTCTCTTTCTTATGCTTTTCTTAATAACATTCTTTTCTTTAGCTTACTTTATTGCAATAATATAGTATATAATACATATAACATACACGGTATGTGTTAATTGTTTATGTTATCATTAAGGCTTCCAGTTGAGAGTAGGGTATTAGTTGTTAAGGTTTTAGGGAGTCAAAAGATATATGCAGATTTTTTACTGTGGTGGGTCAGGCTTGGCACCCCTAACTCCCATAAGTTTCAAGGGTCAACTATAGCTTGTAATTTTCTTTTTTAAATATCCATTATATTTAGCTTATTTTCTCCTTTTTATTCTAATATGTGTTTGTCTATCTTAGCCTTTCCAAAGTACCAGCTTTTGGTTCGTCTTTATTATTGTTTTTATTGTTCTCTTTGATTTCTGCCCCAGTATGTATTATTTCCTTTATTTTCATTTCTTTGAATATCTATTATGACTCTCTTTATAGCTTCTTGAGTTAAATCATTTTTTAAAAATATTTTATTTATTTATTTGACAGAGAGAGAGACAGCCAGCGAGAGAGGGAACACAAGCAGGGGGAGTGGGAGAGCAAGAAGCAGGCTCCCAGCGGAGGAGCCCGATGCGGGGCTTGACCCCAGAACGCCGGGATCACGCCTTGAGCCAAAGGCAGACACTTAAGGACTGAGCCATCCAGGTGCTCCTTGAGTTAAATCATTTTTAAATTTTGTTAAAATTTGCTCAAAACTATTAACAGATAAAGTTTTAGTTCCTATTCATTTCCTTTTTTAAGACAAGAAATTTTGAGCCACGCCCCATTCATCAGCGTAGGGTTTGTTTTTAGTTGCCAAACGTGGAATATTTCCCGCTACCATTTTAATGCATTCTATTTAGAGAATATAATCTGTATGATATTGTTTTTCTGAACATACTGAAATTCACTTTATAGCTTGGTAAAGACACATTTTGTGATTTTTCCATTTACGCTTTAAAATAACGTATATTCTGGGGGCGTCTAGGTGGCTCAGTCAGTTGGGCATCCAACTCTTGATCTCGGCTCAGGTCTTGATCTCGGCTCAGGTCTTGATCTCACAGTCCTGGGTTTGAGCCCCACGCTAGGTTCCATGCTGGGCATGGGTGGAGCCTACTTTAAAAAAAAAATAAATAAAAAATAAAACAATGTATATTCTGTAGCATTCTTCTCCAAACTGTTTCTTCAAGTGTGTTGTTGTATGTTTGATGTATCCATTTCACAGGGGAATTTATTAAAATCTTCAATGATAACTGTTGATTTATTTATTTCTTTCTGTAATTCTCTCAACTTTTGCTTTATATATTTTAATGCATAACTGTTAACTGTTGAGAGACAGATGAGAACATATGTACAGCTTTCACCAGTAAATATTTTTCTCATTGTCACGATTTTTTTCCTTATGGTCTGTTTTGTCTTGTATTACAATCACTCCTTTAGCTTTTGCTGTTGTTGCTTATATTAACCTGGTATATTTTTCTCTCTTTTATCTTCAACCTTTTCATATTCTTTTTGTCCCCTTTGGACAGGTGTGCTTGTCGACAATATATTAACATCTTACTGGGTTTTAATATCTTAAAATTCAATTGAGGGTCTCTGCCTTTTCACGTTTATTTAAAAATTTTAAAATTAGAGTTATTTTAGACTTGCTTCTGTCATCTATTTTTTTGTATTTTTTCTTCAGTAGTTTTATTTTGAAATGATTTTAGATTTATAGAAGAGTTGCAAATATAGTATGGACAATTCCTATGTACTCTTCACCCAGCTTCCTCTGATATTAACATATTATCATGGTACATTTGTGAATTTTAAAAACTTTTCTCAATATCTATTTCTTTTATGTCTTTTCATCAACAAAATTAAGTACCTTCACATTTTCCCCCACCTCCTTCTGGTTTATCCCCTTCTGCCTCACCATCATGTTGGAATACTTAAGAATTTTAGTTTCAGAATACATTTCAGAATACAGCTTACACAACAACAACAACAAAAAGTCTTCATTCATTTCTTGCTGAGAACATTCAGACAGGATCTTGTGTGATAATTATTCCAAGCCCCTGATATGTTGTGGATATCTTGACTCATTTTTATATATAAATTATAATTTAGCTAAAACTAGGTCCAATTTTTTCCCTCAAAACTTTAAACACATTATCCTGTTGTCTTTTTTCATCTAGCATTACCAATAGAGAAATTTGATATGGTCTTTTATTACTTCACGAGTAATCTGCTTATACATTCTCGAAGTTTCTTTAATGTTATTTTATTTCATTTCAATATTTTTAGGTGAGGGGTTTTTGTCTGTTGTGTCTTTATTATCCATCGTGTTTGGTATTCTTTCAATATAAAGACTTATATCTGTATTTAATTCTAGAAAATTGTCATTACTTCTTGAAAGATCTCTTCCCTAGCATTTACTCCTTTCTTTCATCCCTGAAAACCTATTAAATGTGTGTTCACACTTTTACTCTTGTCTTTCATATATTTAGCTTTTTTTTTTAAGACTCATTTATTTATTTGAGAGAGAGAGAGATCACACGTGTGTGCACACAAGCAGAGGGAGAGGGAGAATCTCAAGTAGACATTGCACTGAGCATAGAGTCCAATCCCACAACCCTGAGATCATGACCTGAGCCAAAAACAAGACTCAGACGCTCAAACTACTGAGGTGCCGAGGCACCCTCCTGTATTTAAATTTTTTTCTATTCTTTTCAACTTTCCCCCCTTCTTGATCTATCTGCCTTTATGACCTATATTCAGTTTACTAATTTGTTCTTCAGGTATATTTATTCTATTATGTAATCCATTCATTAAATGTTGCAGACTTATTACCTCTCCTTAGTGTATTGTTTTCCTTTTATCTTTTTGGAAGTTATATGCACTTTTACCATTCTTTTAGTGGTTATTCTAGAGATTACAGCATGGATTCTTGATTTATGAAATTTAAATGTCCCTATACATTGCAGAGAACTTTGTTGTCATTTTATATAGTCAGTATTTTGATTTACCTGCATATTTTCCAATAGTCTTGCTCTTTATTTATTTATTTATTTATTTATTTGACAGAAAGAGACAGTGAGAGAGGAAACACAAGCAAAGGGAGTGTGAGAGGGAGAAGCAGGCTTCCTGCGGAGCAGGGAGCCCAATGCGGGGTTCGATCCCAGGACCCTGGGATCACGCTCTGACCAGAAGGCAGATGCTTAATGGCTGAGCCACCCAGGCGCCCCTACAATAGTCTTGCTCTTTATTCCTTCTTGCATTTCTGACTTTCCATCTGGGATAATTTTTCCCTCTGCCTGCAGAGCACTCATTGGTATTTTCTTACTAAAGAAATAAACCTAATACTAACTAGACCTGATGATGATGAATTCTCTTGGTTTTGTTTATCTGAAAATATCTTTATTTCATCTTCATTTTTGAAGGGTATTTTCACTGGGTATAGAATTCTAAGTTTGTTGTTATTTTATTTTCCTTTCAGTACATTGATCATACTTCACTGTTTTTGTGCTTTTTGTTATTTCTTCTTTTCCCAGTTTTATCGGATAAAATTGACATATAACATTACCTTAGTTTAAGGTGTACAAGAGGGGTGCCTGGGTGGCGCAGTTGTTAAGCGTCTGCCTTTGGCTCAGGACGTGATCCCAGCATTCTGGGATCGAGCCCCACATCAGGCTCCTCCGCTGGGAGCCTGCTTCTTCCTCTCCCACTCCCCCTGCTTGTGTTCCCTCTCTCACTGTCTGTCTCTGTCAAATAAATAAATAAAATCTTAGAAAAAAAAGGCGTACAAGATAATTATTTGATACATATATATATTGCAAAATGATTACCACAATAACTTTAGTTAACATCTATCACCTTGCTTGGTTATATATATATTTTTTTTGTGATGAGAATTTTAAGATCCACTCTTTTAGCAACTTTCAAATATACAATACAGTATTATTAACTATAGTCACTATGCTGTACATTAATCCCCAGAACTTAATCATTTATAACTGGAAGTTCGTACCTTTTGACCATCTTCACCCATTTTTAGTGTTTCTACTGAGGAGTCAACTGTCAACTTAATTGTTTTGCCTTTGAAGATTATCAGTCATTTTTTCTTTGGCTGCTTTTATATTGTTCTCTTTGTCTTTGATTTTCCGCAGTTTTACTATGATGTTTCTAGATGTAGACCTCTCAAAAAATAATTGCATTTGGCTTTTATCAGGTCTCTTTTATCTGTGCATTGACATCTTTCACCAGTTTTAGCAGAATATTAACCATTGTCTTTTCAAGTATTTCTTTTGCCCTGTTTTCCCTCTCCTTTCCTTCTGAGACTCAAAAAACCCACAAGAAACAAAAACAAAAAACAAAGTTAGACCTTCTCATCTATATCTCTTACCCTAATTTTGATTTTTATTCCTTTTTTTTTTTTTGGCCTTCCTACACTTTATCTTGGATATGCTTTTGCCCATTTTCCAAGGCTTTTATTCTCTCTTTAACTGTATGTAATCTATTATTAAGACTAATGTAGTGAGTGGAATAGTATCCTTCTAAAACTCAGGTACACTTAGACTGCAGAATGTGACCTATTTGGAAGCAGGGTGTTTACAGATGTAATTAGTTAAAGATCTCAACATAAAAATGTCCTGGATTTAGGATGGACCCTAAACTTAATAACTGGGGTCTTTATAAGCAAATGGAGAAGGACCTCTGGACAGAGAGAGATACACAAAGAAGTAGGCAATGTGAAGACAGAGGCAGACATTGGAATTATGCTGCCACCTGCCACATGCCAAAGAATGCCAAGAGCCACCAAAAGCTAGGAGAAAGGCAAGGAAGAATTTTCTCCTAAAGCCTATGGAAGACGTGTGGCCCTGCTAATACTTTGATTTTGGACTTCTGGCTCCAGAGCTGTGAGAGAAAAAATTTCTGTTGTAAGCCGCCAACTTTGTGGTAATTTGTTATAGCTGTTCTGGGAAACTAATATACCCATCCATTAAGCTATTCTCTAAGAAGAACTTGGAAGAAATATAGGGCGAGGTTCCTGTGAGCCAGTTAATTAACAGATCAAAACATAATCTTGTTTTATGTGTGTTTTGTTTAAAGACATCTTATTTAATTCATATTAGTTCATTAGCATTGAACTCATGGCCAACAGCACTAATTCATTCCTGAACAAAGCTTACCTAACATACATATTTCCTTTCAAGACACATCACAGCCTTCTTGGACTTAGGAACACAAGAAAGTACTTCAGCACTGTGCTTGGGGATCCTTTTAAATAGGGAAGTCACCAGTCCAAAGCACCAAAATAAAAAACCAAGGGACTAAATCCACCTCAAAAAGGACATGTTGTCAGGATGAGAGTTGAAATAAGAAGGCAGAATGTCACTTTGTTTAACCTGAGTCTCATGACTCAAATTTTTCATCTCTCTGTGCATGTCTATGAATGACCATGAAAGCACCAGGAGTACTGATTTTCAAGCTACAGATAAATTTTAGCAAGCAGGTGAATTCGCAAATACAGACTCTGCAAACAGTGAGAATCAACTTTAGAACTAAATCCGTGTACACTTTAACCTTTCCATTAGAGAACACAAGGTAAGGAGGGGTTTCATATAATTTCAAATGTGAAGGTACAGTACTATACAGGGTTTGAATATTACTCATTGCAGATAATGGTCTAACATTCTCATAAAATTGACTAAACTTTCTGTGGTTCCTCATAGCCAACTGGTACCAGCTTCCTAAAGCTCCCACTGTAATGAGTCTTCCACATTATGCTGTCCAGATCCAAGTAAAAGGACATCTCTGGTTCTCCCTCTGTTTGTTTCTCTCCCTTCCCTGGTAAGTTATTCCCTTACCTCACCGCCTCTCTCCCCTCCAGCTTCTTTTAGCAGGATCGCCAACTCTTCCTAGAGTCCTGCCTCTCCAGTGGTACAGACTTGGGGCCCGCCATCCCCACCACCATTTTTGCTTCTCTGCTTATAATATGGGGAAAAAAGAAAAAAGCTGGGCAGATAATCTAGCTTAAACTAAAGTTGGAGCACCTATTATCAGAATAGTCAAAAATGGAAACTAATCCAAGCAGTTCAATCACTTTACTGCAAGTCTTCTCTCTCGTTTTTTTCTCCAGGCACTTATTGATAATGTATACTTTGTACTTGAGCCACGAACAAAATCCAGCCAGTTTCCTCTGTGTTGTTGACTTTGAATTAATATATTTAAGGGTTTGGTTTTTTATAGTGCTACTATTCTGGGAAATCAGGCATAGAGGGATAGATTGTAAGGTGGTGCTGTACAATACGGAGAGGGTCAGATAAGACCTAGAGGTTCACAATGACAGAAGAGAGATTTTTTGCTATTTTCTTTTGAATCTCTTTTACAGAAACTCTTGTCCTCATTCATCCCAAACCATCCTTCTAGGAGAGGGTTTAACAGACTCTGTCCTGTGAAGTGAAAGCAGGGAGTTCATGTTGGCCATGTGGTCTCTTTCTGTTAATCTGAACAAAGTAAGGCTTTCTCCTCCATAAACTCTTCTCACACTACCCATATATAGACTCACTATCCATAGAGCAGTTAAAAATGATTACTGTGTGGGTAGAGGACCTACAAGTTTCTGCATCATTTTATTTTGTATATTTACTGAAGACATTTGCAGAGAAGATCGTAGCTATCTGCTTACCTTAGAAGGACTCTATCAAAAACTGGCGTTTTGTCATGTCTTAGCTAAGACTCCTGCTTTTTGGAAGGTTTTTCCCTAAGCTTTAAGAATGCTTATTCTGATTCTAATTTGGACTTTTTTGTCATTCAGTTTTAGGAGGGAACTTGTGATTTCATTCTCTGGTTTACCCCCATATACCCTCTCATATCAAGAAATTTCTTACAAAGAAATTTAAATTTATCCTTTGTTAAATGTCCATCTTTCTATAAGAACGCAGACAAACTAGGTTATAGAAGTCATTTGGCTTTTCTGTCATGATAGTTAAGAGATGGGGTGTGGGTGCAGGATACAAAGCAAAATGCCCATGCGACACAGGGACAGGGAATCCATCCCCTTCTGATACGGCTACAGCCCTTAGAATCATTATTCTGACTCAATGAAGGAAAAGTGTTGAGCAGAATTGAATGAGGCACCCAGGATATATCCAGATGGACAACTAGGTTGAGACAACCAGATGGGGATCCCTGTCACCAAGAAGTATGGCTGGAACCTGTGTCAGAAGTTTCTTCTGGACTGAACTCCACTGGGTTGCCTCATTTTAGTGAAACACTGCAGCTCAACCGCCCACATTTACAGAGAAATCACGAGAGTGCTTGGAGGTACTTCTTAGTGGGAACTCCTCGTTCTAAACATGAATTAGGCTATAAGCAATTGCCATAATACAATAGTTATGTGTACACACACACACGTACATTTTTTTATCTTTATCTTTGTTTTTTATTTTGAAAGACAAACAATTTCAGATGACAATATTTTATCCCTTCTCCGTAAAATTGCGCCTTGAGCATTGAAACCTACTCTTAATCTGGCAGTGTGAAATTTTTTCTGTATACATTTTCATATGGCTTAGGAAATTATTCTGCAAATACTGTATGTTCATTTAAAAATTAAACTCAGGAGTACCTAGGTGTATGTGATGAAAAGCAAGGGAGTCCTGACCTTAGATATAATTGCTACCAACAGGTTATGTTCTGCCCTTCCAGAAATTATCTGTGCATATAAAGGCCTATAAATTTTGCATAAGTGGGGTCCAAGTACTGTTCCACTTGCTTTGTTCCTAGTATATATATTTCAAGCCAATATAAAAAAGGCACAGCAAGACAGTGTCCACCATGCTACTGTATGACATTTCACAGCATTATATTATTTTCTTTTGTTCTTGACTGTAACATGAAGTGCCTGTAAAGTGACCTTTTGTTTTGGTATGTATGGCAGGAACACAGGAGTTTTACAATAAACAATATCTCACAATAATGACTCATTATTTGGGGACAAAAAAATCGAGCAAATAAATATCTTGGGAAAATGTCATCAAGCATCTGGTGGTCAGCAAACTCGGAGTGGGATTCCTGTCTAGTTCTGCATTCCATATTCAGTCTCACAAAGAACGGGATTGTGAGAAAACTCATTCTACCAGTGGGACGTTTGATGAAAATTTTTTTTGACCAAGATACTCCCACCATTCTAAAGACCTATAAGTTGGTTAGATTTTTTTAAACTAAACTCCACAGAAAGCTTAATGCTTATTTTTTTGAGTGCTGTGAAGGTTTTCTCTTTTGGATATTAAGGGAAAACTTCCAACACTTAATTATTTTAATGCCTATATGTACCATGCTATGCTGAATGCTTTGTATACATTATTACATTTAATCTTCACAGCAACCTGTGAGATAAGTAGTCTTCTTCTTTTTTTTTTTTTTAAAGATTTTATCTATTTATTTGACAGAGATAGAGACAGCCAGCGAGAGAGGGAACACAAGCAGGGAGAGTGGGAGAGGAAGAAGAAGGCTCATAGCGGAGGAGCCTGATGTGGCTCGATCCCATAACGCCGGGATCACGCCCTGAGCCGAAGGCAGACGCTTAACCGCTGTGTCACCCAGGCGCCCCAGATAAGCAGTCTTCTTCTCCAGGCTCCTTTCACTTAGTGGAACACAGGGACATGAAGGCTAGATGGTGTGTTCAAAGTCACACTGCCAAGTGGGGAAGCTGAGATTTAGACCTAGGTCAGTCTGACTCCAGAGGCCAGAGGCTTACCTTTACACTACCGAACTTCAACTCTGTGCAACACCTGTCACTTCTCTTCCCACACATTGCCCTTCAACTATTGGCACACCCCAGTCAGCTTACCCACGGTATTAGCTTCAACAGCGTATTGCCTGTTTTACCTTTTAGTTGTTTCTTTTGAGCCTCCCTTCTGGAAAATCCTATCCATATTCAACCCAGGGTACTCTAATAGAACAGGGTCAGCAGACATTGTCCATCACAGTAAAAGCCAGGAGCTCCCCTTGGCTGGGTGACTTCTTCATGTAAACCTGAACAAAGACGATACCTCTATTTTGTATGCCACATACGTCTGTTTATACGACACTGGGTTTTAGTATGATCTGGATCCATGGAGTAGTGGAAAATGTATGTAACTTGGTTCCCACAATAGGATGAAGAGAAATTCATCACATATAGTCATGGATCCTCCCCTGGGCTTCAGCAATCCTGACATTACCCTCTCTCTTAACTGTCACACTCTTGACTCTCCCTCCTCCCTATCGGTCTTTTCTCTCACAAACTCATATTTTGAACTTATTCTTTTTCTTCTTCATTTGCATCCTTGAATTACTTATTTCGTAGATGAATACAGGTACGCACAAGTGGGTGTTGGTGAGTGAAAACACATACAGTTGTGTCTGCGTGTGTGTGTATGGATAGGTAAATGGGGTATCTGTATGCCTAGCATACTCTTTGGTATGTGCTCTGGCAAATGTTCAATAATAAAATAAATGGGAATAAAGATGCAAAATTCCTTTTCTATAAAAAAATGTGGTAGCAGAGCTAGGAAATTCCACTTCAACTCTGGCCTGCTGGCTAGCTAACCTCTCTACCACTTTAGTCAAGGCTGGAAATATCCCTTGTCTTCATCGTCACAGTATAGCTTCTAAATTCGTCTCCTAGACTTTTCTCTTTCAGTTCATCCTGGTAGCCAATATCAGATTTGTCTCCCTAGAACTCTGTACTTAGGAACCACATTGCTATGGACCAAATGGTGTCTGTTGCAAATTCACAAACTGAAGTCTTAATCCCTAATGTTACTGTATTTGGAGATAGGGCCTTAAAGGAGGAATTAAAGTAAAATGAGATTATAAAGGTGGGGCACTAATCCAATACTACTGATGTCCTAATAAGAAGAGGAAGAGAGCCCTAAGCTTTTTCTCTCTAGCCAGAGCAGAGGAAAGGTCGTGTGAGGCTGTAGTGAGAAGGTGACTGCCTACAAGCCAGCAAGAGATTTCTCACCAAGGACCCAACTGGCCAGCACCTAGATATCACCCTTCTATCCTCCAGCACTATGAGAAAATAAACTTCTGTTGTTTAAGTCACTCAGCCTGTGGTATTTAGTTATGGCAACCCAAGCTGACTTATACACTAGGGTAAGTCCCTATTTTTCTCACTCCAGTCTCCTTTACATACCCTACCAAATTCAATCCTACCATAATTACTCAGCCTCATCTCTAACCTTTCTCCATTTAGCATTCTCTCTACTAGTCAACTATGGTTCTTCAGTGTTCTCTGAACACCTGTCTTTTGTTCATGGAGGCTCCTTGCTTCAAAATACGACCATGTCAGGGACACCTGGCTGGCTCAGTTGGTAGAGCACACAGCACTTGGTCTCAGGGTCATGCGGTCAAGCCCCACACTGGGCATAGAGCTTACTTAATTTTTTTTAATAAAATAAAACTAGAGAATAGCCATTTTTGTTTTTTGTTTTGTTTTGTTTTTGTTTTTGTTTTTTTAAATATTTTATTTATTTGACAGAGATAGAGACAGCCAGCGAGAGAGGGAACACAAGCAGGGGGAGTGGGAGAGGAAGAAGCAGGCTCATAGCAGAGGAGCCTGATGTGGGGCTCGATCCCATAACGCCGGGATCACGCCCTGAGCCGAAGGCAGACGCTTAACCGCTGTGCCACCCAGGCGCCCCGAGAATAGCCATTTTTGGTCCAATAAAATATATTTCTAAAAAATCAACCACGCCAACCACGGCTCACCACCTCCACGGCAACCATCCTTGTTCAAATCCCCATTGTCTCCTGAGAGATTATTTCAGCAGCCTCCTAATTGGTCTCCACGCTTCCAATCCTTGGTTTATCCTCAGTTTACTCTTAGCACACTGCCACAGTGATTCTGTTAGAGCAAGTCCATTATCTCACTCCTCTACTCAAAGCCATTCATTGGATTCCCCTCTCACTCAGGGCAGAAGACACCTTCTTAAAATGATCTGCCAGGCCCTGCCCAGACGGTTCCCTCATTGCCTTTCTGACCCAATCACCTGTATTCACTTCCTTGCTCCCTTCAGCCCAGCTACACTGTCTCTGCAGTTTCTCAAACTTGGCAGGCACGTTCCTTCTCAGGCCACCGTGCTTGCTGAATCCTGTGCCTGAAGCACTCCTCTGGAGGCCACAAGACTGAAGCCTTCATCTCCTCGCTCTTTTCTCAGAGAAACAGGCTCCTCCTGCTCTCTGAGAGTAGAGTGTTCCTGTGAAACTTTTCATGAACTGAAATGGCATAATGTGAAAAGTATCCCCACTTCCCGAAACTTTGTTTTATGCCACTTTGCTTTCATGAAAGACTGTTAGTAAGGTATTGGATTTTCTTTGTAAAAGCAAAAATTCTCCTTGAGGGACCCCTGGGTGGCTCAGTCAGTTAAGTGTCTGCCCTCAGCTCAGGTCATGATCCCAGGGTCCTGGGATCAAGTCCCATGTTGTGGTCTGCGGGGAGCCCGCTTCTTCCTCTCCCTCTGCTCCGTGCTCTCTCTCTTGCTCTCTCTCTTTCAAAGGAATAAATAAAATCTTTTTAAAAAAATTCTCGTTGGATTTCTTTTCGTTAGTGAAAACAGGCACAAAACAGGTCTTTCATAAAAGCAAAGTGGTGTGATGCCAACTTTTGGAAAGTGGGCGCACCTGTGTAAATACCACCTTCTAAGATGTATGGTCCCTGACCACCCCACTTCATTTAATTTTTTACGATTTTATTTATTTATATGAGAGAAAGAGAGAAAGAGAGAGAGCATGAGAAAGGGTGGGGGGCAAAGGGAGGAAGAACCAGACTCCCCACTGAGTGCACAGCCCCATGTGGGATTCATTCCCTGGACCCAGGATCATGACCTGAGCCGAAGTCAGACACTTAACCCACTGAGCCACCCAGGCATCCCCTCTGACCACCTTATTTTAATTTGTATACATATACCCAACTCCCCTATCCCATTTATTGTCATGTCCTCCCAGAATGTAGGCTTTCTAGAATGTAGGAATTTTGTCTACTTTGTTCATTGCTATATACCCAGGAACTAAAAGAATGCCTGACACATAGTAAGTCCTCAACAGAAAAATAAATCCCAGAGCCTCTGCCTTCCTTTTCTTGTATGATTTACTTTTTCTAGTTCATTATCCCAACCCACACTACTGTCATCCCCAATCTGTTGAGTCCTCAATTGTTCTGTAGTATGTATTTAGTGTGTTTTTTTAAGTATTTACTTAAATTCCAGTTAGTTAACGTACAGTATAGTATTAGTTTCAGGTGTACAATATAGAGATTCAACACTTTCATACAACACCCTGTGCCCTCTTCATCCCCGATCACCTATTTAACCAATCACCCCACCCTTCTCTATAGGTAAGAGTCTGTTCTTGGTTTGACTCTCTCTCTCTCTTTTTTCCCTTTGCTCATTTGTTTAAATTCCACATATGAGTGAGATCATATGGTATTTGTCTTTCTCTGACTTATTTCACGTAGCATTATACCCTCTAGATCCATCCATGTCATTGCAAATGGCAAGATTTCATTCTTTTTTTATGGGTGAGTAATATTGCATTGTGTGTGTGTGTGTGTGTGTGTGTGTGTGTGTGTGTGTGTATCTCACATCTTCTTTATCCATTCATCAATCGAATTTTTGTATCCTTTGGGTAAACACCTAGTAGTGCAATTGCTGCATCATAGGGTAGCTCTATTTTTAACTTATTGAGGGAATTCCATATTATTTTCCAGAGAGGCTGCACCAGTTTGCATCCTACCAACAGTGTGAGAGGGTTCCCCTTTCTCCAATATCTGTTTAGTTTTATCTTCACAGCCAAGTTGTAATATTTTTGAGGGGAAAGACAACCTAACATTTCTTCTTTATAATCCACAACACATAGCAGAGTATTGGGCCTGTATTCAACATTCGTGCATTCGTGATTATTATATTCTACCCAGAGAGAATCAGAGTCTTTCGAGGTGAGGCTGCCTGTAGGATGGCCATAAAAAAATTTCCAAAGTGGCCATGCAACTGGGCAAAATGTAGACTTCCTTCTTTAACACAAATTCTTTATGCTAGAAATTTCCACAGTTCAGAAAAGCCAAGTAGAGTTCATTGCCTATTGCGAGCTTAAGGAAATACGGAATCTGCATGAGAATCTTCAATAATTTCTAAAATGATGCCATGGGGCAACACAAGTATGGTTCTAACTTTTATAATCCTACCCCCTCAAGTCACCAGCTAGATCTGCTGAGGAGAAGATGGCAGAGCCGGATCCAGGGGTGCATCTAAATGCTGAGAGGTGAACTTTAAGTCCCGCGGTGGAGTTTATAAGAGTTAATGTAGAAACTTTGGAAAACACTTCGCAGTTTCTCCAAAAATTAAACATAAAGCTACCATGTGACCCAACATTTCACTCCTAGGTATCTCGAGAAATGAAAACATATGCCCAAATAATGACTCGCACGTGAATGCTCATAGCAGCATTATTCATAATGGCCTCAAACAGGAAACAACCTAAATGCCCATCGGTTGATGAATAAATAACCAAAATATAGCATATTTATGTAATAAAATCCTGAATAATAAAAGGAAACAAACTGGTGCATGCTACACGAAGGAGCCTCCAAGACATTCTGCTTAATGAAAGAAGCCAGACATGGGCAACAGCGTATTGTGTCATCCTATTTACATGAAAAGTCCAGGAAAGGCAAATTTATAGAGACAAAAAGATTAGTGGATGCTTGGGGCTGAGGGTGGAAATGAGTATTAACTGTCATGGGTATGAAGGATCTCATTGGATCTAAAACTGACTTGTGATGATTGCGCCACTGGATAAAGTTACTAAAAATCATTGAATCGTACACTTGCAATGAATAAATTTTATGATATGTAAAATACACTTCAGTAAAGTTATTTTTCAAAAAGGTAATGTACCCTTTTTCTGATTATACAAGGAATACAGCGGCACCTGGACGGCTCTGTCTGTTAAGCATCTGACTTCCGTTCAGGTCATGATCTCAGGGTCCTGGGATTGAGCCCTACATAGAGCACCATCTAGGGCTCCACTCTCAGCGGGCAGTTGGTTTCTCCCTCTCCCTTGCCCCTCCCACCCCCAAATAAATAAATAAAATCTTTTAAAAAATACAAATAAAAGGAATACATTCTCATTTTACCAAGTACAGAAAAGCATAGAAACTAAACAGTATCTATCAAGGGATAGCATTTTATTTCTCTATGTGTGTTTTACATATTTGAGATTCTTTATCTGTAATTTTTTTTAAAGATTTTATTTATTTATTTGACAGAGATAGAGACAGCCAGCGAGAGAGGGAACACAAGCAGGGGGAGTGGGAGAGGAAGAAGCAGGCTCATAGCAGAGGAGCCTGATGTGGGGCTCGATCCCATAATGCCAGGATCACGCCCTGAGCCGAAGGCAGATGCTTAACCGCTGTGCCACCCAGGCGCCCCTATCTGTAATTTTAAATCCTGATTTTCAACCAAATGTTATAAGCATTAACCTCATCATTAGAGGCTTTTAAGCAATAGCTGAATAATATTTCATCTTGGAGATATATCTTAATTCATTCAACTACCTTCCTTTGCTGGATATTTCAATTTTATTAATAACATATGAAAAACATCTTTGTACCAAAAAAGAATCATTAAGGCTTATTTTTCAAGCTAGTTTATCCCTGGTTCTTAGAAAATCTTACAAGTCTTGAATTTGGAAGCAATGACCTTGGAAATATGGGCATCTTTTTCTTCAGTTGAAGAGAGAGCCCTGCTTAAGTGCAGAAATCACTCATGATTTCAAAAGAGGGTGTGGGTGGCAACAGATGAGACTGATAAGCTGGGGAGAGGGCCAAGCAGTGTCAGGGGCTGGGACCTGCAGCGGGACGGACGGTGAGGGCTCCAGTACGGCTAGAGATCAGGAGTAGGTCCAAGAGTCCCGCCAGGAGGCCAAGGCACTAAACAGACACCTGGCTCTCAATGGGTTACCCGGAGGCAGGAGTAAGCTGGGGTCTGGAAGCCAACAGAGACCCAAAGAGAAAGAAGTCATCTCGGGGTGCCTGGCTAGCTCTGTTGGTGGAGTATGCGGTTCTTGATCTTGGGGTAGTGAGTTTAGCCCCATGTTGAGCATGCAGTCTATTTAAAAAAAAGAAGAGGGGCGCCTGGGTGGCAGAGCAGTTAAGCATCTGCCTTCGGCTCAGGGCATGATCCCAGCGTTATGGGATCGAGCCCCACATCAGACTCCTCTGCTATGAGCCTGCTTCTTCCTCTCCCACTCCCCCTGCTTGTGTTCCCTCTCTCGCTGGCTGTCTCTCTCTGTCGAATAAATACATAAAATCTTTAAAAAAAATAAAAAAAATTAAAAATAAAAAAAAGAAGAAGAAGTCATCAGCTCTTCTGACTCCTGACAGAATTTAAGGTAGATCAAAACACAACAGCAGCAGTGGGAACCCAGAAGTAAGCCTGGCCCTAGGGCAAAGACTATTTGCCATCTGCTCTCTCACACCGGCCAAAAGGCTGTATTGACTGCGCACTGGAACCTGTCAGCCCTCCCACCTGGCCAGGGGTAGAAGCAATGGAGTTTCAGGGTATTACTAACGCACCGTCTTGGTTTGAAAAACATTTTTTAAATAAATAATTGTAAAACTAATAAAACACTGAAAATAAAGGTATTCACTTTCTAATCCCTCATAGAAACTGACCATTATTAATCTTCTAAAATTCACTACGGTGATGGTTACACAAGCTCTGTGAATATACGAAAAAACTACTGTACCTTTAAATAGGTAAATTCTATGGCGTGTGAATTTTATCATAGTAAAGTCTGAAATTAAACAAAAAGAAAAAGAAGTTCATTATAATGGGCTCCCCTTTAACATCTAGAAGATGGGGCCCATGAACTTTTACCCATTTCAAAATCTCTACCTCGTGTGTTTCCCAGTGCACGTAAGGTCTTGCCACTGAGCAGTAATCCCTATGTGTCATTCCATTGCTTCACCCAGCCCTCAAGGGACCTGGGAGCCCCAGCTTGGAGGAATGGTTGTTTAAAAAAACTGTCATTTGCTCCTGGGGGGTTAGCACACAGCCATTAAAGGCTATGCGAAAACACAGAAAAACAAGATCCCGAAGCCATATATTATAGCATTACAACCACAGAGGAAAAACATACGCAAAGAAAAAAAGTTGAGAAGAAATTAAAATGCTAACAACAGTGTGAGAGGAAGGTGAGAGTGAAAGTGATTTTTCTCTGATGATTTTCTTTCTGTTTTCTTGCCTATCAAGAGATAATATTCTGTGCTTTTTTATGATGAATTACTCTGGGAAAGACAGCACCACCTCTAGTTCTGTTCGAAGAACTTCCTCTATGAGACCTGCCTTTTTTTTTTTTTCTGTGACAGAAGGAGTCCAGGGAAATATGAAAACTCAGAGTTTTGAGCGAGGGCTAAAGGAAGAGAAAAGATGTCACAGAGGGAAGGGGGAGAAAAGGGAGCTCACAAAGTCACCCTTTTTTGTTCTTATTTGGAGTTTCTATTTTAACCATATGCAAAAAAAAATCAGTTTGAGATTATAAACTACATAGGACGACCTGGTTTCTCTTTTCTCATCTTGGCTTCTTCTACTTTAAAATATTTTCTTTGTGAAGATCCCAAATACTGGCTGCTAGTCTCTTTCCTCTTAAAGAGATACCCTGTACCAGGTCAGCTGGTGTGAATTCAACTGTGTCTTATCTGTAATGAGAACAGCAAAATAATACAGATACAAATAATACAAACACAAATACAAGCCTTTACCCGGACACCATAAGTAACTCGATGTGAAGACCGGTGTCACCTTATGCTCCATCTCGTCGGCCATTTGATCCACATTGGGAAAGGTATGGTATGGTGCAAGGTGGTTTATTTGGTTCTCAGGCTGATAAGTGGTTTTAGGTCTACTTAAAAAGAGCCGGTGGTGCAACGGAAGGGATCTAGAAAATTATCTAGTTGACCTGTTATTTCTCAAATGAGAAAACTAATGCCCAGAGAAACAATAACCTATCCAAGGGCAGGTCAGTCTCAGATCTAGGATCAGATGTCCTATCTCCTACCTTGTGGCCCAGTGCCAGGCCTTTCTCCTTCATGATTCCTTTGAAACAAACCTGATATAAATCTAGATTTCTCTTCCCAGGGCTGCCTGGATTCAGAGGAGAGCCAGATCCAGGCCTGCATCTCTGGAGCCAGGCCAGATCCCAAGCACTTGGGGTTGGATGCTAAGTGCTGGCAGAGTCAGGGCTCAGGCAGATCTGGCTAGTTAACCAGCTAGTCACTGGTTCGCTCTTCATTTTAGTCTTCAGGGGACACCACCACCAATTCTCCTCAAAAGCATCAAACACAAAATGCGAGGTGGTGAGCATAACGCTAATTGTTCCAAGGATCGTTGTCAGGCTTATTAATATAAACAGATGGTTTATTTCAAAGTCAGGGCTGGGGAAGACCCTGGCCCACTCTCTGACAGCTTTGTGTCAGGGTGTGATCCAAAGAAGATGGGGTGCCTGGTGGCACAGCGGTTGAGCGTCTGCCTTCGGCTCAGGGCGTGATCCCGGCGTTATGGGATCGAGCCCCACATCAAGGCTCCTCTGCTGGGAGCCTGCTTCTTCCTCTCCCACTCCCCCTGCTTGTGTTCCCTCTCTCGCTGGCTGTCTCTCTCTCTGTCAAATAAATAAATAAATAAAATCTTTAAAAAAATATATTAAAAAAAAAGAAAGGTTATATTATTTCACTAAAGAGTTTAGCAGATTCTTCTGATCTTTTGCTAAGGTGTAACTACACATTCATAGATAACTGCTGAATTATGCA
The DNA here is from genome assembly GCF_002007445.2 of Ailuropoda melanoleuca. Taxonomy (NCBI): domain Eukaryota; kingdom Metazoa; phylum Chordata; class Mammalia; order Carnivora; family Ursidae; genus Ailuropoda; species Ailuropoda melanoleuca. The sequence goes on from NC_048222.1 coordinate 56,650,862, forward strand.
TATCTAAACAGAAACTTAAACTTGAAAAGTAAACATTTAAAAGCGTTTTCTTGGGGCGCCTGGGTGGCACAGTGGTTAAGCGTCTGCCTTCGGCTCAGGGCGTGATCCCGGCATTATGGGATCGAGCCCCACATCAGGCTCCTCCGCTATGAGCGCTTCTTCCTCTCCCACTCTCCCTGCTTGTATTCCCTCTCTCGCTGGCTGTCTCTATCTCTGTCAAATAAATAAATTTAAAAAATCTTAAAAAAAAAAAAAAAGTGTTTTCTTAAAGGGGGTACATGTAATCTCTCCTGAAGGTATAGTTCAAGGGAGAAGAGAATATTTCTCTACTGGATTAAAATTAAAATAAAATACTTTGGAAATAACCTTAGAGATTACTTCAACTAACCCCCTTATTTTATTTTACTTTATTTTATTTGTTTTTAGTAATCTCTACACTCAATGTGGGGCTTGAACTTACGACTCAAGAACCACATGCTTTTCTTGCTGAGCCAGCCAGGCACGCTAACCCCCTTATTCTAAAAAAAATTTTTTTTTAAATAGGAAGATTTAGCCTAAACTATTCCTGCAAAAAGTATATTAGCATTGTTTGCTAAAACCCTAAAACATATTCTTCACAACTTAAAGATAGATGAAGGTCTTATATTAAAGCCATGAAACGGCTTGACTATTTAGAATTAAATTTTTATCCCTGGAAAATTTAATTTTTTTTCATTATTCTGACTAACCAAAGTAGTTTATAAAGTTTCAAGAAAAGAAATCATCTCTAATTCATGAGCTTAATCTGATTATGCAAAAATATTTTTGTACAGTATAACATCTGTCACTGTGTAAATTATCTTATTAGAACGAAAAAATAGGTTTCAGGTATTTTGAAAACATGTATGTACAAATATATATTTGACTATTTTATGTAACACTTAAAAATAAAAGTTAAATACTTCTAATGGGTCCACATGAGAAATTTTAAAGATGGATTCAGTAATTTTATCTTTACCATCCTCTTTTGATTATTCGTAAACTGGAAAGTAAAGATGACTCTTGCTTTTATAATTCTTTAATGTTTTTCCAGTGTATTTCAAAGACAGGAAGACATAAACTTGGGAGAGGCATTTAATGTCCTGGATCCCAGAATAAATGTTTGGATATCCTCACAGAGTGAACTAATTGATGCGAGTAATACAGTGAAATTTAACAGGGATTGATATAAAATCTTATCTTTGAGTTAGAAAAAAAAAGGTTGTATCACTTGGAATTCTTAGCTTAGACAAGAGAAGACTTAGTGAGGTGGAAATAGCTGTTTTGTTTTCAAATAATTTAACACCTATTCAGAGAAAGAGGAATTGGCCTTGCTCCAAAAGTTAGAACTAGATCAGTGGGAGGTAGACATGGGGCTATGATGAGAAATAATTTCTTTCAATTATAACTGAAGGCCAAGTAATGGCTGCCTCAAAACATTATTGAGTAAGTAAACTCCTGAAAATGGCCTAAGGCTTATTGTTAACATATCACTAAAATATAACAAACTACAATCAAAGTATATAGTTAATCTTATAAAAGTCTTCAAAAAAACCGGCCAAGCATTTATAATCCTTTTTAAGGTGTTAAGCATTTCTTTTAATATTGAAAAAATCTGACTTCTATGTATCCACAGTGCTTTGAACTTCAGGCTGTGTGTGGTTTATTAAGTATAAGCCTACATACAGGGAATGCTTGCTGGACTGCAAAGAATATTTGTTTCACAACAAAGCCGTATTCAGTTTGATGACTCTAAGAAACCCATGTAAGAAACCAATCAACCCAGAGAGCACACGACACAGTTTAAAATACTTTGTACTGGGGTTGGTACTTTTACTACTGGAAAAACATAACCATGTACATGATCTTTGAATTCTTTAAAAACAATGTTTTCCCCCCAATCATACAGGAAGGAAAAAATAATACAGTTTTCTGAATACATCCATCCATCTATACGTGTGTATGTACATAGGTGCGTTCATGCGTAAGTAAAGGAAAAAGCATTCAGAGGTCATCACCATGTATCTTTATACTCCAAACAAGGAAACAGTATAGAAATTCTGTTGTATATTCAATTATTCTCTTTTTACTTAATGTGATATATATATTGATTATATAGAAGTTTTTATACATACATAATGTTATGTTCTAGTTAGGTCTTTGACATTTTGTAAAAAGAAAAGCTCTTTCCTGTTCCTTTCGTTCTTCACCCTATGGTATTAGGGCATTCCTGACTTCTTTCCCATGAGCCACCTCTTTAAACAAAAAACTCTTAAAGGCATGTGTCCATCCTATTTGACTGCATTGTTTAAAATCACAGACTGAGGATTTTGCAAATTCCTTAAAGAGGAATTTAAGAAAATTTTCAACATTTCATAAGTCATATCCTATTCAATGTCCTATTTTCAGCCTTTTTTCCCCCAGAGCAGACAAATTCCCCAGAGTTATGCAGCGTTCCAGAGCATCCTCCTTTTTATTTAATTATTTTAGAGGAAGAAAAGCTTTTTCACAGCACCCCCACAAAATCTGTTACACCAAGCACCACACAGTCACAGAACACTGAGCCCAACACAATGCCTGTGATTGTGACTTTCCTCAGTTTCTTGTCTCTCTCTATTCTCTGGGCCTGCAGTTTGTACACGTTCTGTCTTCTGAGTGCGGGTTTAACACTAACATACCCAGTAACCACACATTTTCCTGTACCCACTTCCAAGTGTGGGAACGTTGTTCCTTCAGCCTCCAACCACGAAAGCAGATTAAATGTTCTCTCGTCACATTCGAAGTGGTTCTGTTGTAAGAGGAAATGAGAGGGCTGTGGAACCAGTAACTGCCAACTCTCTTTGGCCAAAGCCATCCACGTTGGTAATGAACTCTCAAGATAAAACTGGCTTAAACTTAACTACATCCAGCAAATGACTTCATTTCGACACCTACCCAGAAAGACCTTTGGAAAAAAACTTAATCCAGAAGTGACTGCTCAAAGTTACACTTGGTATGGGGGTTTACTGAGAGTTGTTTTTTGTGTTTGTTTTTGGTGAAACATACTCCAGACAGGTTCCCCAGTTGTGCTACCATGGCCTCACATTCTACCTCACGTCCAACTGAGCCACCATGACACAGAATGCTAGGCCTTGGACCATCAGTTTGTCCCAGTGCCGACTGAGTGTGATCCCCTCAGTCAACCGTCCTGTGCATCTGAAGCGAGGTGTCAACCCCTCAGGCAGGTCTGAGTGGCTGCGCTTCACCTGAATGAAAGGTCAGTTTCTCACAGATTCGTGACCAGTGTTACTGACCATGTCTCTTCACTGCCTGAGAGATCAGAGCCATGTTTGGGGCCCATCTCAAGCAAGTATGTAGAACTTGAAGGCTGTTATTTCTTTTACTATGTCTTTGTTACAACTTTATGACGGGTATTTTTTTTTAATTAATTAATTTATTTGACAGAGAGAGCGAGCCAGCACAAGAGGGGTGGTGAGGGGGTGGCAGGCAGAGGGAGAGGGAGAAGCAGGCTCTCCGCTGAGCAGGGAGCCCAACAGGGACCTGATTCCAGGACCCCAGAATGATGACCCAAGCCGAAGGTAGACAGACCACCAACTCACTGAGCCACCCAGCTGCTCCTATCAGGGTATTTTATATGTTTTTGTCAGTTGCCTAAAATTCTTTCTTGAGTTATAAGTCAATAGATAATTTTAAATCATACAAAGTAGAAAGAGCTCTGACTGATGTCAAAGAAGCATTCTTATTTATGGGCATTTATTTTAAAAATATATAGACTGCTGCTTTCTAGGAGCTGACAATCTTTAAAAATCCATCATGAATGATCTCCCCCTGCTATCGTTTCTGTGTTTTTTGTAGAAGTAGGATTGTGGATAGAAAAGGCAATTGGGAGAGTCTGCGTTAAAAGGAAAGAAAAGAGAACAGTAGACATACAACTCAAATTCATTTAATTTATTTATAAATACAAGCCATGTACTTTTAAAAGAATATACATGTTATTTTATTAAACTAGGATTCTATTATTCTGGGTGAATTGCTAGAATTCTTACTCAAGTTGATAAGAACTAGAGGCTAAACAGACTTGACCCGCTATCTAGTAAATAAATTAAAAGTATTAAAATATCTTATATGCACAGAGGAAAGTAGGCTATGTCCTATATAGAAATTAATCTCAAGTAATTTTCTCTTTTAATTATCTGGACTTTTAGAATATTATTTTGTTTGGTGAGTGGTTTAAGAGTTTAGATTTGCTTTTCGTTAGGAGGTGACTGAGATATTTAGTGGACAAAGGGAAAGAGTAACCAGGCATTGCTATTTTGATGGTGAAGATTTCATCAAAATCAGACATTTTTATTACAGAAAAAGAATGCTTTTGAAAGACTATTTAATACCAAAAATATCATTGAAGAGAATGTTTTGTAACCAGATGAACAGAATAGCATTATCATCTATAATATTATTTAGAATCTATAAGTATTTCCTTGCACACAAACGTATCCTTAGCCTGCCCTTACTTACAGTGATAAGTGGGGGGCAAATTAAATAAATAGGATGACAGTTTCATGGACAATAAAAACTCAAGGCGAATCTCAATCTCTCCCCACCTCACACCCTAGAGTTCTCTGCTCCCACCTTCCCACCTTCTCGCTGGCCACCTTGGACGATGAGGCCCTGACGCATTTGAATTTAGAATGAATTAAATGTTGGTTCTCAGCAGCTGCTTTGGGACTTACTAGAATCTTCTAACTCTTTGGACTAGATGGCATCTGGACTGTATTGGGGAGATGTAGCACCGCCAAGACTAGAATTTTACTAATCTCAGTGTTTGTTGTTTTCTGTTATTATAACCAATTACTCTTCTGAAGGAAGCAAATCTCCATTTCCCACATTCCCATGTTTGTTGACAAATCTTGACTCTGGTTTTCTATGATGTCTCTGATCCAATTACTTTAGCTCTTTCCTTCACTTCTTGCTTAAAATCAAAAGCTCTACCGTTGTGTAAATTGACGTTGTGCAATTTTTTTTCCATTTCACAAAATAAATTCCCTGTTATCTTACCTTCTAATCTATTACAAACTTTGCTGAAGGTAAAACAAACATCTCAACAAAGTGCTTGAAATGCAATGCTCCGTCCCTTTCATGCATTTTAGTGCAATCTAATTTTATTACCAACCATATTTCACATAAAATCTCAACTGCTATTTCTTTCTCAAGAACCTCCAGTTCTTTCATCTACAGACGCTGGCGCTTACTTTTGATAAAAAGGGCAGCATTCTGTCGGCTCTAATCGCTTCAGCTCTACCCATTAGCAGCACTAACAATAGCCTGATTGTCAGTGAAATTAGCCTTTTATCTCTCACCCCCACCCTTCCCCCACTTTCTAGCGCTAAGTGCCATAGCAGAGACAGGTCCTGCTGACTTGAAGCAAACCATTTCATCTCTCCGAGCCTCCGTTTTCTCCTCAGCAAAACGAGCATGGTGACACACACATTTTGGGTTGTTGGGCAAAATGGGCGTAATTCCTCCAACAGAGTCAGCACTCAGTAAATGTGAATTTCCTTGCTCTCAAGGAAGGAGTGCGTAGGAAACCACAAACACGTATAGGCACACAAGGCATGTTGTAAAAGGTCACTCTTCAAACGACTCTCAAAATTTTGAAGCAAAGAAGTCCAAATTGAAGCTTGAAAAACAGTTTTAAATTTGTCCCCTCGTTTAAGGTTAACCTCAACTTAACATTCCAAGGATGATAAAAGTATTCTTTAAGCATTTTGCATTTCTCCTTGATAGTATTCGTTGTGATTGTAATTAAACGCCTTGGGCCCTGGTGGCTTTGGAGCTCTGTCTTGAAGAGAGGAATTGGGGCTGTCTTGGTTACCTCTTTATCCCCAGCCGTCACGTTGTAGGTGATCTTAATAAATATTTTAGAAGTCAGTGAGTGAGCATTATAGTTTGTGTTCCTTCTTTTTTAAAAAAAATTTTTTTTAAAGATTTTATTTATTTAATTGAGAGAGGGAGAGCACATACGTACATGAGAGGGGGGGAGAGGGAGAGGCAGACTCCTTGACGAACCGGGAGCTGGGGGGGGGGGCTCCATCCCAGGACCCAGAGACCACGACCTGAACCAAAGGCAGAGGCTGACCCGACTGAGCCCCCCAGCCACCGCCGCCCCCCCCCCGTCTGCTACTTTTAAAGCAGTGCTCCGGGAAGGCTTTGAGGATCCACCGTGAATCCACTTTTTTCTTTTTCTGAAGACTTACGGTGAAATTATCACTAATGCTTTCTCCCCATTTCATACTGCTCATTATTCAGCACTATGCCTTTAAAAGAATTCGTTTTTCACTGATATTCCTTCTGGTCTATAAATAAACACTTTAATAGTTGGAGGAAATAGACTAAAAGGCAAAGGCTTCTACTTGAAGAAATGCTATTGTAAACTCTTTGTATTAGAGCAAGAATTTTTTGACACGTGAAAAATTGGCACTTATATTTTTGTGTAGTAATGTTAGATTTTCACCTGTTACAATTTCATAAAAAATGTGCACGGATGTACACTCAGTTAAGTGTTCTTCAAATACTTTCCTAAAGAGCAAAAAAACGTATTTTAGATAAATTCCATTTTAGCCTCTCTCTTATTCTAAGCATAGAATCAATTCTTGCTACGGCTCTACTAGGCACTTTCCATTGATTATTTAACTAAAAATTAATTGGAAAATCTATCTGAAAATCTACCTGTAGAAAAAAGGAAAGAATTTAATAAAGCTGGGGACAGAGAATCGAAAGAATGTATCACGAGTTTGAATTCCTCAACTGCTTTTTCCCTGGAGGTGGGGGGCTGAGGGGTGGGAGGCCTTTCTCTAAGAGTTATTGTGATCGGATCTTTTGACAAAGGCAGCTCTTTTTTTATTGTTTTTCAGGCCCTCATCCCTTCGGGCTTGGGAGGAGGACCTAAGGGAAGGAACGTGCACAGACTACACACATGAGCTGGAACTTTTTATATTTCAAAGAAATTTCTGAAGATCTGTGAAACAGTTTGAAAAACACTCCTAAATCTGAATATGAACAGTTCCCATCTTACCCCTGCCCTGAAAACAAGATTCTCTGTGTACTTAAGAATTACCTTGGAGTTTGTGAAGGATATCTATTCAATAGGTGTAGGGCTGAGCTTGGGGACTGTGTATTCACCAGCAGGCTATGGGATTCTTATGAAGATGATCAGTAAAGTATGCTTCGAGAAACAGTATTTTAGGAGAGAAGTAGGCAACTGGGTTTCAAATGAGCTCTCCTCTCTTCCTGTTTTTCCTTCCCATTTCCAATCAGTATCTCGCATTACCTTCGCAGACATTCTCCATCTGCTTTTCACCAGGATCAGCCTACCCAGGGAAGGACCATAAAGGATGTTGTCCCCAAATCCCATCCGTGTCCTCACTTGTCAGTGCCATCCTGCACTTCGTTTTGTGGCCCACTTGCTTATGACAGCCTTTGAATGGTTCTCTATTCCACTCATTCCTTTGTGTCCACAGGCTCACCATTAAGATTTGTCCAGGCATTTTGTCCTGGATCTCTATGAACCCCAATAACTATCTAAGAGTGAGGTCACTACTGAAACCATATCCGTGAAGAACAATGATAGGAAATGAGGTATTGAGCTCAGAGAGGATTTAGATGTGATTTGATAGTTACCACTGAAGGGATGGATGTCCGGGGAAGTTAGCTTAGACTCATTGTGTGGAGTTCTACAAGTCCAAACTAGCAGCACTTAGGAAAAGTCACACAAAAGTAGATGTGGGCAACAGACAAAGAAAAACCTCCTAAAGAAGTTGTGGCCATGCAAAGCTATAAAAATCCAGTCCCTAGGAGTGTTCAAAGGGGGAATGGATCGTTTCCTACCAGGATTTGGTAAAAGAAAAGATTCCATTAGTGAGGATCAGAATTCATTCGTTTCTTTTTCAACCAACTTTTATGGGGCATCCACCGTGGGTATGGCATCCCAAAAGGAGGTGATACAAAGATAAATAAGACAAGGTTTACGTTCGGGAGGAGCTCAAGTCCGGCAGAGAACCGGACGTGTGAGCAAATACACTGCATTACGGCAGGCTGAGCGCAAGCGCAGAAGAGTAGACATGCGGTTGCGGCACACAGGTGGGAGCCGTGCAGGCGTGGGCGTGAGCAGGCTTCAGAGCTCTGGCTCTCCCACCCTGCGGCACCCGTGCAGCAGCGACAGGCTTCGCCCAACCTGCAAGCCCTGCCCAATCCACAGATTTGGGAGCAAAATATATATTGTAGTTGTTTTAAGCACGCAGTTTTAGGCTGATTTGTTACTAAGCAACAGATAACTAGAAAAAAGATGAAATGAATTGATATGTGTGTAAAGCACCAAACAGTTGCCTGGCGCATAGTAATTACTCAGTAAATACCAGGTCATCATGGTCTTATTACTTATCACTGATATGAAAGCGATATTATTTCAAAGCATTCTATTGTATGATCTCTGTCAATGTATTCAGCTTTGTCAGTCCGTTAACTGCCTGCTTACATTTCCTTCCTTCCCACATGCTTTTCCTCTTCTCCACTGTCCTCCCCCACTATCCATGTCCCTCATGGCCACATGGAGCACGTCTGCAAGGAGCTAAGTAGGTCACATTGGCTAGAGGATCATCCACACTTGGACTACGACAGTACTGTCCTTTCTGGTCTGGTCACTTTTAGAGTATCCCTTCTGATCCATTCTCAGAGAGATTTTTTTTTTCAAAAATTCCAATCTGACCATATCGCTCTCCTATTTAAAATCTTTTTATCTTTTTTAAAGATTTTATTTATTTATCTGACAGAGAGAGACAGCCAGCGAGAGAGGGAATACAAGCAGTGGGAGTGGGAGAGGAAGAAGCAGGCTCCCAGCAGAGGAGCCTGATGTGGGGCTCGATCCCATAACGCCGGGATCACGCCCTTAGCCGAAGGCAGACACGCCACCCAGGCGCCCCTCCTGTTTAAAATCTTTTGATGACGTCCCACTGTTCTTAAAACACAGCTTCTAATCCTAATCATGGCTTTAAGCCCTATATGGTCTGCCCTCTGCTCACCTCCTCAGTCTCGTCTTCGTAGCTCACCATGTTCCAACTAGTCTGGCCTGCCCGTCCCTACTCTTCTCTCTCTCTGCCTCATGGTCCTGGAACCCGCTGTTCATTTTGGTCCTTAGGCCCTTTGAATAGCCTTTTTGTTGGATTAACTCCTCCCTGTCTTCAGGTATCACCTTAAGTTGTCCTTTCTCAGGTAAGACTCTGTGCTCCATAGCATTTCTTAAACGGTAAATAAATAGTTTGCATAACCACGTTTGTTTAATATCTGCTTCCACAAAGGCAGGAATGACTGAAGTTCTTCACAGTGGCGTCTCTAACACCGAGCACATGGGAGGCATGAGTGTCAAACTGATTCACTTCACGGGATATGCTCAGGCACCTCATGTGTGTGGGGGTGTGTATACTTTTTTTAAAGAGCGGTTTTAGATTCAGCAAAATTGAGTGGGAAGTACAGACCGTTCCCATGTATCTTCTTTCCACGCACATGATGCCTCCCCAGCTATCAACGTCCTGCAGCAGGCCGGTACGTTTGTTTACAGCTGATGAGCCTACACTCATACATTGTCATCACCCAAAGTCCATAGTTTGCATTGAGGTCGTTCTTGGCGTTGGATACTCTATGGGTTTCCAGAAACATGTAATGACATGCGTCCATCATACGCTACACGCTAGGGCAGTTTCACTGCTCTAAAAATCCTCTGTGTTCTGTCTACTCATCCCTTCCTCCTCTCATATCAGTGGCAACTACTCATCATTTTCCTGCTTCCATAGTTTTGTCTTTTCCAGAATGTCATTATTGTTGGAATCCTACAGTATGTCAATCTCCTAGTTTTGACTAACACTTCTCTCGTCCTGGGACTTCTTGGCAACAAACTTTTTTCAATGCTACAGGTATCATCCTTGCCTTCAAAGAGGTCATCATTAACTGGTGTGGTTTCAGAAGCATAGTCATAATAATACTAATAGCCACAAAGTGTGGTAAGCATCATGAGAGAGTACTTCAGCAAGACAAAGCAGCTGTTCTCTGGCAAGGAAAGTAGGTTAATCCAGAAACCGCTCCTGAAGGAGCTAGCATCTCAACTGAAATTTGAAAATAAGTAGGATTTAGCTCAATATGGCAATGTCCAGGAAAGGTTTTCCAAACCAACCAACACAAGCAAATTACATGGATATTAAAAAAAAAAGATAATAAATATTGTTTGTAAAACCAGGAACTGTGCTAAATGCTCCACATTTTTTTAAAAAGATTTTATTCATTTATTTAACAGAGAGAGACAGCCAGTGAGAGAGGGAACACAAGCAGGGGGAGTGGGAGAGAAAGAAGCAGGCTCCCAGCGGGAGAGCCTGATGTGGGGCTCGATCCCAGAACTCCAGGATCACGCCCTGAGCTGAAGGCAGACGCTTAATGACTGAGCCACTCAGGCGCCCCCAAATTTTTTTTTTAAATTGCATTTAACTCTCACACCAATCTTCGCGGGAAAGTGCTTTTAATTGAAGCACAGAGAAGTCACTAAGCTGGTAAGGAGCAAGCTGGGGTTTGAACTTGGTGCCTCCAAGAAGGAGGTATTTAGCTGTTGTACCATGAGCAGAACCTTCAGGATCTGCAGGGATCAGATAACAGTGTCCTGCCATAGCGCTTAGCGGCAGATAATTTAAGAGAAGTGGACAGATTCGAGCACTATTAAGGACTTGGGAGTAAAAGGACTTTGTGATCGACTGAAAGAAGCGAGAAAGAAGAGGAGAGTGTCAGTCAGGAGGCTTTGAGCCCCAAGAAACAGAGGACTCAACCAAAAGTGACATAAAACAGAGGCCAGGCGGCTTGGGAAGGTTTGGGGCTCCAAGGTGTCCTCAGCGTGCTGGTGCTGTAGCCCTCATGGTCCCAGAATGTCTGCTGAACTTTCTGGTGTCACAGGCAGACCTGAGTATCCTACATCTCACCTCTTCTGGGCAAGAGTGCCAGGGGAGCCTTCCCAACTCTCCTCACTACAGACTGCATCCCTTACCATTAGAGACCTTACACATGTGGGTGTGGACCCCTCAGAGCACCTTCCTCTGCAAATGGCCACCCCTTTTGGGGTCTAGGGAAAAGCAAGCCAGCAGCACTGTCCGCCATCAGGGGGCAGACAGAAAAGAGGCCCTCTAAAGCTGCGGCGGTGCTTGGGCTGGTGAAGAATTCAGGGTCCTGCGTACAGAGACTCATGCCGAAGGGGGCTGCAGACTCGAGGGGGTGTGGCCCCTTGGTTCCCTTCCCCTATAGAAAGGGGTGTCGACACAGAAGTACCAAAGGATCTTTCTGTTACATCCCTATCCCACACCTCCAGTCAACTTCCTCCAGGTCCCTGCACCCAGGTGGAGCCATGTGTCCAACTGCAGCCGCAAAGGTGCTGCTGGGAAAGCAAATGTTACCTTTCAGCTTCTGCCAATGAGAAGGCGATGAAGAGTAGGAAGCAGAGGGCGAGATGTTGGGAAGTTAGCTAACCATGTCTGCTACAGAAAGTCAGACGTTTCTTTAAAAATTAAAATTAAAAAGTCCTCTCCCAGTGAAATAATAATAATAATAAAATTGCATTAAATTAAAACACACCTACCAGGGGTGCCTGGGTGGCTCGGTAGGTTAAGCATCTGCCTTAGGCTCAGGTCATGATCCCATAGTCCTGGGATCGAGCCCCACATTGGGGGGGGGGGTCCCTGATCAGCAGGGTGTCTTCTTCCTCTCCCCCTGCCCCTCTCCCTTGCTCATGCTCCCTCTCTCTTGCTCGCTCTCTCAATCTCTCTCTCTCTAATAAATAAAATCTTTAAAAAAACAAAAAAATAAAACACACCTACCATACAACCCAGACATTCCCCTCATAGAAACTGAACAAAGAAAAATGAAACCATATGTCCATATGTACATGAAAGTTTATACCAGTTTTATTTATAATAGCTCCAAACTGAAAACAACCCAAATGGCCATCAACAGGGGAAAGTATAAACAAATTATGATATATCCATAAAATGGCATGCTCCTCACTAGTGGAAAGGAATGAGCTATTAAAACACATAACACATGGATGAATTTCAAAATAGTTATGCTGAGTGAAAGAAGCCAGATGAAAGAGTCATGCGATATGACTCCATTTCCATAAGATTCTGAAAACCTAAAACTAAACTATAGTGACAGAAAAGCAGATCAGGTAATTATGGGCATTGTTTGAGGTACGTCTATTACACCTCAATAAAACTGTTTTAAAAATAATTTTAAAATTAAAAAAAAATTAAAAATAAACACATTGCTCATGTGTTTCTTTGTTTGGGTAATTATTGGTGGTTCACCAAAAGGAGGACCCCAAGTTTGGAGGAAGACCGCAGGTTCTATTTGGAACATACTGAGTTTGGGGCAACCATGGAATATCTAAATGGAGATGTCACCAAAGTTTTGGAGATGAGTCTCTCTGAAGAAGAAGACTATCTGGGCTGAAGCTGTTATTTTAACAGCTGAAACATGCACATTGAATTTTGTGGCATCAGCCATTCATGATGCATGATGGAAGAGCCAGACTGGAGTAGTTTGAGGGAGAAGCAAAGAAATATAAAGAGAAAAATAGGCAACTCTTGTTAAGTTTGGATGCTCTGGAAGAGAGAAAAATAGGGCAATTACTGGAGGAGGTGTCTGAACTGAGGGGTATGTGTTTGTTTGATTTTTAATGTGGGAGATATTTGAGTTATGTTTAAAGGTGGAGGGCAAAAATTCAGAAAAGAGGTGGAGATTGAAGATACAGGAGAGAGAAGAAATGATTGCATTAAGAGCATTAAAATGTAAGAAGGCCTGGGATTCAGAGTGTGCTCTGCTGTACCAAAGGGAATGAGAGACATATATCCAGGAGTCGGTGTATAAGTGGGACAGTCACCTTATGGTTAGGAGAGCACCTGCTGATAATATAAAATAAAATAGCCAGATCCTCTCATAATTGTTCTACTTTTTTAAAAAGATTTTTATTCATTTATTTGACAGAGACAGCAAGAGAGGGAACATAAGCAAGGAGAGTGGGAGAGGGAGAAGCGGGCTCCCCGCCGAGCAGGCAGCCCGATGCGGGGCTCGATCCAAGGACCGAAGGCAGATGCTTAACGACTGAGCCACCCAGGCACTCCTGTTTTAATTTTTTCATATATTCTTCTAGAGTATGTTCACATATTAAAATTGGAAGCGACTTCAATGTCTATGAGTATGGAATCATGAAATTCGCACAACCATTAAATATAACGAAGTAGATTTGTATATGTGTACTTATTGTGTACAGTCAAAGTTTGCTTAAGTCAAGGCTTCTCAAAGTTTAGCATGCATCAAAATGACCTGGGGGCTCTGCATAATAATAAAATGGGAAAAAATCTGAATTCTGACGGAGATCAGGGGAGAGAAAAAAGAGGGGGAAAAATTGTGAGAGAAATGGCAGAAGGGACTTTGGAAACGACTACAATATGTAATTTTAAGTTATTTGGTCTCCTGTCCTGCGTTAGAACCTTTTCAATTGCCTCTAAACATTTGGATATTGTTTGATCAGTTGCATTTTGGGGAGTGGAGAGATCAGATGTGTCCAATGTGGGATGATGTGGTGCAGAAAAGATTCAGTAAGTACAAAGGGTGAAACCCAGGGCAAGGATTGAGAATTCAGCAGAAGCAGGGCATCGGAAATCAGAAGTGACTAGGAGAAATGGAAGCCTAAAATTTCTGAGGACAAGGAGAGATGAGGATGGTACTCACGAGCTATTTTTATTTAAATATTATGAAAATGTATGTGTGCGTAATGCTACAGACTTGGTGATACTGTTAGCTGCTCTCCAGCGTGAGACTGACAACAAGGCCATGTGTGATAACACACGCATGTTGCAAATAATGGGGACAGACTTATAATTGTAGCAGAGGGTGAGACAGAGCATAATTAAGAGAACACACTTACTCTTAGAATAGAGTCCCCTCAAAAGTGGTCATGAGTTTAAGGTGTTAAAGACTTTAAGAAGAAAATAACTCTTTGAATACCAGCAAGGATTTCCAAGTCAATCAATAAATGTCTAGTTCCATACAATAAGGAATGTTATCCTAAGTTTGCAGTCCCTGTTTTTTGTTTTTTGTTTTTAAAGATTTTATTTATTTATTTCACAGAGATAGAGACAGCCAGTGAGGGAGAGAACACAAGCAGGGGGAGTGGGAGAGGAAGAAGCAGGCTCATAGCAGAGGAGCCTGATGTGGGGCTCGATCCCACAACGCCAGGATCACGCCCTGAGCCGAAGGCAGACACTTAACCTCTGTGCCACCCAGGCGCCCCTACAGTCCCTGTTTTAATGCTGCTTGGCATCGATGGCTAAACAGAACACTAGTAATCTAAGGAGAAGTACCAATGGTAACATCACTCTTTATGACAATAAGTTAAGACAGTCTCCAAAGTCAACAACCATTTAACATTCTGGAAAGTATTACCTCATGTTGTATAAAATCTGCTTTTCCACTAGCAGTACAATGACTCAGCCTTTTGTGGAAGAAAGATGGAGTGAAAGGAGTAGCCCTCCAGCATCCCCTATGGGGATAGGTACTTTCACATGTGATCCCGTGATACTCTGCGCTCAATTGAGTCACAGCCCTTACTACATTGTATTTTAACATCTGATCATTTGTCTTTTTTTTTTTTCTTTCTCCAGTGGACTATGGGAAGCTTGAAGTCAAGACATATGTCTTTCATTAGGCTCTAGCACATTATGCTCTCTCCTTAGAGGAAGTGTTTTTGTAATAAGTGCATCAAGGATTGTATGTACTGCATCATGGCCCAAATCTCCAGATATTGAGGGCATCATTTGTCTCAGATACTCGATATGTTAAAATGAGTTAGAACTTCCTGAGGTTTTCCCAAGAGTCCATCCACTGCTAATCCAAGCATTTCTTTAACAGAGGACAGAATCTGAAATGCTAGAGACCCAGGGTCTCCATCAGGCATTGGAAAATTCCAAAGATATCAGAGATGATGGGGTGATGGGATGGTGAGTCTTCGGGGATCTGCAATTTCAACTTCAATAATAAGTCACTTGAAGTGAAAGAAGCCAGACGCAAAAGGTCACATATTATATGATCCCATTTATATGAACTACCCAGACAGGTAAATCCACAGGGATAGAAAGCAGTTTAGTGGCCGCCAAGGTCTGGCGGGGAGGGGAATGGGGAACGACAGCTAAATGGATAGCAGCATCCTTCAGAGGTGTTGGAAATTGTTTGGAACTCGGTACGGGTGATTGTTGCACCATATTGTGAATATACTATGTGCCACTGAATTGTACATTTAATATGGTTAATTTTATGTTATGTAAATTTTACCTCAATTTACAAAATACAAGTCACTGGGAGCGAGCCTTGAGCTAGGTCAAGCCTTATATCAAACTTCATTCTCTGATTTTGCAAATAACATGGTGCAAATAATATGGTGTTTGCAAATAACATGCTAACAGCAGAAACTTAATGAAGGTCTACTTAAATGTTTTATTTGTATTGGATCTATATTTCTGAAAAAAACTCTTTGCCAACAGTCTTTAAAGATAACGAGGCTAATAGGAATAGCAGCTAACGTATATTGTATGCTTTCTATGTTCTAGGTACACTTCTAATCTCTTTAAGGGCTTTAACTCACCCAATCCTCACAGTAATACTATGAAGTGAATACTGACATTATCCCGATCTGACACTTGTGTAAGTTCACCCACCAGAGCAATAAGTGGCAAATCTTCACTTAAAACTCTGACCTTAGGGCGCCTGGGTGGCTCAGCTGGTGAAGCATCTGCCTTTAGCTCAGGTCATGATCTCAGGGTCCCGGGATCAAGTCCCACTCAGGCTCCCTGCTCAGAAAGAAGTCTGCTTCTCCATTTCCCTCTGCCTCTCCCTCTGCTTGTGCTCTCTCTGTCTCTCTCAAATCAATAAATAAAATCTTAAAAACAAAACAAAACAAACATCTGATCTTGCCCATTCAAAACGTAGGCCCGGTTAATGAGTCCAGGTATATGACTGATATATACCAGGGTGGCCAGGGTGGTACATGCAACTGATTTGAAAAGGCCTTGTTTGATAAGATCACCAAGTTCTTTTTATGTTTTTCTAATAGCAAAACTACACTTGCCTGGCTTTCAAGTGAACGAGTGCAATAACAGGGCCTAGTTGGTAAGCAACTCCTTTGAAGGAGGAGATGCCAAACAGGCTTGAACCAATTAAAGGGGACAAAGTCAGAAGGAACTTGACAAGTTCCCAGTTTCTTGGGAAATACTTTGAGAATTCTGCTGCCACCTTTTAAAATCAGACTTCCTAATGCCCCAGGTCTCTGTGTTCCTTCCCAGAAGGCTTTATCTCTAGAAAGGATGAGCGATGGTATCTGCACAAAGAAGTCCTTGGCAAGATCAGCTGTGTGAACGCTGTAATGTTAAAGAAGTCCAGGCTTATTTGGTAATTCTGGCAAGACACCTCAGGAGAAAATATTGTGGGCAAAGTCTTTATTGATTCTTGAAATGCCATGGCTGAGAAAAATCTCCCATTTTTGTGTGCATGGCTATTTACTAATCCTGTTAAATACATTGAAGTATCCTGAAGCATATAATCTCAATGTGATGCAATCTTTGGGCCTTACAGTTCTGTGAATGATCCAGATCATCTAATGTCATGTGACCCTATGGCATAAGTTTTGGGCTTCTATCCAGCATTGTCTTTTGAATGCTATGCTCTTTCAAGGTGCCCTTTCCTCATCCCAAATCCATGCTCCACACCATTAAATCTGTGACTCACCACATTCTCCAAAAGTGGTTATTATGCCTGAAAATAATCAGCAGATATTATGGAACATGCATTTCTTATGCTCATCTCCTTCTGTTGGCCCGAGTTTCTGTCTAGGTTATGGACAACATTTAAAGGAGCACACGATCTCTCTAGTTTGGGCCCCTTTGAAACGTCAAATATTCATTGCTCACGAGACAGTCTTGGAGGATTTGATTGTGAACTCCATAAGCCAAGTGATTCCTTAATATCTCATTTAATACTCCTGCACCAGCAGCACTGAAACAGAGAGCAAGGCTCTGCAAGGTGGACTGCAGTGAACTTGATAGGAGGTGAATTTCTCTTTTGAAACTCAAATGTCTAACCATTGACTAATAGTGGTGGTAAGAAATGTGTCTTAGTCAACATTGTCAATGTCACCTCGCAATTTGCTCCAGACTCGCTTTACAACTGCCTATTTGGCATCTCTACTTGGGTGTCTCAGGCAATCTCAAATTTAATCTCAAACTTAATAAAACTGAACAATGGGTTAACTACCTTTTCCCTAAATTTTTCCTATCTTGGTAAATGGCTCTATCATTTACCCATTGCTCAGGCTAAAAACCTAGAGGTGATCTTGAATCTTCTCTTTCCCTCACAACCCACTTCCGAATCCATCATCAAGTCCTCTTCTCTTTACAAAATATATCCCAAACCTGAGAACCCCCATCCTCTCTTACTTTGGCTACCCTAATAGCCTAGTGACTTGTTTTCCTACTTCTACCTGTGTTCTCCTCTACTATTCAACCAGAGGTCAGAGTGATCTTTCTAAAACAAATCCTTCCAATGATTCCTCATCACATTTATAATCCAGTCAAAATTATTTATTATAGGGGCACCTGAATGGCTCAGTCAGTTGAGAGTCTGCCTTCTGCTCAGGTCATGATCCCAGGGTCCTGGGATCAAGCTTGCATCGGGTTCCCTGCTCAGCGGGGAGCCTGCTTCTCCCTCTCCTGTTCCCCCTGCTTGTGTGCGCTCTCTCTCTCTGTCAAATAAGTAAATAAAATCTTTTAAAAAAATTATTTATTATAGCTGTACAGGCTCTGCATACCTCTGTGACTACACTGCTCTCCTCCTAAGTCTATTCTAATTTGACTGGCCTTCAAATTAGAACTAGTTGTTCTTTAATCAACTTAAGTTGTTCATCGAGCTCATTTCTATCTCAGGCCCCTTGCATTTGCTGTCCTTTCTCTCTGAAACATTCTTTCCCCAATGTTTGCACGGTTCACTCCCCTCCTTTCAGTGCTCTGCTCAAATGTCACTTTTTCAGTGAGGTCTTCCCTGACCAACCTATCTAACATAGCCCTCCTGTATACATTATCCCTTTACCAAAGTTGAATTTTATTTGGAGCAGGCATCACTGCTGACATATTTAAATATGTATTGAATGAATGAATGGTCTAGCACTGTAACCAACAGTGCTAGAGAGTGAATTTTACCACCTAATATCTAACTTTCTATATAGTAACATTGCATCTTTTCCCTCTGAATATAGTAGACTTCCCTCAGAACATACTTCCCTCTGGCAGTAAAACAAATATTTTTAATGCTTTGAAATTAAGTCCAAACTTAATCACATCAACATACAATTCCAAGAACACAAAGGTACAAAAACACCAAACTAGATCTTGGGAGGAGTAACACTTAATAGCGCTGAGCCACAGATTCCCAGAGCAAGCAAACATCCTTCCCCTGCAGCAGGGGAATTGCAAGATGTTGCACAAGACATCCTTCAAAGGTCTCGCAGGGTCCTGGGTGGAGTAGGAGACTCAGAACTGAGTTACACCTTTGGAAGGGCTGCCATACTATTAACTACTAACCCTCAGGACCTGACCTCAGCGAGCACAGCAACGCTGCATGCTTTGGACCGAAATGTCCCACTCATCTCATTTCCCAGGATAACAACACAGTCATGTGTCCCGCTCCAGAGCCAGGGCTACCAGCTCTTTTAGCACTGCAGGCTTCTGAGTGGAGCATTTACAGAATGAGAACACGGGCAGAGGAAAAGAAAGTAAAGCGTGGAGAGATGAAGAAGGGGAAGGGATAGCAGAACGGGGGAGGAAAAGCAGGAGAGAAAGCAAGGGAGACTGGAGGAGGTGGGGTGATGGGGGCAGGGCAGGTGTGTGTGGGATGCTCCCATCCGCCTCTGGTCCTCTCACCGGCCTCGGGCTGGCTCTGCACTCGGGCCTTGGTGATGGGCCTGCGGAGAAATTAGGAAGACATCATACCATCCCCATCGTGCCTCCTGAAGCCTCTTTCTGTCCCTGCTTCAGTTCCTGCTCTGATTTCTCCTGTCCCTTCTCTTCCCCTCACTGCGCGTTTCCTATCCCCCTCCCCTTTCCTCCTCAACACACCGGTTTCCCATCTTTTGGAATGGATACATTTACTGCCCGCGAAGGAGAGTAGCTTTTCCTGTGCCCCTGGCAAAGCATATTAACAGGCATGGGGACATCGGAGTCTCTGGAGCGGCTTCCCTGTGGCAGCTGCCGTTCCTGCTTGATCCCAGCCGGTTGGGTCATCCCAAACCACTTCCTGGTGTTGGACGCGGGAACCTGCCAGAAGGACCTTTCCTGTGTAGCCTTAGTTCCTCTTTCCGTCCCAATCTGATTGCTCACTAGGTTTGAGGTTATTTTCTACCCCAGGACATTTTCAGGCTGGAACGAGGACTCAACAGCATGACTCCAGTCGTGGTCAAAAGTCCAAGCACAGGGGCGCCTGGGTGGCACAGCGGTTGGGCGTCTGCCTTCGGCTCAGGGCGTGATCCCGGCGTTGTGGGATCGAGCCCCACATCAGGCTCCTGATGTGAGCCTGCTTCTTCCTCTCCCACTCCCCCTGCTTGTGTTCCCTCTCTCGCTGGCTGTCTCTATCTCTGTCAAATAAATAAATAAAATATTAAAAAAAAAAAAAAGTCCAAGCACACGTGGTGAGATGCAGCGTTTCAGAGGCCTTGCTCGGCTCTGCACCTAACCGGTCACAGTTCCAAAGCAAGCTGGTAAGCCTCCCCTGCATGCATCGCATTAGCAGGAAAAGTGGTCTCCTTATGTCCAAGCTCCTTTGCTTGCTGTGTTCAAATTCCAGTTCTGCCACACGTTTACTGTACTGGCTCTTATGGGAGAGTTTCCCCTCTGGAAAAAAAAAAAAAGGCAATAATTCCTGTATTGTTGTGAAGATTAAATGAGATACTTTCTGGAAAGGACTCAGCACTGTTTCGGGCACAATGGAGGTAAGCATATTGTTACTATTGCTATTCCATAAGGGGTCATTGCGGAGGGCCTTAACAGAGATGGTTACTTTTAACTGCTCCGGGCTATAGCTCCTATTTTCTCTCCTTCAGAGACCTTGACCAATTCAAAGCCTGTGAAATGTAACCTGTTAGGGCTCAGTCCAGCTGGGAATCCAGAGACCGCCAGGCGACTGGCAGGTGAAGGGCTGGTCTGTTACAAGACCACGTGAAGAAACAGTGGGTCAGCCAGAAGCAAGGAACCGAGGATTGCTACAGTTGTCTTCCGTAAGAGTTCTGCCAGATCTGGCTGTGGAAGGACTAGGGAAGAGGCTAGGGTTTTAAAAGCAGGTAAGATGATAAAAACACTTTGTGTAGTTTCTTGTTAACTCTGGTGTTAATGGGTCTGGGGATGAAATCACTACAGGGATGTATTGATGCCTTTTAGGATTTTTATACCCTTTTCTCATATTATTACCTTTTTTTTCCCTGTCAATATTCATCTAATACTGCCTTCTATCCACAGGCTGAGATAATGCAGGGCCTCTATAGTTTGGCAAGGAAGTATGGATTTGATCTAATCACCAACATGAAGATTCCAGCTATTGTTAAAGGGATGGGAATGGTATTTGAGGTCTTATGGAGAAACCCTGTTGTGTTCTAGGGTCAGTGATGGGTCTCTGGACCTCCTGGGGGCATTAGGCTGAGTAAGGCCCCAGAGCAGGAGGTGGGGGTAGGAGGGTAGTGATTTCTTTCTAGAGAGTGGGCTGACACTTGAGTGTGCAATAGGCCTGAGAGTCTCCAGGTTACATAAATAAAAACTGTCATGTAGTTGTTGATGCATACAGATAAGCAGCAACTAGGAAAAGATCCTTCATTTGTTACAAAGATGAGTTGGTGGGTGATTTGCTTTCTTTTCTATTTTGCTCTTATTGCTATGATGTAATTGATGTAAAAATATTTAAAACTCGAGAAAAGGAAAAAATCAAATTATCTCATCTACAACCTATGCTTTTTTTGATGGTATTCTTTGGCGCAGGAATTTTTTCAGAGGCTTTATCTCTGCCAGCTTTAGTTATTTAACTCCAGCTTCTTATTTTCCCTTCTGAGACTCATGAGACATGTCTCGTTCAGTCACGCTGGTTGGAAGCCTTAAGGAGAACTGGTAACATATCCAAGGTGAGGAAGAGTTATACATTCACGGGTTGAGCTTCAGAAATTCCTGGCTTCAAAAAATCTGGCCCTGCTGATGAAGCAAGCTTTTGCTGGTTCAGAAAGGACATTCCAGAAAGAACCTAGGTTTGGGTCGCTGAGGATATGAGTCACTGACCTGAAAAATCCAGATAGCTTGTTAACAAAAGTATTTAAAAGCAGGGTGAAAAAAACAAAACAAAAAACATGAGTTTGAAGGAGATTTTTCAATTTTAGATTATATAGTACACCCAATGAAGGGGAAGTGTCAGAGATTTCTTGTTTTCACTACCATAAGATAGTACCCTCCGATAACGATTGAGATTGCAATAGTTCATGAAACGACATCATAATAAATCTGGGAAGTTATTTCCTGTTTTTAGCTGGCTGAGGCTGAAGACCTGACTGCCATAAAAAATGAATGTCATGTCTAACTTTTTATCTGGCTCTCAGAGTCCATTTGTGCAATAAAATCCTTCCTCCTCAAGTCATTCTTACCTAAACTAGGTTAGTCACATGGTGGTTCATAGGTGTTGATCTTTGTGTGACGGGTCTCCTCATTAATTTTGGTTGTTATCATCTGTTTTTGTTTTACTCAACGTGCAGCCTGTATTGTTGGAGCTAGGGGATTTGCCATTTAAACCTACCATTTAATTACCTCTCTTCTGATAAACGTCTGAGTCAGCTACGAAGGCAAGCTCATTCACTCGTTCAACGAACACTGTTGAGTAACACAGTTCTCAAGGAGTGTACACTCCGAGAAAGGAAATAATTATATAAATAATTATACGTAGTACACAAATCATTGAAGCCAGGATGTGGCACAATAAGCTGGAGGAATTTTGAGGAGGCTCCTTTTTATCCAGGAAATGGAGGAAATGAGTTTCAAGATGAGAAGGGCATTGCTAAATAGGGAGAACCACGTGAGCAAAGTCAGAGAGGTAGGAAAGCACAGAATGTATTTGGAGTAGGCAGTGAGCTATCATTGAAGATTTTAGGCTGAGTAAGACACGTGCTCAGAGCGTCCATTTGGAAGAGCAACAATAATTATTTATTGTGGGGTTGCTTTGGGCTAGGTAGTGTTCTAAGCACTGGGACTACCAGCCATGGACAAAACAATCCAACAAAATCCCTGCCGTCATGGAGCTTACATTCTAGTGGAAAACGATGGTTAGTAAACAAACAAAACAAATAAAATATACAGCGCTTCAGATGGTGATAAATACTATGGAGAAAAAGGTGGAAGGAGGAAGGGATTGCGTGCATGCGTGCTGTGTTACAGTAGGTGCTCAGGAAGGCTTCGCTCGAAGGTCACATGCCAGCAAAAGAGCCCCTGAAAAGAGGGCTTGAGCAGTATTAGGGTAACGAGGAGAAGAGTTCCAGGCAGTGGCAGCAGCAAGAAAAAAGGCTCCCAGATGGGAATGCGTTTGTAATGTTAGCGGAACAGAAAGGAGGCCAGTGTGGCTAGAGCCGAATGAGTCAGGGTGAAGAGTAGAAAATGAGGGCGGAGGTGGGGGCCAGAACATGAGGCCTCATTCGCTACTCTAAGGATTTTGGCTTTCCTCTAAGATGGAAAGCTCCATTGGAGAGTTTGAAGAGAGAAGGGGTACAGTTTGACTTACATTTTTATGGCTACTCTGGCTGGGATTATTTGCTCCAGAGACCCTGACTTAATCAGTCTTAATCAGGAGGGGCCTGAGCATTTTAGTTTTAAAGGTGCCCTAGAGAGGCACCTGGGTGGCTCTGTCAGTGGAGCGGCTGACTCTTGATCTCAGGTCTTGATCTCAGGGCTGTAAGTTCAAGCCCCATGCTGGGTGAGGAATCTACTTAAAATAAAATAAGATAAAATAAAATAATAAAATATAAAATACAAGGTAAGATAAGATAAAATACAGGTGCTCTACAATGAGAACCACTCTTTTAGAGCCTGCAATGTGTTCACACATGCATTACCCTAACTTCAATCTCTCAAAAGTCCAATGCAATGTGTAGATGAGGAAACTGAGCCTCAGAGAGACTTTAAGTGACTTTCAAGGACACACAGATTCTCAGGTGTAGAGTTAAGATTTAAACCCAAGTTGTTGATTCTTAGTCTAGTAGTCATCTTTCCATCATACCACTATATTATCAACGGGACCTTTTTTCCCCCGTCAGTTGGCCGCTAATGTGTAAGAATTTGAATGGGTTTAGCTTCTATGCTGAAAACACGCAGATGTTACCCGTAGTAATTTTCGGTTAATACTATCTTTATGCGGCTTTGATCCTATGGTCTGTCACCTTAACTACCTTCTTGCCATTAGAGCACGTTACTCTCAGCTGTGTTCTGACTTTGCTATTTGGCTAAAATCTGCTTTTCAGCTTCGCCATCATTGCCATTGCTGTAGCCACTATGAAACACAGTATGGCGGTGCCTCAAAAAATTAAAAATAGGACTACCATATGATCCAGCAATCCCACTTCTGGATATTTATCCAAAAGAAATGAAATCATTGTCTTGAAAAAAATAGCTACAACACCATGTTCATTACAGCATTATATACAATAGCCAAGACATGGAAACAAGCTAGGTGTCCACTGAAAGATGAATGGATTCAAAGGATGTGAGATATCTGCATCTAGATATAGAATGCAATATTATTCAGTCATTAAAAAGAGGGAACTTCTGCTATTTGCAGTAACATTGATGGACTTTTAATGCATTATGCCAAATGAAATAAGTCAGACGGAGAAAGACAAACACCATATGATTTCAATTATACGTGGAATCTAATAAAAACCCAAACTCCTAGATACAGAGAACAGATTGGTTGTTGCCAAAGGTAGAGGGAGGGAGGTGGGCAAAATGGGTAAAGGGGGTGAAAGGTACAAACTTCCAGTTATATGATAAGTCCTGGGGAATGTCGGGTACAGCGTGATGACTATAGTTAATAACACTATATTGTATATTTGAAAATTGTTAAGAAACTAAATCTTAAAAGTGCTCATCATAAGAAAAAAGTCTGTAACTGTGGTGAAAAATCTTAACTTACTGTGGTAATCATTTCACAATGTATTTTACATATATCACAATATATCAAATCATTCTGTTGTGCAACTTAAACTATTACAATGTTATATGTCGATTATATCTTAATTTAAAAAATAATTGTCAAATCTCTATTTCGCTTTCTGGCAACCCTAAACTTGATATGGCCGCCCATCAAGTGATCTCGAGGGTAGGTGTCATTTCTAATCGCATAACATAAGTTATAAAGAACAAGGTATGCCAGTCAGAGTTATGGTTGATATATGAATATGCACCTTCAAATAGAGGCAAGCATTTTGGATGCAATCCTTATGTTGAAATTCTCTTAAGGGTTTAAATATAGAGTTTAAATTGCAGTATACTAATGGTGGTTGTGAAAGTTAATTTTGTATAAAAAGATTATTGAGAGCATGCAACACTGTGACTGCAGGAACATGTAGGACCTATAATGCCGAGAGTTTGTGGCTGCACTGGTTCAAACTTCTAAAGTTTGACATAACATTTTTAATAATAAAATTGTAATAATTCAGTTCTTTTTTAAAAAGATTTTATTTATTTATTTGTCAGAGAGAGAGAGAAGGAGAGAGAGAGAGAGGGAGTGCACAAGCAGGGATAGCAGCAGGCAAAGGAAGAAGCAGGCTCCCTGCTGAGCAAGGAGCCCTGATGCTGGACTCAATCCAGTACCCTGGGATCATGACCTGAGCCGAAGGCAGACGGCTAACCGACTGAGCCACCCAGGCGTCCCTCAATTCTTAAATAAACATTAAGATTTGTCTTTATATCCCAGAAAGAATTAATTTTTAACATTTGACTCTTTAGCATTCAGCCAAAATGTGAATTGCATGAACCTCTTCAAAATCCTCCAAATTGCTTTTGAAATTAAAGTTACCTTAGCCTATGAATTCCTACATGATCTGGCTTGGCTTTAGTCTCCTGTTCAGTCCATTGTTCATACCCCTCTTCCCCTCCCATCATTCTCTACTCACGTCTGTCTCCTCCATTCTGTTACTCTGATGACAAGATTTTCCCCTCCAGGCCCCTTTGTTTTCCTTTCCTCTTAGTATTCATCAAATCTCAGGTCAGGTATCTCTACCTCAGAGGTCAACCTATGAAAGTAGTCTGCATTAATCACATTAGCATGTTTTATTTCCTTCACAGCATTCATCTCTACATGAAATTATCTTTTTTATATGCTCATTGTCTATCACCAAGACTAAATTGTAAATTCCACGAGGGCAGTGACTTTGTTCATTGCTGCATTCTCACTACCTAGACCAGTGCCTTGCATAGGACAGGTGCTCAAAAAATATTTGTTAAATCAATGAACATGTAACATGCCATTCAATAAGGATGCTGTCTGTTTTGACAGGTGCCTAAAGGACAATAGGTGCCAAGTACCCCTACATCCTAAAGCCAGGTATTAGTCTACCATGCAAAATATGCTAAGAAATTGTGGCACAGCATTATTCATCGCTCATGCCCAGCCAAGATAGCATGGAGGTGGGGTGGGGGACCGATGACTCAGGAAGAGTGTTGCTTTGGAGACACTTGATACTTACCCACTCCGCCCACAGGGAGAAGAGAGATGCTCCCCCTAATCTCGAGCTATGTGAGAGGATCTTTCAGGGAAACACTTGGAGAACTTGATATATGTCGCCCAGAGTCGGGGGGGGAATACAGGGACCTGGGATTGAGACTTTCCTAAGAAAACCAGAGGCAGACTAGAGAGAGACAGAGAATACTGGAAACAAGCCACACTTTTCACTAACTGTGGAAACATGAATTTTCCCAGAGGAAAGGGTACTGATGTAAGCAATTTACTTTGTTATACACCAAAAATAAGATGAATTAATGGGCTTATGGAAGGATGGATGGGTAGAGAGATAAGTGATAGAAGAGTGTAGCAAAAATGTTCCCGGGGATGGTGGGAGAGAATTATACTTGAAGCCAGTTTATTTTATTTTTAATTTTTTAAAGATTTTATTTATTTATTTGTCAGAGAGACAGAGAGAGTGAGCACAAGCAGGGAGAGCAGCAGCCAGAGGGAGAAGCAGCCTCCTCACTGAGCAAGGAGCCCAAAGTGGGACTCAGTCCCAGGACTCCAGGATCATGACCTAAGCGGAAGGCAGATACTTAACCGACTGAGCCACCCAGGCATCCCTTGAAGCAGTTTAAAAGGGAGGCCAGCTAAGAAAAGTACTTTGCTGAGCACCCAAGGGATCAAGCAGATGGCTAAACCCCAAAAAGTCGCAAGAGCCAAGACAAGGGTCATAAGTGGTTGCCCGAAAGTGACTTTGTGCATGTCATATATCTGAGACACCTGAGAATGTCTACCCTCCCTTGCACAATATAAACCTGAAGGAATTGGAAAGCTTAATCAGGGGGTAGTTAAGGCAGAGGAAGTGGAGAAGTAAAAGGTAGAAAACAAAAGTGGCCCATACCACATAACCCCCTGCAGTCCCGAAGCAGGAGTGGGCTTGGGAAAAGGCAAAGCTTTAACCTGGAATAAAGTTTGTGTGAGCTTCACGAGGAATCATCCAGGGCAGAATGAAGAGCAGCCCTTAGAGAATTTGAAGACTTAGTGGAGCAAAAATGAAAGAATTTTGCACTCCTATCCTACTGAATCCTGCTTATTCAATGAAATATACATGCCTAACAAAACCAGCCCTGAATGAAAAAATCCTGACTTAATATCATAGCACATGTTCATTTATCCAACAAATATCTATCAAGCACCTGCTATGTGGCAGGCATTGGCATAGGTAGTAAGGATGCAGCAGTGAAACTGACAAGCATTTGATATAAATAGAAAAGCTTTATTTTATTTTATTTTAAAGATTTATTTATTTATTTATTTGACAGAGATAGACAGCCAGCGAGAGAGGGAACACAAGCAGGGGGAGTGGGAGAGGAAGAAGGAGGCTCCCAGCAGAGAAGCCCGATGTAGGACTCGATCCCGGAACGCCGGGATCATGCCCTGAGCTGAAGGCAGATGCCTAACGACTGCGCTACCCAAGCACCCATAAATAGAAAAGCTTTAAGAGCCACTGGGGTTCATGGTAATATTCCATATCTTGATAGAGATTTGGATTATGTAAGAACATGACTTTCTTAAAACTAGAGGTCAATATTTATAGTTTTTTCTTTTGATGTAAAATTTATATGTAATGATGTGCACAACTCCTAAATACATGTTTGCTGAGTTTTAACAAGTGCACCATCATCACAATTCTGCTTCCCTCCATGGTCAGCAGATAATCTTGGCCCCCACCTCCCCAAGAAAATAGAAGCCATAGACGGAAATTCCTTCAACTTATAAATGTAACTGCAGTCATATCCACCCTTTTTTCCTTTCCTTCCGTTATCATGGACAACATGTATCTACTCCCATCTAAGGCCAATTTCTTCTCCTGGTTTTACTTTGTCAGAGGCCTTGCTCTATTGGATTATTCCTCTCACCCTCAACTCTCATTTCAAGGAATGAGCTTGTTTAAGTACTAATGTTGGATTCTTTCACCCGAGGGTCCTCACATTAGCCATTTTCTGGGAACCACTTTCTTACTTCTTTTCCTTAACTCCTACTCACCCTTTAGGTCTTTGTTTAGATGCCATTTACTTACATATGACTTCCCTGCCCTTCCATCCCACACTATGGTAGAACCTATCGAAATTCCTTTTTCATGACACACAGCTTACCTGTAATTACTTGTTCCGTGTATGTCTTGCCCACAGGACAAACATGGTTTCTGCTCTCACAGTGTCTTGTTAACTGCTATACCTCCAGTACTTAGCATAGCATCTGGCACATTAAATATTTGTTGCTCAGTGAAATGATTAATTAAAATTCAAACATATCGGGGCGCCTGGGTGGCACAGCGATTAAGCGTCCGCCTTCGGCTCAGGGCGTGATCCTGGCGTTATGGGATCGAGCCCCACATCAGGCTCCTCCGCTATGAGCCTGCTTCTTCTTCTCCCACTCCCCCTGCTTGTGTTCCCTCTCTTGCTGGCTGTCTCTATCTCTGTCAAATAAATAAATAAAATTAAAAAAAAAATTTCAAACATATCATTCATACGAAGTAGTATTTTTAAATCTTTTTTCTTCATATATTTTAATTTTTTATTCTAATTTCTATGTAATCTTTTCTAGGATTGTGTTAGTTAAGAATGGCATTGTGACATTTTTGTTCATATTTCTTTTAATTCTGTTCTTAAAATTTAAATGAATATCTTCTACAAAGAAGATTCTCAAAGAGAACAAAATCCTATAATATGGAAAGATCCTTAGAGAGCCTCTATTTCAATTTTCTCAGATTATTCCTTAGAACCAGGAAGGAAACCAAGTACTGTGGTATTTTTATGACTACATTGGTACTGAATTATTATTATCTTTTTACTTAGATCTGGATGTCTTATGGCTAGAGACCACCAGTGGGGAGACATTCTGAAAATTCAGAATTCTTTTTATCTTTCAATTGTGAAGGAGGGTGATCATGTTAGTTTATATAACTACTTCGTATAAATAGCTTAGCTTTTCTATGCAAACCTAAATTTATTCTGCATTCATTGATAAACACTAGGGGCTACATTACATGAATTCTTCACGTATGTAACATCCAGACATGCATGTACAATTTAAACAAACATATACACACGCACACACATGTGCACATAAACACATAAAACTTGAGAATAAAAATATTTTATTTAGGGGTGCCTGGGTGGCACAGCGGTTAAGCACCTGCCTTCGGTTCAGGGCGTGATCCGGCGTTATGGGATCGAGCCCCACATTAGGCTCCTCTGCTATGAGCCTGCTTCTTCCTCTCCCACTCCCCTTGCTTGTGTTCCCTCTCTCGCTGGCTGTCTCTATCTCTGTCAAATAAATAAATAAAATCTTTAAAAAATATTTTATTTAGTTAAAGCTAAACAAATGAAAGATCTCTGTGTACAAATATAAATGTTTCTCCTTATAAACAGTTTCTACTGCCAGCCTTGATGTAAGTTTTGTTGACCCAGTACAGCTCCTTTTACCAGGTCAAAGTACGTGTCAATGTAAGTACAGTTAGAGGCTTCACAGAACAGCCTCTTCTTGGAATCCTATTCAAACAAAACCAGAATAACAACCTAGACTAGCAGAAAAGGCAATTCAAGTCTTCACTGATGTCTTCTGAAGCATGACAAAGCAAACTTCTTAAAATTCTCTTTCCCAGCTGTAAATCTCCATTCCAGTCCCTCAAACAGAAGCCACCTCCACTCCTTTCCTTCACTTCAGTATAATTTAGCTTATATAGCATTTTATTTTTCTTCCTCACCCTGGAGCCGACCAGCAAGCAAGAACTATTCCGGGAAGAGGTATCTGTTGGAAGGTTTGTCTAAAGAGATGCCCAGAGGGACTCAGCCATGCTTACCAAGTGCCCAGTCTCCTCAAGGAGCTAATGAACTGGAGATGAAAGGAACAATTAATAAGCAGGGGGAGGACAGCAAAATAGCAGAGTACATAGTTACCTGTTGGTTGGTGTGATACAAACTGAGTAAAATTAGGGATTCTCAAATAGGCGAGATAGGCCTGGTGGTTGAGCGGAGATGAGCGTGGGCCTGGACAATGAATTACCTAATCAATACGCATTTGTGTAACCTCCTGACTTGGTTTCTCTCCAGTGGCCCTTCTGTGGTATTTTCCTTTATAGTCATGACTTCCTTCTGCTGGGTAACATAGGGAAGGATCGCTATGTACAGTGGGCAGCTAAAAGCTCTTTCAACATTACTAAGAGGTGGCTTGGAATAATGAAGTAGTCTCTGAGGTCCCTGAAGACTGGAACCCTGGCGTTCTGGCTCCCAAGTGGCCGGACACTCCTCCAGTTTAACAATCCAGAGGGACAGTTAAGTCCGGCTCAAAGCGCAGAGTGGTTTGGGGCACCTGCTTACGGGAATCTCCACTTGGCCTCAGCCTCCAGGTCAGCCAGCCCAGGCTCCCGTTGCCACCTGCTCAGGACGTCTGCCCTCACTCCGCCCACGCCTCTTCTCGGCCCCTCCCCCCTTTCCCCTTCCGCGAGCCGCCATTTTCAACTTCTCTTGTCGCCTTTTTGGGCCTTCCTCGGCTTCCGTCCCAGATGATCCCTCCCCGAGGCTGCCACCGCCTCCTTCTTCTCCGGGAGCTGGAGCCACCCCCTCGGCCAGTGGCGTAGCCGGACTCCGAGTCGGGGCCAGCCAGATAGGGGCGGAGGTCCTGAGCCCTGTCTCGACTCGAGCGGGGGGCCATGGAGAAAGCGGCCCGAGGCGCTTTCCACACCGACTAACGCAGGCCCGTTGCGGCTGCAGGCGCCATGGACCGAGCCCCCGCTGACCAGGTACGCGGGCTCGGGCTGGGCCGGCCGGGTCGGGTGCTGGGGGTCGCCGCTTCCTCCAGAGCGGGCCCTGGTCTCTGAGCGTGGGCCTGGACCGCCGGATCCCTTGGGTTCCTGTGGGAGCAGACTCCCCTCGCCTGAGAGCCTGGCGGCGCCCCACTCCTGCATTGTTCCAGTTGCTGCCTCGGGGACGGGGGCTTTTCCAGCCCTGGTTACCCACCCCCACCCCGGGCTGGGGACTCGTTTTTGCCCCTCCTCCGTGGTTTGGTGGAAGGGGCCAGAGGACTCCCAAGTTGTCAGTGCTTGCCTGAGAGGAGGGTTTATAACTTCCAGCGAGTACCCCCCCCCCTTTAGTCCTGGAATGTGTTTTCAAGGTGGCAAGGCTTTCGAAGGCTTCTCACCCAGAAAGACTGTCAGAGAATGTGTGATAACTACAGATGGAGGGGGGTTATGGGCTTTTTGGTTCAACGTTCCGTTGAGCGGAGCATTGTTTTTTGCAGTGGTTTTAGGGAGGTGTTTTCTTTAAGATATGAAATACTATGGTTTTCCCCTGCCTTTTTGTCCAATTATTTTGCAAAAATTAGTGTTTTTGGAAAATTGAGCTTATATTTTGAGAACGTTAGATCCGAAGTATGAATTCATTTCCGTGACCGTTTTCATATTCACAGAGTAGTTCATTAGTATTCAGTTTTGTTTTTAATTGTATTAAATTCTTGATTATCCGTGCGAGTAGTTGCTGGAAGTCAGGGATGATGAAAATGTAAATAAGAATCCAAAATAAGAGTTCCCCCCAGTGTTAGTATTTTTCATCCTTGAGATTTCTATGAAACGACTTAAAATTTGATGAAATAGAAGTTTACTGACTATGCATTCTCTTCAGTTGAAGGCTTTGCCCAGTGTTGAGCTAGGCAGATAGATGAAGGAGAAAAAGACTAGTGATTTGCCTAGTTATTTTACAAATAGATAATTAGTACCTGAATAAATGAGACAAGATTTCCAAATTCCTGTATATATGTATATATGTAGCTAGTCAGAGTCAATTTTGATTTTGAAATCTGGCTCTTTTAGCAGGCAGATTCCTAGTCGCGTATATTTGTTTTTTACAAAAGCTTTAATTTAAAAAAATGAGAATATGAATTTGAAAACACAGATGAGTTTTATAAGATAATATGTGGATTTACCAAAGCAAAATTGGTCAGAGCCTCTAAGCTTTTCAGTGACCTGAGGTATATACAGCCTATATCCAATTTAATGAAAAAAACATTTTAAGACACCTATCAGAAATGCCTTTAATTTCAAAGCCTGACAACTGAATAGGAAATTTTCTTGAACAATTTTCTTGTATGTGTGTCACTAATGAAAAGGTTAAACTCTTTGGTCCTTCATCATGATGCCAGAACTGTAACCAGTAATGCTACCATATGTATACTTATGGTTCCTTTCATCTTAGAGGAAATATAATTAACTATTTAGCATAGCTATTTGTGTGTGGTTATCTTAACAGCAAGTGCTGTGAGCAGATTATTTAAACTACAGAATCTATTCCTCTTTCATCCTACATCTTTCTTAAGCCCGCAACCTATTAAAACCTTGTAGAAATTTAAGGATTAGAAAGAAATCATGAATGTAGGTTTTTCGTTGAAGAATTTATTCCCGTTTTCACTCTAGTACCTCATGCCTCTTTCTCAGCCTAACCTTGAGTAAGAGAATAATTCTAACCACCCTCTCTTCCCACCCGCTACATACTCACAGGAAACCGAGATAAGAAAAGTGATGCTGCTTTGCCTTGTTCCGGCTGTAGGCAGTTAATTCAGGGGTCCATGGATAACCTGGACGGAGTGTGCTTCATTTTATATTAGCATTTTTCTGGGGCAAGACTCCATTATTTTCATCGTATTCTCAAAGGAATCTATCACTGAAAAAAGACTAAGAACCATTAATTTAATGGTAGATTAGGGGTAGAACTGAGCTTTCTCCACTTTGTGAAGTTCTTCATTGTTTCCACTATACCCTAGAGTAATGTACTGACTTTTTGAGGTTATTTGGGATATACTTTTATATTTTTACTAATGAAGTGAATTTAGATAGGTGAAAGTCACTAAAAATATATGTGATGTATTAATTTCCATTTCCCTCACAAAATATTTGTTTTTTCACTATAAACCAGTGTTGGTTTATATTCAGAATTTTGGGGAATGCCTATAGCATTAAAACTTACTCATAATATTGTAGTGATTAGCAATTTATAGAAATTTAATTTTTAAAAAAATAGTACTTAATACAAACTGTGCATTTCATGTTAAACTAATTGAAATCCTTGGAGTGTTGCACAAGTGTAACTTAAAAAAAAAAATCTAAGCATGTTTTGCCTGAAGGCATTCATATCGCTCTTTTAAAAAAATAAATAAAATCTTTGATAAAAGGATAAATTATATATATGTTGGTCAAGATTATAAAAAGTAAGTTACTGGGAATACATGCTAGATAATAGTTTTAACTGCAATAGTGACTATTTGAAAGAATGTTATAACCAAAAAAGTATGTCAGGAGTATTCTCTATTAGCAAGACTGTATTAAAACAAGTAATTTAATTTTAATTGCCAGAGTTAGATGTTCTAAGAACAGTTACTACTTGGTATATGCTTTTTTCTTTCTTTCTTTCTTTCTTTCTTTCTTTCTTTCTTTCTTTCTTTCTTTCGGGGGGGGTCCTTTTGGGGGGTGAAATAGTTGTTGTAAAGGGATGTGAAAAATAAATCATGGACTTTATTTGTTCATAAAAGGCTTAATGTTTCTATTTTTAGGAAATTTAAGACTGTTTTGAAATTTTTTAAAAAAATAAACAATGGCCTTAGAAGTGACAAAACACTTGAAGTTTACAGTATCTTTTCTATTATCAAATAATTTAAACATTGGCTTAATTTTTAGTATGTTAACATTAGATAAGTTCTTTTAAAGATTTTATTTGTCAGAGAAAGAGAGAAGGGGGGGGAGAGAGAGGGCGCAAACAGGGGGAGTGGCAGGCAGAAGGAGAAGCAGGCTCCCCTCTGTGTAAGAAGCCTGATGTGGGACTCGATCCGAGGTCTCTGGGATTGTCAGCTGAGCTGAAGGCAGATACTTAACCTGCTGAGCCACCCAGGCATCCTTAGATAAGTTCTTTACTTGGCATCAGGGAAATATGAATAAAAAACCCAATGTGATACCACCTCACACCACTCAGAATCGCTAAAATTAACAAGTCAGGAAACAACAGATATTGGTGAGGTTGCAGAGAAAGGGGAACCCTCCTTCGGTGTTGGTGGGAATGCAAGCTGGTGCAGCCTTTCTGGAAAACAGTATGGAGGTTCCTCAGAAAGTTGAAAATAGAGTTACCCTGACGACCCAGCAATTGCACTACTGAGTATTTAGCCCAAAGATACAAATGTAGTGATCTGAAGGGGCACCTGCACCCCAATGTTTATAGCAGCAGTGTCCACAATAGCTAAACTGTGGAAAGAGCCCAGATGTCCACTGACAGATGAATGCATAAAGAATATGTGGTATATATATAGAATGGAATATTACGCAGCCATTGAAAAATGAAATCTTGCTGTTTGCAACGATGTGGATGAACTAGAGGGTATTATGCGAAGCGAAATAAGTCAATCAGAGAAAGATAATTATCATATGATTTCATTGATATGTGGAATTTAAGAAACAAAAGATGATAGGGGAAGAGAGGAAAAAATAAAAGAAGACAAAACCAGAGAGGGAGACAAACCATAAGAGACTCGTAATCATAGGAAACAAATTGAGGGCTGCTGGAGGGGAGGGATGGGGTAACTGGGTGATGGATATTAAGGAGGGCATGTGATGTGATGAGCACTGGGATTTATAGAAGACTGATGAATCACAGGCCTGTACCTCTGAAACCAATAATACATTATATGTTAATTAATTGAATTTAAATTAAAAATGTTTATAAGAACAAAAAGTGTAAAATAAATAAAATAATTTACAAAATTATAGATTACCAATGTCTTTAACTCTTAGAAAAGCAAACATGTCACAAATACAGATGGCTTCATGCAAAGTGCTGTTCACCAATAAAGATACAAAATCATCTGGCTTAAAATTCTTTCCTTTAAATAATTGATAAACTTCAAATAGTATCAGCATTGCAAACTAAATATATTCTAAATAAGTTGCTATAAAACATTTATTATTCAGTAATACTTGGTAGTTGGCCTTTATGAATATAAGTAAATGATTATCTTAACAGGTTTTAAAAATAATACTTACGTAATCAAAAGGGAAGTAAAATGACCTTTGGAAATTTAACTCTTTTTTTTTTTTTTAAAGATTTCTTTATTTGATAGAGAGTGGGGGGGGGGAATGGCAGAGGGAGAGAGAGGAGAATCAGGCTCCCCACTGAATGGGGAGCTCAATGCAGTGCTGGATGCTAAGACCCCAAGACCATGACCTGAGCCAAAACCAAGAGTCAGATGCTCAAGCGACTGAGACACCCAGGCACCCCAACGTTTATAAATTTAAAAAGACATTTTTCCCTAAGCCCCTAATCAAGAGGAGATTAAAAAGTACAATTATGGGTTATTGAAAAATGAAATACATATGAAAACCTATGGGATGTGGCTGAAGCTATACTCTGAGGCAAATGCATAGTCATAAATGCTTTCATTATTAAACATTTTAAAAGGTAAATAAAAATTAAGTGTCCAGGGCTAGAAGTTAGCAGGAAAACCCTATCAAAGCAATAGAGGAAAAGAAATACAAAACCAGAAATTAATAAATTAGATAATTCAAAAATCAGTTTTAAATTTAGAGAGCTGATTTTTAGAAAAGTACCATAAGGTACTTTAATAGGATTAGGTGTGGTCTCTTTTAAGAAAAGAGAAAGGGATCTGAATAGTAAGTCAAGTGGGCAGTCTCAGTTAAATATTTTGATTTTTTTCTCAATATTTTCTGAAGTCTTGCAGAACTTACGTATATATCTACTGCAATTGATTTGTCAGGTGTTTACTTTCAGTGTAAGTCACTGCAATAAAAAACAATACAGCCAGCAGGTATCTCTTAAGCATTAGTTATTTTTTTCCATTGGAAGACATTTTTCTTTGGCCATGAAATGTAAGCTATCTTAATGTTTGATACATTGTATTTTTACCTTAATATAGAAAGGATGTGGAGGGTTTCCATGGTCATGTTTTTTCTGTAGGTGGTGGGACGTACTGAAATTTCACTGTGGGAGAGTGCTTATTATGTTCTGCTTCAGTTTTGATTTTTAAGTGGGTGTTTTCTTTCTGTTGCTTAATCCGGGAAAATTATTTGCACACTTCTGGAGGTTCTATCCCAGAGGAGTTTAGTGTGCATTTCTTGCTGTTGGGTGCTTCATAGTAACGTTTGTGCATTTTCCCTAAACCAGTCTAGTACAGCACTCTTTCCAGAACATGTACTCAGTGCATGTTTGTTGAATTTATATAGGCTCTCAGTGATCTGAGTGCATTTGTTTAATACACTCTTTTAAAGAAGGCATTTATATTTTTATGTTCTGATAAATTCTTGGGTTTTCTAGATTATTCACATCAAAGAAGTTTTATTACTGACATTTATTTTAATATATGCTGAATTTAAAAGGAATGTGAAACTGCTTATGTTTTGTCTTGTTTTGTTTTTTTCCAGTACAGATTTCTGGGATTATTATGATTTTTCATTTATTTGGAAAATTCTGAAATAATTTCTGAAAATTAAAGATAATTTTACTACGTAGACAGTTTTTTTTTAAACAAATAGTACAGGATAATTAGACTTTGTGTAGTTCAGACTTATTTTACATTTATATTTACTTTAAGGAGACAACTCTGCTGTAAAATTTCTGATTCCTAAAAAATAGATCTTGTCAAAAGTAGACTAAAAAATTCAAACTAAGAAATATCATTGTATGAAGTAACTAGTCTAATTTTTTCGTAATGTTTTGTTGTCCACTATGTAGGACATTTTTCTTTGATTTCTATACTAATATAATTGAAATACTGCCAGAATTTGTTACTTAACATATTGTCTAATATGGGCTTTATTATGTGGAATTTTATGAATAGTTCGGGATTTAACTTTACTTTTTAGGCCTGAGAATAGCAGATGCTTCATTTTAATGTCTGATACTGAAGGCCCCAAAGTCACAACAAACAACTTTTAAGACCATAGAGAGTTGTGACTGTAGGAGAAAGTTTGCCAGTCTGTTCCTACTAGTGACATCTTCTGTTTGTGCAGCTGTTGACTACAGCAGCTTCTCTTTTTTGCTAAAAACAAAGGATCACTTCAGTGTTTGTGAATTTTATTGTTGAACTCTGATATCTAGAATTACACTTGGAATAGAAATCATTACAAACTTTAATATTTAAGGGTATATACTGTGTATATGTACAGATATCAATTATAGATTGTGCATGACACTTTTTTGACAGGTTACCTAAGTTCATAAAACTCTTACAAAGTAAAATGAAACTAAGTATAAAAACTTGTTGCAACTTTTGACTTGAGCAAGAATTTGAATTTGTTACCAAAGTAATTTATGAGTTGGTACTATTTGGAAGAAGGTGTCTGGAAACTTACTATCTTTAAATTATCTTATTTCTTTATAATTACATTAGTTTGTTTTTCATGTGGAAATTTGATATGATCATATTCTTTGCTTTAAAAAAGTCCTAATGCCTTCTAATACAGATCTATAAAACTGTTCAGAGAGTTCTTATATGTTCAAAAGGACTTTTTAGATTTTTCAAAGATACCCTAAAAATTATGTTTTCAGTGTAAAACGTGATTTCAGTTTTCCCTCTTTTTATGCCTATGCATGAACTATATAAAGCAAGTTTCCGTTCTGTGCGTTATTGTTGAAAATCAGCCTTTTCCCCTAATTTCCTCCTGGGGGAACATTTATTAGATTGACATTTTATACCTTACACAAATAATTTTTGAGTTCTGTTGACTATCACAGTGAAAGTTAGTGACTTAGACTATTAGCATTTGAAGGAGTTTTTACCTGCAGGGTTGAAATTCAAGAAACTAGCTCCAGCTCACAGATACTGTATTCGTTAAGTGCAAGTAGTGTCTCTATTTCAGATTTGGTTAATAGTATAAAAGTATATTTCAAAATTTAATCAGGTAGCAAGGATGTTGAATTAATACTGCTATGAATAGTTCAGATTTCTTCTCTCTCCCCATCTTTTTATAAGCATTCTGAGTATTTCCAGTGGACTCTTTTAGGGTATAATTTATATGAATAAAGGCTCTCTATTGCACATATCAAGTCTTTAGATTTTGTCTTCAGATTTTCTTGCATTTAATACTGATTACCTTTGTAAGAAACATTCCTGACATTTATTCTGGGAACTCTGCCTTGCTCAGAGCTTCCAATAAATGCCAGCCTACTGCGTTTGTTGGGCAAAAGGTCTAGGACTATTGCTTTGATGTAATTGATTTGAGTGGTTGAAACATTGGATTGCATTTCACTTACTGGTTTCTTAAAGAAGAGTTTAATATCTTTTCAGATTGTGATATTTATGTGGTTTTTAACATTCTACTTTTGCAGAATGTGCCTATAGGTTTTTTCTTTTTATAATTAAATTTTAAAAATTTGTTGTTAAATACAGGAGGAAAACTGCATAAAAACAATGTATAGCTAAATGAATTATAAGGTGAATGCCTTGTAATTGTCACCCAAGTTAGGATATAGAATGTTGTCAGGCACTCAGAAGCTCTCCAGGTGCCTCCTTGTGATCACAACTCTGTTTTACATGAGTAATTTCGTATCAGTAATTCCTATCCTGACTTTTATCCCAGATCTTTTTTTTTAATAATTTTTTTTTAAAGATTTTATTTATTTCTTTGACAGAGAGAGAGACAGCCAGCGAGAGAGGGAACACAAGCAGGGGGAGTGGGAGAGGAAGAAGCAGGCTCCCAGCAGAGGAGCCCGATGTGGGGCTGTATCCCAGAACACCGGAATCACGCCCTGAGCCAAAGGCAGACGCTTAACGACTGCACTACCCAGGCGTCCCCTTATCCCAGATCTTATTTACTTTTCTTTATAGTTTTGTCACCCACATGTGCATCCTAAAATACTTTAGTTTTTTAAAGATATCTTTTAAATTTCTGTAGATATTTTTGTAAGAAAAGTTACAAAATAAACTAAAATGGGAATATACATATTCTGGATCACTTTAGTGTACTCAGGTTGTCTGCTGGGAAACTGAAGTACTCATTTTTTCTTCTAGTTTAACCGTGAACCAAGTTTCTTGCCCCTATGTTAAGTTGTTTTTTTGTTTTTTTCAGTAATCTTGGACATCTTCCTTCCTTTTAATTCAACCATACTAATCTAATTTCCTGAAATGAATGGAAATAGACTATTTTTTAGACTAGTCAAACAAGTATAAAGTGATTATCCTTCAGAACTCTGTTTAATGATTTTCCCTACTAACAAAATTAGTTAAAAGCATTGTTTTGTCTGAAGAGCTGGATTTCTTACTACCAGCTTTATTTTTGGACTCAAGTCTGACTTCCTTGTTCTCTTAATTGTTTTAACAGCTTTGTTATGTAAGAACTGATTTCATTAAAATGCAATAACTTTTGATAAGCATTTCCCTGTTTTATTTGATGGCTCTGCCTAACTAATCATATTTAGCTATTTTAATTTGACGTTGCTGTTCCTTTGGATGTTTTCTAATACTGAGGAGATCTAATTACTCTTTGTAAACACTGACTCTTCCATTGTTAAATTGTGAGTTTGTATTAAGTTTTTTGCTTCTTTGTTAACAGTGTGTTTTACTTTCTCTTTGAAGAATGTCAAGCTATCAGCTGAGGTAGAGCCATTTATTCCCCAGAAGAAGAATCCGGATACATTTATGATCCCGATGGCACTGCCAAATGATAATGGAAATGTTTCTGGCGTAGAACCAACTCCAATTCCCAGCTACCTGATTACTTGTTACCCATTTGTGCAGGAAAACCAGTCCAATAGGTAATTTGTTTATTATTACTTTCTTTTTTGTGGGGGTGAGTAGGGAAATACAGATATTGGCAAGGCATACTTCTTCATTTTTTTCTTTTGTAACTTTTTCTTTCTCTAGGTTTATTCATTATTATTTTTTGTAGTCTCTACGGCCAACGTGGGGATTCAGCTTACAAACTTGAGATCAAGAGTCCCATGCTCCATCGACTGAGCCTGCCAGGCGTACCTCCATTTGTAACTTTTAAACATTAGCCATTTCTCTTTTTTAAGAGAAGTAAATAAAATCAAATGAAGTAGAAATTTGAAAATTGTTAATGTGGGGTTTTTTACTCATTCTTTCTAAGAGGAAATGGAGTTTTTTGGATGTATCTCCTACAATAAGTCATTAAAATTACTTTGAAATAAATTGATATAGAGGGAGGAATGAATATTCAGAAAGTGCTGAACGGAAACCCTTTTTAAAGATTAGGTATCTAATCATAATTTCCAGGACAGTCTGGCATACGAAGAAAAAACCAAGGGATAGTCCTTAACATTGAAGCATTTAGGGTTAACATATATTTTTGGACTCTGATTCTAGTTTAAATTTACCTTCTGTGCTATAGTCACAGGGTGATTTAGCAAAACGCTTGCAATTCAGATAATGTGTGACGTGGTGGTTAGGGCGTAACTTGTGATAATCGAGATAGCCTTTTTAACCCTGCTTAGACTGAGCAATTGATACTTTGTTGGTGTAGTTTATTTTATTGCTGTATTGAAAGTACTTAATATCACACATGGAAAATTATACTTCTCTAGCACTCTGGGATAAATAGATGAGGCATCTGGGCTCTGGCCTCTGCCCAGCCACCCCAAAGGCAAAGGCAGTCAATATATCTGCACGCCTATAAGCCGTCATGTGGCACACTAGTGGGCCAAGGCACATTCTTTCAGATATTCTCCATGTAAGAGATAGGAGGCCACTAAGCTGTATGAAATACTAAATATTCAGGTTAATAATCTCTAAATCTATAGTTTTAGAAAGGATTGGGCAAAGAGTAAGGGATCCTTCTCAATTGAAGTTAGCATTATGTCAAAAAATTTTGACCTATATAGGGCTATGTTTGAAGCGACTTATCAACCACATTTAATAATACTATTTTTTTGTATTTGACAAAATGGCCAAGTGTTAAGTACAGTTAATTTTTCTTACCATACTAAATAATCTTTTGAATTCGTGAATAAACCAGCCAGCGGATTAAAAGTATTTTTTAAAATTATGGCAGTGAACATTTTCCCATTGTGCTTTGTTGTGGGAGTAGTGAGGAAAAGCTCATTGCTCCAGCTCCCCATGACCCCTCATTCTTCGGCAGCAACCTTCTGTAAGGACTGCAGAGATGGGAAGAATCTTGCTGGTGCTTTATAGGAATTGCACTAGAAGAGGCTCGAATGCTAGGAATAGGATGGCAGTGGATAGGCTTGCCTTGTCTCTTCTTACCCTTGGGTCTGGAACCTGCTTCCATTGCCAAAGAGGGGAGCCAGGAAAAGAGCTTGACTTGGCCACATGGTTTGGGAAGTACAGGAGAGGAGTAGAAGCCCCTGAGACTGAGCGAAAGAATGAGAGGTGGAGGAATCAAATCACCCATTGTAATGATCACCGTACACAGTGATCACCTTACCCTGCTTTTTGCAGAAGGTTATCACAGTTGTTAGCATTGGATGGGAACTTTGGACTGCCTTTGTTTACAGATCCAGCAGCTAGGTGTTTAACTTTCAGGCAGAAATACCTTGAGGAGGTTGAGAAGAGAGTTTATATAAATAAGAATGGTATGTACTTTAAAAATTTTGAAATGCAGTAGAACTATCAGGTTGAATTCCTTTGTACTGTCATTTAAGTTGTTATTACATGGATATAATAATCTCTAATTACAGCAAAGAAATTTGTAAGGTGATAATTTTATCTCCTTTTTATTATGAAGGCACTGTTCTGTACTCTTTAAATTAAAATGAATTAAGAGGTTTTGCTTCAGCATTACTTTCAGACTTGTCAATATATTTCTTTTTTTTGTTTGATTTTAACAGACAGTTTCCATTATATAACAATGATATACGATGGCAACAGCCCAATCCAAACCCTGCTGGACCATACCTCGCCTACCCTATTATATCTGCTCAGCCACCTGTCTCTACAGAGTATACATATTATCAGCTGATGCCAGCACCATGTGCCCAAGTTATGGGATTCTATCATCCTTTTCCTACACCTTATTCCAACACCTTTCAGGCCGCAAATACTGTAAATACTATAACCACAGAATGCACTGAGCGTCCAAATCAGCTTGGACAGGTCTTCCCATTGTCCAGTCATCGGAGCAGAAACAGTAACAGAGGACCAGTTGTACCAAAAGTAAGTGACTTATTTTGATTGTTTTTTATGTTTGATATTTCTGTTGTTAATAATAGTGTAAGTAATTTGCTACTGGTCTTGATTAGCCTTTGATGCTGAATTTACTATAAAACATTTCATTCACTGTTATAAAATAGTCAAGGGTAGAGCATTTGTAAAATAATTTTTCCTGTTTTTTATTGTGCCTTATTCTTAATTGATGATATGATTTACAGTCATCTTGAGGTTCCTTCAGAGAGTTTTACATAATCATAATACACAAATATTTCTAAATTATTTTAATTTAGTGATAAAAATTGCATAGTGATACCAGTGTTTATAAGTGATAGTTTGGATCCTATGCCAGTGGTGTTGAACGACTAATGCACTTCATATATTCCAGTCTTCAGAAATCAGCAGGAGATATTATGGAGAACAACATTTGTGATTCATTAAATCCCTTCAGTTTCATCGTGGCTAGTCTGTGAATTTTTCGTAGCAATAGCACTTTGTTAGTCAAGTGTTGCTTTACTATATTATGTGAACACAGCGTCTCCTAGGGCTGAAGAAAATGAAAGATAA
The DNA here is from genome assembly GCF_002007445.2 of Ailuropoda melanoleuca. NCBI lineage: Eukaryota > Metazoa > Chordata > Mammalia > Carnivora > Ursidae > Ailuropoda > Ailuropoda melanoleuca. The sequence continues at coordinate 56,693,486 of NC_048222.1, forward strand.
ATGTGTGAAACTACTCTTAAGATCAGCCTTTTGACTAAGTTAAAAAAAAAAAAAGAGGGAGACATGAAGACCTTGAAAACACAAGAGATTTAAGGTTATTCTAGGTAACTATTTCTTAAATAAAATGTTACTTTTATATTGAGGCCTTAATATCAAAGCAAGTAAGAAGAAAAACCATGTTTCTTCTCAGTACTTCTAGAAGGTAGAGTGATTTCTTAAATGCATCTATGGCTCTATCATCAAGGAGTTGATGCTTTCCTAGATTCCATTAGCCCAGCTTTCTTCAGTGAAAAGTCTTTGCTGTTTTCTGACATACTTTTTACAAATTAAAATACAAACATGCAGCACAGTTTGCTTTAAAAATCTTTTAGTCTTTGCTCATGGAAACACTGGGTCAAGGGAAATTGTTTTGGGACCTCTGGAGAATGTAAAGAAATACGTATTGGAAGTAAGACAGAAGTATATAACTTTCAGATGGTGAAGAAACATGATTTCTCAGAGTGCATTTCCAGCACTTCAGTTTAGGAAGTTAAATTCAGAGTTCTGTTATATAAATTGCTATTTAAGTGATGAATACTCCTGTTTTAAAAAATGAAGGAAGGGATCAGCTTTTTTTATATTTTCTTTTTAAGCTCTAAAGCAGAATTTTTTTGGTATCATGAGAGGAAAATTTATTCCTTGGGAAAGCTACTACCCTTTTTATTACCCTTCTAAATAAAAATTTACAACCTCTTATATGACATGCTCATACTTCTATCATTTATTAATTATTGAGAAAATATGAAGTACAAGTAATAATTAAACATTCATTAATATTTTGTTAGTCATAGTAGTGTTAATAGTTCTTTGAAAAATAGTATTAAAATGTGTGTGTATGATCCATCATTTAACGTATAATTAAAATGCAGATAATTTCATGAATTCCTAACACAGTAACCCTCTTTCCCCATAGATTGGGAGCCACTAATTTAGAGCAAACATTTAGGTGTGTTTTATAGTGGATATGTATTTTATAATGTTTAGTACATTGAGTAGGATTTTAAATTATCATTATTTTTTTGTGCTTAAATCAGCAGCAGCTTTTACAACAGCACATAAAAAGCAAAAGGCCACTGGTGAAAAGTGTAGCTACTCAGAAAGAGACAAATGCAGCAGGTCCTGATAATCGGTCAAAAATTGTGCTTCTGGTAGATGCTTCACAGCAGACTGGTAAGCAAGAGTGTTGATGTATACATCACTGATTTTTATCTGTTTTCATGTATTGACTTTATAATTGTGGACTGTACCACTCTTTAAGTTTCCAGACTTTGATCCTTTCATTTATCCTGCCACTTTGTGAAGTTCTCTAGGAAGGGCAAAAGCAGTCCATGTCCATATGTTCTTTCAACTTGTTTGCCAGCTGATGTGCACTTTTGAAGAGGGTTTGAGGTGTCCTTATCCCCATATAGTAGTGGAGCAGTTCAGAAATCAGAGATGGAATATTGCAGACATTGTAGGAATCTGAGGGCTCATTTTGGCAGAAATCACATTTGTATGTTTTTATAACTAGTTCAAAACCTTTTATAAGATACTCTAATATTGTATAATATTTTTATAGGAAGAACTTGGCAAGTTTTCTGTGCCATATTTCAGCATAGATCTGAACCAAACCTGTGAATGGTACCTATATCCTGTCAAGCAAGTAAAAATTTTGGACTAGTTGGATATCATTTTGTCTATAGAGTTTTTTAGAGAAGTATATAAACTTTAAATAAGGAAGCTTTACCCCAGTAATAGATAAAAATTAATATTTTCCAGTTTATATCATTGCATTCCAGTTTGTATCTCTGATCTCAGCTTAATAGCTGTAGAGTAGATTACTGTCTCTGGACCCATTGTCATTGATGCTAGTAAAAAATTTTTGTTAATGATCCAAGGCCAAGAATTAGATGTGCTCAAAGGCACATTTACTTTTTATCCCTCTGTAGTCTCCACTCTGGCTTAAAATAAATTTGATGGTTCATACTTTCTTTCATTTGGGCTGTACCTTTTCTTTTGTGACATCAGTTCAGTTATTTTTTTTACAATTGTTTAGATCCATTAAGAGTAAGAAAGGATCTGTGAATCCGTTAAGAAACAATCTTGTTGCTAGTACAGTCATTGTGTGTAGTTTGTAGCCATAAAGCAGTGAGATTAATGGATTAACAAATGCTTGGAGAGGCTATAGAAAAGAATCACAACGTAATATATTACAAACTTTTCTATGTTTTGGTTATTCCTAGTCATAGTGACTTACTTCTACATGCTTACCTGGGACTGCTTTTAAAAATCCTTACTTCTTCAGTTTGTTCATTTAGTGAGCACAAAGACAGTTTTCTGAAGCATAAGAATTAGAAAATGAATAGATGAGCTATTAGCAAAACAAAAAGGCAACCTGTGGAATGGGAGAAGATGTTCATATTCCAATAGGGGTTAATATCTAAAATATTTACTCAGTACCAAAAAACCCAGATAATCTGATTTAAATTGGCTAGAGGACCTGAATATACATTTTTCCAAAGAAGACCTACAAATGGCCAGCTGACACATAAAAAGGTGCTCAACATCACTATCATCAGGGAAATACAAATCAAAACCACAACAAGATATCACCTTACACCTGTTTGTGTGGCTAGAATCAAAAAGACAAGTAACAAATGTTCATGAGGATGTGGAGAAAAAGAACCCTCGTGTAGTGAGAATGTAAATTGGTGCAGCCACTATGGAAAACAGTATGGACATTCCTCAAAAAACTAAAAATAGAAATACCAAATGATCCAATAATTCCACTACTGGGTATTTTACCCCCCAAAATTGAAAACACTCATTTGAAAAGATACATTTACTCTTATGTTCATTGCGACATTATTGACAATAGCCCAGGTATGGAAGCAATCCAAGTGTCCATAGGTATGAATGGAGAATGGATAAAGCAGATGTGGTGTGTATATATAGTGGAATATTACTCAGTCATAAAAAGGATAAAACCTTGCCGTTTGCAACAACATGGATGGACCCATAGGCTATAGTGCTAAGTGAAGTAAGTCAGTTGAAGAAAGACAAATAATGTATGATTTCACTTATATGTGGAATCTAAAAAAAACAACCCTGCAGAAATAGACCCGTAAACACAGAGAACAAAAACTGATGGTTGCCAGGGGGTGGGGGTAGCTGATGATAGCTACACTTGTGGTGAGCAAAGCATAATGTATAGACTCTTATATCATCGGTATGCCGTACACTTGAAACTAATGTGACATTGTGTGTCAACTATGCTTTAATAGAAGTAAAAAAAATGAAAAACGAAGGTAAAACTTGATTAGAAGATAATATATTTAATCCGTATTCTTATTCTTTAGGTTTTTTCCCCCAAATTCTGTGGATTGCACATTCTATCAGTATTTTTGTTTAACTTGTTTTTAATTTCTGAGGATTACTTGGTATCAGTCACAGGTAGGATGAAATACTAGAACTTAAAGGAATTTGTAACAAGTTTTTATTCTTGAACACAAGCTTGCATTTAACGAATTTAACAAGATAACTGGATATAATATACAAAAGTGAGTTTCAGTGTATTATGAGCAAAATTTGAGAAAAGATGGCATTTATAATAGCAACAAAATACAGGTTTCTGGGAATAAACTTTATTTACAAAAGATGTACAAGACATATATGCAGAAAATCTTAACTTTATGGTAGGACATTAAAAAAAACAACCCTAAATATCCTGTTCACCTAGGACAATTTGATACTGCAAATGTCATTTCCCCCTACGTCAGTCTGTAGCTTCAGTGCAGTTCTAATCAAAATTTTAATAGGAATTTTTTTGGAACTTGATAAACTAATTCTAAAAGGATCATTTGAGAAGAACTTTTTTTCTAAATACCAAGAGCTATTAAACTGTCTTACTTCCTATAGGCTTACACAAAAAAATGCCGTATAAGAAAATTAGAGCAGGTGTCCCAGGAACAGATTCACATGTATGTGGAAACACGTGTGGAAAGTAATAGAGATAGCATTACAGAAACCTAATTTACACCCCATGCAAATCTTTTTTAGGTGGATTAAGGACAAATGGGAAAACCACAGTAAAAGGAAATGTAAGGAGATATCTTTATGATGGTAGGGAGGGAACTATTTCTTTCTTTCTTTTTTCTTTTTGAAGATTTTATTTATTTATTGGACACAGAGAGACACAGCAAGAGAGGGAACACCAGCAGGGGGAGTGGGAGAGGGAGAAGCAGGCTTCCTGCTGCTGAGCAGGGAGGGAGCCCAATGCGGGGCTTGATCCCCAGGACCCTGGGATCATGACCTGAGCCAAAGGCAGATGCTTAACAACTGAGCCACCCAGGCGCCCCAGAGGGAACTTTCTGAAATAAATTCTGGTCTGTCAAAAGTGAGTGAAAGAATAAGTCACAAACTTGGAAGAGATTTTTTCTATGCCTATCAGTGAAAAAATATTAGTATGAAGATGTAAAAAATTCATATGCATGAATAAGAAAATGATCCCACCTTGTTCTCAGGGCCGTGGGACACAGTACCAGGGGGCTGAAACAGTTTGGGGGGACTATAGGAGTCTTTCCTTTGACCCAGTTGTCCTTCTCCTGTGAATGTATCTAAAATGGATATATTTCCCTAGAAAGAAAAAGACAGTTGGATGAAAGATCCAAATTGCAGTAGTACACTGAAAGCTTCCTAATGTTTAGTAACAGGTGGCAAGTCAAGAGAAGTGTAGACATCCACTCAGTGGAATAATATAGAGCCTTCTCACATTATAATTATGAAGAACATATATACATTATATTAAATAGCCCAACTCAAAATTGTATTGATGCTGTGCAAAAATTATGGGTGGAAATATAGAAAAAGAAAAATTGTTATTTGTTAGGGTAGGAGGACATTGTAAGAGTTTTTAAAATGTCTTTTGATTACAATTTGTGAAATGTAAAAGTAAGATACAACTGAGTAGAAAAATAGGCAGAAGTCAAACAATCGAAAAATAAAATTAAGTATTTCACAGAAGGGAAAACATTAGTGGCTAAAAGCATCAGAAAAGATACCAAACCTCATTATTAGGCAAGAAAATACAAATTAAAACCCACAATGAGCCATCTTTTTGTATCAAACAATTGGCAAAAATTATAGCCTGGCAAACAGTATCAAGTATTTGGAGAATATGTGGATCACTGTGGATATTTATATCTTGCTGTTGGGTTGTAAATGGTTTTAAACAGTTTGACTAAAAATGATTTGGCGTTACCAAGTAAAATTGAATATGTGTATCCCGCAAGACCCAACAGTATTTACCTTAAACTTCCACGTGCACATATACGTGCAAATGTCTGTATAAGAGTGGTTATAGCAGTATTATGTAATAATGCAAAACCCCCAAACAACCCAAGCATCCCATCAGTGGTACAAAGGATAAATACTCTGTGGTGTGTTCATCATACACAGGCAGTCTAAATTCCAGTGACATTAATGAATTACAGCCACATCCATCAGAATCTCAAAACTAATGTTGGGGGAATGGGGCAGACTGGAAAGCAAGTCACAAAAGAAAATGGACAGTGTGATTTCATTTTTATAAAGCGAAAACTGCAAAATAACATGATTTATAATGTTTTAGGAATATAAAAATCCATGAAAAAGCTATTTTAAAAAGTGAGGAAATGATAAACACAGAATTCCATATGGAGGTAACTTCTGGGGGAGGAAGAGGAGGCAGTGGGCATATGCAGTGGACTTAAAAAGGATTGGTGTTGTTTTTCTTAAATGAGTAATGGTGGTTTGTTTTAATATTTGTATAAATATTTTATTCTCTTGTCATAATAAATACATGTCATAAACCAGCATGTCAGGAACACCTTACCTTTTGATGATCTTCCCCCCAAATTTTTTACTTTTTCTCCATTTGCAAAGTTAGATATCTTCATTTTCTTACAACCTTAAAGATAATTTAACAAGAATTTATCCAATTGGTCCTCACAAAGAGATGTCTCACCTCCCTTGCTTTATAGATTTCCCGTCAGATATTGCTAACAAATCTCTCTCGGAGAGCTCTGCCACAATGCTCTGGAAGTCCAAAGGCAGGAGGAGAAGAGCATCCCACCCTACTGCCGAATCCTCTAGTGAGCAGGGGGCTAGTGAAGCTGACATTGACAGTGATAGTGGCTACTGCAGTCCCAAACACAGCAACAACCAGCCTGCAGCAGGGGCTTTGAGAAATCCCGATTCTAGCACCATGAATGTATGTAACACTGCTTTGATTTCTTTATCAGTCATTTATGTCAGTATTATCTTTGTATCTTCTCTAAAGCTTAAGTATCTCTTTTCAGTAATTCCAATAGTAATAGAATGGATCAAAATGTATTTTGTATATTAATATGAAAAATATATGTGGAGAAGTATTTTTCTAAGATTGTAAATAAGCATGCTTCACTCTAGACAAAGTTAGGAAATGTTTTGGAAAGCATATGGTGTTGACTCTTAAGCGGAAAATAATGGTCTTTTTTGTTTTTATTTTTAGCATGTGGAATCATCTATATGTACAGGTACTTATTTTCTGCATAGTGTTTTTACTATACTTTTTTCTTTGTCCATGTCAGAGTTTTGCTTTTAAGCATGAAGCTTGCTGATACGGCAAAAAAAAATTAGATATTTTCCAAAGAGATTCACGTTACTTTGAATGTACAGTTGGGCTGATAAAACTTGAGAAAATTTCTCATTTGAGAAATTGGGGTATTCTGCAAGATGGCACTTCAGTCACTAAGAACTGGAATACCACTTAAAGTTTGTAGAGAAATTTCCAGTTTTACATTTATAGTGACTGACTTTCAGTACACAAAGTTAAGGGATAATTGAGGTTTTGGCATCTTTCGTAAATAAATCATATTTTAAAATCTCATTGGTTACAGGTAGTGTCAGTTGGTCCAATGTAACTTGCCAGGCAACTCAGAAAAAACCTTGGATGGAAAAAAATCAGACATTTTCTAGAGGTGGAAGGCAGACTGAACAAAGAAATAATTCACAGGTAATTTGAATTAGGTTGGAGAAACTGAATTATTGTAAATGGTATAGTGGTCTTGAGGGCAGTGTCCTTAATTTTTGGAGATGCATCTTGTATTATATAATTATAAAATATCACGATATCTGTAACTTTAAAAGGGCTTAGCCAGTAAAATTATTATTTAATGAAACAAAATGACAAAATCTTAACTATAGGTGATGTGTATATAGGTGTGTATTGTGTTTTCTGTTTTATTGTGTTCAAGAAATAGATTTGGATATTTTCATACTTTTAAAAAAGAATATCCTCCAATCCTGCTTCATCTGCTGTGACTTTTTCTTATCCATATAAAAAATTTAAAAGCGGGGCGCCTGGGTGGCACAGCGGTTAAGCGTCTGCCTTCAGCTCAGGGCGTGATCCCGGCGTTATGGGATCGAGCCCCCACATCAGGCTCCTCTGCTATGAGCCTGCTTCTTCCTCTCCCTCTCCCCCTGCTTGTGTTCCCTCTCTCGCTGGCTGTCTCTATCTCTGTCAAAAAAATAAAATCTTAAAAAAAATTTTTTTTTAGTGCCGTAAATATTGATTCTTTGAACTTTAGGACTGCGGCCTTGTTCATGTATCCTTACTAGACCATAAACAGCACAAGCTACGCGGTCTGTGCTTGTTGCAGGGCCACGGCTGGATTGCTGCCTCATGCTGTAACGTAGCCAGACTGGGTGGCTTCCTGGTCTTGCGGAACAATATCTCACTGCCATCCAGCAGAACAAGTTACATACCGCCACAGATTTCCAGTTAACTGTCCTGCTGCATTGGTTGTCTATAAAATCAGGGAGTTGTTTGTTGGTCAGCATTTTTCCTTTTCAATTTTTAGATAGACTTCCTGGATTCCTTAAATCTAGTTAAGGTATTAAAAGTATCATATGAATAGATCTGTGGATGAACTGAAATAAGAGTAAGTTACTAATGGATTAAATAGACCAAATACTTGCCTGCTCATTTGCTTCCCTGAAATGAAGTACGTCAGATGCACCGTAACATTAATTAGACTGTCAGGAAAACAAGCAGAATAATGCCCTTTCCCCTATGGTTATTGCAAAAATGAGTCATTGTTGTTTGTGGCAGGCATGTGAGGCAGTCTAGCTTTATTTGATTAGAAACAAAAGAGCTAAAACAAGAATTGTTTATATAGATGAGATAAACAAAATCTACAAAATGTTTAGTTAAGTGCTGAAATTTTATGTTGAAATCATAACTTGTTAGACTCTGACTTTTGGTATCCGTAGCCCACTGGAGAGGAAGTAATACAGCTATGGAGCCTCCAAACTGGTGAGGAATAGTAAAAGAACAACAAAAAATTATGCAAAAATATGTAGTATATTAGGTCTTGTTTATTTTGTATCTCTCTTCATTCCAAAAGAACTGGAGCCAGATGTTGAACAATGTGTTTTCTACTTCGGATGTGTTGTTATACTTATTCTTAAGTATGTGTTTGATTTGTGATGTGCAGAATCTTCTTCTTCCTGCTCAATCAAAATATTTTCCCCTTTTGCAATTTCGGATTGTTTTTAGGCTTAAAAAGTATTTTAGAAATGAACTAAATACTCACTTGTAATTTCCGCTACCTTTTTATAGCATAGTATTGAAAGAACTTTTTATCTGAGATTTATTTTGATGCATGATAGAATAATGATGTAGATTTTCAGAGTAGTTAACCAGTTGCTCTAAAATTATAGTCCATTCTTTTCTCTCATTTGCTAATTTCTTATATCTTAGGTGCTGTTTTGTTCCATTTATCAGAATTTGGAACCTGTACCATGCTGTTTTACCTGTGATTTTTAATATTTTTACCAGTGTCTTTACACTTGAACAGGCAGGTTCTTTCTATACTCTGCCATACCCTTAATTTTAAATAATGGATAGAATCTAAAAATTTAAATATTAAAAAAAATGGTTTTATTTTGTGAATTGGTTGAAAAATAGAAGAGATGAAAAGATTATACATTTTCACCCTATCTCCCCATGTGTTCTCTTCCCTATATCTGTCCCACTTTGAGTAGTTTATGGTGTATTTTCCGAGTTACTTCATGTCATTCTAAGTAAATATAATTATGTATCTTATGTTTTATCCACTCTGTTCTGTGCTCTGCTTTCATCACTTAACAATGTATCTTGGAAACATTTCCATATTATTATAGGAGGGCTTTCACACTTTTTAAAAATAACTCCTGATGTTTGGAGTATGGATATACTTGTTGATTTCTGTAGTTGTCCTATTAATGGACATTTGAGTTGTTTCTAATTTGTGGCTGTTATAGACATGCTGCAGTATCATTTAGAAATGTGTGTGTATAGCAGTAAATTCCTAGATAAGGGACTACTGAATGAAAAGGTAAAGCCACTTCTGTTATTTGATAATATGGGCAGACTGTACCATTTAAGTCTCAACAATAATGTGGAGAGTGCCTTTTTCCATATAGCTTCAGAGATAATGTGTTTTCAGGATTTGGGATTTGTGCCAGTTAGGTGAAAATGGTACATTAATGTTGTTGAGCATCTTTCCATATATTTATGGGCTGTTTGCATTTTTTTGTTAACTTGTCTGATTATATCTTTTGCCCATTTTTTTTTTTTTGGTATCTTGATCTATTTTTTACTTTTTTTTGGGTGTATTTTTAAAATCAATTTCTCCATCAATCCTTATCAGGTTTAAAAAAAATTTAGGAGCCTTTAGTTTGTAATATGAGTTACAAATATTTTGCTAGGCTTTCATTTTTATTTTTGACTTTGCTTATTATTATTGCCATACACCGGTTTATATTTTAAATAACTTGTAAGTTGAATTTATTGTTTTTGGTTTTTGGTTTTTAAAATGGCTTCTGGGTTTTAAATCATAGAAAAGCCCTGTCTTTACTCTATGGTTATAAAGGAATTTGCCTGTTTTCCACTAGTGTGTTTACGTTCTTGTTTTTTTATATTTAATCTTTCTTCAATTTGGGTTTGTCTTGTTGCATGGTGTGAGATATGGTTCCACTTCGTCTTTTCCAAGTGGCTCCCCAAATCTCCAGCACCATTTATTGAAAAGTCCATCTTTTCACTGATGTGATATTAACCATCTTCATCATCTGTTAAATTCCCAGGTATATTGAAATCTATTTCTGGAATTTCTGTTTTGTTCTGTATTAGTCATTAACTTATCAACTTAGGGAGAATGGGTTACCTTTGTGATGTGGCATCTTTCTATGCAAAAAACTGTATGTCTTCCTATTTTTGAGTCATCTTTTTAGGAGGTAATCAAAATACACGCAAATTTGGTTCTCATGAACTTTGTTGGGACCATTTGTTTGGGGGTTTTCATTTAATCCTGGAGCTTTATGTCTCCCCAGTGTAAGAAATCAAGTTCCATTTTTAAAAAATTGTTTTAGTGTTTGTAGCAACATTAATGCATATGTAGTAAATGATTTACAACAGAACTTATTTTTGGATATAATTTTAGTGCCTTTGGAGAGCAGGTTTGCATTTACTTTTTTGTCATAGTGACTGTCCACATGAATGAAGAGTTGTGCTCAGGAATAATTCTCTTGCTTTTTGGTCATCCCTGCCTTGGGACTTGAGTATTAGTACTCACTTCAGTGTTAATAATTTATGTGAATTAAGTTGTTTCTTTATTACCTAGACATTATAAATTGCATGTGTTTTACCAGCTTTGTATGAGCTTCTTTTCATGAGCCAATTTTTAAAATATTTTATGAAAATTGCTTAATAGTGAAGTTGAAGTAATTTTAAAGAGAAAATTGATATAGCTACCAGTTAGATGCTAGCTAACATTTTACTGAGATTTGTTTCATCGCGTATGTATTCCTCTGTCCGTATCTCAATCCATGTTGATGAGCGTATTTTAAAATGAGGTAAATATTTAAAATTAAGAAACTGTTGGGTATCTGGAAAGTTATCTAGTTATAGGAAGTAGCCGAGTTGTCACAGTGCATATTGTAAGGAAGAATTAAATTTGGTATATGATCATCTTCTCTGGCTTATTGTTCTGCCATGCAGCCTATCTCCCAAAAGAGTATACAAATTCTATTTCTTAAAAACAAAAATAAAAACAACTATTTCTTATCAGCAAGTCTTTTTACACCAGTTGCTTAGTATGGGAATTGCTAGGTGGTTCCATGTTTTTGTGTGCATAATTTTGATTTCATCATCCAAAGCCAGTATATTAGCACCTTCTGTGCTAGATCTGCTTCAAGCTCTGTTCGTTATTAGAATTTGGGGGTAACTGGTAATGAAGATCATACTTTCCACACCTTCTGGGTGTCCTGGTTAAGAGAGGTATTCATGTTAGCTGCATTGAATACTTAAGAGGAGGATCTTGAAATGTCTTAAGATTCTTAAGAATCTTGCCCTAATGACAGTTGAACATTTCACAGATTTGTTAATGGGATAATAACTTATAGATTGAAATTTTATTCTAAATCTCTTTTCTTGGAAATAAGAGTTTTAATTTTTAACCTTTCTTAGGAATTGTTTTTTTTTCTTTAAATAAGACCACAGATGTTAGAAGACATAATAGTTTAATAAAAAGGTAGTGTGCAGTTTCTCCCAATTACAACATCTTGCAAAACTGCAGTCCAGTGTCACAGCCTGGATATTGACATTGATATAGTCAAGATAAAAACAGATCCATCACTGCAGGGGTCCCTCATGTTTTCCTTTTCATAGCCACATTCCTTTCCTTTCCCAGCCAGCCTCTCATTAACCCCTAGAATCCACTGATCTGTTCCCCTCTCTCTATAATTTGTCGTTTCAAGAATGTTTTATAAATGAACTCATACAATCCTTTTAAGATTGGCTTTCTCACTTGCATGGCTCTCTAGGTATTCATCCAGATTATTGAGTACATCAATAGCTTGTTCCATTGGGTGGCTGACTCTTGTTCTGTAGTAGGGATGTACCACAGTAAGTTCATTCTCACAATCAAGGACGCCTGGGTTGTTTACAGCTTTTGGCTATTATGAGTAAAGCTGGTTAAACATTCGTGTATGAGGTGGGGCGGGGAGGGAAATAACTTGCATTACCACATTTTTATGTTTTCCTTAAAATGATCTCATTTGTCAAAGGTCTTTAACCTTTTATAATAAATTATGCACTTTATGAAAATTCATTGAGTTGTATACTTTTGTATACTTTATTGTAGGTATGTTATACTTCAGTAAAATGTTCACTTAAATAATATACTTTTTTCTTTTGGGGCTTACTTAGGTTGGATTCAGATGCCGAGGACATAGTACTTCCTCAGAAAGAAGACAGAATTTGCAAAAGAGACAAGATAATAAGCAGTTAAACGCCAGTCAGTCTCTTAGAGGCGACTCAAATTCTGAGTCTTTATATTTTGAGGTATTTTTTCAGGCTCTGTTTGTAAACTATTATAGCAAATGTTCCCATTAAGAAATTAATATTCTTACATTCTGATAAGTACTTTTTATGTCTTAACATGAGACACTGCTATTAGATCATAAATTATTTAGAAGTATTGATTCATTTTTGTCCTAGATATGTATAGTTAGTCTAATATTAACTTCATTAATGTCTATTTTTATAACTTTTATCATGAGTATTCATTTTGAAATAACATGGAGAGTTAGAACTTGGTTTTATGTGGGTTTCTTCTAGTATGAAACTTTCTCCCTCATTTTTGTTATTATTGTTTAGTCTGTCAGGTTTTTTAGATCTGAACAGTTCAGTCTAGTTAATTTGTGCTGCTAGCCAGGAGAATCTTGGAGAAGAAAAAAGCTATTTTAGGGACTCCTGGGTGGCTCAGCTGTTAGGCGTCTGTCTTCGGCTCAGGTCATGATCCCAGGGTTCTGGGATCGAGCCCCGCATCGGGCTCCCTGCTCGGCAGGAAGCCTGCTTCTCCCTCTCTCACTCCCCTTGCATGTGTTCGTTCCCTCTCTTCACTGTCTCTCTCTGAATACATAAATAAAAATCTTAAAAAAAAAAAAAGAGAAAAGCTATTTTATTTTCTCTAATAGGCAGAAAGTTTGTGTTCTGCTTGGAATATTTATATTGTTTATTCATCTAACTGACTCTTATTGGAGGCCTGTTGTATGTGTAAACTAAGGTGCTGTGAATGGTACATTGAGTCAGCACAGTAGCCTTAGGGAGGTTGCTGTATAGTGATGTAGATGCATATACACTAGTACTTGCTTGGGTGTGGCTGGAGGTGAAAAGAGGGACAAGTCCCTTTGGGTCTGGACTAGGTTAGAGATCATCTTTGTAGTAAACTTTAAAGAATGAGTAGAATTTGATAGTGCCAGGATAGTGAACAACATCCCAGGTAACTCATTTGAAAAGTAATTTTTGTTGGATCATAGTGTCTATAAAATGGGTCAATAGGTGGAAATTAAAGTGGAAAATGCTTGAGGCCGGAGACCAGAGGTGAATAATATGTTAAATGAACTTAGTTATTGACCTAAAGGGCTTGAGAGTGCATCTCTCTTCAATTATTGAGAACATGTGGCAGATGTATTATTTGCACTTTAACCACATAATTGGTTCCATCCTTATACTTAGTTAAAGATATTAGATATAATTTTCATTATAAAGAAGATATTGGCTAAGAAATTACTTTGAATAGGATTTTCTTCTAAATTTTTAAACTTTTAACCTTATTGACAGGTATGTGTAGTATTGCAGGACAGGGATAATATGATTCATATTAAGCCATCTTTTGAAAATATTTTCCAAATTATCTGAAATGTGATAAAAACCCTTTTCTATTTCTTTTCAATTACCTATCCATTTTAAGAGTAGAATTAATTAATTAAAATGGAATAGTAGACTACAGAAATCCAAAGAATGGGCATGTACAGATATGCTTCTGTTGTTGAATAATGAGATTAATTATGTTTTAGCATGTGAGAAACGAGATTTCCTTTTTAAGACTGACTTTAAATAGTTTAATATTAGAATTTTAAAAATTACCTCACCATTTTTCATTATTCTTAAGCATTATAAAATGTTTTTCTTAAGACTTTATTGTTTTGAACTGTTTTTACTTAAACTGTGCAACTATTTCAGGATGAAGATGGATTTCAAGAACTAAACGAGAATGGAAATGCTAAAGATGAGACTATTCAACAGAAACTTTCTTCAAAAGTAGTAAGTGACTTTTTAAAAAGATAAGCAAAATATTTGAACATCCTTTGAACTGTGACTACGTTGAAAGGAAGTATTATAGGTTAGTATAAAGACATGTGGGGTACCATGGTAGAGAAGAAACCATGTATTTGGTACTTAATATTTATTTTCAACATAGCCAGAACAAAGACACTTCCCTATAAAATCCATAGTTCTGTTACAGACAAGAAACACCATTAATTAAATGATACCAAATATATAGTCCGTTTCCCCTGTTGTTGCAAAACCTTACTTGGGAGTTATTTTGTTTTCAGGCCAAGATCTGGACAAACGTCAGCAATTGCATTAAGCTGTTTGTCTCTTTATTATTTCCCAGTCTGGAAGGATCCCACCATCTCACTCTGTTCTTTATGATGTTGAATCCTCAAAAATTCCAGTCCAGATATTCTGTAGAATATTCCACATTCTGGATTGTCTTTCCTTATGGTTAGACCTTTGTGGAATCACTAACAAATATTTGTTTTTGTCTGGTTATCCTAGTTGGATGATTTACCTGAAAACTCACCAATCAATATAGTTCAGACTCCAATTCCTATTACAACCTCAGTTCCTAAACGTGCAAAAAGTCAGAAGAAGAAAGCTTTAGCAGCAGCCCTTGCCACAGCCCAAGAATATTCAGAAATAAGTATGGAGCAAAAAAAACTACAGGTATTTATTCATTTTTATGAACAGATGTAAGTGGTAGGTTTGGCGGGGGGGGGATGGACAGAAGGAGTGACAAATACAGTCATCATAAATTGCCACACTTTAATACCATCACAGGAAATAAATGTTCCATTTACCTTGCAGGAAGCATTATCAAAGGCAGCTGGAAAAAAGAATAAAACCCCTGTGCAGCTAGATTTGGGGGACATGTTAGCAGCTCTGGAAAAACAACAACAAGCGATGAAAGCACGGCAGATTACTAATACCAGACCGCTGGCATATACAGGTGATCTCACTGTCTGAGCAATTCACTCTTTGGTTTTGGTAATAGTTTTTGAATATTGTTTATCTTAATTGCATCTGTCTAGAAAATCCAGAGTCTACTCACCAGCTCCTCTCCTGTTACCCTCATAGCTCTCATCCTTGTACTGCTCTTTAGTAGCCTATTATTACCTACTGCAGGCTGTCTTAAAAGGAGTGATCTTTTAAAAATAAGAACAGGATTATATCACTCCACTGCTCAGAACCCTCCAGTAGCTCTTGATCTCACTTGGAGTAAAGCCAGAGTCCTAAGGCCAGATCTTAGCCTATGACCTTTTTGCCCCCATCACCATTCTCTCTGACACACACTGCTCTAGCCAGTCAGCCCTCTTGCTGTTCCACAGACACACCCTGCATTCTCCTAGCTCAGTATCTTTGTGCTTGCTGTTTCTTTTCCCTGAAACTCTCTTTCCTCATCGTTCTCTCACATCTTCAGGTCTCTGTTCACATGTCAGTTGGTGTACATTATGAAGCAGCTAATGTTTTTCTTCTTCAGAGGTTGAAATAAGAATCACAAGTAATTTGGCTTTATAACTTTTAAGTTGGGTAATGGGAAACATAGGAGTTTTTGATCAAGGTTTGTGTGTGTGTGTGTGTGTATGTGTGTGAGAGAGAGAGAATGAATGATTTGGCTTTCTACTGAAATAGTAATGTATATTTTAGTAAACCTTGTCAAATCTAGAGTTCAGCAGCTCTTATGTGCTCCCTCATTTCTTTTCATAGCCTTTGTTGTAGAGGGAGAGGAATAAGATAAAGGAAAGGGAAAGGCACCAACAAATAGCCTGATGTTAAGAGGCAGAATTGGAATATTCTGTTTCCTCTCTTCCTACGTAAAGGGTCTGTTGTTTTTAGACAAAAAAATAATTAGCAGTGTATAACTAATTCTGTCTGCAAAATGTTTAAATCTATAGGTAGTTACCCGTCCAGTATAAACCTTAGCTTTACTGTTAGTAAAAATAATATTGAATGCGTACTGAGCTTTTGAGTTGAATGTTGTTGGGTTGGGGAGAGTGGCAGTTACATCTCATTAAAGAGTAAAGGACCAAAGCAGTGGAAATCGGAGTTAGCAGCGTTCTGGAAGCAGTATGGCCTCATGGTGACAAGCAGGGGCTTTGGAGTTGAGCTGCATGCTTTTGAATCCTGTTCTTCTATGTATTTCCTTGGCAAATTATTGAACTTTGCTGTGCTTCAATTTCCTGACATTAAGATGGAGGTAGTGATAGTACCTGCTACAGGGTGGTTTTGAAGAGTAAATGAGATGATGCATGTGAAGTGGTTAGAAGAACGTTTGGGTTATAGTCACTCAATAAATGTTAACTGATTACTATGGAGAAGAGATTGTTAACTTGTGGTACTTCAGATGGCTTCATTGTTATAACTTTGATTCATTGACTGCATGTTGATATGTATAGCTGTAGATATCTACATGGAAAGCATGGTGTCAGGGACTGTGGAATTACAAATTAAGATATTCCTGTGGTCAAAGGTTTATAATCTAGTTTAGGAGAAAGACACACAAATAACTAATAAAGAACAGTGCCTTAGAACAGATATCAGCCAAAGTTTTATGAACTTGCAGAAGAGAAGAGTGATTTGTGTTAACAGGAAACTATGGGAGAGACATTACAAATGCCTTCATGTATGGTAACATTTGGACTGGACTTTGAAAGGACAGTAGGATTCTTATCAGATGAAAATGAGATTAATCTCTAACCTGCCACCAGTGTTTAAGTTGGAAAGTGTTGATTACAAAGAAATTTACTTTCTTGGCAAGTCCAAGAAAAGAATGAGACTATTGTAGATATATAAAAGGATTGTGAGCAATTGACGGGTTTTTTTTTTTTTTAACTGATGGAATGTAGAAGCAGATCAAAGATGACTCTGTGACTCCAGACTGTCCTAGGTAGAGGATTGTGGTGATTATGATGATACCAAGCAAGGATCGTGGAAGAAGAGTTTTGTTGGGAAGAGCAGACTCCAGCCCTCTTGTATTTGAAATGCTAGTTAGGGAGATTCTGGTGGGTCCTACTTAACATGTAGTTAGGTATGTACACTTTAGGTTAGAAGTCAGTGAGTTTTAAAGAGAGATGGATGTGTAACTGTGGAAATACATAGGGTTGTCAGGGGAAAGATAAGTTAGGAAAAATATATTCAGGGATAAAGCTTTGTGGAATGCTCAGACTTAAAGGATAGCAAGAGGAAGAACCAGAAAAATAGGTTTGAGAAAGAGTAAGAAAAATAGGAGAGTGTAATGTCACACAAGGCGAGGACAGAACTTTGAGGAAGAGGGTGTGGCCTTTCATATCAAATGCTGAAAAAAACTAGAATAGAGAATTAGATGTAGTGATTACAAGCTTGTATGTGATCTTGACAATAGTGGTTATGGGTGCGTGAGTAGGGCAGAGGCCAGATTGTAATGATCTGGGAAGTGATGATGAGAAAGCAGACTATTTCAGGACCTCTGGGGAAGATGGCGGGGTAGGAGGATCCTAGGCTTACTTCATTGCTAGGATACAATTAGATAGCATCCACATCAGTATAAGTAACCAAGGAAGCAGACTATTGAGAAGTTTGATAAGGAAGGAAAGGGGAGGGGCGCCTGGTGCCTGGGTGGCACCGCGGTTGAGCGTCTGCCTTCAGCTCAGGGCGTGATCCCGGCGTTATGGGATCGAGCCCTACATCAGGCTCTTCCTCTATGAGCGTGCTTCTTCCTCTCCCACTCCCCCTGCTTGTGTTCCCTCTCTTGCTGGCTGTCTCTATCTCTGTTGAATAAATAAATAAAATCTTTAAAAAAATAAAAAAAAAAAAAGAAGGAAAGGGGAGTGATAGTACCTTAGCTTGAGGGGAACCCAGTCAAGGAAAGGGTTTTGTTGGGTTGTCTGTTTTTTGTTTTTTTGGGTTTTCTTTCTTCTATATGCAGGAGATTTTAGCTTCTTATTGGGAGTTAGGGAAAAGAATCAGGGGTCAAGGAGGACCTTGAAAGTTGTGAGGGGAGAGGGACAGAGCAAGATCCTTGAGGAATTAATCCTGAGATGGGATTGAGAGGAGAGGTGGTGGGTGATAAGCCTTGAAGAGGAATTAGGATGCCTACTGCTTCCTCTCTGGTGGCTTATATGTTTATATTGGATAGCAGCTCTCAGGGAAGTAACAGGAAAGCTCTTTTGCTGCTAGAGTGAGAGGATTGAGATTAGTCTTTGGACCCGTTGAAGGATGGGGGTAGCCACTAGAGGGTGAGGGTATTAGTCAGGTACAAAAGAATTGCTAAGGTATGAAAGAAATACTAAGTGCAGCCAAAGGGGAAAATCATTCTTCATTGGCGGGCTGAAATGAGGAGAGGAGTGACAGACTACATGTTTTATATAAGGGTGAGTCTTATGTAAAATTCAGTAGGAATAAGGAGAAGTGCAAAATTTTGAAATTTCAGAGGTAGAGTGGTTCTGCTTGGAGACCAGTTGCAAGGAACTGTATGCTGGGGGTAGTTGCTGTGGTGGGGTAGAACTAAGAATTTATCTGTCCCTGCCTTGGATTGCTAAATTAGTTAATTGCCTTGGCTTTGTTGTCTTTATCTTATGGAGGTTAAATGGATGCATAAAAGCTGTACCTGAGAGACACTGCATGGCCCTCTGCTACTACTATTATGATGTCTCTTTTTCCCACAAGAAGAGGATGTTCTTATAGATTTATCATTAGAAATTTTCATAATATGTGGTGTTGGTCATAATAGTAAAACTGATGTTCTTGTTTGTTTTTAGTGGTTACTGCAGCTTCTTTTCACACTAAAGACTCTACTAACAGAAAACCTTTAACCAAAAGTCAGCCCTGTTTGACATCCTTTAATTCTTTGGACATTACTTCCTCTAAAGCAAAGAAAGGAAAAGAGAAGGAAATTGCAAAACTAAAACGGCCCACAGCACTTAAAAAGGTAAACCAAAATCTGGGGATGTTTATTTTACAAGGTAAATAAGGATTTAAATCTCTTTGCCAAAGTAGTTGTGGCGTTTTAGTCAACAGATTATTATGAGATAGTCATAGGCGTACATCTTTATGATGACTAGTTAATTGGAAGTTGGGGATACTAACAGCATTGAGATTATCTTTTGGTATTGAACAAGGCCCCCTGGAGGATGAGTTCTTTCTGTAAGTTAAAAAAAAAAAAAAGTTAAACATTTAGCATCCAAAACATTGGACCGTAGGAATCAGAAGCCCTGGATTTTGGTACTAACTTATATAGTTTTAGGCAAACCTTTCTTACCCTTATCTTCTTCACTAGTAGGTCAGGATAATATCGCTCTATTTAATTCATTTATTGTTAGGAGCAGAATGAGATTATCCATGCCCAAATAATTAAAAACTACAAAATGTAAATCTATTGTAACCCTGTGACCTGGTTTCCACACTTATATCTGTTTTTGTGGAAACTCTAGTTTGTCAATCAGGATTTAAAGAGGGAAGCAGATGTGGTTTGGTGGCTGTAGAATTATGTAGCATAATTGCCTTCCTTTATTTTGGATGTAATACTTCTTTCAACTACAGTGTCTAAAATTACATTTACTTTTTGCCAGTTGGTTTCTTTGTAGCCAACTAAACATGTAGCCAGCCAAACTCATGTCCATTTGTAAGTGAACTGTATCTTTGTAAGAGTGAACATTTTCATCATTCAGTTCATAAAGAGTGATCAGTAATTAAAGACCGGTAATGACTTTTAGGTTATTTTGAAAGAAAGAGAGGAGAAGAAGGGCCGTTTAACTGTGGACCACAACCTTTTGGGATCTGAGGAACCAATAGAAATGCACTTAGATTTTATTGATGATTTGCCACAGGAGACTGTTTCCCAGGAAGGTAAGATCACCCCTTTTTCCCTTTTCATGGAATGGTCCAGAGTATTTTAATCGATAAGCCGTCACTAGTTGTTTCCCTGATTTCAGGATATGCTCCATATTTTATCAACGTTTATTTTTGAGAGTGGTTTCTTTTGAAGATGCTTTTGTAGGGAGATATTTAAAAGAGGGGAAGGGCAGGTGTTATGTAGCAGATCTGTGAAGTTTCTGAGGCTTAAGGCCTGAATTTCTTGTAAATACTAATAATTATGGTCCATAAATGCATCCTCCGTAACTCACAGTTCTTTTCATTTTGTCTACTTTTGTATTTAGAACGCTACTGGCTATTTTCTTCACAGGACTATTTTTTACTGGATTGTTTTTTGTTGATTTTCTTTCTTCCAACGAATTAATACACACACCACAGTGAGTGAGTAGAGAATTACAAGGCCTCTTGTAGTGCAGAATTTAGTTCATCAATAAGCCTCAGTCCCATACGGTAGCCATCACATGCGATTTTATGTAGGACCTCAGTAAAACTGCACATTTCTTCTGGTATTTTTACTACTGTGGAAGAGAGATTTTTTTTTAAATAATTTTTGTTTTGTTATATTAGTCACCATACAGTACATCCCCAGTTTTTGATGCAGTGTTCCATGATTCATTATTTGCGTATAACACCCAGTGCACCATTCAATATGTACCCTCCTTAATATCCATCACCGGCCTATCCCATTCCCCCACCCCCCTCCCCTCTGAAGCCCTCAGTTTGTTTCCCAGAGTCTACAGTCTCTCATGGTTCATTCCCCCTTCTGTTTACCCCCCCCTTCATTCTTCCCTTCCTTCTCCTACCGATCCTCCTATTTCTTATGTTCCATAAATGAGTGAAACCATATAATTGTCTTTCTCTGTTTAACTTATTTCACTTAGCATAATCTCCTGCAGTCCCATCCATGTTGCTGCAAATGCTGTGTAATCGTTCTTTCTGATGGCTGAGTAATATTCCATTGTATATATGGACCACAGCTTCTTAATCCAGTCATCTGTTGAAGGGCATCTCGGCTCCTTCCACAATTTAGCTATTGTGGACAATGCTGCTATGAACATTGGGGTGCATATGGCCTTTCTCTTCACTACGTCTGTATCTTTGGGGTAGATACCCAGTAGTGCAATTGCTGGATCATAGGGTAACTCAATTTTTAACTTTTTAAGGGACCTCCACACTGTTTTCCAAAGTGGCTGTACCAACTTGCATTCCCACCAACAGTGTAAGAGGTTTCCCCTTTCTCCACATCCTCACCAATATTTGCCGTTTCCTGCCTTGTCAGTTTTTGCCATTCTAACTGGCGTAAGGTGGTATCTCAAGGTGGTTTTGATTTGAATTTCCCTGATGGCTAATGATTTTGAACATTTTTTCATGTGTCTGTTAGCCATTTGTATGTCTTCATTGGAAAAGTGTCTGTTCATATCTTCTGCCCATTTGTTTTATTTGATTATTTGTTTCACATGTATTGAGTTTGAGAAGTTCTTTGTAGATGGATACTAACTACTAGTCTTTATCTGTAGTGTCATTTGCAGATATCTTCTCCCATTCTGTGGGCTGCCTGTTAGTTTTTTTTGACTGTTTCCTTGGCTGTGCAGAAGCTTTTTATCTTGCTGAAGTCCCACAAGTTCATTTTTTCTTTTGTTTCTCTTGCCTTTGGAGATGTGTCATGAAAAAAGTTGCTGTGGCTGATGTCAAAGAGGTTGCAGCCTATGTTCTCCTCTAGGATTTTGATGGATTCCTGTCTCAAATAGAGGTCTTTCATCCATTTGGAGTTTATCTTTGTGTATGGTGTGAGAGAGTGGTCAAGTTTCATTCTTTTGCATATAGCTGTCCAGTTTTCCCAGCATCATTTATTGAAGAGACTATCTTTTTTCCACTGGATGTTTCTTCCTGCTTTGTCAAAGATTAGTTGCCCAGAGAGCCAAGGGTCCATTTCTGGGTTCTCTATTCTGTTCCATTGGTCTATGTGTCTGTTTTTGTGCCAGTACCATGCTGTCTTGGTGATCGCAGCTTTGTAGTATAGCTTGAAATCTGGCAACATGATGCCCCCAGCTTTGTTTTTCCTTTCAACAATTCCTTGGCGACCTGGGGCCTTTTCTGGTTCCACACAAATTTAAGGGCTGTTTGTTCCAGTTCTTTGAAAAATGTCAATGGTATTTTGATTGGGATGGCATTGAAAGTATAGATTGCTCTGGGTAGCACAGACATTTTAACTGTTTATTCTTCTGATCCATGAGTGTGGAGTGTTTTTCCATCTTTTTGTGTCTTCTTCAATGTCTTTCAAGAGTGATTTGTAGTTTCTAGAATATAGATCCTTTACATCTCTTGTTAAGTTAATTCCGAGATAACATATGATTTTTGGTGCTATTGTAAATGGAACGGATTCCCTAATTTCTCTTTCTTCAGTCTCATTGTTCGTATATAGAAATGCGACTGATTTCTGAGCATTGATTTTGTATCCCGCCACATTACTGAATTTCTCTATAAGTTCTAGTAGCTTGGGGGTAGAGTCTTTTGGGTTTTCTATATAGGGTATCATGTCATCTGCGAAGAGAGACAGTTTGACTTCTTCTTTGCCAGTATGGATACCTTTTATTCCTTTTTGTTGTCTGATTGCTGTTGCCAGGACTTCTAGTACTATGTTGAATAATAATGGCGAGTGGGCATCCTTGTCGTGTTCCTGATCTTAAGGGAAAGGCTTCCAGGTTTTCCCTGTTGATAATGATATTCACTGTAGGCTTTTCATAGATGGTTTTTATGAAATTGAGGAATGTACCCTCTATTCCTATACTCTGAAGGGTTTTAATCAGGAAAGGTTGCTGTATTTTGTCAAATGCTTTTTCTGCATCTATTGAGAGGATCATACAGTTCTTGACTCTTTTCTTGTTGATGTGATCTATCACATTGATCGATTTGCGAATGTTGAACCACCCTTGCATCCCAGGGATGAATCCCACTTGGTCATGATGGATAATCCTTTTAATGTACTGTTGGATCCTATTAGCTAGGATCTTGTTGAGAATTTTGGCATCCATATTCATCAGGGAAATCGGTCTGAAATTCTCCTTTTTGATGGGGTCTTTCCCTGGTTTGGGGATCAAGGTAATACTGGCCTCATAGAATGAATTTGGTAGTTTTCCTTCTGTTTCTATTTTTTGAAGCAACTGCAGGAGAATAGATATTATTTCTTCTTTGAATGTTTTGTAGAATTCCCCAGGGAATCTGTCAGGCCCTGGACTCTTGTTTTTGGGGAGGTTTTTGATCACTGCTTCAATCTCTTCATAATTAATCAGTCTGTTTAAATAATCAATTTCCTCCCGTTTGTCTTGGTAGTTTATAGGTTTCCAGGAAGGCATCCATTTCTTCCAGGTTGTTTAATTTATTGGCATAAAGCTGCTGATAAAAGTTTCTAATGATCCTTCCCTATTCATTGGTGTGTGGAAGAGAGATTTTAAGAGATACCTGGCTAGGTCCCTTTTCTGCTGGTATATGTGTATTACTTTCTGCAACACATTTAAGTTTGCTTTACACATATTAACTGGCAGTGTTCCATTGTGTTTAGGACAGTTTGCTTCTAAAGATTGTTCAGCTAGGACATATTAGGATTCCCCTTTACTCTCAATTAAATATCCTTTCCTTTGTATATAGGTTTATCCATTCGTTCAAAAATTGATGAATTCAGCATTCTTTTAGGTGTTTATTGAACATCTATCACATGAACTTTAGTAACTGGGTTGGGGGGTGGAACGTCAGGAAATGTAATAAATAAAAGAGTGGATTGGTCCTGCTACAAAAACCTTATCATCCAGTAGGGAGACAAGAAGATACATGTGTAACTTTGCTAATTAGTGGATTGGAATACAAATAATAACTCGTTTCCTGAGTTTAGCTGTTCAGGAAAGAAACAGCAAATGAAGGAAGCAGTCAAGTCAAGAGACGGTATCTAAAAAATGAGGCTGCCTGAGCACAGAAGCAAAGGCCAAATGAGAGAAAAACTGGGGTGGTGTCTGAAGAAATCAAGAGGAGTGTGGAAAGTGAGGTAGAATTCATCATTGCCAGCAGCAATGGGAATTTTTAGACAGTTAAGAAATAAGTGAAAAAACAGAGATGAAGGAGATGGGTAATATAATCTGGAAAGAGGTTCAGAAGTCATTACCTTTGTCTTCCTCTAGAATACGTGTTTTACATCATTTGGCTTTCTCTCATCTCTTGTGTAGAGACTTACAGACTGTGTTTGATTTTTAAGAGTATGTTTTAAGAGCTAATAGGAAGACTTCATTTTTGTAGTATATGAGAAATATTTGTGATATAAACAATGCCTAACTTGTTAGCTTCTGGAGAATTTGAAAGTTATACAAAAGACAACTGCCATCCTAAGTAGTGTTGATCAATGTATAGTTTTTCAGCATTTGAAGTTTCTAATTTTTTTCCCCTCACCCCACATCTCCGCAGATACTGGACTGAGCATGCCCAGTGATACTTCGCTTTCTCCTGCAAGTCAGAACTCTCCATACTGTATGACACCTGTGTCACAAGGCTCTCCTGCTAGTTCTGGGATAGGCAGTCCGATGGCATCTTCGACAATAACCAAAATCCACAGCAAAAGATTTAGAGAGTAAGTTTTAGTCTCATTATTGAGGTTGAATAGTTTAAGTATCTTGATTGTAGCTTTGAATGCAGTATTGTCATTACATGGTGGGTTGAGCATGCAAAACTTCAAAGATATTTAAGTTCTTTCAAATTTTTTTTAACAGCTAGTTTTATTTTATTTAAAGCATTTGGCTTCTGTCAGCTATCAGTGTTCACGTAAAAGTGCTTTGACAGTAAATATATTCTTTATATCACGTAATGTTTATAAATAAACCTGGAAATTTGGCCTTATGTCCTGTATGCACAGTGCCTTAATAATGGGGTTTTTCCCCCTCAAGTGCTTTTGCTTTTTTGTCTATATTATTGGCCTTTCAGGAAAAAAACCCTCTCTAACCAATTAAAAACAAGTTTCTAAGACGCTGTTACATGAAGTGAACCTATTACATAAAGCTGTTTGTTTTTAAGCAGATATTTCTAAGTTTTAAAATGCCTGTCAGTGAATATTATTGAACTAACAGTTGTTGCTATGAAGGATTTTAGGATTTTAACATTTGTGCAGTTGTTACATTTAAAAATGACATATGAAAGAATCCTGGGTGAAAGTAAAATCTGTATGAATCTAAACATGTTGGTTTGTTCTGTTCCTTTTTTTAAATTGAAGTGTAGTGATAGACAATATTAACGTTAGTTTTAAGTGTGTTACATAGTAATTTGACATTCATATACATTACGAAACGATCATCACGATAAGTTTTAGTTATCATCTGTCACCATACAAAGTTATTAAACTATTTTTGACTAATTTATAATAACTGGAAGTTTGTACCTCTTAATCTCCTTCATCTATTTCACCTGTATCCTCACTCCCTTCCCATCTGGCAACCACCATTTGTTCTGTTTATGAGTCTGTTTCTGTTTCGTTCATTTATTTTGTTTTTTAGTTTCCATATGTAAGTGAAGTCATACAATATTCGTTTTTCTCTAAATTTATTTCACTTAGCATAATACCTTCTGGGTCCATCCATGTTGTTGCAAATGGCAAGATTTGATTCTTCTTTATGGCTGAGTAATATGCCATACACAGTATATAATATTCCATATGTAGCCACACCCCCATCTTCTTTATTTCTTTCTTTCTTTATTTATCTGTGGACATTTAGATTGCTTCCGTATCTTGGTTTATTATAAACAATGCAGCAGTGAACATAGTTGTGCATATATCTTTTTGAATTCATGTTTTTGTTTTCTTCAGGTAAACACCAGGAAATGGAATCATTAGATTGTATAGTAGTTCTATTTTCAAATTTTTAAGGAACCTCTGTAGCGTTTTCCGTAGTGGCTACACCAGTTTATGTTCCCACGAGTAGAACATGAGGGTTCCCTTTTCTCCATGTCCTTGCCAACACTTGTCTTTTTGATTCTAGCAATTCTGATAGGTGTGAGATGATAGCTCATTGGTATCTCATGGTTTTGATTTGTATTTCTCTGAAGGTTACCAGTGTTGAACATTTTTTCATGTCTTTCGGCCCTCTGTATGTCTTTTCTGGAACGTCAGTTCAGGTCTTCTGCCCATTTTCTAATCAGATTATTTGGGGGTTTTTGGTGTTGAGTGTCAGAATCCTTATATGTATTCTGGGTATTAACCTCTCGTTTTTTTTTGTTTTATTTTGGGTTTTTTTGGGGGGGTATTAACCTCTTATCTAATATATCATTTGCAAATACCTTCTCCCATTCAGTAGGTTGTCTTTTTGTTTTATTGATGGTTTCCTTTGTAGTGTAAAAGCTTTTAAGTTTGATGAAGTTTCATCAAAAAATTTTTTCTTCTTGCTTATTTTTGCTTTTGTTGCCCTTACCTTCAGGAGACAGATCCAGAAAAAAATATTGCTAAGACTGATTCGTGGTTTCAGGTCTTACATTTAGGTCTTTAATTCATTTTGGGATTACTTTTGTATGTGGTGTAAGAAAGCAGTTCCAGTTTCATTCTTTTGCATGTAGCTGTCTAGTTTGCTCAGCACCATTTATTGAAGAACAGTCTTTTCCCCATTGTATATTTTTGCATTTTTTGTCTTAGATTGACTAACCATTAAGTGTGAGTTTATTTCTGGGCTCTTTATTCTGTTCTGTTGACTTCTGCCTGTTTTTGTGCTGGTACCACACTTTTTTGATTACTATAGCTATGCAGAATAGTTTTAAATCTGGGCATGTACCTCTTGCTTTGATCTTTCTCAAGCTTGCTTTGGCTGTTTGGGTCTTTTGTGATTCCCTACAAATTTTAGGATTCTTTGTTCTAGTTCTGTGAAAAATGCTATTTTGATAGGGATTGCATTAAAATATGTAAATTGCTTTGTATAGTGTGGACATTTAACAACATTAATTTTCCAGTCCATCAGCACAGTATATCTTTCTATTTATGTCATCTTCAGTTTCTTTCATCAAAGTCTTTTAGTTTTCCAAGTACAGTTTTTACACCTCCGTGGTTAAGTTTATTGCTAGGTATTTCTAGGTATTTTATTCTTTTTGCTGCTGTTGTAAATGGGGTTGTTTTCTTAATTTCTCTTTCTGCTAGTTTGTTATTGTATAGAGGTGCAACAGATTTCTGTGTATTAATTTTGTATCCTGTAGCTTTACTGAATTAATTTATTAGTCCTAATTGTTTTCTGGTGTAGTCTTTAGTGTTTTCTATGCACAGTATCATTTCATCTGCAAATAGTGACGGTTTCACTTCTTCATTAACCAACTTGGACACCTTTTATTTCTTTTTCTTCTCTGATTGCTGTGGCTAAGATTTCTAGTACTATGTTGAATAAAAGTGGCAAGACTGAGCATCTTTGTCTTGTTCCTGATTTTAAAGAAAAAGCTTTCAGCTTTTCACTGTTGAGTATGATATTAACTATGGGTTTGTCATATATGGCCTTCATTATGTTGAGGTATGTTCCCTGTGTACCAACTTTGTTGAGAATTTTTATGATAAATGGGTGTAGAATTTTGTCAGATGTTTTTTCTGCATCTGTTGAGAAGATCATATGATTTTTATCCTTCATTTTGTTAATGTGTATGACGATTGTCTGTGGATATTGAATTATGTCTGCATCCCTGAAATAAATGCCATTTTGATCATGGCGTGTAATTCTTTTAACGTATCATTGAATTTGGTTTGCTAATATTTTGTTAAAGATTTTTGCATCTATGTTCATTAGGGATATTGACCTATAACTTTCTTTTTTTGTAGCGTCTTTGTCTGGTTTTGGTATCGGGTTTCATAGAATGAATTTGGAAGTGTTCCTTACTCTTATTTTTTGGAATAATTTGAGAAGAATAGGAATTAACTCTTCTTTAAATGTGTGACAGGGACACCTGGATGGCTTAGTTGGTTAAGCATCTGCCTTCGGCTCAGGTCATGATCTCACGGTCCTGGGATCGAGCCCCACATCAGGCTCCCTGCTCAGCAGGGAGTCTGCTTCTCCCTCTGCCTCTCTGCCCAGCTTGTGCTCTCTCTCTCTCTCAGTCACTCTCTCTCTTTCTCAAATAAATAAAATCTTTAAAAAGAAATTTTAAAAAATGTTTGATAGAATTCATCTGTGAAGCTGTCTGGTCTTGGACTTTTGTTGGGATTTTTTGGATTATTGATTCTATTTTATTACTAGTAAACAGTGTTCAGATTTTCTATTTCTGAATGATTCGGTTTTGGAAGATTGTGTATGTCTAAGAATTTAACCATTTCTTCTCAGTTGTCTAGTTTATTGATGTATAATTTTTTGTAGTAGTCTTTTATGGTTCTTTGTATTTTTGTGGTGTCAGTTGTAACTTCTCTCTGATTTTGTTTATTTGGGCCTCCTTTTTCTTTCTTGATGAGTCTGGCTTAAAAGTTTATCATTATTGTCTTTTTTTTTAATCTTTTTTTTCATTGAAGTATAGTTGGCACGATATTACATTAGTTCCGGGTATATAACATAATGATTTGACAAGTCTGTATGTTATGTTTACCACAAGTATAGCTACTGTCTGTCACCATACAATGCTATTACAATACCATTAACTATATTTCCTATGTTGTGCCTTTTATCCGCATGACTTATTCATTCCATTACTGAAAGCAGGTATCTCCCCTCCTTTTCACCCATTGTGCCCATCTTCCCACCCTTTCCTCCTTATCCATCAGTTCTTTCTCAGTATTTATGGTTCTGTTTCTTTTTTTAAAAAATTTGTTCACTTGTTTTGTTTTTTAGATTCAACAAGTAAGTGGAATTATATGGTAGTTTTTTTTTTCTGTCTGACTTACTTAGCATAATACCATCTAGGGTTCTTGGTTTCATTGATCTTTTCTTTTGTTTCTTTTTCAGTCTCTATTTTATTTAGTTCCTCTCTGATCTTTATTATTTACTTCCTTCTGCTCATTTTGGGCCTTGCTTGTTCTTCTTTTTTTAGTTCCTTTATGTAAGGTTAGGTTGTTTATTGGAGATTTTTCTTGTTTCTTAGAGTTAGGCCTGTGTCACTATAAACTTCTCTCTTAGAACTGTTTTTCCTCTGTCCCACAGATTTTGGAAGTTGTGTTTCCATCTTCCTTTGTCTCAGGATATTTTTTAATTTCTTCTTTGATTTCTTTGACCCATTGATTGTTTATTTTCATGTTGTTTGGCCTCCTCATGTTTGTGTTTTTTCCAATTTTTCCCCCTTGTAATTGATTTCTAGTTTCATCCCATTGTAGTTGAAAAGATGGTTGATATGATTTCTGTCTTCTTAAATGTATTGAGACTTGTTTTGTGGCGTAACCTGTGATCCACCCTGGAGAAGGTTCCATGCGCACTTGAAAGGAAAGTGTTTTCTGCTGTTTTGGATGGGGTGTTCTTTATATTTGTATTATGTCTATCTGGTCTGATCTGTTGTGTAAAGCCACTGTTTCCTTACTGATTTTCTCTTTGGATGATCTCTCTATTGATGTAGGTGGGGTGTTACGTTACTATCAGTTTCTACCTTTGTGTCTATAAATACTTGCTTTATATATTTAGGTGCTGTTATGTTGTATACATAGATATTTACAGTTATATCCTCTTGTTAGATTGATTCTTTTATCATTATTTAATGTCCTTCTTTG
Source organism: Ailuropoda melanoleuca (assembly GCF_002007445.2). NCBI lineage: Eukaryota > Metazoa > Chordata > Mammalia > Carnivora > Ursidae > Ailuropoda > Ailuropoda melanoleuca. The sequence goes on from NC_048222.1 coordinate 56,723,221, forward strand.
TCTCTTATACAGTCTTTGTTTTAAAGCCCATTTTGTCCGATATAACTATTCCTACCCCAGCTTTCTTTTCATTTCTGTGTGCATGGAATATCTTTTTCCATCTCTTCACTTCCAGTTTGTTTGTGTCTTAGGTCTGAATTGAGTCTTTTTTTTTTTTTCTTAGAGCATGAACAGCGGGTGTGTTGGGGGCGGGGGGAAGCAGAGGGAGAGAGAGACTCTTAAGCAAGCTCCATGCCCGGCACAGAGCCTGACACAGGGCTAGATCTCACTACCCTGAGATCGTGACCTCAGCTGAAATCAAGAGTTGGATGCTTAATCAACTGAGCCCCCAGGTGCCCCTGAATTGAGTCTGTGATAAGCAGCATATAGATGGGTCTTGCGTTTTTATCCATTCAATCACCCTGAGTCTTTGTTTGTAGTGTTTCTTCCATTTACACTTAAAGTAATTATCGGTAGGTATGTACTTACTGACATTTTTTTTTGTTTTCTGTTTTTGTAGTTTCTGTAGTTTTTTTTTTTTTTCTTGATCTTTTGCCTTGGGGTTTGATGACTTTCTTTAGTGTTACGTTTGGATTCCTTTCTCTTTATTTCCTGTATATCTGTTATAGGTTTTTGTTTGTTTATCACGAAGTTCATGTATAATATCCTACGTATGTAAGTTTTTGTAACTTGATGATTTCTTAGTTCAAACGCATTCTTAAAGCACTACATTTTTCCCCACCCTGCAGTGTTTTATGTTTTGACATCCTGCTTTACATCTTTACCTTTGTATCCCTGAACAAAATATTGTAGACATCATTGATTTTACTGTTTTTGTTTTTAACCTTCATACTAACTTTATAAGTGGTTGATCTATACTACCTTTGCAATATGTTTGCTTTTACCAATGAGATTTTTTTCTTTTATAACTTTCTTCTAGTTGTGGCTTTTTCTCTTCCACTTAAAGACACCCCTTTAACATTTCTTATAAGGCCAGTTTGGTGTTGATGAGGTCCTTTAACTTTTGTCTTTAAACTCTTCATCTCTTCAATTCTGAATGATGACCTTGCCAAGTAAATTTCTTGGTTGTAGGTTTTTTCCTTTCAGCACTTTGAGTGTATGGTGCCATTCTCTTCTGCCTGTGAAGTTTCTTTTGAAAGATCAGCTGATAATTTTGTTTATGTTCTCTTCTACCTAACTAGTTGCCTTTCTCTTGCTGCTTCTAAGATTATCTCTTTATCTTTAATTTTTGACATCTTAGTTATTACATGTCTTAATGTAGCCCTTTTTGGGTTAATCTTGTTTTTGGCTCTCTGTGCTCCTGGATCTGGATGTCTGTTTTCTTCCCCAGGTTAGGGAAGTGTTCTGCCATTATTTCCTCAAATAAGCTTTCTACTTTTTTCTCTCTTTTTTCCGCTTATGGGACCCCATAATGTAAATGTTAGTCTGCTTGATGTTGTCTCAGAGGTCTTTTAAACTGTCGTCATTTTTTAAAATTGCTTTGTCTCCTTGCTCTTCAACTTGGTGACTCTCACTACTCTGTCTTCCAGATCACTGGTCATTCTTCTTCATCATCGAATGTGCTTTGATTCCCTCTAGTGTATTATTTTATTTTCTGCTCTGATGGGTTCTTTTTGATAGTTTGTATCTGTTTGTTGAAGTTCTCACCCTGTTCAGCCATTCTGCTTGAATTCGGTGAACATCTTTATGACCATTACTTTGAACTCCTATTAGGTAGTTTGCTTATCTCCATTTCATTTCATTCTTTTCTCAGGTTTTGTCTTGTTCTTTCGTTTGAAATATATTTCTCTGTCTTCTCATTTTGCCTGACTCTCTCTGTTTTTATGTATTGGATAGAGTCTCAGAGTCTTGATGGAGTGACCTAATATAGAAGGCATCCTGTGGGGCCTTGAAGCATGGTCTCCCCTGGTCCCCAGAACTGGGCATTTCAGGGGTGTCTCCTGTGTGGACTACATGTGTCCTTCTGTTATGGCTGGGCTGTGACTGCTGGGTTCGTGGTGGTAGGTGGGTTTGGCCTCAGAGGCCATGCTGTAATTGTTGGGGGCATTTTAGTGGACGGGGCTGTAGCTGCTTTGGGAGGTGCCAGTCTGAGGCTCCCTGCTGCATGGCAGGGCAGTAGCTGCTTTGCAGGGGTGCCGATCCCCCTCAGGGTCACTTGCTGAGTGTGGTGGAATGGAAGTTATTTTAGAGGGGGCCCTTATACCTGGCCAAGTCTGGTGGACGGGGAACTGCTTTGGGAGACCATGGGATCTGGCTGAAACTACCTGCCAGGTGCAGTGGGGTGGGAACCACTTTCAGGGGATGTGTACGGAGGCCAGCATTGTTAGGTAGCGCGGGTCTGCGAGGGCATGCTGAGGCAGGGCAAGAGGTGTTAGCAAGGTAGAAGAAAAGTGTCAGAAATGGCTCGCACCAGTGCTTCTGTTCCAGGAAAATGTTCCCATAGATCCCTGCGCCTCCTGCACATGCCCTGAAGTTAGCAAATCTTCAGGGTGGCCCAGGCGCTTTTCAAAATGCTGCCTCTGTGCTGGGTCTCAGAGCCAGTGAGTTTGTGCCTGTGCCCTTTAAGAGTGGAATCTCAGTTTCCTTTAGCCCTCTAGCTCTCCTGGAGTTAAGCCCCATAGATTTTCAAAGCCAGTGGTTATGGGGCCTCATCTTCCTGATGCAGGTCCATAGGGTGGGCATGCTTGATACAGGGCTTGAACCCTTTGTTCCTTAGGAAGGATGCCTTCTGCTTTTGTGATGTCCCTTCTGTTTGGGAGTCACTGAGCAGGGGATGTGGGTCCTGATTAGAGCCCTTTTTTGCCTTTCCACTTGTCTGGTGTGGCTTTTTCTATCTTGAGTTGTGAAAGAGCTGTTTTTGCTATTTGTCAGAGAACTGTTCTGTAGGGTGTTGTAATTTTGGGGTGTGTGTGGAGGAGATGAGCTTGGACTCTTCCTGTTTTGCTATCTTGATCCTCCTATCCTGTTCCTTTTCTTTATACTGTTGTTTTTGAGCTAATTTATACTGTTGTTTTGAGCTAATTCTTTTTGTCTGGATTTGGGAAGTTAATTGTCAAATAATAGATGTGGAGCAAAGGAAACACTTGGGGAGTGAAATGTTACATATATATGAAATAAACAGCTTGAAAGAAAAACAGAATGAAGAAAACTGCATTTTTGATGTTCTGTTTTCTAAGTGCATTCTTTAATTCTACAAACTTTGATAATTTTTCTTCAGTCTGTATCTTCTCTTCTGAAGTAGTGTCACACTTATTTACTTGCTTAAACACTATTTATTTAAATATTTTTCATATAAAGAAAAAAATTTTCCAAAACAATTTTTTTTCCCACTAAAGAAGGGCAGACTTAGTATTTTCCTACTATATCATATAATTCAGAAGTGGAAATTTACTTGCCTGGTTAGTCTCAGATTAGAAATTACACCAATTCTCCCTGTTAAGTACCTGTTTATAGTAGAGGTGTGAAGGATGGGAACTTGAAAAACAGTATATAGGGAGTAAGTAAACTTGGATGACTTCCTTATCCCTGCAGTTAAGTACTGGAGTGGCTCCACTCACTGCCTCTGTGTTGCTTGCATTATAGCCATACATGATCTCACAGAGAGCCTCATTCAGTTGCTTTGCTTGCTATAAAGGCATGTTACTTTTACCTCAAGGCTTCTTTGATTTTGGCTTCAATTTAATTTTTGAGTTCATCCTCCACAGCCATAGATTTTCAGAGTTAGAGAAGCCGTTGAGGCCATCTTCACCTAACTCCTTATTTTTATGGTCGAGGAAGCCAATTCCCAGAGATTGCGACTTACCAGAGTGTGGAGGATGACTTGGTTGGTATGAGGGCATTCAGTTAGCTTTTGGGAAATTATATTTCTTTCCTACTAGAAGCATCATTGGTATTTACTTTATATCTTCTTACGAGAAACATTGTATCTCTTTTTATCAAGTAACAGGCTAACATTTGATTTATATCCTTAATAATTTAATAATTGGGAGTTTGGATAGTACTTATCTGAGGATAAATCCAACCTTTCCATAAAAGCCAATCTGTTGTAACTCAGGAAAACTCTTTCCTTTTTCTGATTCGCAGTAGGATGTAAGAAATTTTTTTAAAGAGTTGATTTTTCAGTGAAAACCTCTTACTGGATATTTTTTGTCCTCTAACATAATCTTATAATTATAGGAAGTAAATTAGGATGGATACTTACCTGTTTTGGGTTTCCTTTACAGGTATTGTAATCAGGTTCTTTGTAAAGAGATTGATGAATGTGTGACTCTTCTTCTTCAAGAGCTTGTCAGTTTTCAGGAACGCATCTACCAAAAAGATCCTGTGAGAGCAAAAGCAAGGAGACGGCTGGTTATGGGCCTAAGGGAGGTTACTAAACATATGAAGTTAAATAAGATCAAGTGTGTTATAATTTCTCCAAACTGTGAAAAAATCCAGTCGAAAGGTATGAACATTTTACTTTTGAAGTGTTTTGATATTTATTTAGTATAATTGTAGGATATACAATGATTTTTTTTTAAGCTTTTTATTTATTTATTCGACAGAGAGATAGCCAGCGAGAGAGGGCACACAAGCAGGGGGAATGGGAGAGGAAGAAGCAGGCTCATAGCGGAGGAGCCTGATGTGGGGCTCGATCCCATAACGCCGGGATCACGCCCTGAGCTGAAGGCAGACGCTTAACCGCTGTGCCACCCAGGCGCCCCTACAATGAATTTTAAAGTGAAAGCCATATGTCTTTCTTTGCAGAGTTTAGGTATAAAACATAATGTTGAACATGAAAGAAAGTGAAATCTTTCATTATCTCAAATTAAGTAATAAAATTGAGATCGGACTGTAAAGAAGTCCTAATCTATGAACACCAGTGCAGGATTTAATTTGGGCCAACCAAGTGTCGCCTCTGTTGTAATCAGAATGAGGACTTGTAAGAGTACATTCTTTTATTGCTGCAAATATATTTCTCCTTGAAAGATTTTTATATTACCTTTTTTTTAATGGTCCTTTTCTCTTAAATAGAATTAGGGAAAAGATAAAGTTGTCTGCTCTTGCTTATGGTGATTTGTTTCAGAAATGAGCAGTTCCATGCAGAGGCTCTTGTATCAACCTGCACACAGTACTTCTTACTGTGTCATGCACCCTGATTGGTCGGTTTTCATGGATGAGCCACTTTGGGTAATTGGAGAGGACAGATGCAGAGGTAACAGTAGTAGGGGCATATTCTCCACAGGGGAGAAATACCAATAAAAATAGTAATATATATCTGTCATATTGCCACTTGAGCTGAGAGAATAAAGACATCAGCCACTATTAACAATTTTAATTTCTTTTTTAATGAATGTCGTATTGAAATTTGACTCCCACTATACCAATCCCTATGGGGAGAGACAAAAACTGGCATTGAAGAATTTTAAAATTTATTGAGAAGAAAGAAAATATGTATGTATATCCATATATCATATAAATTTCAATAGGAAAATAAGTGGAATAGTGAAAGTGCCACAAGCATTCATAGAGTCCTTTGCTGCTGTGTTTTATGCTTTAGCTGTTGGATGCTAAAATACCTCCATTTATATAAGTAAATTAAGACCTCAGCATGTGTTGACTTTCTCAGGTGGCCTGGATGAGGCTCTCTATAATGTTATAGCCATGGCACGGGAACAAGAAATTCCTTTTGTGTTTGCCCTTGGAAGAAAAGCTCTAGGACGCTGTGTGAACAAGCTGGTTCCTGTTAGCGTAGTGGGAATCTTCAACTACTTTGGTGCTGAGGTAAGACTTAAGAGGATATACACTCCCTCTTGTCCTCACCACCGCCCCAGTACGTTTTCTGTTAACACATGTTAAAAAGTGTTCTTTTTAAGCATTTAAAGAAGTGAGATGACTTTCCGAAGAATGAGTGGAAAATTTTTGAATATTATATTTCCTTTTTTTAGTGCTAAAAACATTTACACAAGTTAATTCTACAACATTTTGGCTGTAAAGATTTTAGCTCCTGTTTTTCCCACAGTGCTTTTTTCTTCTGGTTCAATTTTGTAATATATGATAATTTATTTAACTGCTGGGTAAAGATATTCGATATTGTATGATATAAAATAATTTTCTCCAATATATATATATATTGGCTATATTTTTTGCTACTTGGAGTCAAGAGAGAAAAAGATCCTTTAATTAGAGAGGATTTTTTTCTTGAAAATGGAATTCATAACCAGATATCAAAATAATTCTGCACTCATGATACCTTTATCTTCCTCTTGTGGTCTGCTAATACAAAGCTTTGCCCATAGGAGCTGATGATAATAAGTAATAATAATAACAATAGGGTGGTAATTAATAGTTAGAATAAAAGCTATTTATCTCCATTAATGCTTAGTAACTGATAACGTTTTAAGACTCTTTTATGAAGTTGACTCTGAAGTATTTTGTAACACCATTCATGGACCATTTCCCCTCTTCCCAAGCATCCTATTTTTATTTATTTAAGTGTGTGTCCTTTCTTATGCAGTCACCATGTTTGCATACCCCCATTTCCCGTCCATTCAGTTTCTCTCCCATTACCCACGAAGTTACCTACCTACCTACTTCGTTAGTATATACTCAATATTTCTGCTCCCACAGTAGTCTATGCTTTTCTTGGTTATAGTTATCATACTGCCTTGCTGTAGATTGTGTTTCTTTCCCTTTAACTATGAATTCCTTGAGGGCAGGCCTCTTGTCTTTGTGTCCCTGACACCTTTCACATTACTTGAGCATGAGCGGGTGATAAATGTTTGTTCAGTAAATTATGTGGTATAGGTATACCCTGCTTGCTATGTTAAACTATATGTCAGAATTTGGGTGATAAGTACTTCTGTGAGAAAAAAGGGTCATATTTAAAGACACCTAATAAAAATATACTTCTTTGTTCACTGTTAATTTATGGAATAGGAGTAAGATTGAGGTCAGGAAAAGTGGACATGTTTGTTTTTCATTGTATTGACTTCTCATTGAATTATATATACTAGATTATTTGTATGGCTTTATAAAACGCTTGCCAGTTTTGTTTGTACATTGTTTTACTTGTCCTCTACTATTTTGAGGTAGGTAAGTTACTGTTTAAACCAAAATACATTCTTAAAATGGGGGTAAAGGAAATAGTGTTATATTATCACATGTACCCATTTGCAGTAATGTGGTAGTATACATAAGTTATTTTTACCATCTGCTAACACTAACCTTTGAATTAAGCTTTTTCTCCTTAACCTGACATTGAAGGTTTTTATTCCCTGATAGCTTTTCTCTTAAATTTTTTTCTCTTCTTTGTTTTTTTTTTTATTCCCAACTATTTCTGTGTTTTATTTATATTGTAAAATGAATGTTAATCTCAATATCACACATCCATATGCCTATTTTCTTTTTGTTGGCTTCACTTAAATGCAGTTTGTTAAACATTGTGAACAAATATTTAGGAAGTCTGTTACATGTAACACATAGGAGCTGTTTTTACCAGAATCCGTTATTCCTTCTTTTTAAAAATAAATAAATCTGAGTATGTTTTGAAACTACTAGTAGTTAGCATGCTTAAAATCATTGCAGTTGGCAACAACATTTATTGTACCTACTACTTTAAACAATTTAACTAAAGCTGGGTAAAGCATGCTACTTATGCCTTTTTCTTCTTTTTTTTTTTTTTTAAGATTTTTTTTTTATTTATTTGACAGAGATAGAGACAGCCAGTGAGAGAGGGAACACAAGCAGGGGGAGTGGGAGAGGAAGAAGCAGGCTCATAGCAGAAGAGCCTGATGTGGGGCTTGATCCCAGAACGCTGGGATCACGCCCTGAGCCGAAGGCAGACTGTTTTTTTTAAGTTTAATTTTCAGGGACATATTATTCCATAGCAATATGATACTTGCTGCCATGCTTTCATCCAGTTATGGTTTAAACTTAAATGACAGTGCCTTGGTAGGAGGAGAAAAATTGTACTGTACTTTTCCTCCCATTGTCTGAAAGCATAATTTAATACATAATATTAAACATATTCTTAGGAATGTTCAGGTCTGACATCTGACATTTTTTATTTAATGTTCGGGTGTGTTGCATTGTGATACTAAATCAAGACATTAAACGGAAGTAGAAGGTGGTTTAATTATAAGAATCATAAAAAGTTATTATTTGATTGTCTTTTCTAGTGGCTGTGGAAACTTCAGTTTTCTTTGGAGTTTTTTAGATGTCGTAATTGTTGAAGTTCAGCTTCAGTGCTATATGAATTTTGCCATTTTATTAACATGTGTACAGTCCATCACCCACCATTTTGCTGAAATTATTAATTACCATTCATGTTCATTATTGTTTCACTGATGGAGGAACTTCTGATTATTTAGCTCCATAGTCTACTTCAGGCTCTTTATTCTATTTTTGTAATTTGCATTTGTCCCAATATCTTTGGCTTGTCCTTCTTAATAAGTGTCATATTTTCATCATGAAGGTCTCAGCTAGCCATACCATCACTGACTTCTTTTGATCTTCTTCAAGCTCTTTGAATAAGCACACATCTAGGGAACTTTTAATTTTTGTGCGGACTGCTGTCTTCTTCTATAGCCTTTAGCATCACTCTGCATACACTCATTCCCTTGTATTCTAATCCATATAAGATTCTTCACTGCTCCCCAGACAGTCCTTGGACTTTCTTAAGTCTATACCTGTATTGTTTTGCATGTTTGGCTAAGAATGCAGGATCTCCACTCTTCAAAATTGTACCTATTTTTCAAGGCCTATATCAGAGGTAGTAGTACTTTGGAAATTCTTCATTGATGCTCAGCAGTTAGATTTGATGTTTCTTCCAAAAGCCAAAACATTTTGTACATCTCAAGGCATTTAAGGTAAGGTACCTTGAATCATTGGTGTCTCCTATCTTTCAGCCACATGGAAGTTTCCTTAAGAGCAGAATGGTGTTCCAGTGGTCTTTGTACTCACTGCAGTGCTAGGGACTAAACGGTGCAGTTGTTGAATTGATAAACTTTGCAAGAACTTTTAGTATATCACAGTTAATGACTAGTATTGAATCAAGAAATTTCCTCAGACTTGTGAGAATTACATAAACAGTATCTGTAAGTTACAGAGTATTTTATAAAGTTCTGCAATGTGCATACCATTTGGATTTTGTGCTCATTGAAAGTGTGTGATCCTGAAACAGTATAGAGATTTATTGTCAATTATAGGAATAAAAAGTATAACAAAAAATGGACTAATCAAAATCTCTTTTTAGGGCCTGTTTAATAAGTTAGTCGAGCTCACTGAGGAAGCCAGGAAAGCATATAAAGATATGGTTGCAGCAATGGAGCAAGAGCAGGCCGAGGAAGCCTTGAAGAACGTGAAAAAGGTGCCACACCACATGGGGCACTCTCGGAACCCCTCTGCGGCAAGCGCCATTTCTTTCTGCAGTGTCATTTCTGAACCCATTTCTGAAGTAAATGAAAAGGAATATGGTAAGTTGGTATATATGGTACATGATATGTATCAGATGATTTAAATATAGAAATCATTTAAGTGATTAGTTACCTTTTGTTTTTATCTCATTGATTATTCATATTTCGGTCGGAAGTTTGGTCTGAAAAATTGCATTAAGCATGTGCATTAAAAATCAGGAAACTATTTGGGGCTGAGACTTGCTATGAGACCCTGTAATTTAGTCACATTTCCAGAATCCCCAAAGGGATTTAAAAAGCAAAAGGTACCATACTTGTGACCTATAACTAAGTAAATTCTAGGAAATTTCGTTCTAATACTTTATATTGAATTGTTGAAGTTTTGATTTACTAAGTAAACAAAAGACCTGAGTATTATGGAACATAAACTTACAAAATCTAGACATATGACATTTAAGTTAAATTTGATGGTAGTCAAAAAGAAACAGACTAAAACCCAGCATTTGTGTGTGTTAAAGAACAAAAATTCACCTGAGTAAATTTAAAGATATAATTGGCTTTCTTAGGTGATTTATGCACTGGGCAACATCCCATCTAGCAAGTAGGGGGGAGCTCTGAGAAATTGCACAAAATGGAAGGCTTGTATAGGAAAGAGGGTGGGACAAGGAAATTATTAGCAAAAGAAGAGAAAGGATTGTTCCTGGCCAGGTCACCTTCCTTTAGGGGGCAGGCAAGGGGTCTTATAAGCGGATTGTCTCATCTTCCTGTTGGGGGTGGAAAGGGTCCCTGTGACAGATTACCTGATTGGCGCTGACCAGAGAACTCTTCAAACTTAATATTTCTGGGTGAGGTTGAAACCGCGATTAGGTTAGATCTTAAGCTCTTGTTTGGTGACTTGGCTTCAGTGATGCCGTTTTGGGCCTGTGGTTTTCTTTTTAACATCTGTAGTATTTAAAATAACATTATTTACTGCACTCTAAATCTTAGGAGTTTCCTTGCCTTTTTTCTACAATACTTTGAACTCTTTAAGTTCTCCACTTTTTATGATCTAGTTTCCGGTTCGTTTCCCCGATTTTTTTCTTTTTAAAAATAGGATAGCCACCTCCTTCAGCTTGGCTCCTGTTTCTTCCTCCTTCTTTTTTTTTTTTTAATCTATCTGGGAGTTTATTGAATAGTGTGTTGCCACCTAAAATTTAACATGAAAAAAAAAAGGGTCCTCATGTTTTCCTTTTTTTTCTCTCACACTCCCTTTCCTAGTCTCCCTGTCTGTGATTGTAATTAAGTGGAATGCTTTTGATAAAGCTCTAGGCCAGAGACAACGAACAAGTTACTGTGGGGCTTCAGGAAACTACAGATCAAGGATAAGTGTTATTGGGTTAGAGGCAGACGTGTTTCTTTGGCTGGAGTGCCACTAGTTGAAAATAAAGAAGATAAAGTTCCAGCTTTGTAAATGAGATCAGTTCTCTCTATATAATGATATGCAGCTCTGAAAAGCAAACTTCAAGGTAAATTCATAAAGCTGTGGGTTTGAGCAAATGACCATGATCTTTATTTGGGCACATGAAAAGAAAAGTTACGAAAACAACTTCTCAAAGACTTAGGAGATGTTTTCAAAAAGCACCAAAATTAAAGTGTTCAGAGATTGAAGCCTTAGCTTTTTCACACTCTGCGTGGGGGACTGAGAAATAATTGATTAATTTCTGGGCCTCGAATTTCTCTTTAGTGAAATTAGGAGGGTTCATCGAAGTCATCTGTAAGGTTCCACTCAAAGCTAAGATTCTATGAGCTGTTAAATAACAAAATTCAGCCAGGTGTCTTTGACGATCTAGTTAGCTTTATTAAATGATTCATGAATTGGGCAGCCGCCATCTAGCAAGTAGAGAGGCACTGAAGAATTTTACAAAGTGGAAGGTTTTTATAGCAGGTGGGGGAGGGCAAGAAAGTTATTAGGAAAAGAAAAAGATTGTTCCAGAGGAGACTGCTTGCTAGGGGAAAAAAGCAAGGGATCTTCTCATGCAGATTACCTCATCTTTCTTTGGAGGATGTCTGAGAGGACCCAGGCGACAGACTCATTGGTGCTGATGGAAAGAAAAATTTCCTGACTGACCCGTTAAGGCCACGTTTCTAGGGGAGATTGAAGCTGCAATTGGATTGGGAATTAAGCTCCAGTTTGGGAACTCAGTCTAAGTGACACCGTTTTGGGCCTGTGGTTTTCTTTTTCTTTCTTTTTTCTTTTTCCCCCCAATCTGGTGAAGCTAATGGTTGAATCCTAAGGAGGGATTTAGATGGACTCTGACCTGATGAGCTGATTTATGAGGACACCAACAAAATGAGTGGAAGGAATCACAAATAACATTGAGAAGAAAGCATGAAGTTATTCTTTCTGTATCGGATGCATTCAGCAACAAACATAAAACCACTGTGAAAACCACTGTGGCCTAAGAAATCAGGATATTTAATTATTTCATGATATCCTGAAAGTCCCCAGCTCTTTCCTTCTTTCTGTTCTTCCATTCGCAGTCTGTGGCTTTCTGTTTTTATGCTTATCATCTCCTGTCCATAAGTTAGCTGCCGTGGCTCTGGCATTAGTAGTCAAAAGCTGGAGGTTCACACAGTGAGTTCCTTTTATCATTGAAGGAAGCAGTTTTCAGAAGACTTCTTCTTTTGTTTCATTTGGCCAGAAATGATCTTGTGACCCCTTTTAGGTGCAAGGGGGTGGGCAAGGGAATATTTGGCAAAGGAGGAATGGGATAACCGTGATAGTCTAAGAACCATTTTAATTCATCCTCCTGGCCTAGGCTCAAGTTCATTCCAAGTTTGGGGGTTCTGTTATCCAGGAAGAAAATGGGGAATGACTGTTGGGTAGACAACAAATAGCATCTTCCATGTCATCCTGATGCAGGATGTCTAAAATGTTTTTTCCCCCATAGTTTAAAGAAAAAACAAAGCTGGGAAAAGAATGCTAATCATTGATAGAATAGAAAACCTCCTGTGATAGTTCGGTATTACTGTCTTTCATATACCGGTTGTTTTCTTTGCTTATATTTTCCTTCCACCTTTGCTGAGTCTTAGTTCTATCATCACTTGAAACAAATAGTTTTGAACATAAATCCCAACTAAGTTGTAAGTTCTTTGAGATGGGAACTTGGCACTTAATGGGCACTTGATACATAATAATATCTCACTGAATTCTTACTATGTGCTTGGCACTTCTCTAAGCATTTCAGGTTTATTAATACATTCAATTGTGTGAGCAACCCTATGAGATAAGAAATACTGTAACTGCAGGGGTGCCTGGGTGGCTCAGTTGGTTAAGCGCCCAACTCTTGATTTCAGCTCAGGTCATCATTTCAGGGTCCTGAGATCGAGCCATAGGGCAGGCTCAGTGCTCAATGGGGAGTCTGCTTGAGATTCTTTCTCTCCCTCTCCCCCTCCCACTCTCTCTTTCTTCTTCTCTCTAAAATAAATAAGTCTTCTTAAAAAATAAAAAAAAGAAATAGTGTACTGCATTTCATAGATGAGGAGGCTAAGATGAAGAAAGGTAAATAACTTGCCAGTGCCACACACCTAGTAAATCTGACTCTAGAATCTGCATTCTTAGCTGGTGTGATTGTGTTCCCTGTCTGTTGAATGAGTTTTTAATAGGCCAATGTAGTAGCTTTTCAGTAACCACTTAATGAGGGGGGGACAGCTTCACTGTGTAGTCCATCCATCCTGAATTTCCTGCTCATTGTCTGCCACTAGTTTCTTCTGTACTTTCTCGAACTCCTTTGCTTGTTCTGTCTGTAACTGAAGATGGACAGCTTCCCTGTGCGTACTGATAAAAGGAGACATACACATACCTCATCCTCTGACAAATCCTCTAGGGATTTGAAAGTTTAAAAGACAATTTCCCGGGGCGCCTGGGTGGCACAGCGGTTAAGCGTCTGCCTTCGGCTCAGGGCGTGATCCCAGCATTGTGGGATCGAGCCCCACATCAGGCTCTTCCGCTATGAGCCTGCTTCTTCCTCTCCCACTCCCCCTGCTTGTGTTCCCTCTCTCGCTGGCTCTCTCTATCTCTGTCGAATAAAATAAATAAATTAATTAATTAAATAAGTAAATAAAAGACAATTTCCCAAAGACCCTAAACAAAAGAGGAAAGCATAGAAGGGATTAATAAGCAAAGAAGAGCTCTGTTGAATAAGTTATGCTATAATAAACAATTCAGAAGCAGCGTAGGTTTGGATAGGTACCATTTCTAGGTTTGTTGAGATCTTTGGTTCTTCCTTTAATGTGCTTCCTGTTTCCTTCACCAGAGGTGGACTTCTAGAGGTTCTGTTCTGGATTTAGACTGTCCTCCTCCCCATCCTAATCAGATTTCTCCTGTCCCCTAGAGAAAGAAGGCCCTTCATACTCTTCTGTTTCTCCATGGTGTGTGCATGTGTTTGTGTGCTCAGTAACTGATGATCAAACTTCATCTATTACTTTAAAGTGGGAGCCTAGACCCTCCCTCCCCAGTAGATACATGACCTCGGTGGCTTTTTGATTATTGTGACAAGTCTCTTGATGTCTAATAGCAGAGTCCTTTGCCTCTGCTTTTAAAGTCATATCTCCCTTTCTTTCCCAAGGACCCCTGTGGGCTTTCAGCTCACCTACCCAAGTAGATGAAGGCCCAAGGTTGATTCTGGGGAGAGATGAGCCTGACCTAGTATCCTGACTGCCTTCCTCTTTCTGTTCCTTGGTTCATTGACAAGGGGGAGGTGGAACTTTTTCCAGGACCCCAAGTGAATTCTTATACTTTTGAAGGAGGATAAAAACTGTTGGAAGGAAATATAAATGTGCATCTAAATTTAAAAAAAAATGTATGCCCCTTTAAAGTTTTTTGGGGGGGCATAACTGAATCTATATGGTATTTTTCATTTAATAGGCTTTTTTGCCTTCAGCACTTACTCTGTGGCAACCATAGGGACACAGGAGGAGCAGGAATGAGGATAAGGAGGGAGGAAGGGGTGGCGCAGCAAACATAAAATAAGTGGTTTTGAACTATATATGCAGAAAGTGCTGTGGGAATTCAAGTTAGTGGAAAGTCAGGAAGGATTTCATAAGAAATTGACATTTAAGGATGATTTTCAAGGATGGGTGGGTGTCTGAAGGGTAAAGGAGGGAAACAGATCTTATATGGAAAGAACAGCTTACGCAAAGCAAGGAATTGTAAATAGAAAGTTATAACTTCTGGGAGCAGTGAGAATGCAGAGTGACCCCAAGCATAGAGTGCATGGGCAGGGGTTGTAACGAATGGGACGGGAAAGATAGGTGAGGGTTAGATCATGGAGGGCTTTGGCTATGCCAAGCTAAGGTGTTTGGATCTTGTCATAGGGTAATAGCCCGTTAGACAGTGATGTGCCCAATTCACAAAGCCAATGAGGAATATATATAGGTGTGTATAGCAAGGTAAAGGAGGCTCGGCTAAGACAGTAGTGACCAATTTAGGAGTTTTTGAGCTAGAAGTGACATACAAGTTCAGTGGAATAAAGTAAGGGGAGAATGATAGCATCAAGGATTACTATAAGTTTTCTTCTGCTTTGAGACTACGAAAACGATAACGTTATTAACTAAGAATGAAAATATAGGAGGAGTAGATTTTTTTTTCATGAGGGGGAGGAGACTGGAAACAACTTACTTCAAACTTGAAGTAACTGCAGGAAAGAAGGGTTTTTTTCCAAACCATGTGTCCTGACTTCAAGTGCCCACAGTATGGTTTTTATCAGTGAATAGTTGATAGGTGACATTCAAGTTGATAGATTAATATGAGTAGACGTGCTTTCACGCTACAGCTTGGTCATCATACTTTAAAACTGCAGATAGCAGCTATAATGTAAATAGAAGGGGGTGTTATTTTTTTTTTAAAGGCAAAAATAAATGGGACTACATCAAACTAAAAAACTTCTGCACAGCAGAGGGAATCAACAAAATGAAAAGGCAGCCTACTGAATGGGAGAAAATATTTGCAAATTATCTGATAAGGGGTTAATATCCAAAATAGATAAAGAACTCATACAACTGAATAGCAAAAAACCAACAATCCAATTACAAAGTGAGCAGAGGATCCAAATACTTTTTCCAAAGAAGACACATAGATGGCCAATATAAAAAGATGTTCAACATTATTAATCATCAGGGAAATGCAAATTGAAACTACAAGAAGATACACCACCTGACACCTGTTAAAATGTCTGTTCTCAAAAAGACAAAAAACAATAAATGTTAGCAAGGATGTAGAGAAAATGAAATCCTTATACACTGTGACAGTGTAAATTCATGCAGCCACTACAGAAAACAGTGTGGAGGTTCCTCAAAAAATTAAAAATAGAAATACCGTATGATCCAGCAATCCATCTTCTGGGTATATACCCAAAGGAAGTGAAATTATTATCTCAAAGAGATACCTGTACTCCCATGTTCATTTCTTCATCATTCACAGCAGCCAAGTTACGGAAACAATCTAAGTGTCCATCAAATGGATGAATGGGTAAAGAAGACAGTGTGTGTGTGTGTGTGTGTGTGTGTGTGTGTGTGTGTGTGTGTGTGTGTGTGTTGCCAGAGTCTTGGGGAGTGGGCGAAGTGGGTGAAGGGTGTCAAAAGGTAGAGACTTGCTGTTATAAAATAAATAAGTCATGGGGATATAACATATAGCATGGCAACTATAATTAATAATACCGTATTGCATATTTGAAAATTGCTATGGAGTAGATCTTAAAATCCTTATCAGAAGAAAAAAACTTTTGGTAACTGTATGCTGACAGATGTTAACTTGATTTATTAAGGCAGTCATTTTGCAATATATACAAATGCCAAATCAGTATGTTGTACACCTAATATAATGTCATTTGTCCATTATACTTCAGTAATCAAAAAATGAAAAATGAAAGAAAAATACAGGAAAAATGTGGGGTAGGAGAGCTGTCCTGTGTCTCATTCTTAGTATTTTTTTTTGTTTTAAACTGACTTCCTGTCATTAAAATGATTTCGATTATCACCACTGTATTATATAACAACACTTCTTTGTTTGGCTACCAAATTCAGTTGGTGAGCCCAGCTACATATATTATAAGATAGATTTTCACAAATGTTAGAAATGCACGGATGGCTTCTTTGCTTGTTATAAGAGGAAACAAGTCCCATTACAGGCTAAGACAGTTCTCTGATGACAGTGGGAGCATGACACAAACATGTCAAATTGGAACTATTTCTGCCGGACATCTTGGCTTTGCCATCTGTGACTTGTGGATCTTGGGGCCCAGTACACCTCTAGGCCAAAAAGAAAAGGCAATTCATTGAGTCTCATGAATAAATGGATTTTATGTAGAAGCATTAATGAGCTCCTGTTGTTACAAGATCTTGTGTATTCTGAGGCGTAAATACACTTACTTTTGGCTCCTTGTTTCTTTATCTTAAATGCACATTTTTGAGAATTGTTTTCCCTTTGTAACATTTAAACCAGGACTAGAATAAACTTTTAATTTTTCCAACCAGTTGGTGAGCCCACAAATTTATGTAGTTTGTTCTTCCCTCTTTTAAGAGTTACACGATTCTGGAACTGTTCTGGTTTTTAAAAAATCTGTTTGGTATTTGCAGAAACAAATTGGAGAAACATGGTGGAAACCTCAGATGGGCTGGAAACATCAGAAAATGAGAAAGCGGTTTCTGGTAAGCATAGCACATCTGAAAAGCCCAGTAAACGTCCATTTGATGCAGCCCCTGTTGGTAAGCAGCCGTCGTTACTGGCTGCGGGCAGTACTACCTCAGCTGCAAACCCTGGGAGATCCACAGCGAGCGATAAAGAGGAAGTGAAGCCGGATGACCTGGAATGGGCCTCCCAGCAGAGTACAGAGACCGGTTCTCTGGATGGCAGTTGCCGAGATCTCTTGAATTCTTCCATCACCAGCACCACCAGCACTCTAGTCCCTGGCATGCTTGAAGAAGAGGATGATGAAGATGAGGAAGAGGAAGAAGATTATACTCATGAACCCATATCCGTAGAAGTACAGCTCAATAGTAGGATCGAGTCGTGGGTCTCTGAGACCCAGAGAACAATGGAGACTCTTCAGCTTGGAAAAACCCTTAATGGTTCTGAGGAAGAGCGTGCAGAGCAGAGTGGAGAAGAGGAGGCAGAGGCGCCCGAAGTGCTAGAAGCAGGGCTAGACGGGGAGGCCTGGACTGCTGACCACCAAGCAAGTCAGGGGCAGCAGAAGCCTGGCAGCTGCAGCTCGCTGAGCAGCGGGCCCTCTGATCTTAGTTATCCGCCCCCAGGTCTGTAACTCAGGAAGTGGCCACTGTCTGTCTCCAGCTCTGTAAGGGTTGCAGCAATTCTCTTTGATGCTTCATCTCAACGTTTTGCACTGTCCAGTATTTGATATATGTATTTAATTTCTGACAAATATTTTTGTAGCTGTCTTTTACTTGTTTTACTATAATCTGTAGCTTAACTTTTAATTAGCATCTAAGTGTCTTTTTAAGAGCTGTGTGGAAATTCAGTATTGTTTGAGCTTATTTTGTTATGGAAAATAATGATTAAAATAGAAGACTAGGTTTAAAAAAAGAAAATAAATACAAAATGCCTATTTAGAGTCATTTTGAAAGTTAAAGATCAGGGCTCTAAGGATAGGAGTAGTTACCAATGTTTGCTTCAAGACTATGCCTCCTTCGCTCTGATTTGATCAAATGTTGTTTGGGCTTTAAAAAAAAAAGAACTGGAGGTAGATTTGGAAAACTGAAGAAAAGGCTGAGGTAGCTAAGCCCACAACTGTTTTGTGTTAAAAATTGATGCGACTTTTCTTTGGTCCACAAATGTTTATTTCAGAAGCCATTGATCATTGCAATCAGTTAAAGTTGGGATGGGCTAAAACAGAGCAAAGGAGCCACCATGATGCATTAGAGCTGGCCTTACTTGTGGGAAGTGATAGATGTTGTCTTTAGTAGTGAAAAGTCACCCATGATAGGACCTGACAGGTTCTGTCTCATATTTACTTCTTACTTACCTCAGGAATGCTCTTGTACATACTCATATTTACATGAAGTTAGGCAAATTGTGGCAGGTGAATAACTGTAACCAGTTGTATGACTGCAGCACTTACGTGTAAACTATTCCGAAACAGAGTCTTATACTGGTGTGTTCTCTTGCATGCTTTTGATTTGGGACCCTCTGGATTTGCTGTCTGGATTTGATTAGGTATCCAAACTTGTCCTGAGTGAAAAACCATTTCACCTTTTAAAAAAAAAAAAACCTATTTTGTCCCTAGCCTTGAGCACCTGCCACATAACACCAACCACAGTTACTGATAGGAGGTCAGGGAGAGGAACTTCACACAGCTTATAATGTGTATCCTGATAATCAAAAAGCTGGAAAAGGAAGTTTTGAAGAAGCGAGGAAGTTGTTCTAATTGTGCTGAAACTATTAGATGATTTAGAGTGCACAGATTTAGGCAGGTATTACTTCTTGATTGCTATTATTTATCTCTGCCCTTCTCTAAGAATGTGTATACCTGCTTGGGAGGATTTAAATCTACTGAGCTAAAAGTTTTATTTGCTGGTCAATCACCTGGTAGTGACCCCTACAAGTTAGATGACCTGGAGGGATTTCTCTCATCCCCCCAACTCCCTGCTCCCCCCCCACCCCCAACTTCCAGTCAACCACCCACATGCCCCTACGCACAGGCTCCAGCTTTACACTCATAAGTTCCCACAAGCAGGCACAGAACTGAGGAGGGAGGGGTACTTTCCCTGCTCTGGTGTCATGGGGCAGGGCTTTGCCTCACAGAGGCAGGAGAGAAGAATTGGGCAGGTTTTTACTGAACTCACGGGACTACTGTGCTAGTTTTGATGTTTTATAATGCTGGCATTTAATACTGGAGAGATGAGATTCTTGGGTGATGATTTAGTTATTTGTGCATTGTGAAAGTGTAGGAGCATTGCTGTATAGAAAATGTCAGCCTGTCAACTTTATTAGTGTGCTAAAAGGGGACATATTGTCCTGTCCAGTCTAAACTGTTCTCCAGTATAGACGTCATAGGCACAACGTAGTTAGTCTAGTACTTAAAGGAACGCAGCATGTAAGGAATGAAGCCTCTGAAATAGTGATCATGGATGCATATGTGGCAGACCTTACTGTGTCTACACATTTGGAAGTGTTAGTCGGTTTAAGGAAATGATAGAGATTTTGAACTACTGACAATCTTAAAAGTGAATTTAAAAACTTTTCATACTTTCTATGGTGTAAATTTCCTTTGCTTGGTGTCAGTGATTCAGATAACTCTTGATCTTGAGGTATTGGCTTTTCAAAGGTTTCTTACATTTTATATCTCTTCTGAATGAGAATTGTCATTTTACATTTTTGACATTTGTATCAAAAGAGAAGTTGAGGAAATCTTCAGAACACCAGTAACTTTTAAATTTACTATAGACTTCAGAAGTGTTCGATTATGTGTTCGATAAATGCTCTTGCACGTGCAGGATCTTCTGCCAGCAAACCCAAGGGACCACAGCCTTTTTTATATGAGACAGGTCATTCTAGAGGACTATCCAAAATTTATTAAAGGAAATGCTACTGTGTTGAAAGTATGCTAAAATAAGTATTAATAATGTCTTTATAATTTGTTTCCTTTAGATAAATTCTGGAATTTGTATATTCTATACAGGAGGAGGTGTGAAAATTGGGAAGGTGGTTTTTTGTTTTTTGTTTGGAACTGGGAGTGGGTGGCTCTTCGGAGACCTAATGGGAAGAGTAGGGGGTTCATTATCACAAGAAATAAAAACCATAGTGATTTTTTTCTTAGTGTGTAGAGGTTGTTTTATGGCAATAATTAATATTAGATTTCTATTTCAGTACATAAGTATATGAATTATAATATGAATTGCACTCCCAGAACTAGATTTCTGCTTCAGTAGGTTTGTTTGCTGTGAAGATTACTTCTCAAAAGACAAATGTTCATACTAGCTTAATTTTTGGTTTAAATATGTTTGTAAATGATGTAATATATTTCTTTTGACTAAACATGGGAAAAATAATGTGTGTTATACACTGAAAAGTTTTTAAAGGCTTTGATTGGAGGTCATTTTTGCAGAGAGGGTATTTTATATGCTTCCAGTATTTGGAAAAGAATTAGTCAAAAGGAATTCACATAGTTTAAATATTGAAAAATTAGTATCCAAATAACGTACTTGTCTGATTTCTTAATAAGCTGGGGGAGGTGGGTGGGGTGGGGACTGTACTGTGCAAACGAGTAGTGAACGCTACATTCATTTTTCAACTCTTTAACATAAAACTGTTAAATCTTAACACATTGTTACTTTAATATATGTATAAAGAAGTATTACTGTTTGTAAAGCTGCTGTTTGCTTTAAAAAAAAAAACCTGTCATTTAAGTATTTTCTGTACGTTGTGCCAACAGATTAAAATATTAACTTATTCCATTTAAAACCTAATCGTTTTTTGCTTTTTAAAATTTTTCTGTGACATAATTTATTAAAGACATCTTCTTCCTCCCTTCCCCCTTCCAGCCTTTATACACATCACAGAATAAGCCAAACTGTCTACCTAATCCAAAATCTGAATCCTAATTAATGATAAAAATTTAAACTTTGTTGGCACAACATACCTTAAAAGTATTTGTGTTATTTTGTAATTTAATTTCTAAATATACCACATGAATTTATAATTTAATGTCTTAATTGTAATGCTCCTAATAAAAAAAGCTAGCAAAATTAGTGAATTATAACATGAAAAGATTTTCATCTTGTTCTTTTGTTGTATGAAGGATAATTGGTATTTCACATTTTAGGGGTAATAACAGCTTTTTTGCACTATGTAAATACTAGTGGAGATTCTTCTGTAACTAATAAAATGATTATTGAAATGTAGTCTGTCATTTCAGAATAGGTACTTGAGGGAGTCATGACTTGCCCAACATGTGGGATAGAGGAAAAAAGAAGTGTGGCTTGTTGCATTGCTTGGTGTCCTGATGGGTTTGCCAGAGGAGGTTGTAAAATCTACAGGAGGAAGTTACTAGTAAAAATTTCCATTTGGAAGGGTTGGTGTCATCTGTGGCGCGGGCCGAGGCATCTGCAAAGACCATCCTGGCGTTAGGAGAAAGCCCCTTCAGATTTCTTCTCCTTTTTATGCTCGTTACTCTGTGCCAGGCTCTGTTCTAAGCCCTTTCCTAATATTAATTCATTTAATTCTCACTACAAACTTCTGAGGAAATGCTGTTTTTCACTTTTTAAATGATAAAATGGTCATGGAGATGTTCAGTAGCTTGCCCAAGATCCCTCAGCCGGTGAATAGCAGAACTGGGGATCGGTCTTAGTCCCACATCAAAGGCCATGCTTTTACTCACAATGCTTTGTTGTGTCTTAAGACAAAATGTTCAGAGTTGCAAACCAAACGGTGTTTCCCTCACCTTCCTCAGGTGTCTTCTGGAATGTGAAGTGTGCCAGGACTGAACTGATTTTCTCAGGGACTGGATTTTGTTGAGTCCCACCAAGAGTGGTCCCTTGTCACTACGTCACAGTAAAATGTAGGGAATCTGAAGAGGAGGCTCGTCTGTTAGAAAATAGGATCGCTAATTTTCGTAATGACATGGATTTTTACTGATCACAAAAAGAAGGGAGGGAAGCCTCAACAGTTGTATCAGAATATTCCCCCTTTTGACCACCATTTGTATCATTCCCAATTGTTCTTTTCCTAACAGCGATCAGTTTTTCTTTAACTGACCAGAAGAGGGTGTGCACAACACCTGAAAAGTTAAAGGCTACCCAATAAAATTAGTAAGTGTTTAAAATGGGGGGAGAGGGAGGAGAAGTATCCTAAGCAGTGGGCCTTGCCATAAAAG
Source organism: Ailuropoda melanoleuca (assembly GCF_002007445.2). NCBI lineage: Eukaryota > Metazoa > Chordata > Mammalia > Carnivora > Ursidae > Ailuropoda > Ailuropoda melanoleuca. Next base: position 56,745,482 of record NC_048222.1, read on the forward strand.
GTGCTTAGTTCTAACGCTAAGCACAGAACTCCAGAACCATACATTTCATTTTAGAAAGAGAAGAGAACACAGTCAAGACATTTAGCTCATATGTTAAGCTGTTAGGTCTTTTTTTTTTTTTTTAAGATTTTATTTATTTATTCGACAGAGAGACAGCCAGCGAGAGAGGGAACACAAGCAGGGGGAGTGGGAGAGGAAGAAGCAGGCTCATAGCAGAGGAGCCTGATGGGTTCGATCCCAGAATGGGGGACTCACACCCTGAGCCGAAGGCAGACGCCCAACCGCTGTGCCACCTAGGTGCCCCTGTTAGGCCTTTTGACATTTCTAAATTATTTTGGCAATTCAATTAATATTTTAGCTTGGCTTGGGTTCTGGTGTTACATGTGTGAAATAAGGTACGTAGCTAATTGCATAATAGGTATTGAAGGCAGCCTTGTGGATTGCAAAGCCAAAGCATGCTCTAAGAGCTTCCGCCGTGCCAGGTTTGGAAAAATGGGAGATGTTTCCATCCTGGACCCAGGCTTGATCCCCGTATTTCTCCTTATCCTACTCCTCCCATTACACTGAGTAATTAGTTGACAGCTCTGTGGCAGTCAGAGACATTTACTCTCGCAGAAATGGGTTGGATAACTGGCTACGACTAAACTGCTTATATCCAAGGTTTCAGTCTGGAAGCAGGGTTGGGAGCAAGTAAGATACTGAGTTGCATGAAATTTGGAGCTCCTACCTGAGCATCGTGTCCTTTGTCCAGTTACCGAGGGGCCAAAGACAGGTTGGAACTGTGAGTTGGTAACCTGTGGGTTGGAGCCTGGAGTGGTATAGGTTTGAGGAATGAATGCTTCGTCTACTTGGAGGGGTCAAGGCTTGGTCATGGCCTTGAATTACCCAGAGGGAACAGGTTAATAACCACAGCCTTCCTACAGTGGGACTCGGATTTAAGGCAGTGTTGGTTGTACTCTTATTTACTGGGGTAACAGGAGTAAAAGTGGTACCTGCTGAGGCGTGCAGATTCCCTAGGTTGTCTTTGGTTCTCAGTCTCCTTTGTTTACCTGAGTTGGAGCACTTCCATTGCTTTACAAACCCTCATATTGAGAATAGGATAATGAATTGATATTTAGCCAGTTAATTTTGTTACCTCTGGTTAAAGAGGAGAGAAAAGTGTGAAAATTATTGGTTTCTCAATTATAGGAGAAATGTTAGAGGTCATCATTCCTGTCATTGTTTGTCCGTGCTTTCCCCTTCCTAAAACCAGTGTTGTAAAGCATATGGTGAGTTTCTGACAAGTGCACCTTCATCGTGAAGTCTCGGGAATCAGGGACTACCCTATCTGAAATTAAAACCTCTTCATCACTTTCTTCCTCAAACCTGCTCTCTCTCTCTTTTTTTTTCTATTTACATTTCAACTTCCTGTAGATTTTATTCATCTTATCTCCCTCCCCTACTAAACTCTGTCGGGGCTGAGTCTTTGGATTATTTTCCTGTTTTATCTTCGGTGCCTAGGACAATGCCTGGCACAAAATAGACTCTCGGTAAATCTTTGTTGAATGAATGAGGAAAGGAAATCAGATTGGCAATGTAGTCCTGCTCTGCAGCGTTTACGCTCTTACGGACTGACTCCTGACTACACCTATTTTTTTTCACATTTGTTCAGAGTTGGGGTTGGAGGAAGAACTAACCCGAATCTCAAATAGAAAAGCCTCACCCTAGACTAAGGGGCACTCGAGTTACTCTGTATTTAATATTCCTATATTGCTTATAGTTGAAAACATGGTAAGTGTAGTAACTACGATTTCCATATAGAGGGAGGTGACACATATACGAGACATTTCTATGAGATTAACCAGGAAGGGGGCAAAAATGCACAGGCAATTTTCGGTGTATCCATAATGTTTTCTTATTATGCCGTGTGATCAGTACATGAGAGTGTGTCATATTATTCTTTGTACTTTTACGTGCTTGAGATATTTTATAAGAATAACCAAAAGGAGGGGTGCCTGGGTGGCTCAGTTGGCTGTACGTCCAACTCTTGATTTCAGCCCAAGTCATGATATCAGGGTCCTGATATTGAGCCTGGTGTTGGGCTGGCCATGGAGCCTGCTTAAGATTCTCTCTCTCCCTCTCCTTCTGCCCTTCCCCCCTCGTCACGCATGCGCTCGCGCTCTCTCAAAAAAAAATAAAAATAAAAATTTAAAAAAATAACCAAAAGTAACAGGCCAACTAAAACACAACCATTTTCTGTTCTTAACTGACTTCCAAACTTGGCACCAAATCTCATTTCAATATCTTGACAAAGAAAATTAGTGGTAGAAATGGAACTAGAAGTCAGGCTTAAACCCCTATCTTGATTGATGTAGCAAAGAATTAAGATGTGTTAAATAGCCAGTAGCTACAAATTTTATCTTCTTCTCATGAGCTAGAAACTGTCTCTCTTCATCCTTCACCTGGCCTAACCCTCCCCCAGTAATAAGAAATACGTCTCGCACCTGTGCCTCTCCCATCTGCTCTCTAGTTGGAGCAAGGTGCTTTAATCTTCATAGGAAGATTGAAGATTGTGTTGGCAACCCACTTATCTGGTTTCCTTAGCAACTGGAACAGTGTTTAAAGTGATAGCATCCCTTGCTCAGAATAGAAATTGAGTAAGCCTGATCACAATGCCCTGGTCTGCTCAGGGCTGCTTTACCTCTTCAAAGACTCTTCTTCACCTGGCTATTCATGGTAGCCAACCTTGGAAAGGATAACTATCTGGAATGTAATCAGTAAGAGCTCTGGATCTATACATAGCTGACTTCACCCTTGCCAGGCCCAGTGACCCTTCTCTCCAATCCCTGGAAATATTGAGCAACCAGTCTCTTTTAATTCAAGAATTTAAGAAAATTTTTCCGTGTTAAAGAACTATGCTAGGCATCTATTGTTTTGTCTGCTTAGTATGTCCCTTCTTCAGGGAATGGCTCCACACCCACCCTGTTCCACCTTCACCAGGGATGCAATCTCTAATTGCACCAGAAGCAGACAGACAGTTAACTGATTCTGGGACCATTGACTGGTCTGGGAATCTTCAGTCTACGCTGGCCAATGGGTTTCTTCCTTGGGATTTTTGGACTTGGGACTGAGAGTGACTCAGTGGTTTTGTGTGCTTGGATGTTAAGATTGGAATCTCCAAAGCCCTCGGTGGCCATGAGAAAGCAGTGTTGAACAGGTTTCCTTGCTGTCAGATGTTTTAGAACCTCTAGTATCTTAATACATTTTGACTCTCCATAAGGGGAAAGATTTTTTATCTATCCGGCAGCATTTCTCCAATATTTTGTACCCTTTATCATGGAGTTCTCCAAATGCATCTGACCCCAGAGTACTTTTCTCTCTGCAAAACTATGAACTTCCTAGGGAACTAGTTTTTCATGTAACATGCACTAAAATCTGTGGCTCAGACTGAAGTTTCCATGAGGGTAGGACACACACGGGATGTGTAGACTGCTCTAACTTGGAGGTTTTCAACCAGGGGTGATTTTCTGCCCAGGGCATATTTGGCAATGCCTGAAAACACCTTTGTTTGTCATAATGGGAGAAAGTGCTACTGGCATCTCGTGGGTGAAGACCAGAGATGCTGCAAAGCACACTGCAATGCCCAGGACAGCATCCCCTCCCACCCCACAGCAAAGAATTATCTGGCCAAAAATGTCAATAATGCAGAGGTGGAGAAACTGCACCCACTCCATGTCAGGATGCTGGGTGTGGTCTGTAAGGGTTCAGGGCCCCAAGTCCGTGGACTTGTACCCACACAGTGCATTCAAATACTCTTGACCTCTATTTCTGGCACCTGTTTAGATATTCTCTAATACTCCAGAGTAGACTTAGCCAGACTCATCCAGATCTTCGGGATAAAACAGGCCTTTCCCACCCCCTTCACTTCCTGGGGAAGAGGATAAGGAGAATTCACCCACAGCTTCTGATCGCATGCCAGTGCTTCCTCCCACGTATCCCACTTACTTTCTCCCATCGCATGAGGAGGCGTGCACGGAGCAAAAGGGCAGGGAGGCACCTCTGCAAGGGCTGCTGAGTGAATACTCCAAGAAGAGCGTGAGTCACGTGTCAGCAGAAGGCCTGGAGAATGAGCTGGTCTGGCCCTGACCGCACAGCTGACTCAACAAGATGGGTGAAGACTGTGTTTTATACGACACTGAGGAGTGGACTCCAGCTGCCTGCCCTGTGAGCAATATCCCTGAGCCTGACACACTGAAGCCTCCGCACGTTCCTCCAGCCTCCTCTCAGGCAACAGCTGCCCGAACCACGCCCCTCGGGAGGATCACTGGATGAGGGCTTAGAAATATTTGCCTGGGTAGCATCTGTGTTCCTGGGAAGGAGAACGGAGCACCAAGCCCCTGCCTACAATGGATCCACTGTCTTCCTAAAGACATCGTCACATCCTGGTCTGCCTGAGCAGTGAGGGGGTCCCCAGATGTGGGACTTCATTTTAAAAACCAAAACAGTCCCAGGTCATCTGGGGAGAGTTGGTCACCCTACTGGTCGAATACATAGGGAGACTTACTAGTCATGAAATGAGAACCCTTGTTATATTTTATTTGAATTAATTGATTATTGCTGATTATGTGCTCATGATTGAGTTAGGTACCGTGGCAGAGTGCCGAGAAGTACATGCAGTCCCAGTTCACACATGTTGTGTGCTGAGAATGTATAAACTGTTTGCTTGGGACTCAGAACATTTTCCCGAAGAAACCATGCTAAGTGCTGATAATACTTCCAAACGAAACCCCAGAAGCCCTTAAAGATAACTCATATGGGAGGTGAAGTGATAGAAACTTCCCCAGACCTATAGGAAACAATGCTGTCGCAAATGTAGTGTCCCAGCTGCAGGGCTTGGACACTGCTGTTGTGATCTCCCCTTGTTTCTAGGAGAACGTGTCTGCCACTCAGCATGAGAGCTGTACAGTCACACTTTCCTGGCCCCCCTACTAATGCATGCAAATGAGCATATCCAGGTGCACGCATGAGAACACACACACACACATGCACGTGGTCCATTTCTTACCCATGGTCCTACACCAGAGGGGAAGTGCGAGATTCAAGGTTTCCTTGGTGTCCGTCAGGTGGCCCTTTCCACTGCTGGGACGTTCACGTCTTGAGATAGATAGACACCTTCCTAATTGTGGCCTCCAGAGGCTGACGACAGAGGTGAGGAAACAGCAGATGCCTCAGTCTGTCAGACACACAGGCCAGGCAGCATGTAGGTCAGGACAACGTGAGCTGAACCCAAGGCAGAGTTTCTAGGACATACAATCTTTGGTATGGAGAGAACCAAAGACATGATTCAGTTCAATTCCCTCTTTTATAGAAGAGGAAACAGACCCAGGGAAGTGAAGAGACCTGGCCAAGTTCACTTAGACTTTGGGACTGGAAATTTTCTGTCCCTAGGCTCTTGCCCCCTCCATCCTGTGCCTCAGAAACTAGAAAATCCCCTGGAGTTCTCCCCCACCCCAATTCTACTTTTGAAAAGAAGATTCTGTAAGGAAAGCTTTGTTATCTGGACAAAAAAAAAAAAAAAAAAGCTGGGCTTGCTAAATCGGGGTCATGGAACTCCTGAGGCAGAGATCGCCAAACTCTGCCACCCCCTGACACCACAGTTGCTGTGGCTTCCCTGCACCTGGAATCTTCCTCTAACCAAGCAGAAAACAGCAACAGGGCAGTACCAGCAACCACCAACAACTTCTACCATCATCACTGTATTTATCTCCACCAGTCGGAGAAGGGCTGCCTTGTTTCTGGCCATGTTCTCACCTCCGTGGATGTTCTTAAACCCCAAGAGCAAAGAGACCACTGTCTGTGGGTGTGTTAGGGTGATTGAAGGGGAAATACGAAAGCTTTGCTTAAAGATTTCATCCTGGAGCTTCATGCTGCTCTGGCCACGGATGTCGGCTAAGCATTTAAACCTCTTTCCTAACCTGGAAATGCCAATTATCTCCAACAAGGCCATGTTGCTTTTTACGGGCTCCTCAGGCTTGCAGAGTGGGAAGATGTGCTCTGGATATACAACTATGACACCCCGATGTATTGCAGGTGCACGGTGGTACACACCTTGCGAAAGGTGCTTGTGTTGATGATCTCATTTCACCCTGCGGGGGAGATGGGGCAGCTACTCCTCTACCCATTTTATGGATGAAGAAACCGAAAATAAATTTGATTATTCTTCAGACTTATCCAGTGGCAAAGATGAGATTAGAGTCCAGGTCTCCTGGATCCAACATCTTTTCCACCAAAAATATAGCAGTCTTTTAAAAAAATGTCTGATTGTTTGTAAATAGACAATACCCACACATTGTTCAAAATTCAAAAGCTACAAAAAGGCATACAGTGAAAGCTGTCTCCTCCCTGCTTATCAGCTCCGCTGCTTCCCAAAGCAACATTCTGGAGACACAGCCTTTCAGAGCTCATCTCTGCACATACTGGCACTTTATGCATATGTATAAAGGATATATGTGTGTATGTGTGCGTGTGTGTAAAGTAAATGAGATAGCTTTTATTTACTTAAGTACATGTGTTTTCTGTGTCTGCACGTGGAGTTGCCTTCCAAGGACCCAGTAATGCTCCGCGGTTAGGAGGTGGGCAGTATATCTTACACTTAAGCACACGCCCCCCCAAATCAGGCAGATCTGGGGCTCACCTGGCTCTGATCACATACGTGTCACATGACCTTTCTGAGCTTCAGTTTTCTCATCCGACAAATGAATATAATAACTCCTAACATATGTGAGGTAGTGTCGGTGACATGTTTCGTACATGTGTCGGCTCAATGGTGGCCATTTCCCACGTGCCTACTATATGCCAGAGGCTGTACTGGGTAAAAGAGGAAGGAGGTGAGTGAAACAAGGTGCGGACCCTTAAAATGCTTATGACTTAAACCAGGAGAAGGATTCCTTCGCAAACAAACGGCAGTACCTTGGAATGGGCGGGAAGCAATTTATATAGAGGCTAAGAGCGTAGGCTCTGGATTCAGACGTCCTGGGCTTCAAATGCCATCTTGAAAGAGTTACTTAACTCGCGCTGAGCTCCCTCATGTATAAAACAGGAATAACAATGGAGACTTGTGAGGCTTGAGTGTACTTAAAACAGTGCCTGGCACATGATAGACATTCCGTCAAGACTGATTTTACTAAGTATGATATTGAATTCTGTATATGAACAAATCCCCTAGTGGGAGTATGGTGCAGGCGTCAAGGCAACTGGGAGTGGGGAGCGGAGGGTGAGCATTCCAATGACACGAGAGCCCCGACTGCACCCCTCTTTGGGATGACCGGGTGCCCGGCCCAGTCGTGGGCATTTCACCTGCATCCTGTCCTCTAGTGCTCACAGCCACCCTGTAAGGATGGTATCACTCCCTTTCCCCAGAAAGAAGCCAAGCCTTAGAGGACTTCTCTCAAGGCAGGGGCAGGAAGGGCAACTTCCTTCTCATTCTCTTACCGTCTGGCTCCCCAGAGAATAGGCTTCCCGGGCATCATTCTCTCCCTGCTCTTCAGCTTGCACGGAGCCCGGCTGTGTCCGAGCCCCTGGGCTAGGCCTGGGCAAGAGCAGCAAGATGGCAGCCCCAGCCCCCGCCCCCCCAATGGAGCCTGCATTGCTGTGGAGAGACAGACCACCAAGCCTAGTGTGGACTCCCGGATTCGCTCACAGTTGTGATAATGAGAAGAAGGGGGGCATGCCCACCTGGGCCCAACCTGGTTTGGGAGGATTTGGGGCTTCATCTCTGCCTTCTCTTGCCTCCCCAACATCCGAGTTTGGGCGGGGGTTGGAGGGAAGGGAGGGAGAGACCAGGAGCAGAGGAGGAAGTAATTGGGCATGTTATTGAAGAAAGTGAGGGACAGTTCCTTTTCAGCCTGGCAATCACGGGGCAGTCCCCTTGTGGGGCCTTTCACTGCCACCACTGTAATGAGCGCTGGCCACAGCTGTACCTCTCACACCCAGGTGGCCAAGTGGGTGTTGAATGGACAAAAGGCCCAAGAGCAGTTTCTGCGGCTGTCCCCATCGCTGTTGTTGATATGACCCTTTATATCGTTTAAAATGGCATCTTCTAGCTTGCCCAGCACCTTTACATCCTTGCCTTTTGTTTCATAGTAGATTACAATGTGTGTGTGCAATTGGGAGGATGCGGGGGTAGGGAGGTTGAGAGGTGTTCTTCCCTACTGCCACTCCTCACTTGACCTCAGTTTTCTACCTTCTCCGCTGAATGGGATAGTTATGATTAGCCATGGTTTGCAGATAAGGAAACTGAGGCTGTGAGCATTCCAGTAACTGGCCCGAGGTCACAGAGCTCATACGCAGCCGAGCCAGGAGTTTGGCTTTTAGGGTTCTCCAACTAACTAACGTGGCTGTGAGGCCACACGTTGATCTTGTCAGAAAGCCTCTTAGCTCTATGTTCTTTACCAGGTAGAACTAGCCTTCGTCCCGGAGCCCACTAGGCCTTAGGAGATCGTTCTCATTGGCAAATCTAGATTTTCTCCTTAACTATGTTCTAGGGATACTGCACCCACCCCACCCTTGACTCCTGTTATGAACTGAATTGTATTCCCCCAAAACTCATATGTTAAAGCCCTAACCCCCTATGTGACTGTATTGGGAGATGGGGCCTTTAAGGAGGTAGTGAAGCTTTAGTGAGGACATAAGGGTGGGGCCCTATTGGCATCCTTTTAAGAAGAGGAGGAGACACCAGCACGTCTCTCTCCACACAAGCACGAAAGAAAGGCTATGTGAGGACAGCTGAGAAGGCAGCCGTCTGCAAGCCGGGATAGGTCTCCCCAGAAACCACCACCGCCAGCACCTTGATCTTGGACTTCTAGCCTCCAGACCTGTGAGAAGATAAACATATGTTGTTGAGGCCACCCAGTCTGTGGGATTCTGTTACGGCCGCCCGAGTAAAGGACGACGGCTCTCGTGACCTACATCTCTACCCTCCACCTCCACCTTCAGGCTTCGAGTCTGGGCATTTACCCAAGCACTTCTCTCCAGCACTCTCCCCACTGCTGCGAAACTCTTCTTTCTTAGCTTCTCTGCTCAAATCCTTCACGTTCAAGTTAGCTTGACTAACTTAGCCACCCTCCGCTATTCTGTTCCTCATTGCTTTTCTCTCCATGAGATGAGAGAATAGTTCTCTTTGTAAGAGAAGTGTCTTGGGGTGCCTGGGTGGCTCCGTTGGTTAAGTGTCTGCCTTTGGCTCAGGTCATGATGCCGGGGTCCTGGTATCAAGCCCCATGTCGGGCTCCCTGCTCAGTGGGGAGCCTGCTTCTCCTCGTGCTCTCTCTCTCTCAAATAAATAAATCAATAAATCTTAAAAAAAAAAAAAAAGAGAGAGACAAGAGGTGTCTTTCCTTCTCTGATTCTCCTACAGTTCCCATGAGTTACTCAGTGTTGCTGGAGCCAAGAGCACAGGTGTAGAAACCTGGTTTGGACTCTGGGCTCCGTCGTCTTCTAGCAGGGGCCTTGATCGAGCCACAGGATTGTTGGAGAGTCAATGAGCAGTGCTGTCGTAGGTGGTGGTGAAGGTGTTGTTTAAGCAAGCTGCTTGGAGGAGTGCCCTCACGGAGTTGCACCTTGACATCAGGCCATCGTTGAAGGCATCATGAAAAGCAACCCTACTATCAAACTCACCCTGCCCTCGAAGAGCATTGTTGGTGTTCACAAAAGTATGGTGTTTCGCTTTGCAGTATTTCAAAGATTTTCTTACGGTTTTTGTTTTTTGTTTTTTGTTTTTTTTTTTTTGAGAGAGAGGAAGAGCACGTGTGCACTGGATGGGAGAGGGGCAGGGAGAGAGAAAGAGAGAATCCCAAGCAGGCTCCACACCTAGCATGGAACCCGATGCAGGGGTCTATCACAGAACCCTGAGATCGTACATAACCTGAGCTGAAATCAAGGGTCAGACAGTTAACCAACTGAGCCACCCAGTTGCCCCTTTTTATAGATTTTTAAAATAATAAATGTGTGTTCTAAGTCCAGAGCATACACTCCACACTCTCGGCATTAACTGCCAGGGAGAGGGGGCTATTTTTGCAAACTTTCGAAAAATAATTTCTAAAAAAATAGCTTGTGATCCTAAGAAACAGGTTTGTTTTCATCAGTGGACACTATGAATTATGAAAACGATCACATTTCCCTCTTTGTCTTGGTTGCTTGGGAGCTCAGGATGAAACTGACAGCCTACTTCTAGCAAGTTTCCTTGCCCTTCTATCAAATCCTTTGTGTACCATCACCACTGCTATCACCTTAATTTCTTATTTGTTCCTTATTTGTTATCTTCATTTGGTTCTTCAGTGTATGTATTTCACAAGCTGATGGATGAATACATTCTTGTTGTAAAGATGAGAAGAAATCGGAATTGTACAGAACAAAACTTGCAAGTATTCATTTATTATTTATGGTGTAGTACTCTCTCTATTTGTGCAAGCAGCCTCAAGTCCATTTGGAACATTAGGAAGAATTAAGTTTTAAAAAACAAATGAATAGAAAAACTTTATTTGAAAGCTTACAACCATGCTAGGTGCATTCATATATGCTCTCTCCTTTCCTTTTTTTTTTTTTTTTTTTAAGATTTTACTTACTTATTTGACAGAGAGAGAGACAGCCAGCGAGAGAGGGAACACAAGCAGGGGGAGTGGGAGATGAAGAAGCAGGCTCCCAGAGGAGGAGCCCCATATGGGGCTCAATCCCAGGACTCTGGGATCACGCCCTGTGCTGAAGGCAGATGCTTAAGGACCAAGCCACCCAGGCGCCCCTCTCCTTTCCTNCTGTGCCACCCAGGCGCCCCTCTCCTTTCCTTCTTAACAGCAACACCGTAAGGCAGGTTACCGGACACCCATTTTACAGATGAGCTTAGGTTAATTGTCCAAAGTCATAGATAGTAGTGGCAAAGTTAGAAATGAAACTCAGGTCTGGGATTCAAAGTTTGCTGTTCGCTCTTTCATTTGCTTGTCTTTTTTAACTATCTCATCTCCCTAGAGCAAAAAGTAGGATTACAAAATTTATGTGCAACTGGGGTGTGGGGGTGGGGGGAGGGCAGTGCTTGTGAATTGCCTGTCCTTACAGCTACTCCTCACTCTGCTTCAAGCCACTGTAATTATTTAGGTAATTCAGTCAAGAGCAGTTTTTTTCTGCGTAAGTATCAACAGAGACTTGACCCAAGATGGCTGGTTGTGCCAACCCTAGGAGACGATGCAGCAAGGGTCAGGTCCAAGAAAGGTAGCCTAAATCTTCCGCCATTGACCTTCCCTGGCCATCCATGGCCTGCAGCTCTCAGGCCAGAATACCACGTGGCCTTCCTCTCTGGGGAAGAGGCAGCAGCAGTGTCTGTACTGCGGAGCTGGTTAGGGTCTGATGGAAGGAAATCTGCTCACCTCTGATCTCTGTCCTATTCTCTCCCCCACTCCCAAACAGAGGCAAATTCTTTATTGCATGTGACATGTTTGCCTGGGTCTCCTTCAGGGCCACCAGTTCCAGGAATCTGTACTGGCTGCCCCCTCTCCTCCCCACCCCGCCCCGTTGGCCCTAGCCAGAGGACACAGCCATTGACATAAACACTGACTGCTGTCCCAGCTAGCAGGCAAGCACATTGCTATTTTCATCTGAATTCCCAGCATCTTGGGGAATGAACTTGGCCATTCCTATTGACCAGACCCCTGAGGAGGGAGGAGAGCCTGCAGGCTCCTTCTGTAACCTTCCTTTGACTTGGACTCAGAAGACAAAGGTGAACTTGAGTGCTGCGGGGACACAGCTTCCCTTTATGCTGCCACCAAGCCCTGGGGCTGCCTCCTCTCCAGCACTGAGGCCCTTTTGTCCTGGCGGGGCACCCACAGCCTGACTGCCCACTCTGTTAAAGCGCGGTTTCAGCTCCCTCTCCCCCTCCCCCGTGAGTCGCCTGGCCTGGAGAAGAGCTTTGGAGTTTCGAGAATGCACACTGGCCCTTTTCTTCTCCCAGCGCCTGCAGCTTTGATGCTGCACGCCTGGCTGACTGGCCCTCCGCTGCCTTTTCCAGCGAGGCCGTGCGAAAGCGCAGACAGGGCGCTCTTGGGGCCCCCCCGGGCTGCCCGGGAGAGGCGCGCAGCCCCACACGGCAGCTCCCGCTCCGCTCTGCGGGGGGGCGTGGGGGGCGTTGGGCCGGTCGGAGAGGATCCCACCCATGCCACAGTTCATCCAGAAAACTGATCACCCAGCTCTCATTTCAGATCTTGAAAACTGGCATCTTCTTTGACCCAGCCATGCTACTTACAGGAACTCATTATGTATTTGAGGATACCAAAATTTTTTTCATTCTAATCTTATTATAAAAAATTTCAAACACGCAGAAAAGTTGAAGGAATGGTACAGTGGATACTCGTATGACCAGTATCTAGAGTCTGCAATTAGCTTTTTGTGTGGAAGGCTTTAGCTACAAGAGCTATCATTGCCTTACAGTGTGTGTGTAGAAACCTAAATGCCCCACCCACTGCTTATTAAATTGTGGTACATTTGCACAATGGTACTACATAGCAATTAAAATAACATGGTACATTCAGTGGCATGGAAAAATATTGGGTCTTTTGTTTATTAAAAAAAAAGGTAGAAAACTGTATGCACAATAACGTGTTATTTTTTCTTTGGAAAAAAGTCTGCCTAGGGAAAAAAGACACAGAGGTTATATATTAAAATGTTAACAGGATTGTATCTAAGTTCGGGTATGAGTGAGTTTGATTTTCATCTCTGGCTTATTTTTATTTCTTTCAATGAAGTACATCTATATAAAATGAACAAAGGAATTTAAAATATGCATGGTCAGCTCAAAGAGGCCAGTAGGACTCCCTGGGATTATTCCAGCACCTTTTATCCTGACAAAAGTCAGGGGCTGTCCTAGCTCCATGCAAACATTGCTGCATAACCCATCCTGGCCAGTTAGAGCTCCACCAGGAGCACACCCCCAGCCCCCACCCAATTTCCCAGATAGGAGCACCAAGCCCTCCTTTCCTTCTCTGTCCCTGTGTCCTGCAGCAAACCAGATTCTTCCCTCTCAGCATGACTTTTAGGCCAGGGAGGTTCCCTAGCCACAAAAGAGTTAGGGTCCTATCATGCTATTCACTCCGCACTCCAACCACCTCCCAGAAGTAAAAGTCTGTGGGATGAAATTCCTCTTTTTTTTTTTTTTTAAAGATTTTTAAAGATTTTATTTATTTATTTGAGAGAGATAGAGACAGCCAGCGAGAGAGGGAACACAAGCAGGGGGAGTGGGAAAGGAAGAAGCAGGTTCATAGCGGAGGAGCCTGGTGTGGGGCTCGATCCCATAACGCTGGGATCACTATGGGATAACTATGGGATCACGCCCTGAGCGGAAGGCAGACGCTTAACTGCTGTGCCACCCAGGCGCCCCTGAAATTCCTCTTCTTAAAGAAAAAGCCAGGGCTTAACCTAGAGGCTCCATGCTGCCCACGGGCCCCAAGTTCTTCCTCTGCAAGACGCCCTGGCCCCAGTTAGACTCCCTTAGTATACAGTGCCGCTGCCTTAGTGTGGGTTCTTCAGGAACCTTTAGGACCAGCTGGATCGTATTTTCATCACCATACGAGTAGTGGCACTGTATACTACAGTAATAAGAGCTCACTGTATACATATTTTTAGTTCCCAAAGTAAATCTACACACTCTCTTACAGTGGTTCCCAGAGCAGTATCAAAAAAATCACTTGGAGATGGACATAGGGCTGCCAACTCATTTTGCCAGGTAAAACCACTTAGAAAACTACTTTGTAACAAGAAAGACATTTTACCACATGCACAAAATAGGAAAGACAATCTCACAATTTAAAAAAACAGCAGTATTTATATTAAACTCTCAAATCTTATTGTGTGGTCCACGTCTCCCATTACATACTTATAAAATTATTATTATTTCTATATAACCTGGAAAATGCCTTTTCACAGGCCAGTCCTGGTTTGGGAACCATTTCTCCATTGGTTTTGATTCTTATCCTCTGGCAGGTGAGGAAACGAAGTTGCAGAGACCATCAGCTAAGTGGTCGATAGGATTCAAATTCGAGTCTGTCTGTTCAAGCCCCAGTGGTCTCCCCTTGTTCCAGGTCGCATCTGCATCACCAGGTTGCCCGGGGTGGGGTGGGGGGGGGTCTTTCCAGGAAATGGTAGACAGAAAATAGGCCCGATCTGCTTTTTAAAGTCTCAGCTAGACCTGGTTCCCCAGAGTAAACCCCCATGGATCAAATTTTATCCTTGACCCAGAAACCACTGGGCTCATCAGATGGTATTGGCCATGCAGAGCAGTACCACCCTAATCTCACGATTTGCTCTACCAGCAAAGCTGTATTTATAGCTGGCCTCAATGGGAGGAGCACATAATTAGAGTTCATACACCTAGTGACTGATGCCAGAAATTCCTCCAGTTTGATTGCCTCCATTGATGTGTTTGAAAAAATCATTAAACACTCAGGAATAAGGTAAAAACATGGACAGTTTATCCTTTCAGTGTTATACTGAAGCATTCTTTAACAGTCTCAGTGGAGTATTATTAATGATCTCACTTTGCTTTTTACTATTAATTAAGGCCCCAGACTCTGAAGTTGCATGTTAACTTGTAGACCTTGTCTAGAATAGAGGCACATAATTTTTGTCCGGGAGAAAGGATAACCCCAAAGGTTATGGTTTTATTGCCCCGTAGAACATTAACCAATTTTGTCTCCAACTTGGCAAACTTACATCATAACACCTTTCCTGGTGGACTGTGCCAACCTCTGTTCCTCTAACCCACATTTGAACCAAACTTACCACACTGCTGGTTTGGTATCTCTTTCATGAGCTGAGTAAAATCTATTTAAAGGCAGCCAGCACCAACACCACCTTAAAATGTTATCAATCATTTGCCTCGGTGTGAATGAAGAATCAGAACAGATTTTGAGACGTTGAAAGATGCAGTATTTAGGATCTGAGGAAGATGAGGGAGAGGGTGCATTGGGGGAGGGGAAATTAGCTAAACTTCACAGGACCGTTGTATCACAATACTTCTGTTTTCTCACATACTTCGTCTTTGAGCAGTGACCAGTAGTAGCACGGCTTGCTAGAAATAGGATTTTGCAAGGAATAATGATAGGGGAAGAGATTGAAAAGCTAACTGGGGCTAGCCATGGTAAAGGATTCGAATTTTATTCTGTAAATCATAGATATGATCCTCTTTTTGAATTAGAAAGATAATTCTGACCAGAGTGTTTGGAGTGTGTGAAGGGAGAGTCTCAGTGAGAGGTGACCAGGGTGTGACCTCTTTGTGAATGTATGTGGATGGGAAGGTGAGTATAAAGTCAAAAAGCAATTCAAAGGTAGGATGGACGGATTTGCTGAGTGACCAGATACGGGCTGTGAAGGGAGGGAGCTGTCTGAGATGACAGCTGGTTGGACAGAAGGATGGTGTTGGTGATCCAGGGAGCAGCCTGTTATTTTTGACCTGTTGAGTTTGAAGATCATCTGAAATTTGAATCTGGAACTTATGAGCTTGAACTATGAGGTTCTTGAATTTGAAGTTCAGGATTGGTTATGAATAGAAGCCATGGACCTATGTATGACTGTTGAAGAAAAACACATCATCGGAGAACCTCTTTACTACTTTCCTGGCTAGGGAATGGTGATACGGTTCCGCAGAAGGCATCCTCTTCCATTCTCTTCAGCTGCAGTATGTCACTGCTGGGAACAGAGCCAGGGATTGTCCACGGCTCAATA
Organism: Ailuropoda melanoleuca; assembly: GCF_002007445.2. Taxonomy (NCBI): domain Eukaryota; kingdom Metazoa; phylum Chordata; class Mammalia; order Carnivora; family Ursidae; genus Ailuropoda; species Ailuropoda melanoleuca. The sequence goes on from NC_048222.1 coordinate 56,761,217, forward strand.
CCTGGGCACAGAATGTGTACTTCCCATTCCCATTCTACTTTGTAGAAATGAAAGCTCAGAACCACAAAGCAGATTTTTTTTTAAGATTTTATTTTTATTTATTTGATAGACATAGAGACAGCCAGCGAGAGAGGGATCGCAAGCAGGGGGAGTGGGAGAGGAAGAAGCAGGCTCATAGCAGAGGAGCCTGATGTGGGGCTCGATCCCATAACGCCGGGATCACGCCCTGAGCCGAAGGCAGATGCTTAACCGCTGTGCCCCCCAGGCGCCCCACAAAGCAGATTTCTTAAGTGTAGTTTTCAGGAATGGAAAATTAGACTGGAAACCCCTCCTGGACTTAATCTTGCACTTCTGACGAGCACAAATGAAGATATAATTTATCTGGGGGACTAGAATTAGATGGGGCAAAACTTTTTTTCTCATTTATTTACTTATTTATTGAGGTGGCTGTTGTTGCTTTTTTTAATCTCGTGGTGCAAAATGCGTCTTTCTCCTGACTCATCGTAAAGGTGTCTGTGTTAGTACTATTGGTTGTGTTGTTGCCATGAAGAAATTTACTAGGAACTTAGCTGCTTGAACAACACAAATTCGTTCTAACTTCCTATAGGTAATTCCATCCTCTGGCCACCGAAGCTTACATCTGCCCCACATGCAAAATCTGTTCACCTCCATCCAGGTTCCCCGAAGTCTCAGCCTAGGACAGCATCAGCTGAAAGTCCCAAATCTCATTGGCTCACAAGTCCCAAGTTTTATCATCTAAATCATCTAAATCAGGTATCCGGGAAGCTCTGGGAATGATCCATTCCGGGGCATCATTTCTTTGCATTTGTGGACCCGTGACACTAAAGAAACAAATTATCTGCTCTCAAAATATAATGGTAGGACAGACTTAGGTTAGCAGTCATAGGCGTTCCAGTTCAAAAAGGGAGAAAACTGAAAGCAAAAAAGAGTTATTGGTCTTAAGTCATTTCTAAATCCAGCTGAGAAAATTCCGTTAGGTGTCAAGGTGTGGGAATTATCCTTTGTGGCTGTTGCTCTGTCCCTGGGGCTGATGGCTGTCTTCTGAATCGTCCTTCCTTTTTCGCGAGGGGGAGCGTGTATTTGCGGCCAGCGGTTTTATCAGCCTGTTTCCTATGTATAGGAATTTGGCGGTTTGACAGCCTTCTTTCATTTTGGATTTTGTCTATTTCAGTTCGAGCTGGCAGAGTTCTGCTGATGTGACATTCTCAAGAAACCAGTGGTTCTCCCATGTGTGTCCTGGGGATTTACTCCATTAGACAATAGGCTTATTCCTAGACCTTTCCAGGATAATCTCATCTCTATTTTTGGCTTTTGTTGATATGGCTGAGAGAACACACCTTAAGCTCTCTCGCTTGATCGGGGGTATTTATGAGGCATACTCTTAATCTAAGAGCCTTTTGTGTGACTTTACACTCTGACCAGGATCTTCTGAGGTGACACACCTTTGGCTTTTTCTGTAGAACACTCATTTCTGACGGTGAATTTTGTGAATATTAGCATCTTTTGCCATCTAGGTGGTCTGAGGGTTTTCAAAACTACCAGATCCTGGGGGGTTTTGTTTAACATTACTCCTTCAATTTATTACTTTCCTCTCTCATTTTACTCAAAGTAGCAAGAAGAAACTAGACTTCACTTTTAACACTTGACTTGGAAATCTCTGCTAAGTGTTCAATTTTATTTATGTATTTATTTATGTATTTATTTATTTTTATAAATTCCATGTTTCACACGACTGCAGGACACAATTCCACTGAGTTTTCTGTCAGTGTTTAAAAACGATTCTCTTCCCTCCAATTTCCAGTTTCCAATAACATGTTTTTCAGTTTGTTCTGTGACCTCCTCCGCAGAACTGTTAACGTCCATGTTTCTAGTAAGAGTGCACTCGGAGAAATTTAGGCTTTTTCGATCTTGCCTCTCAGAATTCGTCCAGCCCCTCCCTGTTGCCCAGTCTCTAAGCCACTCCACATTCTGTGCCAGTAGCGCCCTGCCCCTGGTGTCAGAATCCATATGAGTTTTCTACTGCTGCCATTACCACCGCCTTAGCTTACACAACCGACGATAGAAATTCATTAGCCCACTGCTTTGTACGTTAGAGCAGAAGTCTCACACGGGTCTCACCAGGCTAAAATAACAGTGTTGGCAGGACTGCATTCTTCTCTGGAGGCTTTAGGGAAGCATCTCTCTCTCTCTCTCTCTTCTTCCCTCCTACCCTCCCCCCGCTCTTCCTTCCTTCCTCCCTGAGCTCTTAACCTATAATCCACAGGAGTCATGGGAATCTCTGATCGGTAGTCAGTTGATCAGAAGCACAGGTAACAACCCGGGCTTGTTCCTGGCATCTGGAGTGCAGGGCAGTCGTAACTGGTGGGGTCTGATGCTATCTCCGGACAGTGTCAGAATTGAGTTGCATTGTAGGATACCCAGCTGGTGTGGCCAAGAATTGCTTGGTGGTGTGGGGCAAACTCCCTGCTCTGCGCACAGCATTGGAAGTTGGTGATCAGAGCCAGCTTTTACCTTTGCAGAGTTTCTTTTGCCATGTTCCCAGTATTAGGTCATGGATATCTCTAAGAGGCTTTGGTTCTGTCTACCATTGTGTCAGCAAGCAGATCTGAAGCCAGGTTGGTCTTACTACATTTGGACTTTTCCTACCAGACTTCTTGGTTTCCTCTCATAACTACCCAGAAACCTTGGTCACCTTGTACCTCTGTTCTTGGCACTTTTGTTGTAGCAGATGGTAACGCTTTGGGCTGTAACAGGTAACATTTAACTAAGAGCTGCTTGATCTACTTGAACCAGTAAATGTTTATTTTTCTCGCCTAACAACACATCTAGAGATGGTCGCTGGTCTTGTTTTGGTGATTCGGTGATGCCAAGGCCATTGGCTTGATAATTTGGTTGGCCCTTCCCTTATGGTTGCAGTATGGCGGCCACACCTTCAGACATCACACCCACATTCAAGAAAGGAAGACATGGTGGGGCTCAGTCCGTTGAGCATCTGCCTCCTGATTTCAGCTCAGGTCATGAACTCAGCGTCCTGGGATCAAGCCCCATGTCGGGCTCCCTGCTCAGTGTGAAGTCTACTTAAGATCCTTTCCCTTTGTCCCCTTCCCCCAAGCTCGTGCACTCTCTCCCTCAAAAAAAAAAAAAAAAAAAAGACAGGAAGATATAGGAAAAGGAAGGGTAGACTCCAGTTTGTCTGCCCCTTTTTGTTTGTTTGTTTGATTGTTTGTTTGTTTGTTGTTGTTGTTGTCTGCCCCGTTTATCAGGAAGGCTAGTGTTTTCCCAGAAGGCCCAAGAGACATTCATTATATCTCATAGATCAGAGTTATGTCATATGCTCCCACCCTCTGCAGGTGCAAGGAAGCCAGAGAAAGTGGGTATTTAGCTTTTCCTGGTGGAGGCGGGCAAAAGAAAAGGGGATTGGAAATGAAGTTTGGATTAGCCAACTCATAGTGCCAGAATTTCAATACGTCCAGGACCCTGTCTTTGCCTTTTTCTCTTGCCAGTCCACAATTAGCGTTAGGGTCATGTTCCTGAGTCAGACACCTCCTCATGACTGTGCTCTGACCACCTGTCCAACAACCCACTCACTTCTTCTTGTAAGATATCCCTGACCCCAATGGACCCCTTAGACTGCCATGTGCTGTGGCCTGGACGCCCTGCTTGCCACTGCCTGCCGCTGGCCCTGGAAGCACCTGACCACCTTTCAGAGGCCTAGAGACTCCCCCCACCCCACTGCCTGTGCAGAGGCAAGCTTCTATTCTGACAGCACTTGTTTTTACATGGCTCATTTTTTTTTTAAGATTTTATTTATTTATTTGACAGAGAGAGAGAGAGACAGCCAGCGAGAGAGGGAACACAAGCAGGGGGGAGTGGGAGAGGAAGAAGCAGGCTCCCAGCAGAGGAGCCTGATGCGGGGCTCGATCCCAGAACGCTGGGATCACGCCCTGAGCCGAAGGCAGACGCTTAACATCTGTGCCACCCAGGTGCCCCTACGTGGCTCATTTTTAAGCTGTGTGTGTGTGTATGTGTGTGCACATGTGTGCATGCATGCACAGGTGCAGAAAAAAGGGGAAAACAGGCCACATTGACCAAGGACATTTTTAGCCTATGCTAGCTTTAAACTCTGTCGGGGTGGAGGGCCTTCTGAGCATATAACTCTGGTAGAGATACTATTGTCTATCCATTCTCCTCTCCTGCCTCAGTAACAGACTACGATTTTCTGTGTAGCAGCCATGTACCAGACAAAAGACTTCTTCCTTCTCTGATGAGATTTCAGTTTCTCCTACAGCAAGGTATAGCCACATGACTAAGTTCTGGCTAATGTGATATAAGAGGAAACATTGTATTGGGCTTTCAGGATGTTTCTCTAAAGTGAGTGGGCATGTCCTTCTTTGTCCTCTCATCCATTTTGCTATCTGGAATGCAGATGAAATGGCTAGAGCACTGTCAGCTATTTTGGACTGTGAGGAGGAGAGATATACAGTTGACCTTTGAACAACATGGGTTTGAACTGCATGAGTCCACTTACAATATGCAGATTTTCTTTTCAATAAATACAGTACATTACTATGAATCTATTTTCTCTTCCTTGTGTTTTTCTTAATAACGTTTACTATTTCTCTAGCTTATTTTTAAATTTTTTAAATTTAAATTCAATTAGCCAACATAGTCTCTAGCTTATTTTATTGTAAGACAACAGTATATAATACATATAACATACAAAATATATATTAATCAAGTGTTTATGTTATCAGTAAAGCTTCTAGTCAACAGTGGGACTAGTAGTTAAGTTTTGGGGGAATCAAAAGTTACACACAGATTTTTGACTGCATATGGAGGTTGGCACCCCTACCCCCTGTTTTGTTCAAGGGTCAACTATACTTTAAGGGTGGCCAAGAGCTGACACTATCCTTGGACTCCCAGTCATCAGGGAAATACATTTTTTTTTAAGTCGCTCTTCTTTTGGATTTTTGTGTTTTTGCATCTAAACCGGACCCTGAATAACTCACCTACTTCTCCTCGGCATGGTGTCTTAACACTTTACGTGCACTTCCAGGTACGTTATCTCATTCTCAACAGATAGGTAAAAACCCATTTTCCTGTGCTATTTCTAGCAGGTCCTGGGTTCGAAGAGAGCCAGTAACGGCCGGTAGCAACCATCAGAGAGCTGTTTACCTGCCAGGGCTGAAGACTGGAGGAAAACTGAAAGCATTTGGCTGAGGGGGCAAAAGGAAGATGTTGCTTTTGGAGTTAATGATCGCTCTAGGAGGAACGGACCTGCCTCCAACTTTGTGCAGCGAGGCCCTGACTCTCTGAGACCCAGCCCTTCCTCTCACCGTTTCATGTCCCATTTTTTTTTTTTAAAGATTTTATTTATTTATTTGACAGAGATAGAGACAGCCAGAGAGAGAGGGAACACAAGCAGGAGGAGTGGGAGAGGAAGAAGCAGGCTCATAGCGGAGGAGCCTGATGTGGGGCTCGATCCCGTAAAGCCGGGATCACGCCCTGAGCTGAAGGCAGACGCTTAACCGCTGTGCCACCCAGGCGCCCCTCATGTCCCATTTTTAAACGGGTATTTTGGTCCGTGGCCAGGACTTGACACAAATATGACCTTGTGGGTTGTTTCCCCCAACACAGAGCTTCAGCCACGGCTTCATCACTCAGTGACGAGCTGCTGAGCTCAACCTCAGTGCAAGCTTGGAGGAGTAGGTCTGCTCTGCGACGGCAGTGGTACTGGTAGCTGGAGTAAGAGGCCTCATGCTAGATGCTACTGTGAGGCCACCTGCTCCGCTTGGTTCCAGAGTAGCAACTGGCCTGTTGTCCCCAGAGTTGTTTTTGTCTTGTTCTGTCTCCACCTCCCTACCCTCTCTGGCATGCCCTCCCTCCACCCCGAGTCGCACATGGAGCTATCTTCCAAAGCTGGCCAGGCATCTTTGCCCAGGCCCCCTTCTCTCCCATGCCTCTCCAAAGTCCTAGCAGGACCTGGCTAATTCTGTCACAGCCCAGCCTGACACAGCTCTTCCTTGAACCTGCCTGTTCCATCCAAGAAGCCCTGCCAGGGCAGGCCGTGCCTTAAGAAGCTGGCGTGTGGGGGCGCCTGGGTGGCACAGCGGTTAAGCCTCTGCCTTCAGCTCAGGGCGTGATCCCGGCGTTGTGGGATCGAGCCCCACATCAGGCTCTTCTGCTATGAGCCTGCTTCTTCCTCTCCCACTCCCCCTGCTTGTGTTCCCTCTCTCGCTGGCTGTCTCTCTCTCTGTCGAATAAATAAAAATAAAATATTTAAAAAAAAAAAAAAAAGAAGCTGGCGTGTGGACTCGCAGCAGGCATCCTTGGAGGGCGGGATGGCTCTGAGCAAAGGTCTAAGCAAAGCCCTGTTTTCCAAGGGCACTGATGAAAGGGGTTAATGGTACTCTGATGATTTAATGACAGTAATGGTTTTTCTTATCTATTATTCATATTTTTACTCCTGGCAATCCTGCGAGGTATTTAGGGTGAATGTTATAGATATGATCTCCAAGGAGCAGAGGGAGCAAAAACTAACATTAAGTGAGAGCCAAGCCTGAGTGAGTTTTTTATTCACACTGGCTGGTTTCACAGCAGGTAAGGGCATGTGGTTGAAGTGAGTCAGCGCTTGGTTCTTCACTAGACCTGCTGTGTAGACTCATGAGGCTTAGACAAGCCAGCAACCCAGAGTGGCTGACTGTAAACCCAGGGCCTTGACTCTTCTGCAACGTGGAGGTGAGGGGCCTTGGATCTAGACTTGAACTCTCTGGTACCCTGGGAGGCCGCGCCCTACAGTGGCTACCGGTACAGGCTTTGCAGGCAGGCAGAGCTGCTGGAACGATCCTGGCATCATTGTTCGATAGCCAGGGAACCTTGGCCAAGTCACTAAACCTAATCTGAGTCTCGTTTCCACACCCGTAAGGTGATGATGAAAATAGTCCCAGCCTCCAGGAGTTGTTATAATGATTGAATGAGGATGCAGGTAAACTGCCTTTTGTTCCACAAAGAATAGTTCTTACTTTACTTATCTTTATCACTACTAACTGAAGAGGATATTTTAATGTTCTGGAAAAAAGGAAACCATCCTCTTTGCCCATCCACTTACCTGGAATGGAGATGCCCTCAGTCAATGAGCTTCTCTTAGGCTGTTGGGGCAGCTTTGCTGCTGCCGCCTTGGGGCTAAGAGCTGCCTGGCTGTGCTGGCTGGCCTCTGGGACTGTTCCCCACTCCCAAGTTGCAGAGCTGGTTGCTTTCACCCTCACAATCGGCCCTGACAGAGCTGCCTAGGACAGCCAACGTCTCCAGGGTCCCCAGGGCCAGAGAAGCAGCCCACCTTACCTAGTCCCACCTGATCCACCTTGGCCCTCAGCCCTCCTAGGACTCAGTCCTCCTGAGGAATGTGGACTGCTCTGAGCCAGCGGGGGGGGGGGGGAGCCAATTGTCCTGGGCACCCCATCCTCCAGTCATGAAGACCTCAGCAAGGACTCACATTAACCAGGTGCGCTCCTGTTGGTCCTTCTTTCTCCAGGCTCACGCAGTTGTTAGGACATTGTTTCTTTGAATGGTACTGGCTTTCTCGGCTTCTCCTACTCTGCTCCATTTCTGCTCACCGCCTGCAGTGGTGTAGACTATGTACCACAGGGGTCAGAGCACCAGCTTCAGGGTCAAGCGGCTCTGGTTCAAATGGCCTTTCTTTGCACTGACTGCCAGGTAGGTCCTGGGTGAGGCAGGTGCTGTATGGCACGTGATGCCAAGTGCTTTACAGGGATTAGTATTAGCTCGTGGACCCTCATAACATGTCCATTAGATAGCTGCTTTTAACAGATGAGGGCACTCAGGCACAGAGAGGTAAACTAACTTTCTCAAAGCAGCAGAGCGTGGGGGGTCTGTGCCAGCAAGGAAGGGAGCCCTGGGAGGGGAGAAGAAGGGAGGGGAAGAAAGAAAAAGAGGAAGGCTGCTTCACACCTTGCCCAGAGCTTGTCTTCTCAGCCCGCAGGGGATGTGGGATCCAACTGACTTAGCGCTCTCTCAGTTTTGCCAGAAGAAGGTGTGGGGGTGGGGAGAAGAGGTCAGCCAGGATGGAAGGGAAGGTTTATGAAGAGGCAAAAAAGCCTTGCCACGGAAAAACACATCCTAACAGTTTTGGCAGACAGGATGAGAAAAGGTGCACTCTTTCTCTGGGGGAGCAGGAAACCAGACAGAATGCCTTTCAGTGGGTCATAAGCAACCATTTAATTCAGAACCTGTGTTTAGATCCCAAGGGAGTTCAGACCACCGAAGTCATGAATACACATGAGCCTAATGCAGCCTTGTGGACAGTAGGACAATGAAGGTGACATCCCCTATTCCACCCTTGCCATGTTGTTTTAATTTGTAAATTAATGAACAATTTCAGATGTAAGAGAGTTGGCCTACAGAGAAATGTAACCTTCAGCAAAGATTCTGTCTCTTCTAAAATATGTGATTTCCATATCTTCCCTGGGTTTCAGCAGTTTCCTCTTCTCTATTCCTAAAAGAACCTGCATTTCCCTTTCCTGACTCCCTTCCTGGCTTCCTGTGTGCTAAGCCTTTGCAGTTGTCATCATGTCTTCAGAATGCATTTGATAGGTACAGGAAGTTGCACCAGACGGGAGATGGAACCAGCAATCAATAAAAAAAGAACTATGTTTCTAAGAAAAATGCATCACGGCTTCCCACCGGAGTTGTGTACCATATGTCCTAATATCCGTGGAACAATGGAGCTAAATTTTAGCTCTTCTGCTTGGCTTTCCCGGCCGTCTCAATGAAAAAGAAAAGAAACCTTTTAACCCGCTGCTACCCAGCTTGCCCACAATTGCTAGTAGAGATTGCCTTTCCTTTTAACCCTTTCATCAGATATCACAAAATAAAATCTGTCATTCCAGCTTTATTTCTCCTGGCTACTAGTTTAGTATATTTATGGTGCATGAGTCATCAAGCTGCCGCCTGATTGGATAAAAACCAAGCACCCCTGAGACCATCAGTCAATTACGGCTATTCTCAGCTTCATTCACGGATTTATTAGCTTGCACACACACAGAGAAATTCATTCAGCAAAGTTCATTCATAAAAATTTCAACACTCTGCATCATCCTGCACATCTCAGCCTTCTCCTGCCGACCGGCTCCTGAAAGTAGTTCTGAGACGAGTCCAGGAGGGAGGGAAGCTCAGAGCTAGGGTGGGCAGGCTGGGAGGGGATCTGAGGAACACGGAGGGATCGCCAGTCCATGAAATAATGCGGCGCCCCGCCCGTCACTAGTACTTCTGGCTTGTGGCCCGGTCGGGATGCGAGACAAGATCTTCCAAGAGAGGGCAGCCATCAGAATCAACGAACTCAGGCTGAAGGGCCTTTGGCTCATATATACATTTTCTTTTTTTCCTTTTTTAAATGAACAATCACTGGAACAAATAAAGGGTTAATAGGCCAGTCATTGCCCCGCCCTGTGAGAGCCGGAGGGAGCAGGTTTGAAAGTTCCTGTGTGCAAGGGAAGGCTGGGGGTGGGGGGCGCTGAATATTTCTGCACGGCTCCTGCACCGCTCGCTGGCGATGCGGCGGGACGGGCTGGCCGGGGTTCGGCCCGGTTGCGTGCCTGAGAGTTGGCCGTGAGCGATCCCTGCCACCGCGAGCCTGGGTCCAGGCGTTCCCAGCAAGGAATCCAAGGCGAGGACACCGAGTGCTGCCGCCGGGGCCAGGGAGGGACTGAAATCAGCTGGGGAGGCGTTTTCCCCCCAGGCTGTCACCCAGAAGGGCCCGGGAGCCGAGGTGGGCGAGGGAGAGTGCAGACTTGGAGAGGTGGCTGCCGCGAGTTGCACGGGGCGCTGAGGCATTTGCTTTCCGTTCCGTTTATCCAGCAGACGACGAGGCGATTTATGCAACAGTATCCTGTTTCAGCACTGCCAAGGCTATGCGAAAACGCGGTCAGGACAGCCTGGCAGGACTTGTGCTGTATGTAGGACTCTTCGGGCACCCCGGGATGCTGCACAGGGCCAAGTACAGCCGTTTTCGGAATGAGTCCATCACGTCCTTGGACGAAAGCAGCCCCGGAGGCTCGGTGGGGAACAAGGGCTCGCCTCAGCCTCCCTACCCCACCCTGGCACCTCACCTGCCGGCCGAAGATGCCACCTTGGCGTCCCAGGAGAGCCCCACCCCACTGTGCACCTTGATCCCTCGCATGGCCAGCGTGAAGCTGGCCAACCCAGCCACCCTGCTGAGTCTGAAAAACTTTTGCTTGGGTACCAAAGAGGTGCCCCGGCTGAAGCTCCAGGAAAGCCAGGACCCGGCTCCCAGCAGCCCAACTTCCCCTGAGACCGGTCTAAATAGGGCTGGGACCGGACCTCCGCCGCAGCCAGACCTGGTGGGGCACAGGGCGACTGTCTTAACTCCAGATGCCTGTCCCCTTCCTGGCCCTGGGGAGCCGACCCCAGGGAGCAGGCAGGACAGGCACTTTCTGCAGCACCTGTTGGGGATGGGCATGAACTACTATGTGAGGGTAAGTCTGTCTCCCTCTCCGTGCTCCTTCTAAGAATTGTTGGGGGAAAGGGGCATCTTCCCTGCATTCTGCAAGGGGCTGCACACCACCTAGCTGGGTTCTAGGTTTGTACAAGACATTGTGTAACTGGACTGAGAGGAGGGGAGCTGGGCTTACAGGTTTCCCTAGGAATATCTGGCTTGTACTGAAGTCAGATAACTTTTGGTTCAAGGACATGGACTGATAAGACCAACTTCTGATGGAGACAGTGAGATGGTGCCTTCTTGTCCCACCCTGGACCTGGCATTCTGGCCAAGAAGGGTGAAGAATTTCAAATCTGTTTACTGATTGAGACCTGCTAGGCTCTACCAGCTATTGTATTTCTGTAGGGCTTTTTGTGCTCTGATGTGTAAGGGAGTTGAATTATTTTTTAAAATGTAATTCAGCATTTAACAAGTACTTCTCAAAGCATGGCCATGTCTCTGTGCTTGTGCTAAGAGCCACTCTTAGGTCTTTGGTGCCCCCACCCCTCTTGCCTTTATTGCCTATACTGCGGCAAGTGGGCCTTGTCCATGAGCTGTGTGCAAAATCAGGGTCCTTACTGGCCTCATATATGCCCTTGCTCATTCCAGATCTGGGTAAGAGAAGAGAAAAAGATTTGGCCCCTGCTCTCCTGGAGCTCATGTTTCAGTTGAGGAAACCCACAAATGCATGTGAAATAATAAGAGAACGATACTTAGCGATAGAAATCGAGTGTGAGAGTACTGAAGGAATTCAGAAAAAGGCAACTGGCTGTTGTGGTCGGGGATTCGTTCACATGGGAAACCTTCAGAAGGTGTGTCTTGGAAGAGAGATCAGATCTGGATTGGCAGAAAGGAGGAGATCCCTGGCAGGGCAAGAATACGAGCAGTCTGGAAGGCAGGTATCGCTGCGGCAGTTCTTCTAATCGAGGCTTAATTGAAGAGAGGAATGCTACAGGGTGATAGGGCGGCTGGCGCATCTTTGGTGTTCAAACAAATGACAAATAGAGATCATGCGGAGCTTGGGGAAGAGGGAGCCGTTGACCGAAGCTCTTAAATGTCAAAGGAGGAGTTGGTAAACACTGTGACTGGTAAACACGAACCCTCAAGCTTGGTTTTTAGGCAAACTGTGACTTGATGAAAGTGGTTTCAAAAGGATCAACCTAAATTGATTTGAGATGGATGGAGGCAGGGAGAGATGAGAGATTGGGAGGCCAGTCAGTAAGCTACTCGGAGAGTTTAGCCACGAAGGGATGGGAACATGTATTAAGGTGGAAGTGTGAGAAAGGAGGTGAAGACAAGAGCCTCTGCAAGAAGCCTCAACAGTCTTGGGTGATCCATCAGACCATTTCAGCTCATGATACAAATAGCAGAATAGTGCACATTTATCGAACAGTGGGTAGACTGGTGAGTTTGTTATTGTTGTTTATGGAGGTTGTGGGTGAGTGTTGATAAAAGGTTTTGAGGAGTGGGATAGAAGCACAGTGAGTTGGGAAGGGGGTTATGCGAAGTTTGCTTTGGACATATGATGTTTAAAGTAATGATATTTGAGTGCTGTTAATTTTTAGGTGAGCAGTCATATAAGACAAGCACTCAGGTGCGAAGTCTGATATGGAGGTGTAAATTTGAGAGATAGCCAAGAACTAGCACAAATGGGCAGTTAGGATCTCAGGAAGGGCAGATAATGAACGCTGAGAGAGTTACAGGAAGATCAGGCATGGGACAATTTTGGCAAATGGGTAAGTCCAGCCTCTAAGGAAGATAAACTTATGGGACACTCTTTTCTTGCCCTCCCCCAGAGTGGCATGGCTCATAATGGAAATAGCTTCACGTATCTACTAAAAGTTAATGGGCACATTCTCATTTGTCAACCTAAGCGTCTGCCGGGCTCTAATGAGAAAATGAGCAACTCCAAACCCATGTTCTCTGCACCTGCCTTCCCATCACCTAGACATCCTCTATCCTCTGCCCTGCCTTTTCTTCCCTTTTGTACCTCCTTCCACCTCCCCACACCTACTCACCTGTGCAATTTTGAATGTGAAAAGAGTTGCTGTGTGCCCTCCACTTCCCCTAGGGAGTGTTTCCATTTTAGATTTTTAATGAGGACTTCTGTCTTTTCATGGTGATGATAACTGACCCCAGGGAAGGCGCTGACCCCATGCCCTAGCTGAGCCACACTATATTGCCAATAGACAACGACACGAGACACCAGTTAACTGTTCTCGTAGGAGGTCAGAATATATGGAAGAGCCTACTTTGTTAATTTTTATAGAAGTCCAACTTTGAAAGATGGAAGGGACTCAGAAGTTATCAAGTTCAATGCCTCTGTGGGGAAACTGAAGCCCAGAGAAGTGATTTTTTTAAGGCCACCAGGTGAGGCAAAGGGAGAGTGAGAACTCAAGTTCTCTGTGTGCTATTCTTTGCTCTTTTCACCACAGGTTTCCATTCTGGTTGAGATTCTGTTCCTCAGAATTCTTTTAGATATGAACCAATTTAAAAATAAATGAAATGCCAACCTATTAATTTATAGTTAAAAATTATCATACCAAGTGCACCCAAATTGTGATCCCTGTATGCCCATCTGTAGGAAGATGCACATAGGAAGATTTAAATCAAAAGTTACTTAGAGGCGCCTGGGTGGCTCAGTTGGTTAAGCATCTTCCTTTGGCTCAGGTCATGATCCCAGGGTCCTGGGATGGAGCCCGGCGTCTCAGGCTCCCTGCTCAGTGGGGTAGTCTGCTTTTCCTTCTCCCTCTGCCCCTCCCCCCTGCTCTTTCTCTCTCTCTCTCTCTCTCTAATAAATAAATAAAATCTTTTTAAAAAGTTGCCTAGGGTTGCCTGGGTGGCTCAGTTGGTTGAACGTCCGACTCTTGGCTTTGCCTCGGGTTGTGGGTTGAAGCCCTGAGTCTGGCTCAGTGCTCAGTGTGGAGGCTGCTTGACAGTCTCCCTGCCCTCCTGCCCCTCCCCCTGCTTGCTCCCTCTCTCTCGAATAAATAAATAAAATCTTTAAAAAAATAAATAAACCAAAAGCTGCTTAGTGATGATGGAATCAGAGCAGAGAAGTGAGAGAGAGATTCTTGATGGCTAGTGGACGCGAAAGTCACTTTTGTAGGCAAAAGGTAGCCACATCTTCTAGTTCCTTATCCACATCATGTGACTTCTCCTCTCCCTGCCCAAACTTATTTGTTTATTCATTCACTCATTTATTCAACAAATATGTATTGTGAACCAATTTTATGACTGGAACTGTTCCAGGCCCTGGGGCTACACCAGTGAATAAAAGAGAACAGGTCTGAGACCCCGTAGAACTCACATTCTCGTGAGTGGAGATGGGCCCTGACTGAATAAACAAGTAAAAACAATATGTCACATGTACTAAGCGCTGGGGAGAGCAATAAAACAGCAGAAATGGAAGGTATTGCGTTCCTTTTGGGGCAAAATGACAGAGTTACAGTTATTCTTTATTTTGTTCTTGTGCATCTTTTATCGTTATGATAGGAGCTGTATTTGCCTTCTACTCTAAGTTAGATTTGACTTTGGGTTAAATATCTTTTTTTAATTAAAGATTTATTTATTTATTTGAGAGAGAGAGAGAAAGGGAGAGAGAGAAACAGAGAGCGAGCCTGCAAGGGTGAGTGGGGGGAGGGGCAGAGGGCGAGAATCTTTAAGCAGACTCCCTGCTGAGCGCGAAGCCCTCAGGGCTCCCATCTCAAGACCCTGAGATCATGACCTGAGCCAAGACCAAGAGTCAGACACTCAACCAACTGAGCCACCCAGACGCCCCTAAGTATCTTTTTTTTTTTTAATTGACTGTTCTTTTGGTCTTATAATACAGAATGAGTTACACAGCTGAAAATGTTTTATAAGTTCTGAGCACCTAATTTTGAGTCACTTTCGTTTAAGCTCAGACCTTGAACCCTCTGAAGATCTTTCAGGGAAGGTAGGCCAGCAAGCCATTCTTTGAAAGATGCCAAGCCAGAAGTGGTACAACCAGACCCTGGTCTGAGCAGAGCAGTGACATGGTGCCATGTAGTGACTTTTGTTCCTACCACAAGATTAAGTCTCGTTTCTTTACGAGCCCAAGTCACTTTATCCATCACCGAACATTCACTCAGGGGTCTCTCAGTTGCCCAACACATACTCTGTGGTGAGTATGGAAAACAGACAACATGACCAGTGCTGTCATCTCTAGAATGAGAGGATTGGTCTGTATGGCCTTGAAGCCCCCCATTTAATGACACCAGCTCCTTTCTTCATACGGGAGGTGTTTAAGACCTTAGTTCCCGTTCCCAACCCCCAAATTGCTGACAATTTAGTTGAAAGCTAAATAAAGGAGAGGTGCAGAGAGCAGCTGTGGCGGGAGCTGCCACAGGCCAGTGCGGCAGGTCTGACAATAGCTCTCCAAGGGGGGCTGCCTTCTCCAAACGGTGACACCGAGCCCGCCGAAGTATGTGCTCTATCCCGCGCTGGCCAACCTGCGAACGGGAGTGCCACAGATGAAGGACCACACCGGGCAGGACAGCTTTCTTACGGGACCGACCCATAGACCTTGCCTCGTTGCGTTTATTTGCATGATTTCATTCTCCTCACTTCGGCGATTTCCCCAGATTGTGTTAGTTTGCTAGGACTGCCGTGGCAAATACCACAAACTAGGTGGCTTATACCACAGAAGTCTATTCTCTCCCAATTCTGGAGGCCAGAAGTCTGAAATTTAGGTATTGGCAGGGTTGTGCTCTCTTTGAAAGCTCTAGGAGAGGATCTTGTCTTGCTTCCTCCAGCTTCGGGTGGTTGCCAACAATCCTTGGTATTTCTTGGCTTGGAGAAGCATCACTCCAATCTCTGCCTCTGTCTTCACGTGGCTTCCTTGCCGATGTGACCGTGTCTAAATTTCCCTCTTCTTATAAAGATACGAGTCATTGGACTTGAGTCCACATTGGTCCAATATAACCTCATCTTGATTATATCTGCTTCCAACTAAAGTCATATTCATAGATCCTGGGGGTTAAGACTTCAAGTTGATTTTGAGGGGGTTGTAATTTAAACCATGACAGTCCCTAAGAACACTTATTGCGGTGTGTTTGCCCACATAAGTGTTCTTGGGTATTGGGCTCATCAGCTTGTGTGCAAATATGAATTCATGTTGAGGAATTTTATTTACTTCCTTTGTAAATCTCACAGCTTACTCTTAACCATCCATGCTTTCTTGTCCAATGTTATGGCTTATTACTGAGCCAGTAGGCTGGTGTTGTCTATTGTCTGTTTTGTAAACTAGATAATAGTCCATGGTACCACGATGTTCTGGCTACCTCAAGTGTCTTCCACACAGGACAGCACGGGTCTAGGACTTATAAGATCTGCATTAAAGTAATGGCTCTGGTGCTAATCAGCTGTGGGACCTACTTGAGTCATTTCACCTCTCTGGGCCTCATTTTCTCATATTTAAAATAAGACATTTGAGCAAAATGCTGCCTAAGATCCTGAGACTCCAGGTCTCCTTTCCCATTGGTCTATTAGGATCCCTTTTGCTTCCAAAATGGATTCAGGACAGTTTCCTAAAGGAAATCATTTTTAACATCTTTGTGTTAATAGAGAGGAGAAGAAATGTCTTTAGCACCGTCTTACCAATACTGAACTGGCTTCACCAGTAAAGCAGAAAGGGGTGTGCTGTACTGGCCTGGGCACAGGTGCTCGGTTCTAGAGAGTAGGTGCGGAAGGAGTCAGGTCGTGGAAAAACATCCAAGTGTAGGGTGCCAGGGAGGAGTGGAGGGCAGGCCAGTCCAGGGGGCAGACCAGGGTGAGTGATGGGGGCCAGGATCATAGCTCACGTGGTCTAGCCAGCCAACCTGAGGATTGTAGGAACAGCGGGAGTTAACCCTTCTCTCTTCTCTCTGGACAAAAGTGCTAAGAGAAAAAGACCCCACCACACAAAGGGACAGTCTAGTAGCACTAACCTTGAAAGAGGGAGATTTATAACTCTGGGAAACCCCTGAAGGTACAGTCCCACAATTTATGCAAAATAAAGGCAGACCTGAGTGGTGTGGGTCAGGCCCTCACAGGTAACAGATGGCTTTCTGCCTCTGCGTGTTTCCCTCTTTTCTAAGTTATTGGTGGTTAAAAGGGCGGTCATACAGGTGGGAGGAAATACTTCCATCTAAAACTGACAATTTGTCATTGAGGGTGTCATATTTTTCTTCCTGTTTCTTTCTTGGAGTGAATGTAAAAGTAGATTCTGCTAGAATTTAGAAAAATCCTGGCAGATTTGACCTGTTGTTCCCATTAGTCCCCTTATTTGTTTTTTAAAATTTATTTATATTTTTAAAAAGATTATCTATCTCTCTATTTATTTATTTTGAGAGAGAGAGAAAGTGCACTTGCAGGGGAAGGGGCAGAGGGAGAGGGAAAGGAATCCCAAGCAGGCTCCATGCCCAGCACAGAGCACGACACTGTGCTCCATCCCATGACCCTGAGATCATGATCTGAGTTAAAATCAAACCAACTGAACTGCCCAGCCCCCCCCCCCGTTAGTCCCTTTCAACCTTCACACATCCTCTGATCTGTCCAGTGCTTCTCACCCCTAACCACTAGAACATTAACTGGAAGAGAGAGTCTTAGAATTCCCCAAGTTCAAAACCTTCGTTTGACAGTTGAGGAAACGGAGGCTCAGAGATAGGAAGTAACTCGCCCCAAGCCGCACAGCTTCTAATGGTGGAGTCCAGACGAGAACTCCCAGTTCTGTGTATAGCACTCTTTTGTACCTCCGTCTTGCTTCACCTGTCCTCACCCCTGAACTAAACGTGCTATGCCAGAGGTCTCTATTGATGAAATCTCTGTGTGTGTGCTTTTGTTTAAGAAGATCAGAATGGAAACTTTGTTTTCTAATAGAAAAATTGTCTTCCCAAAGCAACGAGAAGGAAAAAGCGAGGTAGAGTGGAAAGGAGCCCCAAATGCCTTGGCTTTTTTACCTTTTTGTTGAAGGCGGTCCCTATGCATGGTGACACGTCGGTGTGGGACCAGGGCTTGTACGGCGCGCGTGGACTGGCATCTGTGAATTCCTCTTCCACAGCTGTTGGGGATTGCTTCCCTATTTTAGCTTCTTCCCTCACTTCCATGTTCATATTACTCTAAAGCCAGTACCATGCTATCACACGGATTGATTGAATCAACCCGGTTTCCCAGTATGACAGTCCCATCACCGGAAGAGTGGTCTAAATGCCGCACACTGCCCAGGAGGCAAGGCCATTCTACACCCCCCTCCCCAGCAGCAGGGATATGAGGTCCCCTCTCTCCTAAAAGATACAAGCTTCAGATCTCAGTGAGGGGTGGGGGGCAGTGGAGGCAGAGTGAGGGAGGTCTGGTCAGATTTGTGTGGAAGCATCAAGGTCACGGTTACCAAAAGATGCAGGCCTTAGAGCTGCCCGCAAATAGCCGTTACACGAAAAGAGTGTATCTGAAACAGGAGAGTTTAGCAAGCGGGTATTTGGAAAAGTCAGGAGGCTTCTGAGAACTGGAGTTTTGATTGAGAACATTGACTGAAATCATATGAAACTTGTCGATGTCATAGCAATGATGACAGGCAAGTATAAATTTGTAACCATAAACTCGGGTGTACAAGAAATTTCATTACAAATATATTTGAAAAATCATATGAAATCTGACACCAAGCCCTTGCTTGCTTGGCTGGCAATAATTTCAATTTTGGTCATTATTCATCTCCCAACCTCTAATCACGATCACATAGTGAATCAGGAGGCTTATTTTGCACCCCTAAATGAGGAAAGGCCTCTGACCTTCAGTTCATTGTATAGGATATTGATAGTCCCCTACAGACAGGAGACACTCCTGTGTCTAGACCTCCATTTGCACACTAGAATCCTTACCCATTCTGAGAGCCCCTTGATGAGAATCCAGCCTCCCTAGCTGCCCTTCCAGCTATTCCCCTTGGTAAGACTTACCACTTCCCCGGGGCTTGGCCAGAATGCAGTTTGAGGGTCTGGAATGCTCAGAGACCCCCAGTATCAGCTGCCCATCCTCTTCCCATCGCTGCCCCTGAAGGACAGGGAGGGCAGATGGCTTAAGCAAGTTAATGGGAAATCCAGAAGCAGCCAGCAACCAGAAGGGTTGCTGATCGAGGGAGGGCACAGCAGAAGGGCACGAGGGAAAGAAAGCACAGCCCACCTATAGAGGCTGGGCAAAGATGGAAGGGAGTTTAAAGAGTCGCCCCGATTTGTCAGGGTCAGACATTGACAGTCAAGGGTTCTTTTTTTTTTTTTTTTAAAGATTTTATTTATTTATTTGACAGAGAGAGAGAGACAGCCAGTGAGAGAGGGAACACAAGCAGGGGGAGTGGGAGAGGAAGAAGCAGGCTCCCATCGGAGGAGCCTGATGTGGGGCTCGATCCCATAACGCTGGGATCACGCCCTGAGCCGTAGGCAGACCCTCAACCGCTGTGCCACCCAGGCACCCCGAAAGTCAAGGGTTCTGATGGAAAATGAAGCTGAAGGTTTTTGGGAGGAGTTGGAAATTATACTGCCTGTGGGAGGTTGAGGGGATTGAGAGATGGAGGGAGGGGGAGGAGGGGAGGCAGAAAGAGTGGAGAGAGAATGCATAGTACGGGTAGTACTACCCAGAAAAGAATCTGGAGCACAGAAGTCATAAACCAACAGTTTAATGGCATGTTTTGTTTGGTCAAATTCGAAGAAAGATTTTTTTTTTTTTGTTTAGTTGAGAATGTTTACAAATTCCACATAAAACTCTAGATTTCTGGCTTCTCAGAAGAGGCGACAGCCTTGGACAGGTCATTCTGCATGTCAGCAGACGGCCAGAGAGCCACAGGCCTGCCTAGTTTCACTCACTTACATCACCGGTCTGCCCTCCCCCCGAGGTGACTGGATTTGCATACCCACTTGTGGCATCAGAGTGGGAAGGTAGGTACTCATAAGCCTTTTGTCTTTCATTTTCTAATGTGGAATAGCTAGGAGAGAAGCTGAGAATGTCTTCTTAGGGAACATACCAGGACTTCCTTACGTGATGGGAGAGTCCTGGAGGCTGAATGAGCCCATGAGGGACACGTTGCCTTTCCAGCTCAGAGAGCCTTTGCCCATTCTAGCCAAGCTGCAAAGTTTTTTTAAAGATAGTGGAGCTCCAGGACTGGCACAGGCCATCCCTTTTTTGTGAAGATGTGAGTCAAAAGTTAGTTTGTAGTCAGTTCTTTGAGACAATGAATTTTTCCAGAGAAATAATGTTAAAAGTTGATAAGCTTTCTCCTATGGTGAGAGAGAGGATTAAATGGAAAAATATATATATAAAGCTTAGGACAGAGCCTATCCACATAATAGGTCCCAGGTAGAGGGAGGAAAACAAACTTCCAAAGAGCCAAGAGTGCTTTTGGGCAAAAATGCATTGAAATAGGCTAAATTTGACTTTGGTGTTTCACCGCGTCCCCTTGGCATCCTCCCAGCAGTCCTGCCCTGGCAGACCTTCCCTCCCTAAGCCTTCCCTGTGGTGCTTCCCAGGGCTGGCCTGCCTGCCTCTCTCCAGTTGCCTGCTATCCCCCACTGGTCTGGTCGGCTTCCCTCTTCCCTCAGTGCAGCAGAGTGAAAACTTGCATTTTGGAAAGATGTCTCTTTACTTCCTCGAATCTTTATTGTAGTATTTCCCAAAATTCCCTGAGGGCCACTGATAGCAGTTAAAAATGTTTGTCAAAAATGCAGACTCCCAGCCCCTTCCTGAAGTTATTGGATCAGAATCTCTGAGGCTGGGGCCCAGAAACCTGTGTTTTTAACACACTCACTATGTGCTTCTGAAGCATACAATGTTCCAGAACCTCTGCTGGTCCGTTCGGTGCAGCGGTTTTCAACAGTGGATGCCTTTGCCCCTCGGGGGACATTTGGCAATGCCTGGAGACATTTTTAATTGTCATAACTGGTGAAGAGGTGGGTGCTGCTGGGTTGAGTGACTAGAGGCCAGGGATGCAGCTACACATTGCACAGGGCAAGGGACGGTCCCCACGACAAAGAATTCTCAGGCGCAGCTGGCCGATGGGACCAAGGGAGAGCAGCTCTGAGGCAGTGGGGTGAAGGGCCTCACCCTGGGATGCACATCAGCAGGGGCAGTGAGTAGGAGGAACAAACAGCTGATTAGTCATCTGGCTTTTGAAAAATCTAACCTAAGCTACTTCTAATTGTCTCAAGTTTTCTTCTTTCTCCTCTTCAATTCCCCAGATTCTCTAAAAATAGAGTTAACTTCCTCACCCTCCAGCCCCACAGTATTCCCGTGGCTCCCACATCAGGATCTCAAGGGCTGGGAACGAGAGGGGCACGTCAGCTGTGGACCAGGTACGCCCACAGTGACAGCGGCTGCGACCCTGAGTCAGGTGCACGCTGGGCGAAACGGCATTTACAGGCCGGCTTGGAACCCCATCCGTGGTACCCTGTCGTTATTGGTACTTCCATTTCCACAGGGAAGAGCTTTAGCGGGTTTAGTGGTAACTTACCAGTAAACTTTAAGAACAGAGCCTGTCTTGGGGTTGGAAATTTCCTTTCGTTAGAGAAGGAGAAGTGCCAGAAAGCAAGCAACTTGAGGAAAAAGACCGTGTACTATAAGGACAACCCCAGAAATTGGATTTTTTCCCTCAATGTCATCAGATGATAGTTTATATGAATCATTCATTAGGAAATGGTGAAATATATAATTCAAATATAATTTTTTTTTAACCTAGTGCCAACTCCAGGTCCTTGAAAGTCATTGCCCCTCCCTCTCCTCTCCTCTCATCTCTTCTCCCCTCTGGACTCAGGACTCAGACTGATACATTGACTACAAAGTTCTCTTTCATAGTGAGTTAAGCTACCCCAGGTCACAAGGCTCGTCAGCATAGAGCAGTGACTAAAATTCAAGTCTCCCAACTCCCAGAAGGGTACTCTTTTCACTACCATGGTGAATAAGACATAATTATTGCATGAGGAGGTTACAGTATGAAAAGGGAGCAAAGACGTCCACATAAATTACCTTAACATAAGGCAATGCATAATAAATGACACCAAAGTGATCCAAGTAAAGCATGTGGGATATCATGGAGGAAAGGCGACTTCTTCCACTTGAAATGATTAGAGAAGTTTTCATGAGGGAGGAGGCATTTTTATTGAGTCTTGTAGAGTTTCCATAGGCAGAGATTCAGGAAGAGCATTCTTGGCAAAGAGAATAACAAGAGTGAAAGGCTTGGAGGTGGGAAAGTAGAGGACGTATTTGGGGAATGGTGAGTGATTTGACTTGGTTGGACAGAGCATGAGGCACATGCAGGAGATCAGCAGAAAATAAGCCAGACTATAATAAACCTGTATAGTATCTGAAAAGTTGAGTTTTCCAACAGAAAACCATCGAATTTTTTTTTAGTAGCCTATGGACAAGTGTTTTAGAGAGCTTGTGGGCTACAATGCTCAGAGAGGATCCAAGAGGAGGGAGACTGGGTAAAGGGAGGCCTGGTGAGAAGCGATGTGGGAGCAAATGCAGTGGCAGGAGGAATGAGGGCAGTTGTGAGGCCCCTTAGAGGAGGAAGGGAAGAGGCAGGATGGGTTTGGGGGTGAAGAGTGAGTTCCATTCTGCATGTGATGCATTCAAGGAGACCTCAAAGCATCCAGGTGGAAATCTCTAGCAGAAAATAGAATAGTTAGGACTGAGGAGAAATTATTTTTGTTGCTGTTTTCATCAAGGCCCAGGGAATGGACAAGGCTACCAAAGGGAGAGTGCAGAGTGCAGAGGAGAGGGCTTTGGGATGCAACCATTTCGATATTCTGTGGAGAGGGAGGAAGAAAAGGCATTAGTGACAGAACTAGCAGAGTAAGGAGCAGGATGAGAGAAGACAGGGCCATCCAGGGAGAGGAGGGGAGGGTTTTGAGGAGAAAGGTGTTGGACAAAACAGCAGCAAAACCTGGGAAGTATTCAAGGAATACGAGAACTGCAAGAGCCATAGGTTTGGCCTTTTATTTTCTTACTCCTTCCCAGTAAGGGATTCAGTTCAGCTATTGCAGACCACACATGTTGCTGGATATCCCACATCTGCACTCTCTCCTCTTGCCCTCTCCTTGAGTGGCATCTCCCAGATGTCCGAGCCAGACATTCGAGGCCCGTCTACGTCACTTGCCGTCACACTCCACACAGCCTTCAGTTATCAAGCCCTGACAATCCCACCCTTATGACATTTCTCATACACATCCATTTCCCCCGTCCCCACTGCAATTTCTAAGGTGAGGACGAGAGTAGGCAGCATTTTCAGACTTACTGCCCAGCTTCTTACTGGTCTACTATCTTCTCTATTCTTTTGTGAAATGCACTTTGCAAAACACTGCCACTGTAGCTTTTGGTTGAAACTAGGAGATGAATGATTCTAATATAGGTGGGCAATGATAAATACCTATAGAGAATGGTTTGACGCATCAGTGTCATGAACTCTGGGATATAGAGGCAGCTTCTAGCTGGGTGGTCAGGGGAGGCTTCCAGGGGAGATGGCATTTGAGATGGTCCCTACAGATTGGATAGAAGTTTAACCACAGGGAATATATAAAAATAAGGGGTATTCCAGATGGAGAGGGCATAGAAAAGGAAATAGAGGTAAATACAAGGGAGAGCATTGATTTTCGTTTGGTTAGAATATAGAGGCTGCTTGGAAAAGACTGGTGGATAATATTAAGATTTGAGCCGGCTTATAGCAGTCTTTAAATATCAGGCTGGGAGTTTGAGCAGAGGCATGGGGGTCTCTTTGTGCTAGAGAAAGAGTGTCTGGAAGTGGGGAAGCCCTTTCAAAGCTATTACAGTGTCTGTATGAGGGTCTTGATAGAGGGAGTGAAGTAAAGAAATACTGGTGGCAATATCATGGAAGAAAAATTTGATGATGAGGGCAAAGGAGGGCAGAATGCAATCCAACCTGCCTGAGGTTTTGAGGTAGAAAGCCTGGGTGGGCCAGTGAAAGACACTAGAGGACCCCAGCAGGAGAGGCAGTGTTGACGGGGAAGGGAAGAGATTCAATATCTGACATGTTGAGTTTGAAGTCACAAAATTCATCTAGACGAGAGGGAAGTGTCCAGGAGGCCTGCAGAGTTGGGGAGGGCTTCGGGCCTAGTGTGTACTTTGTGGGTCAAGCCAAGCGATTAGGCCTTCTTATCTGACAAGCATCCCATTAAGGCAGAGAGATTTTAGGTGACTTTCAAGAGTGGGACGAATGGAGTGTTTCTTCATATTACATCATAGAAGGCCTCTTCTCTCATGGAAATGTTTCACATATACTTTGACATTTCGGTTAAATGTACATAAATGTGCATTTGTGTTGTAAAGTCAAAGCCTTTTCTTGGAGTTTTATAGGTACGATGATTAATACCCCTTTTGTTTGCTTGTATAAATTCTACCCATTGTTCCTCACTTACATTCCTTCCAGTGTCTTCAACGTGATACAAAGTGTTGGGAGAACTTCAAAGCAAGCTGCGTGCAGAACGTTTCATCTCTAAAATCTAAAATCTTTTAGAGTTGTTTTATTCACGTGCAGTTTAGCTGTATTTTTTTAAAAAGCAATTTGCCTCCCTAAAGTCTTTCTAAAACTTTTGACTTAATTTTCATAGAAATAACTACATTAAAAAAACTAAGCTCCTATATTTTCAGTTTGCTTAATATCTACTTAAATGATGGGACTTCTGTGGCAGTTACGACAGCCACGCGCAGGTGGGGCACCGGCACCCCTGGCTTCTCGGTCTACACTGCAGGTGGTGACAGCAGGAGGTGTGCCCACCTCTGGTGGCTGTGGCAAGCTGGTCAAGTGGCTGGTCGAGTGGCGACCAGCTAGCAGAGTTTTATTGTCGTATTGTGTGCTAACAGCTCAGCAACGTGGTTTGTTGACCTGTTTCAGGATCCATTTCCAACTTCTGTCATCACAACGAGCATGATTTAGATTCCACTTTCCCTTTTCCTACTAAACTTGACAACAACATCTTGCCCTTGAAGAGCAGACAGCATTTAATGAATACTGTTGTACTTCCTCTCCAAATGGTTTCTGTTCAGGGAAAATGATAGAGTGTCCCAAGGCAAACTAGGAAATAAAAAACCACAGCTAGAACTGTAGCAGGTATCCTCACTGCCCCAGCAGAATCCTATCCAAGACCCTGTTTTCAGGAGATGAAACTGAATCAGCAACTAGAAGACTGTCTCTGGGGATGGAGGTTTAAATTTAGAAACTCATCTGTGGCCTAAGCCTTTCTCTTTATTATTTTTTTTAAAGTTTTTTTAAAGATTTTATTTATTTATTCGACAGAGATAGAGACAGCCAGCGAGAGAGGGAACACAAGCAGGGGGAGTGGGAGAGGAAGAAGCAGGCTCATAGCAGAAGGGCCTGATGTGGGGCTCCATCCCATAACGCTGGGATCACGCCCTGGCGGAAGGCAGACGCTTAACCGCTGTGCCACCCAGGCGCCCCATAAGCCTTTCTCTTTAAAAAAAAAAAAAACAAACCAACAACCCAAAACTTGTTGACACTGGTGTCAACATTATTGCCAGCTACAACTCAATGAAGACTCTCTGTTTTTTGTTTCTCTTAATAACAATCTGCGTTTTAGGGAGTGCCCTTTGCATCTCCATAACATTTTGTAAACATAAACAAAGAGAATGAAGTTTGTTACAAGGGCAGATGTAATTTGCTCTCAGTAGCTTTTGTTTGTCGTTTGGAAAAAATACTTATTTTTCTCAGGTGGGTAACGTTGGAAATATGCTCCAGCAAAAAAGGTGCTCTACTCACCAGAATGGCTTGGGCTTAACTCTTATCTACCCAGCACTCCTAGGGATGCGAAGGCTACAAGATCCTGGAGAATGAGATTGTTCTCTCCCTTGTATTTTTTTTTTTAAGATTTTTTCCATTTATTTGAGAGAGAGAGAAGGAACACATGAGCAGGGTGAGGGGCAGAGGGAGAAGCACTGACGCAGGGCTCAATCCTGGGACTCTAGGATCATGACCTGAGCTAAAGGCAGATGCTTAATGACTGAGCCACCCGGGCGCCCCTCAGTTGTATTGTTTTTAAAAAATACAATAAGGGAGAAAGAGTAATGAGAGCTCCCTTTTCTGAACTCTTTTTGTTTCATCTAATTTTTTGTATTTTCTGAAATGTCAAAGGTAATCCATACTTATTTTGGCAAAAGTTAAAACAGTGCAGAAGGTAGAAGGCGAAGGTCCCTTTTCTAGGGTAATTAGCACTCCGGACAGCTTGTTTTGTAGTCTTTCAGAATTCTTCCTGAGCATGGCGTACTCGTTGGCACAAGTGAAGATGATAGCACGCACTGTTCTGCCCCGTGCCCCCCGCTCTCTGACGGGTAGACATGTCACTACGTGCTAATCCCTTAGGAGCAGCACAGTGTCCCAGAGAAAGGGCCACACTTCTGGCCACTCCTCTACTGAGAGAGAGTTCTGTGACGCCTGGACCCTGGGAGGAGACCTTCATCTTCCCTGTGCTGTTTCAGCTTGCTCTCTTCTGTTCCTCAGCTGCTTTCCTCCCCTGCCCAAAGCTGGAGGTGGGGGCTCTCGGTACAAGGGATCCGGTCCTCAGTCTAGGAGCACGCTTTTCTACTTACTGTATAGCTGGAGATGCTGGGATCCGTCAAGATAGACCACTTTCCTCCCAGAAGTAAGAGAGTCTTCACTCAGATTAGCCACCCTGCAACAACCAGCCCCCCAGCCCAGTATGTGGGTGCATACCTGTACATAGAAGCGTGCATGTTGTTTTAGAAAGCAAAGCCTATAGTTTTGTCGGATGTATTTCTCTGAGAGAATAATACTGGAGTTCAATACATTCTCTTACTGGCATTCTAGTTTACAGACTAGCTTATTTAGGGCCAGAAAGGATAGTATCCTTTTAGGATCTTGATGTCTTACGCATCATTCGACTTCCACTCAGCTTCTAGAAGTCAAACTAGCTGTATGTGATGTCCCTTGAGCAGATGAGAGAAGGTGCCGACTGTGGAGGAGTACCCCCTGGCAGACGGGGTCTGCTCTCTCCTGCCCACAGACCCGACGGGCTTCGCCAGAGCGCCTGAGACCTGGTACTTCAGCCAGGAGCCTGCCGGGGAGGAAGGAGAACCCTGACCAGAGGCTCGTCTATTTTTGTGCTGGTTTTCTTTTGGTTTCTGAAATGATGTTAAAGATACTTATTCTGGCTAAACGAAGACATACTTGGAAAGAGTTTTTGATTTGAAAAGAAAATATCTTGGAAGTCCCAAAAGTTCGGAATAAATGTCGAAACTTTAAAGAGTACCTCTAACTGCACCCCCACCCCGACTCCCCAACATTTACATCATGGTTAGACAGCCCATGGGAGCCAACACATGGCTGTCTACATAATGCTGGACTCTCGGGACCCGTCTAAGTTATTTCAAGTATCTCTTCTTAATCCCTTTAAATACAGAGACGAGTTTTAAAAAAATATGTTAACCCATCTGGAGTAGCTATAAGCTGTTCCCTGAAAAACAAAGAAACCTTTATTCAGCACCAGATCTTCCATTCTTTATCTTTTATGACGAGTTGCAGAATTCTGCCGAGATAAAGGCTGAGACTGCCAGCACCGTATCCTTGTGCCTAGTCCAGTGGTAGGAAGGTCTTGTGGAGGGAATGTGCGGAATGTACACAGAGAGCAAGACAGATGACCGGGGAGGGGAGGAGGGAGCCACACAGCCAACCCCAACGTGGAACAAACGGAAGGGATCCTGGCCCTCTGGGATGTGAGGCAAACTTGCAAATCTCCCTTCATCACGTGGAGGAATCCGATTTCCTGAGGAGGCTGTTACCTGTGAAAAGAAGGAGGCAAAGGGGACAGGAGAGGGGAGGGAATGGAGGGTTCGAAGGTAGGACGTGGGCGTGGCTGTGGGAGGTCCTTGGGTCCTATAGCAGAGTGTGAGTACTGGTCCCAGGGGCCTCCTGGAAGCATCATGTGCGTACTCACGGGCTGTATTTTTATTAGGATTTATACCCTGCTGACTTCCAGAAAGGTTTTGAGGTGGCTCACCTGCTAGTGAGTTAATGCTTCCTACCCATACTGAGCAGCTTTGTGGGAGGGAAAGGACAGAAAGTCTGTGAGTCATTGCCCAACTGTTCAAGTGAGTTAAGAGGGGGGCTGTTTCTTCTGCATGAGGTGCCCACAGGCACTGTCAACACCCACCGGTAGGAATCCTGATACAGTCAACTCGTTTCGTTGACATCACCAGGAAATCATTGAATTTTTCAGATAACTGAAGCTTCTTCCTTTAGAAGTCAATCTTCTCAAACTTAAAATACTTTACGTGGAAACCTCTGCATAATGAAGATTATATGCTCCTTTCTCTTCAGATGGTTAACTGAATGAAAAAAAATTGGGGGGCGGGGAGGGAAATGCCAGATTTTTTCTCTAGATCTATGGATTATTTTTTTTATATCAGTTTTATTGAGATACAATTTGTATACCATAAAATTCACACTTTAAGTGTACAATTCTTGTTTTATTGGAGGGGCAGTTAGTATATTCACAGAATTGTACAACCATAACCACTTTCAGTTTTTATTGTATTATTATTTATTTTTTTGAGAAAGGGAGTGTGCTAGAGCGAGGAGAGCCCAGCGAGGAGCCCAATGTGGGGCTCGATCTCACGGCCCTGAGATCCTGACCTGAGCTGAAATTAAGAGTCAGCCGCTTAACCCACAAAGCCACCCAGTGCCACACTATTATCAGGTTTTAGAATAGGTTTATCACTCCAGAAAGAGGCCAGGTACCCATAAGCTCCCTACTTCTGCCCCCCAGCCCCTGGCAGCCACGAATCCACTTTTGGTCTCTCTAGATTTGCCTGTTTTGGGTATTTCATATAAATGGAATCATAAAATAGGTGGTCCTTTGTGTCTGGCTTCTTTCACTTAGCAAAGTATTTTCAAAATTCACCCATGTTCCAGCACATATCTGTATTGCATTCCTTTTTATGGCTGAATAATATTCCATTGTGTGAATGTACCACATTTTGTTGATCCATTCATCAGCTGATAGACGTTTGAGTTGTTCGCACTTTTTGGTTATTATGAATAATGCTGTGATGAGCATTCATGCATAAGTTTTTGTGTGGACATGTGTTTTCCACTTTCTTGGGTATATATCTGTGAGTGAATACAGGTTGGAATGGAACCTCCTTTTTCTTCTGGTGGAAATGGAGTCTTCATTCAAACAGTCATGGTGCTATCACTTCTCAGCTTTTTGGCTAACATCAAGTATAACAGTCACGGTGCTCTTCTGGGACCCAAGATATACCGGCGGGAGATAATAACTGTGATGGGCTAGTTGCCCTGCACTCTGAGTCCCCAAATCTCTGAGCTTTTTGAATTTATATGTCTGTAGTTCTATAATTTTTCAGATTCCTTGTGTTCAATGAGCTGTGACTATTTGCTCTTGGTAGTGGGCCTGTCTTTGGGGGAATCCAACATTTCAGTTTGAGGTTCTGACCTCCTGAGAGGACAACCTGTTAACACTGTATCTAAATCAAGAGTAAATGGGCTCTGAATGAAGGACTGAGATGCTCTCCTAAGAGAAAAACACAAGCAGAAGCTTTAGGGTTTGACTTAATTTTAAAATATGTCTTCAGTTGGGGTGCCTGGGTGGCTCAGTCAGTTAAGCATCTGACCCTTGATTTCGGCTCAGGTCATGATCTCAGGGTCATGAGACCGAGTCCCACATTGGGCTCCTTGCTGGGTGGGGTGTCTGCTTAAGGTTCTCTCTCTCCCTCTCCCTCTGCCCCTTCACCCACCCCTGCTTGCTCGCACGCACACACTCTCTCTCTCTTAAAAAAAAAAAATCTCTTTGGTCAGTTGCTTCTGTATTCTCAGCCACGTTTAGGACATTTGAAGTTGTCAAGTAGGACACTTCCATTTAAGGTGTTAGTCTATAAAGCTACATTCAGATAATAGGGATTAAAATGTTACTTTTTCTGATACATAGGAAAACCTGCTTATGAGCCACTGAACTGATTCTAGTCTAACACCCGTTCATAGAGCTCTCGCTTGGTAGGAAGGGAGCCACAGAGGAACCCTGGCTCCTCAAATGCCATCTGCGCAGCACAGGTTAAATAAGGCCTCTGGATCTCTTAGGATTAGGTTGTCACAAAGGCTCAAATAATGAGGGTTTAAACAAGACAGGTTTTCTTTTTCACTCATGTAAAAAAGTCCATATGTAGGAAGGTCAGGGCCACATAGTGGTCCCACAGTCATCAATCACCTAGGCTCCTTCCATCTTCCTGTTTGGCCATCCTTAACACATAGCTTCCATCCTCAGGCTCACTCAAGATTGTGACACAACCCTGGGAGCACCCATTCCCCCACATCTCATTATGTGCATTTTCCAGGCAGCAGGAAGAAGGAAGGACAAAGACAAAAATGGGCCACCTCCTAGCTGAGTGAGCCCCTTTAAAGGAGCTTTCCTTGAAGTCCTACCTGATGACATTCTCTTAAATTTCCTTGGTCTCCTGGCTTCAAGGAAAGCTCGGAAGTGGTGGTTTTGAAGTTGGGCACTTTGGGGGTTCTGTTGGCAAGGAAGAAAGAAGGAAAGGAAAAAGGACGAAAGGATGTAGATAGGCAACCCAGAGTCTCTACCCTGGCATCCTAGGAGCTCATGTTGTAAGATGGGTGAGACAGAGGCAGGTCACCACACGGTGTTATACACAGAACTGCGCAGAGCTTGACAGCAGCCCATGCCTGGACCACTTCAAAGTCTGTAGGCTCAGATTGTTGAAAAGGAGGATTGTTGGTGATGGTGGAAATGTCCATCTCAGCTCTTCAGTGGGAACACCAGAAGACTTTCTGGAGGATATGGGATTTTAGAAGAACATTAAAGGAAATGATGCTATCAACAGAGACCCTCTTCAGGTACTATGGGAATGGCTGGCCTAGACACATTTGCGTGATGTCACCTGTTTTTCTTGGTTCCCATTTAAAAGCATGAATGCCATTGGTCAAGGGTATTTAAAGCAATGGTTGGAAATTTGAAATGTAGTCAGTGGCTAGGGAAGGAAAGAAACTTCCTGATATCCATGAAAATCTCAAACCTGAATTAGACTCCTCATTATTATTATTTTTTTAAAGATTTTTATTTATTTATTCGACAGAGATAGATACAGCCAGCGAGAGAGGGAACACAAGCAGGGCGAGTGGGAGAGGAAGAAGCAGGCTCACAGAGGAGGAGCCCGATGTGGGGCTCGATCCCAGAACGCCGGGATCACGCCCTGAGCCGAAGGCAAACGCTTAACCGCTGTGCCACCCAGGCGCCCCTAGACTCCTCATTATTATCTATGACCATTTGACTCTCCCTGCCCCGAGAATTTTGATTATTAAATTGGGCAATATATCCTAGAAAGTCATTACTTTTTTTCTAAGATTTTATTTTTAAGTAATCTCATACCCAATGTGGGACTCAAACTCGCAACCCTGAGATCAAGAGTCGCATGCTCTACCAACTGAGCCAGCCAGGCACATTGTAGTAACCAATAGCACAAGTAATCTACCTCATGCTAACGGACTTTAAAGGAAAGCAGAGATCTTCCTTACACTCTTTTCTTTCTCTTCAGCTAAAAACACTGAGATTTAAAAAAAAAAAGATTACAAGTTATAAAATCAGCAAATTGAATCTGAAATTCTAGTTGAGTTGCTTTCTGAAGGTGTTACTTTCCTAAAGGCATTATTTGAGTTTGATTCAAAAGTCTATTTTAGAGTTTGTTGGGAACTGATGTCTGTGATAGAGTGAACAGGTTTGTAAATTTCTATCCTTGTTTAGAGCTTTATGATGTTGCATGACCTTGTTCAAGTCTTTTAAATGCCTTGAAAATTAGAGGATTGAGGCAAATGGTTTTTTCAAGTGCAAAGGTTTTGTGAATCTAGGGTTTTGTTTTTGTAAAAATATTGACTTAGCAGGTCACCCCTTTCTAGCTCTGATCACACTGCCCCTGAGACTTAATTCTGAAGCAAGCCTACAGTTGCTGAAGTCATAGACTTGTGCCTATGTCAATTCTAACAGCATTTCCACTTACGCAAACTTAGGCTCAGTCCTGATGGTTTATAAGAATATTTAAGAATCCCCAAATAGTATCCAGACATATGAAAAGGGCAAATGTTTCTTCCAACTTTGAAAGCTATTTGATTTGGGCACTTGGGACAACCTGACTCATTATTATAAGAACTTACTTGAATCAGGACTTACGCATTTCACGGAGAGTCTCTACTTCTGTTTCCCTGGGGACTGTGATCCTGCATCCTCTTTCCCTGTCCTGTTATTGTCAATCTTTCTATCCTATGAGCATGTGTGCGAGTCTCTTCCATTTTTAAAATAACTTCTTCCCGTTACATTATCTCAAATAATGCACTTCATTTTTTATCCATGAAAAGTAAGAGGGGTTTGAATGGATAATCTCTAAATTCCCTCAAACTCTAATATCCTCTTAGTCATATTATCAGGAGTCAGGACTCACTGGCTAGAGCTACAGAAAACTCTTGTGTTTCAAGTAGAAAGAAGCGTAACGAGAGATGATTAACATTTGGGCTGCAGTTCTGCAAAGGCATGTTGTGGGTGGCTGCTTCTTGTTCAGAGAAATCATAAAAGCTGAAAACTAGTATGACGTCATTCAGCAGTTTATCATCATGTGGCAGACTAACTAATAGGAGTTGTGGTTTCAGCATAACAGAACAACCGACCGTTCATGGAGGACTTGAGTGCTGTGACTTGGAGGGAGGACAGTATGAATGAGGCTCTTTGGCCACCATAGCCTCCAGACACGACCACACACCGGGCATGGTTACAGTCCTAGAGAGCTGGAAAGATTAAAATCACCATATATAAATGCTCCTACTGGGGACATCATGTTTGACCAAGTATGACAACTGATGATAAAAATGTTGGCTTTTTCTAGTAATACTTAATTAAATGGTACCTAGAGTTTTTAATAGTAATTTAGGTATATATGCCACTAGCTAAAATTTCAGATTATCTGCTGAGAGTAAGATTTAATTTGATAGGCAGGGGCAGGAGCAAAAGTTTAAGGGTCTTTGAATCTCTAAAGTGGGGTGGGTGCAGCAGACACTGGTGGTGGGGGAAGGGGGGTAGAAGAGGGCTTTTGATGAAGCTGTTAAGCTTGTCTCCCTTTATGGTGGTACTTGTAGATGCCCTCATTTGTGAGTGTGTACTATCCCTCCAGCAATGTTTGATTCACTTAAAAACTCTACGTCCTGAATACTGAAGGCTGAGACAGATTTGTGTGATGTGAGGGTGTAGGGCATAATTTATTTAATATTTTCGAGGAGATTCAGAACTGACAAATAAGATCTTAAATCCCCAAAGATGTAGCATAAAAAGTGATTGTGGGTTGGCAGAAGAGACCATACGCACACTGTCTCTATTACATTACGGTTTCCAACTTAATTAAACAAAGATACAAAACATAATTGGCTGGTCATCTGCTAAGTCATTCTGCAAAGGTGTTGCCTTGGCTACAGCTATAACCAAATTAAGGCCATAGTCAACAAGATGGTACGCATGTTGGACCATTGAGACAGTAGATAGGGCCCTGTACCATTTTCTTGAGCACACATGCAGAGTAGCTTTGTGAGCCTCTGCTGGGCCTGTCCCTCTGCTGCCTTGCATGGGATGCACAGGGCTGCTGCCCCTTGGCAACTCTGAATGGGAGCCTTGGAATACCAGATGGATGCCCAGTGGCAGGCCTGGGAATTACATTAGCTTTATCTGTGCAGCGATGGTGCTGGCATTTTGCCTCACCTTTCACAGCAAAGGACATCCAGCAACACTCTCCTGGGAAGCAGATTAACTTCTGTGAGTCACTGCTTTTCCATCTCATTTATGATTCATGACCTGGGCTATATTTTTAGCTTGTATTTATTTGGGTCTGAGAAGTGGGCTGGGTGGAAGTGTTGTTTGGAAACTTATGGAAGAATGAGGAGAAATTGACATCACACGTAAGCTTAAGTAGCCTGAAATTTGTTTACAATCATCAGACATTCTGTAAACATTTATTGAGATCCTACTATGTGCCATGTACTGTGCCAGACTGTAAAAATGCAAGTAAATGAGACCCAGCTTCTGCCCACCAAGAGCCCACTGCAATGTGTGGGCAGACAACTAGCTTGATAATAGATGTACTCAACTTCTGCCTATACTCCCAGCTGTGTCTCTGGATTTTAGTCATATTGAAGTCTTTGGTGTTTTTGTGTACCCTTTCTCCTTTTTTTTAAAAAAATTAATTTTATTTAAATTAATTCATTAACATGTAGTATATTATTAGTTTCAGAGGCAGAGTTCAGTGATTCATCGGTTGCATTTAACACCCAGTGCTCATTATATCACGTGCCCTCCTTAATGCCCATCACCCAGTTACCTCACCATCCCCCCTCCTCCCCTCCAGCAGCCTTCAGTTTGTCTCCTACAGTTAAGAGTCTCTTACAGTTTGTCTCCCTCTCTGATTTTGTCCTATTTCCCTCCATTCCCCTATGATCCTCTGTGCTGTTTCTTATACTCTACATATGAGTGGAATTGTATGATAATGGCCTTTTTCTGATTGACTTATTTCACTTAGTATAATCCACATCTTTGCAAATGGCAAGATTGCATTCTTTTTGATGGCTGAGTAATATTCCATTGTATATATACTACATCTTCTTTATCCATTCATCTGTCGATGGACATCTGGGCTTTTTCCATAGTTTGGCTGTTGTGGACATTGCTGCTATAAACATTGGGGTGCCAGTGCCCCTTCGGATCACTATGTGTGTATCCTGTGGGTAAATACCTAGTAGCAGCACCCCTTATTCTTGCCCTTACTTGTTGGGCATACCATGTTCATTGCCTGGAAATCTCTCCTCCAACCTCTCCTTAGTTGTCCTTCATGACTCACACCAGCATCCCTTCTTCTGAAAAATCTTCCTTGATTCCCTGGGCCTGGGGTGGAGCCCCCACTTACACATTCCCATAGCACCTTGCATCCCAGTGTTTATCACACTCCTATGAAGAGTAGTCTTGTTTGCGTTCCTTTCATGGTAGTTGAGACTTACTCATCAGCTCCCCAAAAATAGGAGGCTGGTGGAACTGAAGAGGTTTGGGAAGAACAGCGTTGTTATTCCAGGACAATCACTATCATTTGCTGAGCCCTTTCCATGTGCCAGTCACTGTGCTCAGCTCCACACGTGCATTACCACATTTATTACCTCGTAATAACCCTATCAAACAGGTGAGTTATTATCCCTATTTTATAGATAAAGGTGAGATGGGATGTAAAGTTATTTGCCTCACGTTTCACAGTCAGTACATGCAAAGCTGAGATTCAAACACACGCCTGCCTGACTCTTAAAACGCATGCTCCTAGACTCTGGCATATTCCTTCTCCACTTTCGTGGTTACCGTATCCGTCACGATAGACGAGGTCATTCTGTTAACAAGCAATCCGAGCTTTCCAGGGGCTTAGACAACAGAAGCTTCTTTCTTTCTTTTTTTTTTTTTTTAAATATTTTATTTATTTATTTGACAGAGATGGAGACAGCCAGCGAGAGAGGGAACACAAGCAGGGGGAGATAAAGGAGCCTGACGTGGGGCTCGATCCCATAATGCCGGGATCACGCCCTGAGCCAAAGGCAGACGCTTAACCGCTGTGCCACCCAGGCGCCCCCAGAAGTTTATTTCTTGTTTATACCATGTATCCACAGCAAATTGCGTGGGGCCTCTACCCTGTGTTATTCTCCCTCAGGGACCTGGCCTGAGGTCTCCAATTGCAAGAGAAGGGATCTGTGAAAAAGCACTCTCAAAGTGATCGTCCATTTGAATATTATTGGCCAAATCAGGCGCTGCACCCAACTTCAAAGGGGCAGGAGAAGTGTAATCCTACTATGTGCTGGGAAGGCAAAAAATTGGAAATAATTGTGGAACAGCCCCAATAACTCCCACATATACAAAGAAAGGAGTGGGGGAAGTAGATGAATGAAGACAAAAGGGAAGGATAAAGTGTCCAGAGGAATGAAGGTCTTCGGGGATTAAGAAAAAGCTTGCTTTTTAAACCATAGGTCTCTAGTTAAACGGCTGTTGGGATCAATTATTCAGTCGTTCTTCCTGTAAGCAGCACGGTTAAGACTTCTCTTCTGAATGTATTAATGCTTCGACACAACCTGGGATTTCACTGGGTCCATCAGGAGAGTGCAGTCAATTAGTATTACAAAAGCAGCTAATCTGAGTAGGGCCAGGATTCCAATTCTCATTTTTATTATGAGGAACTAGTCCCGCCACTTCAGAGACTTTCTCCAAGAACAATAGAAAACAGGATTCCCAGTCTCCTAGGATTAGACCTCCACGGTGACAAAAAAATCTCTTAGATGTTACTTAGGAGGCGGGACACAGTGCTAACACTTGCTCCTCCCCACAAGGGACTTAGCGTAAAGCTATTGGGTGCAGCTTTTGAATCTCAATAAACATTAAAACTGAATATTAGATACAGGGCCCTTTAAGAGTTTCTGCAAAGAGCACATTGAGAATATTTTGGTCAAGGAAAATCCATCTGTGTATGATGCAGTTCCTGTTTTTCAAGAACACAAAGGGTGATTGACGTGGTGTGGAAGGAAGCACAGTACTGTCTTAGGTGCTGGATGCAGCAACCATGCTTCAAGCCACTATGAGATTACAGATGATATAGACATCTGCCACCTACAGAGGATGGCCGGCCTTACCACTCTCTTTCTCTTGAAGAAAAAAAAAATTGAACGAACAAATCTAGATTCAGGCTTTTGAACCTGGAGCAGAAGAAGGAGCTTTCATCAGGATAGATGTTTGGATTTTTAAAAACATATTCAATTCAATCAATTAAAGTATATTTTGAGGGGCTGTCGTCCGCCAGTAGTATTCTGGGTGCTGCGGATAGAGCAATATCAGCTCTTTGTTACTTTTAATGAGGGTTTGGGTGGATGGGTGGAAGAGAGATTCAGTGTAGTGTCTTCAATCTGGAGTGTTCAGTTTCCTGAATTCATTTTCATTTTAAGTATCTCCCCAGGCTGTACCCATCATGGAGCATGGGGCGCTTCAGGGTGGTAAGCGTCATGGGGAAAACTCCTACCTGACCCAGGTACCGTGGGGGAATTGCTGTCAGCAGATGCCTCGTCAATAGGAGTTCATTATTACGTACTATCTGGTACTTCTGAGAGATGCTGGGCTTGGAGTCTTGCCTAGATGGCCAACTTCTCCAGGTCAGGGAGATAACATGGACTATCACAGCATTGAGCACAAAGAGGCCTGCTTTCTTCTCCATTAACCAGCGCTATGGCCCTTGAGCAGAGCACCAAACCTCTGAGAATCAGTTGTTCCCACCCATAAAAGGAGTGTCAGACCCTTTCTCAGGGCCTGTTACAATTTATTGCAAGGATCGAAGGAGATAATAGTTGTAAAAAGAGACACTGGAGGGGCGCCTGGGTAACGCAGATTAAGCGTCTGCCTTCGGCTCAGGGTGTGATCCCGGTGTTCTGGGATCGAGCCCCACATCAGGCTCCTCTGCTATGAGCCTGCTTCTTCCTCTCCCACTCCCCCTGCTTGTGTTCCCTCTCGCTGGCTGTCTCTATGTCAAATAAATAAATAAAATCTTAAAAAAAAAAAAGAGAGAGACATTGGAAATCTCTGTGTCAAAGCTCGTGGTCACATAGGGTGGCTCTTCTGGCCTTGACCAGCTGCAGAAAGAGCTGCCCATGTCTGCCCGCATGTGGGTGTCAAGTTATTCCTGGGAGAGCTCGTGGCCCTCCCAAAGTTCAGCCTGCTTTTTGCCACAGGGATGACCTCCAGCTTAGTGACTGTGTCTGTGCTCAGGTCTGTAGGCAGAGATGAAACCTCTCTCAGTTCAAAAAAATCCCCATGTGTAGGGGTTGTGGATGGGAGTAGGACTGTTGGTATGTGACCCTGCATGGCTGCCCCGTGTGGCGCAGAGGGTTGTCATACTTTCTGTGCCCATGGCTCCCCGGTACTTTTTCCAGACAAATTGGAAGGTTTCTTTGGCCAGTTGTAGATAGCTCATATCCCAGTGTATTAGAGTGTCATCAAAGTGCCAGCCCGGCCAAGATCTTTATTGTTTATCTGGGCTTCCGGCACTCAAGACATTCAATTTGCAGGATCCTGCATTGCCCACTGCTGTCAAAGAGAAACTTTTCTTCTGAATCAATTTAAAACTTCCCTTATTTAATTCTAAAATTCCCCGGGAGATGATAGCTAAGACATTATCAGCTCTGCTCGCCTTGGAGGGACTTTAAAACAGCAGATGTTTTCTCCATCTGCTGTGGGCAGAGGAGTCCGCTTAGTTGGGAAAGAGCATAGGAGGTGAGGGTGGTCCAGGGCCCAGCTTTGCCCCCTTCACAGCCCTGCTCTGGCTTGGGCAGGAACTCTGCAGAGGCAGCTGTTGCTTTCGGAAAAACAAGCAGAACACACAACTTAATTTTAGAAGATTTCATCTTTGTAAACAGTGAGCACTCAGGGTTGAAGTGAGTTGGTTGCCGAGATCCTGGGTGGGAATGAATGAACAATTCCAGATATTCAGGCCATTGAATCTGGAGCAGGAGAAGGAGCTTTCAGCAGGGTAGATGTTTGGATTTTTAAAAATATATTCAATCTCACAAAGTGTGTGTGTGTGTTTGAAGTATACTTAATCAAAGTGTATGGTTTTGAGGGCTACTGCCTGCCAGGTGGTATTCCAGGTGTGCAGGGCAAAGCGGTCTCGGCTCTTTGCTACTAAGGTTCTAGTGTGGGGAGACAGACAACAAACAAACAAATACGCGATGCTGTCAGCAGTAAGTGCTCTCAAGAAAAAGACAAGGGAGCAGAGAAGGGTAGAGCGAGGGAAGGTGTCCACTGCTCTCTGCTCTTGGTTGCACGTTTCACAAGTGCTACAGGATGACTCTAAGCTAAGTCCGTCTTCGCCAAGACCACTTGTGCCTCTTCCACCGAGGCCTGTCTTCTTGTGTGTCTCACTGATCTCCCTGGAAACTGGCTCCCCAATATTGCTCCCTGCTCCAGAGGAGCGGCACTGCAGCCCCATCCTCTCCCTGCCCCGGTTTTCATTAGATTGTTGCTCAATAAACGGGGAAGGACCTTCCATTCCCTTCTTGTACGACACACATACTGACTCAAAGCTGACACAAAGAGGCCTTCGACCAGCTTCCCTTCAGGATTATTTTAACTGGCAACATACCCCTTTAAGAAGGAACACGTTACAGATGGTCCAGTTAGGATGCAGGTTATTTTGAGACTTCCTGAATATCATTTCTTGGCTACTTCTTTCAAATAAATCATTTATTGCACTGTAAGAGGTGCTGGGGATAATGATGACTAAGACTCACTCCTTGCCCTTGAGAAGCCCACAGTCCAGCTGCAGGCGTAGACATTTAAAAAGATAAATTGCAGCACCACTGGGTGAGTGCAACCTTGGAGTATGACCAAGATGCTCTGGGAGCCCAAGGGAAGAGCAATGAACTCTGCCTCAAGAGTGCTGAAGAGGAAGTCAAGCAACTTTAATGATTTCTGATGCCTCATTTATTCATTATCCATCCATTCGACTGTATTTCCTGCATAGTTTACATCCGGGTCACACGCTGCCTTGCAGACACTGTTTGTTTGGCCTGTTATTGTTGCTTGGTAACAGGTTTATTGAGATGTAATCTGCATACCATACAAGTCACCCATTTAAGGTGTGCATTTCAATGGTTTTTTAGTATATTCGCAGGGTTGAGCCAATACCTCCAATTTTAGGACATCTTTATCAACCCCAAAGGAAACTCTGGACCCTTCAGCAGTCACATCCCATCCCCCCAAACTTTCTAGCCCTGCCTTCTAGCTCTGTAGGTTTGTCTACTCTGGACATTTCACACGCATGAAATCATGCGACATATGGTCTTTAGTGCCTGTCTTCTTTCACTTAGATAATATTTTCAAGGTTCATTTATGTTGTAGCATGTCTCGGTACTTTGTTCCTTTTCATTGCCAAATATTTTTCCAATGCATGATGTGTCCTTTTTATCGATCCTTTCATCAGTTGATGGATACTTGGTGGTTTCTACTTTTTGGCCATTATGAATAATGCTGCTATGAACATTTGGGTGCCAGATTTTGGTGCGGACATATGTTTTCAGTTTTCATGGGTATTTATCTAGGAGTGGAATTGCTAGGTCATATGGTAATTCTAAATTTAACTTTTTGAGGAATTGCCAAGCTGTTTTTCCTAGTGATTGCACCATTTTACATTCCCACCCTGTATCAGGGTTCCAGTTTCTCCACATCTTTGCCAACACTTGCTATTTTGGGTTCATTTGTTTTTTAAATGATGGCCATCTCAGAGGGCATGAAGTGGTATCTCATTGTCATTTTGCTCTGCATTTCCCTAATGATGAATGGTACTGAGCATCGTTTTGTGTGTTTATTGGCCATTCATATATCTTCGTTGGATAAATGTTTATTCAGGTCTTTTGCCCACTTTTAAAAGTGGGTTATTTATCTTTCTATTATTGAGTTGTAAGAGTTTTTATATATTCTGGATCCAAGTCCATTATCAGATATATCATTTGCAAATATTTTCTCCCATTTTGTGGGTGGTCTTTTCGTTTTCTTGATAGTATCCTTTGAAGCACAAAAATATTTAATTTTTATGAAATCCAATTTATCTATTTTTTTATTAGCTTGTGCTTTTGCTATTATATCCAAGGTCCTGATTTTTGCCTCTTTCCTTTTATCATTTTAACTCTAATACATAGGTCTTGGATCCATTTTGAGTTTATTTCTGCATACGGTATGAGGGATGGGGTCCAGTTTCATTCTTTTTTTAATGTAGATATTCAGTTGCTCCAGCACCATGTGTTGAAAAGACTGTCCTTTCCCCTTATGAATTATTTTGGCATCCTTGTCAAAAATCAGTTGACAGTAAACATGAGGGTTTATTTCTGGGTTCTAATTCTGTTCCTTTGATCTGTGTGTCTTTTTGCTGTGCCACACCTGTTTTGGTTGTGTTGCTGGGTAGTAAGATTTGAAATTGGGACATGTGAGTCCTCTAACTTTGCTCTTTCTCAAGACCGTGCTGGCAATTCTGGGCCTCTTGAATTTGCTTTTGAGTTTTATGAGCACCTTGTCAATTTCTGCGAAGAAGCCATCTGGGATTTTGATAGGAATTTAGTTAATTCTGTAGATTAGTTTTGAGAGATTTTAGTTTTGCTACCTTAACAACATAAACTCATCTGCTCCATGAAGGTGGGTGTCTTTCCATTTATTATGATCTTGAATTTCTTTCAACAATATTTTATAGTTTTAGAAGTATAAGTTTTGCATTTATTTTGTTAAATTTATTTGTAAATATTTTATTCTTTTTGATTTTATCACAATGGAATGGTTTTCTTAATTTCATTTTGGATTGTTCATTGTGACCTGTTTGGTTTTATAATGAGGAAAACTTAACAGATAAAGTCTGACTTCTGACTTCTCTTGAAAAATCATATCTGGTTTTCCAAATAGCAACAAAGGACTTGAGTGAGTAGTTTCGGTTCTGTTCTTCTTTTAGGCCATTTTGTTCTGAGTTTGTCCTCATCTGGCTACTTTCTTGTATGTGGATTAATTCACTCATTAATATCATAATTGTTAAGCACTCAGTTTTTGACCTTTATGATTGTTCTTTTGGGAAATCTAAGTTAGGTGAGACTTAGTTTGAATAAGGGATCAATATTATCTAAATCTTTAATATGATTATTTTTATATACACACCCTATCCTTTCTTAAAAGTTATTCAAGCCGCATCTTACTCATTCATCTCAGGAACATTGGTGAGCTAGGCTCCACGCTGAGGATACAAAGAAGAAATAGACACCATTTTTGCTTTAAAAGAGATACATGTGCATTGATAAAAAGTGCCATGTGGGCAACTAGAGTTTTATAAAAGGTCTGCTAGTAGTCCGTAGAGTGTGCAGAGGAGGGCTTAGGAAAGGGAGTGTGGTTAAGACTGTGGGGAAGGAAGGGGGAGAAGAGGAGAGGATTCATGAAAGAAGTGACCTTTGCATGATGATGGTTGGGACCTTGTCCACGAAGTTAAGAAAGCTGGATCTTTTCCCGGGGATTCTTGGACCACCTGCAGCAGAATCACCTGAGTGCTTGTTAAAATGCAGTTCCTCAGACCTACTGAGGCAGAATCCCTCAGAACCCAGGAATCTGTTTTTTAAAATCTGCTTTTTAAGTTTCTTTGGTGATTTTGAAGTTCTATAAAGTTTGAGAAGCTCTGTTTGAGGATGGGGCCCTATAAAGATTTGTAGGTGGGAATGGAGTAGGTAGGATGGAGTCATATCATGCCAGACCTGAGTTTCAGTAAGGTGTTAGCGGCATTGGGAAAGGCAGATTCAGAGGGTGGGACACCAGAGACTCTCTTCTTGTGAGGATTATGTTTAAAAGTCAGCACTAGGGTGAAACTCAGGTAGAGTAAAGAATACTCTGGGCAGTCCCTAAAATCTCCCACGTCTGTGCACTTGGACCGTCAAAGATCAGAATCAGTGTCTTATGTTTTTGTTTATATTTACAGGGAGGTCTCCTTTCCCTGGGGCCATTGAGGTCAAGTTCTAATTTGGAGAGTAGGGCTTGGGGCTACAGGGTAGGACAAAGAGATTGATCTCTTGCTTACTGCCAGCCAAATGAATATGGTTCTTTTCAGGTACATTGAATGTGCATATGATGCAGTTGAGAGGCAGAGTGCCCAAAAGAGGATGGTAAAAGTTGGGGCAGGGTATGGAGTTGAGGGAGGAAGACAGAACAGATCCCAGAGGTGATACGGAGCTTGAATTGGCAGGGTTTGGCCCCTGGTTCAATGAGGGATTTGAAAGAAGGGGAAGAGTTGAGTTTTCTGGCTCATGTAACTAGGTGGCTGATGATACTGTTGCTTGAGATCAGAAATGTAAGTAGAGGAATGATTCGGATATACTGAATTTGTGATGTAAGTGGAATGACTATTCATGTGATTATACTGGTCTGTAGTGTGCAAAAGAACTT
Source organism: Ailuropoda melanoleuca (assembly GCF_002007445.2). NCBI lineage: Eukaryota > Metazoa > Chordata > Mammalia > Carnivora > Ursidae > Ailuropoda > Ailuropoda melanoleuca. The sequence goes on from NC_048222.1 coordinate 56,803,802, forward strand.
GGGTTGAAAATCTCTGTGTCATCAGCACCCAGGTAATAATTGTAGGCATACGTGGTAGAGATTGACTTTATTGGGTGGGAATAGAACTTGGGCATCAGAATTTTCTAAGCTTCCCTGGTGATTCTAAGATGCGGTCAAGGTTGAGAACCAATGGTATAGTGTGAGAGGAGAAGAAACCATTGTTTAAAGAAAAAACAGGGGTAAAAATAAGGAACTAGCAAAGGAGCCTAAGAAGGAACAGTCAGAGGATGAAGATGAGGAATCAGAGAAAAATGCGCTCATGAAAGCCAAGCAGGGAGAGAGGGTCAGAGGAAAGACAAAGAGGTGAGTAGAGGTCAGCAAGGTCAATGCCCCAGGTAGGTAAACCGGAAAACAGAAACAGTTCCTTCGAGTAGACTATGGTAAGGTAGTTGGTTTGCTCAGGGAATTTCAGTACAGTTTTGAGGACAGAACTACTATAGTGAGTTGAGGCATGAGTAGAAAGAAAGGAAGGGCCTATCCCTGAAGCCTTTTCTTGAACGATATTCCCCTGTACTCCTAGCACGGGGACAGGCACATTCTAAGAAAGGAATACTGTATACCACAGAAAAAAAGGGAGTTGATCCTACTTAATAATTAATGAAATGTGCTTCCTAGAGGTTAAGGTAGGCTTTATTTAAATTTTAAACCCTATAATAGTACTACCGACTTATTTTTAAAAAAATAAACAATATAAAAGTGTAAAGTAAAAAGTAAAAGCCTGCCTCTCTCCCATTCCCCGAAGTAACCCCAGTTACCTTTCTTACCAGTTTCTTATATGTCCTTCAGACATTCTTTCTGAGGATATAAGAATATATATCCTTTTTCTTTAGGTGATATGGTCAAAATCATTCTGTAAAAGAGCTAGTATGAGAAATTCTCATAAGCTAGCTATCATTCCTCCTCTCTGAAAACCCCAGTAATTTCTTCAAAGCCCAAGATACACACAGCTATGAATACGCTGTTCACCTCTCCCTGGGAGCAAGTGGTTGAAGCTCAGACTGTACAAAAATATTATTGCTGCCTTGGGGCATGAAGAGAGAGCATGAGCTTGGAGTTAGGTAAGCTGTCTGTCAGGTGCTGAATAGGAAGGTTGTCTGAATACTGCCGAGCTCCACTACTTTCTCACCATGCTTGTATGCCTCTAATAAAGGTCTTTGGTGTCCTCCCAGGGTCAGGAATTAGGGAGTGTCTTCTGTCTCATGTGCCACCTCCTGTGGTCCCCAGAAGAAGCCAGATTCATCCTGCTCTCACCACTGTGGCCCCCAGGCTCATCTCATTGTTACCCACTTCAGTAGACCAAAGAAAAAGTCAGTGGGAGCCAGCTCAGTGACCCTTTCTGTTTTTTCTTTTCCTGTTATACAAGGCTTACACACAGAGTCACAGAAATGGGCTACAGACTCTGGAATAAACCCTGATTCAGTCTCACTGAATAAATGAAACTGAGCCAGGCACTTCCCTTTAATAGACTTTAATATCTTCATCTATTAAATGGAATTACCAGTAATGACTAAACTCTTAGAAAGGAAAGAAATAATCTCTTTCATGATTCTCTTATACTTATGAGGCTGGTTTTTTTTCCTTTCTTTTTCTTTTTCTTTTTCTTTTTATAATGTAGGCTCCACACCCTGTGTGGAGCCCAACGTGGGGCTTGAACTCATGACTGAGAGATCGAGACCTGAGCTGAGATCAAGGGTCAGATGCTTAACCGACTGAGCCACCCAGGTGCCCCTGAGGCTGGGTTTCTTTTCTTTTCTTTTTTTTTTTTTTTAAGATTTTATTTATTTATTCGACAGAGATAGAGACAGCCAGTGAGAGAGGGAACACAAGCAGGGGGAGTGGGAGAGGAAGAAGCAGGCTCATCGGAGGAGCCTGAAGTGGGGCTCGATCCCATAACGCCGGGATCACGCCCTGAGCCGAAGGCAGACGCTTAACCACTGTGCCACCCAGGCACCCCGAGGCTGGGTTTCTTAAGAACAGAGACCATATCTTATCCAGATCCACGTTTAATAAACGAGTGAGAGGTATTGTCGTTTCCAGTTTATACCTAAATCAACAAACCAAATTTCTCCTTCCTTAGGCATTGACATTCAACCACTGTCTGCTTATGTGGTCATCAGGTACCTAGACAAAGAAATGGTTGGATTATTTTTATGCTCTGCCCTCTCCCTGCTTCCTCATAGCAATGGTTTCTGGGTGAAATGGACTATGTGAGTTAATGGGAAGACCAAGTCCATTCTGGGCTTCAGGTTAATTGTGAAAAATCGAGCACTGATTCCCTCCTTTCATTTTGCTCAGAGTGGCTTTCTCAACACCTACCCACGGCGAAAGGGGAAATGTACTCATTGTCATATCACCTCAGGCATGACTCATTTCTTCAGAAACTTCGGTTTATCACACTGAGGCTGGCAGAAGGTGTCACCTGTGCCACTACTGGCAGTTGGGCGTGTGGAGCAAAACAGAGGTTCCAGGGAAGGCAAGGGGATTGGAAGCAACGCCTGGGTCTGTCTTAGAAGGAAGTAGATGAGGTGGTTATTGCATGAAGTGTGAGCAAGAAGAAAGCCTTGGAAGAGTCTCTCTCTTCCTGTTCTCTGTCTCTCCACTGAAAACCTTTCCTCACTGAAATTCCACCATTGGTGATTCGTTTCACTGGGCTGAGAATTGCCCCCACTTTGGCACTCTCCCTCACATGGGTGTTGAGCCTCATTGGCCTTGGAACGTCTCTGTCCAACTGACTCTCTTTGCCTCTTTTCCCGTTCCTGTCAGATATGCAGCCTGCTGTCCCTTCCTTTTAAAGTCCCCACCATCAACTTTATCATCCAGGGCTCTCCCCACCCACTGCCACTAGACTGCCTGAGGAGGAGACCACGTTCTCCCCAGACTCCCACTTCACTACAAAACCTCTTCTATTTAGGTTGTTTGTTGCCAATCTCTAAGATGGGGACTAACAAAAATAACAAACAGAGGAAATGACAGAGAAATGCAGAAGTCTTCCAAAGGTATCATCCTGGCTTATAGTTCCGGAGTCTCCTTCTGAGTCCTCATTTCCCCTGTACGCCTCGTTTATTCCCCAGGATGAGAGACAGCCAAACCTTCACATCCCTCCATAGCTTCTCTCCCTTGCCTCATTTTAAAGAGACTGTTGGAGTTGAACAATAGAAGCTTTATTCATTCCTCCAACTAGTATTTATTGAGTAACAACATGTCCCAGGTGCTGAGAATACAGTATTGATCATAATGTTTGCAGTCAAGGGACTGAAGACAAGCAGTAAACAAGCAAGCTAACAAGTAGGCTTGATAATCAGTGGCATGAAGGTGACAGTGAGGGCTGTGATGAAGGGTGACAGGAGGCAGTGATATTTAAATTAAAACCTAAAGGATGAGAAGAAGTCCGTCCCGGAAAGAGATGGGGGAAGAGCAAGGCAGAACCGGAGAGGGGAAGGGGCAAGTGTTAAGGCCCTGTGTTTGGAAGGAGTTGGGTGTACTTGAGGAAGAGAGAGAAGGCCGATGTGGCAGCAAAATGTATGGGGGAGAATGACACAGATGAAGTTGGGGGGTAGGCAGGGGCCAGAAAACACAGGGTCTGGGGTGTATAACAGCATGTTTGTTTTGATAATAAATGCCAGGGGTTTTAAACAGTTGAGGGGCATGGTCTGATGTGTATTTTTGAAAAATCACTCTGGCAGAAAATGTAGGGAAAATTTAGGTGTTTGTTTACATTTTCAAAAAGTGTGCCTTGATGGGCTGGTTAGTATCACCTCATCTTAACTTGATGATTTACCATTGAAGAGAAAGATGATACCCACGTCTGTACTGACAAAGCCTCCTGTGGGAATTGAAAGTGTAGCCCAGACCCGTACCCCACCTGTGTGGGGAGTTCATTCTTTCCAGGGTGAGGGGTGCAGGAAACAGAGGGGTACAGGAAATGGGAGAAGATACTGAAGGTAGGAGAAGCTGGAGCAGCCAGTGAGGATGTGAAAACAATCTTTTTAATGCACCTCAACATGAAGCTTGGGCCTTTGGAATCTCCTTTCCTGATAGTTCTGAGATGAGCTTTCTACTATATCCCCTAAATCTAGATTTCCTTTCCTAATAACTCTTAATGGATTATTGAACAGAACTCTCTAGACATCACTCACTTCCTAGTTGTATCTTGACTTTGGGAAGTTAAGCATGATTGGGATGACATAAAGTGTTCAAAAATGTTTGTGTGTGTCAATACTAGAGACCCAAAAGGAGTGTGACAGACGAATCCGACTAAAAGTCGGCATGATGTCCTGGCCAGTGTGCTCTCCCTGCACTAGGCTCGAGGCAACATTTAGGAGGCTGACTTGCCATTAGGATGCTAACTCTACAGAATTGCCCAGAAATACTATAAGAAGTGTCTGGGGAGGCACCCCCCGGATCCTGCCATCTTTCCACGGTGCTTTTGCCATTTCCAAGCAGAGGGAGGCTGGAAGGCTTCCAAAGGAAAGCTAAACAGGAAGCATATAATTTCCCAGGAGCTGACAGATCACTTTCAATCAGACCGCTTGGCTCTCATAGCATTTCCGAGCTCCTTCTCAGAGAAACACTCTCCCTCGTCAGCTAAGGCTCTGCTAAGAGGATTTACTCCCACGGCCTCACTTGGCAAAGCTACACAGAAGACTACTAAGTCTGCATCCCTAGGCTTCATTCTTCTCCATCATTCCAGAATCCAGTTTTCAACTGCAGGTTTGTCATTTCCTGGATACCCCACCAATGTCTTTCAGTCAACGGGTCCCAAACCAACTCATCATCTTCCCCTCTCCTGGTTTTCCTGTTGCTGTTAATGGAATCACTGTTCCCTCTGCTACCCTGGCTGGAAACATCTGAGTCATCCTTGACTCATCCTTGTCTCTTACTCTCTAGATCACATCAACTGCCGAATCATGTAGTATCTATTTCCGTGATGCCACTTGAATTCATCCCCTCCTTCCTATTGCCGCCATCTCTCCTTGGTGTGGGCTCTCATTACTTCCCCCTCGACAGGAACATCCTCACTTTTCCCCTCACTAATAAGCCACCTCCGTACTGCTACTGACATAAGGCTTCTCACACACAGACCGACCACATGGCTCTCGTACCAGCAGCCCGCCGTGGTTCCCACATTAAATATAAACTGTCTTTTCACTTGTAAGGCACCATTCCTTTTCTAATACTCCATGTTCAAGGGAAATTTACTAATTTCTGGCATAGGGCATGACTCTTTTTTCCTTTCTTGAACCCTCTCAATGAATGATCTCGTGGAAAAGTAAGATCTTCTTATATGACCAAATTCTGTATTTATGCAGTTACATGCTTGTTTTTTCTCCTTAGAAGAGTCACTGTTGCGTGTTATTTGCCTCACATAACATTGGAGCACATGCATGTACCCGGCGCTGTTCACCCATGTGAAAAAATTTAACTTTCATAACAACTCTAATTGTATCCTCCATTTTGTCATTGACAAAACTGAAGTGCAGAGAAGCTGAGTAAAATGCTGAGCTTCCGTTACTAATAAGTGACAGAGCCAGGATTCAAATGCACACAGTCTAGCCCCAGAGCCTGTGCTCTTAACCACAGAACTCACATCATCTTTGTTACCTGCCTTCCTGATATCATAGTTGGGATTTAGCTAACGTTTTATAATTGAACTGAGGCGTAGGGCATGTGTCCATTAATGGTCAGAAATATCAACGGTAGACTGAGGGTGCCAGTGTAAGTTGATATCAGGAGCTGACTTAAGGTGTTTCCCAGGACATCACTGTGAAGACGAGAAACATCATTGTGCTATTTTTTTCCTACTTATTCTTTTTTTTTTTTTTCCTATTCCAGTACATGGGCTGTATTGAAGTACTGCAGTCAATGAGGTCACTGGATTTTGGAATGAGAACCCAAGTTACAAGGTAAGAGAAAAAAAAATGGGAGAGGCTTTTCGGGCTGTAGTTTAAAGTCAGAATAGTTTCTCCCTGTAGGAATTTCATGCAAGCCTTTAAAGTCACCATGGGCTTTTACTTATGGCTGGAAGGTAGAACGTAGCCCCGTGACCTTGGATGAGGGGCTCATCATGTGAAAGATTTCCCAAAGGTGTGGTGGAGCGTCTGCATTCCATATAAGAACTGAGAAGATGATGCAGTCATAGAAATACCCGGTTTTCCAGGTGCCTAAGTATTTACGAGCATGCCTAGATATTAACATTACAGAAGGTCAGACCTGTTGAAGAAGCGGCTGAAAAGAAGACCAGGGAAGAACTTTCTGTATCAGAAAGCCCAAGTTCTCCCCATTTATGAGGCATAGAACCTGCTTGCTCCTTGTCTGAGTCTGTCTACTCTGTGTACAGTGAGCTGTGTGGAATTGAACCAAGGGAGCCTTACCCAGCATAGGGGAAGAACCAAATTCATTATTATACAGAGCACAAGTCAGAAGCAGATGTACGAGGCATGGGCCATTAAGGTCGAGTTCAAGGCAAGAATGGAGAAAGGAACAAGCAAGTGCCCAGACTGGTAACTGGAGAATTGTGAGGTGAGAGGACTGGGTTGATGTGAGTGACTCAGGATGAAGCCTCGAACATCTTTTGTACGTGGTGTCACCGTGTTTTTCAGGGACAAGCCACAGTGCCCATCTGCATCTGTGGTTGCAGGCCACCCTTTCCAAAGGTGAATGTTCTCATTATGAAGTCAGGATAACTCTTCCTAATGCTCATCCCATGAAATCGTAGGCCTGGGAAAAGTGTCCTGTGGTTCCGAGTTTTGGGGAAAGGAATCACACTGCTCTTCAGGAGAGCGGCAGTATATAAGAGAGTATTAAAAACCCTGAGAAGTCCTGTGTGGCAGTTAAAAAAATTCTATCTCAAGATTGTCTAAACTTATTTGGTCCCAGAATCCTTTTTTTTCATGTAACATAAATGAACATCCCACGTATCCCTAGGGTTCCATGAAATGCACTCTAGGAAATGCTATTTTGGACTCACTAGGATGCATTCTAATCTGTCTTCCCAAATTTCTCACCAACCCCCAGTATTCCCTATGGGGCCACACAGGTGAAATCTAATTCTACTTCTTTTGTACTCTTGGTGGCTGCCCCAGTTCTGGGCACATGGAGAAGGCTCAGTGGAGATTATTGAATAAACGCATGGTTCCACCTGATTACCTCCTGGGATTTGGAGATAGCTGCATTTCTTCTCTTCTGAGTTTTCTCTTTCCCATTCTTAGTCCCTTCAACTATTATGCAGGTGGCCTCGTGTCTAGATGGCTTTCTCCCCTATTAGTCCTCCTTTGGATGTGTCCAGGCTTTATTTTCATCCCAATGATCCTTAACCTGGAGAAAACCCTTTCTCCAATCCTGAGCAGATTACAGATGGAAGGAAGAAGGTAGCTACCACAGGAGTCTGGAATGGGGACACAGGACGAAAGAATGCCCACTGTCCTTACACAAGAATGACTGATTTTTGTGTTCATTCATCTACTCATTGTCTTTCACTCCAATATTAATGGAGTGCTCAGTAAGTGCCTGAAGCTGTTCAAGAATTGAGGGTGCAAAAGCCTCTGACCTCATGGAGTTTATGTTCTAGCTGGGGAAACAAGGCTATAGCAAGGAAACAAATAAGTATACAAAATAGTGTCGTGTAGTAATAAGTGCCATTACCGTCATAGTAAAGCAGGGTAAGGGGATAGAGACATAGGGGGTGGGCTTTTATTTTTTTATTTTTAAATTTTTAAAAAATTTGTGTATAGTTGACACACCATGTCACACTAGTTTCAGATGTGCAACATAGTGATTCAACTTCTCTATACTTTATGCTGTGCTCACCTCAAGTGTAGCTACTATCTGTCTAGGGACTGAGCTTTTAAATTTTATTTCCTAGCTATAAAAATACTGTATGGTTACTTAGAGCATTTGGAAAATACAGGAAAGTATGAAAAAAAGAAAATCGCTCATAATCTCACCTAAGATAATGTCTACCAACATTTTGTGTTTTGGAATACCTTCCCGGTCTTTTTCATACACAAACATACAATGATTTTTGTAGAAAAATCTGGAAAATAGTTGATACTCCTTCTATCATCTTGAGCATATCCCTGTTGCTAAATATTCAAAACTATCATTTATTGTAATAAAATATGCATAACATAAAATTTACCATCTTAATCATTTTTAAGTGCACTGTTCTGTAGCATTAAGTACATTCATGTTGTTGTGCAACCATTACTACCATCCCTTTCCAGAACTTTCTCATCTTTCCAGATTGAAACTCTGTACTCATTAAATAGTAACACCTCGTTCCCTCCTCCCACAGCCCATGGCAACCACCATTCTACTTTCTGGGTCTATAAATTGGGCTACTCTGTGTACCTCTTGTAAGTGGGTCATGTAGTGTTTGTCCTTTGTGACTGATTTATTTCATTTAGTACAATGTCTTCAAGGTTTCGAACAAGACCAAACAGCATAACTGTTTTGAAGGCGTTTGGTGTGTATTGCTCAATTATTCTGCTGAAGAACTGACTACTTGACAGTCTTCTCTCAGCCATGTAGTATCTTATTTTTAGTATCAATTTTTTAAATCTTTGTGAACTTGGAAGTTTATATTTTCCTATTATTTAGTAAATGGTAAAAGATTATTTGTTCTCTGCCATGAAGATTCAGTGTATAACTAATGTACGCACCCAAGGGAAGGAGCCCGGCATGGTATCTGGATGTTAGTCCTTGTAGATGTGTCCCTGTGTGATTCAAGCATGGCACACTGTGCTCTGGGGAGATGTGTGCAAGCTTGAGGATTTCTCTACAATCTCCAATTCCTGCCCTGTTTCCCAAATATTTACTGTTCTTCCTTCTCTTTTAATTTTTCTGTCTTTATCTCATTCTCCTCTCCTTCTCTCTCAACTTATATGTGTTTTGACATTTGGCCACTTTTCAAGTTGCGTTGTTACCAATTGTCTTGGATGTTATCATTAAAACATTAGATTTAGTCAGGTTTCAAGTTTCATTTAACCCATAATCCTACTCAATTCAAGAAGAAAGATTTCACTGGACTGGTTAGAATGCCAAAAGAAAGAACTTTATTTTGTGCAACCACAGCTATCTTCTTACCCTTACCATCAAACAAACATACACATAATCAATCAGGTGTGAATGGTGATGAAGAAGTGTATCTAATTGCCACTATAGGTACAAACGATGGTATTTCAGGCTGATGTCCCACCCATGATAAATGGTCTCGCCATCTCTAAATTAGTTAATACATTAATCCAGACAATGGGGAACAGCAGTGGGAAATTCCTGATGATCAAGGAGGAGCCATGATTAAGATCTAACAAGTGGGTCAGCATTTGAAACAGAGAAGAAAGGTGGAGTAGAATTCTTATCTTCATGACAGAGTTTTTTGCCAATTGTTTGAGGGCTGAATCCACAGGATTTCTAGAACACAGAGAGTACTCAAATAGAGCAGAGAAAAATGAAAAGGACAAGAGGCCATTCGCTTTCTCAGCAGTTCCCTGGATCATACCCCTTTCAAAGCGCCTATCACACCCCTCCAGATTTAGTCCCCAAAGGAGCTCTGTGGGTGGCTTCTACTGTTGTTCCGCCGCTAATTCTCACCCCGACATTTATCCTCTTGACTGATTTAGGACCAGGTCTCAGTTTTTAGTAACCAGGTATTCATGCAACAGCGCAAAGGTGGAGTTTTTCCTGATAGAAAAGAGAAACAAGATCATTAGGACAACAAAGGCTCACAGCCACAGTTGTCTTTAAAATGTCTAGAAAACAGTATCAAGAGGAAATAAGAGAAAGGGAAAGTGAAAATCATGCTGAAGAGGATATAGTCATTTGCTCTCTTCTAAAAGAGTTTCTATCTTGGTTTTTAAAACAAAGCTAAAGAAAACAAAATACCCCATTCGATCTAAATCAGGTGCACACACACACACACACACACACACACACACACACTCACACAAAATAAGTCAGGTCACTAACCTGAAGCCCGTTTTCCCTCCTTTGAGTAAATATCTAGATCATGCAAAGAAGAAAAAAAAATCTTCTCTCTCTCCCTGAGGGCGCCTCCTTCTTTGTGTCTAGGTGGGAACCTGCCTCAGTTACCAAAGGAGGGATAAACAACACTTTGGGGTAAACCCAATAAGTGAAGCTGGTGCGACAGGACTTGGCTGTCAGTCCTAAAGAACAGAACTTCATAGGGAACTGTCGAGGGGACATCTAGTTCTTTTCATTCATCACAGGGCATCATTTACTTCAAGGGGCAGGGCTCACTGCCGGTGGGAGGGACCTCAAGATCATTGTCTTACTACTCTGTCCTCTTCCTATATTTATTGCCTTATGTTTGTAACTCATATTTGGTAATGAAATCAGCCAGGCTAAGCACAAGACACCCAGCACAGGATCTGCCCACACCAGGCTCCAGGGCAGCTGGGAAGCAGCAGCTGGCGGTGGGTTTGCCTCATTCCTGTGACTGCCATCCCTGGGGGTATGAAGTTGAATGTGGAGCTCTTAGACAATGGGTGGTAAATGCTTCCTTTTTAGGGTCCTGGCTTCGGATTCATTTTCTCTAGTTGATCGTAAGGGGCTGCACATCATGAATTAATTTATCTGCCCCATTCCATTCCATTCCATTCCACGCGGGCAGAAAAACCTTGAGCAGTGCTGGTTTTTGAACTGCAGTTGTAGACACGAAGCAGGCTATTTGTGTGATTTGGTACTAGGTAAAGCAATGAGGAAGCAGAGATCGTAACTCAGAGGATATTGTAATTGGACTAATTTCCTTTTTGAAACGTTACTGCTAATGAACAGTGATTCTGCAGATTTAATTCACTATCTTGAAATTTTGATTCTTTGGCTTCAACAGGACGTTAAAGGCAGTTCTTCAGAGACAAATGCATAGTGTGTGTGTGTGCGTGCGTGTGTGTTAACAACCATTTGATGCAAAGCTGATCCACGATGCAGCCGAACATTTACATAAAGGCCTGTGTTTCTGGTTTCTAAGGCATGTGACCATGAGGAGGGAAGTATTCGTGGCGGTCAAATATCTGTATGTTTGGTGGCTAAATTAAGATATCCGTTTGGGGGCGCCTGGGTGGCACAGCGGTTAAGCGTCTGCCTTCAGCTCAGGGCGTGATCCCGGCATTATGGGATGGAGCCCCACATCAGGCTCCTCCGCTATGAGCCTGCTTCTTCCTCTCCCACTCCCCCTGCTTGTGTTCCCTCTCTCGCTGGCTGTCTCTATCTCTGTCGAATAAATAAATAAAATCTTTTTTTTTTTTTAAAAAAAAGGTATCTGTTTGAAAACAGGCTGGGATTTATCTAAATGCCCTGAGGATTAGAGGAACGAGATCCTTTGCAGCTACCCAGGGATAAGATACGTTATCTCTGTATAAAACTTTGGAGTAACTGGGGCACCTCAGTGGCACAGTCCGTTAAGCATCCGTTTCTTGGTTTCTGTTCAGGTTGTGATCTCAGGGTCGTGGGATTGAGCCCCGACTCGGGCTCCATGCTCAACACAGAGTCTGCTAACGTTTCTCTCTCCTCCCTCTGTCCTCACCCCCACTCTCTCTCTCAGATAAATAAATCAGTCTTTAAAAAACAAAGCAAAACACTTAGAGTAACTGTACTGAATCTGGTGTGTGGGTTCTTTGTTGACTTCTGAGGAGACCATGGGAGTCAGTATGATTGTAGTCCATGCGGCATACAAAATACACACTGCCAGATGTGGGAAGAAAACACTGAGCCTCTTCACTTGCTGTGCAAGGAGACATTCCTCAAGGAAGAGGTTTACTGAGGAGAGTGGTAAGGAGGAAAAACATCAGGAGTTTTTAAGTTCTAGTTTATGGTGGTCACACTAAGGCTTGAAACCAAGCCCTCTGACTGAGAGGGAATGGACGTAGTTAGATAAAACAAGCACCATTGTTCATCGATCAGGAAAGAACGTTACGACCCCAGTAAGGGTCCAGTGTCCCAGAGTCAAGGTTTATAACCTTTACCAGCTGGTGAGAACAGTCACAATAAAACCTAACAGTCAAATACTCTTCGGCAAGCACTGATTTAAGTGGAAGTACTTCCTGTCACACACGTGTAGATGGCAGGAAGCTCTTGCTGGAGGTTTTGCGTGGTGTGTGTGTGTGTGTGTGTGTGTGGACAGTGACTGTCTCTTCTAGTGTCAAGTTTCACAGCTCTCCAGTTCCTCACAACCGATTTAGGACTGAGATCTCACTTCTCAGATATCTGAGATGAAATAGTCAATTAAAGTCCTTTTAGAAGACTCCAAAGATCTAGTAATAAAAAAAAAAAAATGTTTCCAAGCATTGGAAAGGGTTCTGATAGCATGACAGAGTTAAGTGAAGGGAGAGAGGGTATGAAAGTCGATGGCACTGTTTTGCTCAGTCATTAGTGCAATGTCTTTCACAGGTAGGTGCACAGTTACTATTTGCATGAACAGGTGTAAGACAACCCACAGAATAAGAACAAAGTATTCAAATCATATATTTGATAAAGGGTTAATCTCCAGACTATATAAAGGACTTATACAACGCAACAACAACAAAAAACAAACAACTTTAGAAAAAAGTGGGCAAAGGACTTGAACAGACATTTCTCCAAAGAAGACATCCAAATAAGCACGTGAAAAGGTGCTCAATGTCACTAATCTTTAGGAAAATGCAAATCAAAACCGCAATGAGATTGCACTTCACACTCATGAGAATGACTGTTATTTAAAACACACCTACACAAATCCACAAAACAGAAAATAACAAATCTTAGCAGGGTGTGGAGAAATTAGGAACTCTTGTGCATTCTTGGTGGCAATGTAAAATGGTGCAGCCACTAGGGAAAACAGCATGGGGGTTTCTAAAAATATTAAAAATAGAATTACCATAGAATACCAGCAATTCCATTTCTGGGTATAGTTCTAAATGACTGGAAAACAGCAACTCAGATATTTGTTCATCCATGGTCAGAGCATCATGATTTACCAAACAGAAAAGGTGGGAGCAACCCAAGTGTCCACTGATGGACAAATAGATAAACTAAATGTGAGACACACACATACGCACACTGGAATATTAGCTTTAAAAAAAGAACACCCTGCCAGTTGTGACAACATGCATGAACCTGGAAGGCATTATGCTGAGTGAAATAAGCCAGAGAAAGACAAACATGTGGAATCTTAAAAAAAAAAAAAAAAAAAAGTGGAACAACAGAAAGTCTAACTCATAGAAGGAGGATAGAATGATAGTTGCTGGGGTTTGGGGGTTGGGAAATGTGGAGATGTTGGTAAAAGGGCGCCAACTTTTAATTTTAAGATGATCAACGTCTGAGGACCTAATGCAGAGCGTGGTGACTATGGCTGATAACACTGTATTGTATAATCGAAATTTGCTGAGACTAGATCTTAAGTATTTTCATACACACAGACACACACTAAAGTTAAATATGGGAGGTGACAGATGTGTTAATTAGCTTGATTATGGGAGTCCTTTCACAATGTCTATGTAAATCAAATCATCACATTATACCCTTAAAAATATGACAATTTTCTTTGTCAACGATACCTCAATAACGTGAGGAAATCGGTACGTGCTACAACCTGAACGAGCCGTGTCTTAATCTGTTTGGGCTGCTGTAACAAGATACCACACTGGGTAGTTCAGAAACAACAGATACTAATTTTTCACAGTTCTGGAGTCTGGATGCCTGAGATCAAGGTGATAGCATTGTTGGGTGAGGGCCCTTTTCCGAATCACAGACCTACTGTATTGCGAAAGGGGCTGGGAGCTCAGTGATATCTCTTTAGTAAGAGCATTAATCTCATTCATGAAAGCTCCATCCTCCTGACAAAATTACTTCCCAAAGACTCCACCTACTCCTACCATTCATTGCCTTTGGGGATTAAGATTGCAACATGCAAATTTTGGGAAGACACCAACATTCAGATCATAGCAAACCTTGACGATATTATGCAAAGTAAAAGAAGCCAGTCACCAAAGGACAGATACTGTGTGATATCACTTACACAAAGTAACTGGAGCTGTCAGACCCAGAGACAGGAAGTAGACTGGTGGTTGCCAGGGGTGGGGGTGGTTGTCAGGGAGTCGGTGCTTAGTGGGGACAGAGTTTCAGTTTGGAAGTTGAAGAGTTCTGGAGATGGGTGGGGGTGATCATTGCACAACAAAGTGAATGCACTTAATGCCACTGAGCTGTACACTTAAAAACAGTCACAAGGGCAAATTTTATGATATGTGTATTTTACTATACTTTTTTTAAAGTATAGTTACGAGGTAGATGAGTTATGTTTTGGGAGTACTCAGTATTGTGTAAGTGAATCTCATGTTGCCGAAAGCCAGTAGGAGAAGGATAACTGAAGCTTCAGGGCTTGAATGTCAGCAGGTCCTCAGCCAAGAGAATTTGGTAAGGGGGCAGAGTGGCTTCTTCTATTTTCGTGACAAAGAAACCCAACCAAAAGCCACACTGGCTGAAAGGGCTGCTGGAGGACAGGAGGCGAGAGTAGATACCAATAGCTAACGCTTGTTTCCCACTGCACAGTGGTCTATTTTGAACTGCACAAACACCCTGAGAGGAGGGTACTCGAATTCCCCAATTTAAAGCAGGGGAAGCTGAGGCTCAGAGAAGGTAAGTGACCATCCCAAGCCCACACAGCTCTTTTGCTGGAGTTCAGACCCAAGTACTCTCACTCCGTACCCTGCCCCTACAGTACTTCATGATTTCTAGGGACGTTGCTTTGAAGCTAAGAAACTGCTTTTAGCCGTGAATAGACTAAGATGGTGGGGACCATTGAGAGAATAACAGCAGGCCTGAGTCATCTTTAAAAATCACTTCTAAGTGAGAGGACAACAGTGCAGCTATGATCATCGTCACCGATGTCAATCCTCTGTGGGACATCTCATTTTAACATTTTGTCACTGTTTACAGTGGAAAAAAAATTTTTTTTTCTGATTACAAAAAGTAAATCTGACTTATTGTGGGAACTGGAAAGTAGGGCAAAATAAAAGAAAAAAACCAGACAACTCACTGGAGATAACCAAGAGGAACGGTTTGGTATAAGGGTTTTCCTGTCATATGTTTAATACCTAAAGTGAAAGTGTATAGTGCTTATTGATCTGTTGGGTGTTTTTGTCATTTGCCGTGC
The DNA here is from genome assembly GCF_002007445.2 of Ailuropoda melanoleuca. Lineage (NCBI taxonomy): Eukaryota > Metazoa > Chordata > Mammalia > Carnivora > Ursidae > Ailuropoda > Ailuropoda melanoleuca. The sequence continues at coordinate 56,818,968 of NC_048222.1, forward strand.
ACATTTTCCAGGTCGTGAAGTGTGAGCAGTACTTGCTTTAACCTGAGCTTTCAGGTGGAAGAAATCATTTTAAGTGCATCTACTTGTCATAGGTATATTTATGAAGAGTCCTTTTGCTTTAAATAACAGAAAATGACTCTGCCTAGTTTAAGCCAAAAGGGGGGTTTCCTGAAGGGATATTGGGGCAGCTCATGGAAACTGGAAAACCATGAGCAAACTAGGAGAAGGACAGGGGTCTGGGGTCCTCAGCCCCCAGCAGGAGGACCCCAGAGATTCCCCATCTTTGGTTCTCTAGGTTCCAAATATCAAATTCCCAGGGGAGACAGTGATTGGGACCTAACCCTGCACTCATCACTTTTGGCCAGGACGGAGCTGCGTTATGAAAATACAGTACTTCCATAATAATCACACATTGGGAAGTGGAGTGGCCGGGGAGAAGGAAGAGGAACAGAAAAAGCAGGAGGAGAAAGAGGCTTATGAGATGGAAGTAGTAGATGCAATAAAACATTGACCTCCTCCTCATAGGGAGAAGGAGACATTAGCTGAATTTCCTTGGACACCTTTAAAAAAAGAAGATTGGCACTATCTAAATCATCCCCCAAATGCTCTGCTAAATCCAAGGTTTGCTAAGTTGCTAATCAAGTGTCTCATGTTATTATAGCTAGCGCATTAATTTTAGAACATAGTTCAATTGAGCTGTCTTTTTGTGGGATGACAAACTTTGAGACTACATGTATAGGTATTGTATATGTTTATTTCCCTTTTATAGGACTTAGGGCAGTGGGGTTTGGTTTTTTGGTTTTTTTTCTTTTGGAATTTTTTTTATTATGTTCCATTAGCCAACATATCATTAGTTCTTGACGTAGTGTTCCACGGTTCATTAGTTGCATATAACACCCAGTGCTCGTCAACAGCAGTGTTTTAATGCTTCAGATATTTATAGAGGTTTGTAAAATGGTCACTCTTTTTGTTCCATGACAAGTTGTTTACAGTATCTATATTTTATTTGCGGAGGAGTCTTTGGTCAGGAATGAAACTCCCAATTATAGCATCTTTTCCATGGAAAATGTGATCCACTTTATGAAGCAGTTTCTAAAAATATGTTGCAACTAAAACGGGGCCTGCTAATTTATCCATATGAGTCTATAGAAACTTACAGGTAGGCAGATGTTATCACACAAACACATACACACGCAAGCACACACACTTAGAAGGGTCAGATGTACACATGTACTGAGCCAAGGGAGAAGGGTTAGCTGCCCATGTCTAAATATGGATGGTAGAGGGTGGCCTCACGTGTTTTGAGGAGGAACAAATTAATTCAGAGCTTAAAATGCATGAATGTGAAAGTCTATGCATTTTGAGGAGACCCCAGTGTTTTTAGCTCCAATTGTTGAGTGCAATAGCTTTCTCCAGTGATTTTTTCCTCTAGGCCTCCTTTACTGTGCAGAGCCAGTTGAGAAGGCATTTGAGTATCTCCCTTTTGTAGCCCGTTTTGGTTTCCTATAGAAGTCAGAACTGAATCTGTAGCACCCCAAGCATTCTCAACTATAGTCAGTGCAAATGTTTTTCAGGAGCAAGAGAATAGATTTCTAATTTTGATTTTGACAGACACACTGGTCTGAAGCATTTAACAGTGCAAGTAGAATAGGCTTTTTGAACCAGTGTTCCTAGAAACACCAAGGCTATAGCTTCCTGGAAGCATCTTGAAAAAAGCTCAGAGTGCATCCCAGACTGTGTCTGGCCCAGAAGGGGTTGGGTCCCCTATGGTTCTGCTTCAATGGACTAATCATAAGAGCGCCATCATCTGACACTTTGGGTTTGAAGGGTCTTGTGGAAGCCTGGTTCATAGCCCTGGCAGGTTTCAAAGGCACAGTGCCTAAGATATAGTTGGATCAATAAGTATTTATTGATTAAGGGAGAGGTTTCTTCTCACTTCAGGTCTTCTCAGGCCTCAATCACAGATCTTGAGGTGACTCTGGAGGACTTAAAAGCTACATGGTCACTGCTGGTAGGCAGAGAAAAGCAGAAAAGACCTAGAGAATCTACCAACGTGGAATCTGGCATCCTAAACGAGGTCAGTTTCCAGAATGAGGATCTCTCAGACAATTGGGTCAGGCCCCTAGCTCCAAGGCAGAGTGCTTGGCACATGGACACCATTCATATATATTGCTAAACAAAGGAATAAAAATAAATTCACTGAAGATACTCAGTTCGGTTCAAAGACCCTTGGGGCTCAAGGAGTTGATTCAGATGAAGAGAAAGATTTCTCAATCCCATGGAACTGGTTTCAGCCTCTTTCTAGTTTCAACTATTAGCAAGCAGTCTACAAAATAGTTGATGATTAAATAATAGCTACTATCATCAGCACTGTCATCATCACAAAAGTTGACATTTGTAAAATAGATATCACTATTAATCTTATTTTGCCCATGAGGATACCGAGACTTAGAGAAATTATGGAATTCACCGAGGTCACCTAGCACGTTACTAAGTGGTGGCACCAGAAACCAGATCTGCCTGAATGTTGTGTACTTGCCTTCATCAAAATGAGAGAACTTTAAGGAACAAAGCTCAGGGAAATGCTGAAAGCCAAGAGTGGCAGAGTAAGGAAATGTTGAGTCCTCAGTTTGGAATGTGGCCTGGATTCAATATGCCAGATCCTTATTTGTGAGTTCTCTCCGGAAGGGCCTTCATAATGATAATCACAAATCTGTAGGTGAGGTTACTTCTAGTGATGTTTTCTGATCTCTACTAAGGACAAATAAAGATTGTGTCAGACAGTGGTTCTCAAACTTCAGCATGCAAGGGAATCAGTCACTTGGAGGACTTGCTGAAACACAGAATGTTGTACCCCAGTCTCAGAGTTTTTGATTCAAGAATTTGCATGCCTATCAAGTTCCCAGGTTTTGCTGATGCTGCTGGTCTGGGAACCACCCTTTGAGAACCACAGGTAGAAGGGAAGCCTAGCCTGTGGTTTCAAAATGAGGTTTACAGTTGGGCCATGGATCATATGGAAACCCCTTAATTTTGAAAAGGTGGTTCTCCAGAAAATCCCCCAAAGCATCTGGAGGTTTTTACTGTTGTTCTGTTTTTGTTTTTAAGAAAAGGGCAAAGCCTGGGGAATGCCAGCGCAGCGAGTTCTAATTTTGCTGTATGTATGTGTATATACAGCCGGAAAAATCAATGATGCAGTTCCTTTTGGGAAGAGTGAGCCAGATGGAAGGCACTCAAAATTCATTAAAAACTAATCTCAGCGTGAAAGAGTCCTTTCTTTGATAAAAAGAGAGCTTTGTGGCCAAAGGAAATGCAGGACAGTTGGTGCGTGTCTCCACCTGCCAGGCAGGCTTGTTCCATGCCCTATTGGTATTCTCCTTAGGAAAACTGAGAATTGCCTCACAGAGTAAGTGTGCAGCTCTGACCCCTTTAATTAAACATGGGTTGTAGCTTGTGAGAGCTGCACCTACTCTATGAAAATGGGTGCTTTCATATATGATTGAACAATACAAGGGTGGATCTTTTTGATCCAGATTATCTGAGCCACTAATGAGAATTTCTCTGAAAATAATCTTTTTCCACTGTCATCTGTGACAACACAGATTGTGAAAAAAAAGGACATGCTCTAGTTAAGTGTGTATGCCAATGTCAGGTGGCATCATTCTGGCTGCAGCTCACGAGCAGGGCTGAGGCTGGATGTGGAAACAGGCTCAGGTGGAGAGCCAAAAGCAGAGGCTTATTGGGTGGGCTCTCAGGATCAGCATGTGAGGGAGTGAGGGTTGCAGCACCGGGTGGGGGGTGGGGGATGTTGACCAGCGATGCCATCTCAACAAAGGCCTGAGCAGATCTCATGGGCAAAGAGGCCAGGCCTTGGAACTTCATATTGACCTGTCATTGGATGCCCGCTATCTCTGGAGAGGGGATGTAACCGTGGGCAAGGCAATTGCCTTAAGGAGAAGACAGTTTCTGGGGAAGGAACTTAGCCTTGAGCCATTAGCAGTGAACACTCCAGCAATAGGGGCAATGAGTACCTCTGTGCTGAAGGGGGAGCTGGACAAAGGGATCTCACCATGATTCAGTGCCACGGAGCTGTCTAAACATTTACGCGTTCTGCCTTTGCAGAAACTTGTACTGTCCGTTATTATTTGCGTAACGGGCATGATCGGACCTCTTCTCCAACATATTATTTATAGCACCCCAGTTATAACACAGAGAATACTCTGCTGGGTACTAGGCATTGTAAAAGCGGGTGACACCCATTCCTTACAGCAGACGGACATTATAAGGACAAAGCACTGACTTGCTCAGGGTCACAGAGCTTGTGAGAGAGTTACTTTTGGAACTTCGGCTGTGTGCTTGCAGAGCCCACGGAACCAGCATTTTTCCAGGTTCTGTTTTCATGTGGAAGAGGAGGTAGAGATAAATTAAAGCCCTTCACATTTTTTCCTTTTAACATTTACTATAATTTTGCACTTGCATTTACTTCTGTATTCCTTCATGTACTTGGCACTGGGTAATGCACATGGCATCACTTAACGAAGGTTAGTCGACATTAAAACAAAACACAAAAGAATTTCAGTTCCCCGCTTTCTCCACTGAGTGCTGGTAGGAGGGACAAAGAATGGAGGATGATAATTCACAGTTTGTAAAAGGAATTCCATAATTCTTATATTTATACCGAAGACCCACCTCTTGTAAAACCCAGCTTCTTGTACCAAGAAACAGTAAGACTGAGTCCAAAATATATATAAATAATTTTTGTAAAGATTAAAAGTTTGTGCTCTGATAGGTTTTCCATAGCTGACCATGACCCCAATTTCTCTAACGTTCATTTTTGGTTTGCTCCAGAAGAAGGGTCAGCAAGCCACAGCCTGAGGGCCTAATTCAGCCTACTACCTGATTTTGATTTTTGCCACCTTGTGACCCAAGAATGGTTTTGACCTTTTTAAATGGTTCAGGAAAAAAAAAAATCAAAAGAAGGATATTTCATGACACTTTAAAATTATGTGGAATTCAGATTGCAGTGTCGGTAAGTGTTATCATCACACGATCACGCCCATTCATTTGTATATCGTCTGTGGCTGCTTTCCTAGTTACAACTGCAGAGTTGAGTAGTTGTGACAGAGACCGTAGGGCCAGCAAAGCCTAATGTTTTTACTGTCTGGCCCTTTACTGGAAAGGCACGCCAACTGCTGCTGTTAAGAGACCCTCAACGTTAGCTCTGTTAGAAACACTTGAGGGAGCTTTTAAACCTCCCTGTCTCCAGGCCCCACCCTGCCCCAATTAAAACAGTCTGGAGCTGAGACCCTGTCTTGAGGACTTGTTAAAGCTCCCTTGTGTTTCCCCAGCGTGTGGCCAAGGTTGAGAACCACCGCCTAGAGCATGAAGGCTTTTGGAAGGACAGGTGCATGAGGCCTTTTGGCATCCAGGCTGCCAGATGGGAGGGAGAATGCAGGTCACTCATCACCGCCTGTGTGTTCCAGGGGCAATGACAGCAAAGATGTTCAGGACCTCCAGATGCCCTCTGGTGAAAGCCCTTCCCACTAGGAGATTGGCAGGGATGAAGGAGAAGGGGGAGACGAGAGGATTATACCAAATATCTAGCCCAGCATATTGAATGACTGAATTGAAGAGAGATTTACCCCCAAATGGAACACCATCAAGCGTATAGGCAGTGTGGCCATCCCTACCTTAGCTGCTAGGAGTGGGCAACCTAATTCCTTAGCATCCACTAGCACAGCCGTCTGGCTGAAACTGCAGAATGTAGAACCAGGTATCCTGTGCAGTGAGACCAACAGAAGTTTTAATCAACTGCATGGTGCATGGACTGATCTGCTTCAGAACCACCTGGAGACTCCAGGGTCCCACTCCAGACCTATAGAGTTAAAATCTCCAGGCATAGTCCCAGGAATCTACATTTTAACCAGCATCCTAGATTTTTAAGGACTTTATTTTTATTATTATTTTTTAAATAATAATTTTTTATTATGTTATGTTAGTCACCATACAGTACATCATTAGTTTTTGATGTAGTGTTCCATGATTCATTACTTGCGTATAACACCCAGTGCACCATGCAATACGTGCCCTCCTTAATACCCATCAACCTGCCTATCTCAGTACCCCACACCCTCCCCTCTGAAGCCCTCAGTTTGTTTCCCAGAGTCCATAGTCTCTTGTGGTTCATTCCCCCTTCTGGTTACCCCCCCTTCATTCTTCCCTTCCTTCTCCTACTGATCTTCCTGCTATTTCTTATGTTCCATAAATGAGTGAAACCATATGATAATTCTTTCTCTGCTTGACTTATTTCACTTAGCATAATCTCCTCCAGTCCCGTCCATGATGCTGCAAATGTTGAGTAATCGTTCTTTCTGATGGCTGAGTAATATTCCATTGTACATATGGACCACATCTTCTTATAGATTTTCAAGGACTTTAAAATTTAATCACTACCTACTTAAACGGTTATGCTGTTGAATTTTTAGCAGATATGCAAGCATTAGCTGTCCTACCATTATTTGCCAGTATGGATTCCTTTGAAGTGGACACACACATGAAAAAAAAAAAGAGGGACTTACCAGGTAAAATCTATAATATACATATGCCAAATGGCCTTTCAAATAACCAGAGTTATTTTTTTAAAAAACACTGGAAAACAGTGTGGAGGTCCCTTAAAAAGTTAAAAATTGAGCTACCCTATGATCCAGCCATTGCACTACTAGGTATTTACCCCAAAGATACAGACGTAGTGAAGAGAAGGGCCATATGCACCCCAATGTTCATAGCAGCATTGTCCACAATACCTAAATCGTGGAAGGAGCCGAGATGCCCTTCAACAGATGACTGCATTAAGAAGGTGTGGTCCATATATACAATGGAATATTACTCAGCCATCAGAAAGACCGAGTTCTCAACATTTGCTGCAACATGGACGGCACTGGAGGAGATAATGCTAAGTGAAATAAGTCAAGCAGAGAAAGACAATTATCATATGATTTCTCTCATCTATGGAACATAAGAACTAGGAAGATCGGTAGGGAAAGAAAGGGATAAAGAAAGGGGGGGTAATCAGAAGGGGGAATGAAACATGAGAGACTATGGACTATGAGAAACAAACTGAGGACTTCAGAGGGGAGGGGGTGGGGGGAATGGGATAGGCTGGTGATGGGTAGTAAGGAGAGCACGTATTGTGGTGCACTGGGTGTTATACGCAACTAATGAATCATCGAACTTTACATCAGAAACCAGGATGTACTGTATGGTGACTAATAAAATATAATAAAAAACATTAAAAAAACAGTGTGGAAGTCATATACTCACTCTACCAATTACTGTCTTGCTCACTAGTATAGATACCTCAGTGGCAAACTGAAAAATCTTAAATGGTGCCAATCTTCTTTCTTTGAAGACAGGCCTACTTTTTGGAAGTAGATGAGCGTCCTTAGGAGTGAAATAGGGTGGATAAAGTGGATGATTAAGCTGTAGGTGAGTTCACTCTTTCACTCCCAAAGACACGCCTTCGTCATATTTTGAATATTTTGTCCAAAACAAGCATTGTTTTAGAAAAGCCCAGTTTATCCCAAAGTAATAGAAAACAGTTTTTTGGATTTACAAATTTCAGGGTGTTTTGTATGATATCAACCCCATTTCTCTCTTGTCATTTTCATAAGGCTTAAACACTTAGAAGGTGTTTTCGTGGGTGTAGGTGTTTGCATCTTGAAATATGTGATTCCATTACAGGAAGTCATTGTGGGCATTGGAGAAAATCAGCACTTTATTTCTATTCACCATGGGATACTTGCGGGGGGTGGGTGTGATGCAGGGGTCTCTTACTTCAGTAAAGTGCACTTGTTGGGGCAACATTTGCCTCAGAGCCAAAGGGCAGCATCACAGAGCAGACGGGACAGCTGTGTTCTGTGATTGCTGAGCTGGGTAGAATTGCAAATGTACTTTAGAATCAGGTTTTAAATGTAATTCAGGTTGGACAGAGAGGTACCATAAGTCAGCGTGAGAGTAGAAGCTGTGGGCAGTCCTGAAAGGTTTTGGGACCTGAAGTGCCTGTTTCTAAAGGAAAGGGTGTATTTTATGGGCTGTGTCTACCCTCCTAGAGTGCAGGGGTGATGCCTCTTGATAACAGCACAAAGGGAGTTTGAAGAATTCCATTTTCTGCCCGTCTGTGGGCACTGACTGCATTCATTGTGTGCTTATCGCCATGCAGGCAGGCTCATGTTCTAAAGTGTCTTGTCTGAGGGCTTACACAAATTTTTGAATGTCTTTAATTTCACCAAGATGAACAAAATTGAACACATAGATCACGAGGCCTTGATCTTCTGCAGGCAAAGATTTCAAAAAAGAAGGTACTAGTTTCCCTAAAACAGCATAATACCACACTGATGTGGGGCTTGAGGTGCTCACGAGTCCCTTCATTCATTGATTGGAAGGCACTCTGGGACACTGACAACCTGTCCCTTCGATGCTGGGAACGGATTTCTTTAAGGATTCATGCTGGAGAAGAAAAGTAAGGGAAAGCCCCTTGGGAGATACAGGGAAATACAGGGGACTTCGTTTTGCCTGGTTATTTTGAGTTTTATTTGCCTGGACAAAATTGAAACCACTCCTTCACTGTGTGTGTGTGTGTGTGTGTGTGTGTGTGTGTGTGTGTGTGTGTGTGCAAGCGCGCGTGTGCGCGGCAGGGGGGTGGGAAGTGTTGCCTTGAGCCATTCCACTGGGCCTTTTGCCTGGTTTCATGTTACACATTTTCTGGCTTTCCTATTTACTGAAGAGCTGCATTTTGACATTCACTAGAAACAATCTGTCCGACAGCCCCGCGCCCCCCCCCCCCATTGAATACTCCACTTTGTCTTGGATTGTGATGTTGCTTTCCAAACCTAAAACAAGGGGGAGGGGGTTAGGCAACTTTGCTTCCAGAAGAGCTTCACTGTTTAAGGGTTAAAGACACAGAAAAATTATAACTTAAGTACTGTCCTGGCCAAGGGTTGGTGAAGAAAGGTGGCTTTGTTTGGATGATTAGTTTGGACTCTGTGAAGACAGACAAAATATCTCTTTTTGGTCTTACGGCGTAGGCAGGGTTTTATATGCTTAAAAGCAAGTCTTCCACTGCATTCTCTTTCTCTTACATCAGCCCACTTCTCCCCTTCCCTCTCATGTGGCTAAACAATAAACAAAGTGGCCACTGTTGGTGTAGTGGGGCGTTTCTCCCTCTTTCTTTCTAGTGCAGGCTCCCAGAATGGAAATCTTGAGCCATTTAAACTCCGAAAATTCTGCTTCTCCAGGAGAGGACATTTGCTGAATGTTTGCTAGCTGGAGAGTGTCTCATGACAAGTCAGTCCCAAAAGGGTCATGCAGAAATGCAGGCTGCATAGGCAGCTGGATGCTGGGGACAACCCCCAGTCCTGTGAGAAATCCCCGCTCCTGGGCTCTCTGTTTTCTTTTTCTTCTGCATTGCTAAAGTGTCTGAGGGTGTGGCTGAAACTCCAGAAACGCATTGAAAGTACTATTTGTTCTTGAAAATGTTACAGTTAATCTCTGGGTCCTAGTCTGAGAGAGAGAAAAGATCTTTGTGAAGAAAGGCAACAAAATGCAAGCATCTATCTCTTCCCTGGCTGGGGTTACAGATTGATTAACTCCGATATCAGCAGAGAAAGCGGAATTTGAGAGGTTATTTTAAAGCAGTGGTTCTGAGCCTGGGATCTCTGGATTCCCGAGTCCCACAGATGGTGTGTGTGTATGGGAGGAGGGGGCAGATCCTCTAAAATTGAATAGAAAAGTTTGTACAGACAGATCTTGTATTGGAGAGAGAGCCTGTGACTCTCTGGAGTCTGAAATCAGAAAAAAATAACCACTTTCTTTGTTTTCTTTGTTTTCTTTTTTTATGGTAGTAAAATATACATAACATAAAATGTACCATTTTAACCATTTTTAAGTGTACTGTTCAGTGCTATTAAATACATTCATATTGTTGTCCAGCCAACTCCATAATTCTTTTCATCTTGCAAAACTGAAACTCTATACCCATTAGAAAATAACACCCTAGTCCCTCTTCCCCCAGCCCTGGCAACCACCATTCTGCTTTCTGTCTTTATGAGTTTGACAACTGTGAGTACCTCATGTAAGTAGAATCGTGTAGTAGTTATCTATTTGTGACTGGTGTATTTCACTTAGCATGTGTTGTAGCATATTATAGGATTTCCTTCCTTTTCCAGGTTGAATACTAGTCCATTGCATGTATATACCACGTTTTGCTTATGCATTTATCCATTGATGGACACTTGGGTTGTTCCCATGTTTTAGCTCTTGTGAATAATACTGCTATGAACATGGATGTACAATATCACCACTTTTTAGAAGCAAGTTCATAAACACAAGTTTCTCCTTTTTTTCTTTCGAGCAGAGTTCTGTATCAAGAGATTTTCAGAATTTTTAATGCTTCCAAGCCTTGACCAATTTTAAAACTCCTTTTTTTATATGAAGGTATAATTGACACACAATGTTATATTAGTTTCAGGTGTACAACAGTGATTCCACACTTGTGTACATTGTGAAATGATCACCACAATAAGTCTAGCTACCATCTGCCTCTATGCAAAGTTAATACAGTATTATTGACTGTAGTCCCGACACTACCCATGCTGCCCATTACGTCTCATGACTCTTTTATAATTGAGGTTCCGCCCATGTCCCAATCCCCTCTCCTCTGGCAATCACCAATCTGTGCCCTGTATCTATGAGTCTGGGTTTTGTTTTGTTTGTTTTGTTTTTTAGATTCCCTATGGAAGTGAAATCATGCAGTATTTGCCTTTTATGTCTAAACTTATTTCATTTAGCATAATACCCTCAAGGTCTGTCCATGTTGTCGCAAATGGCAAGATTTCATTCTTTTTATGGCTAAGTAGCATTTCATTGTATGTACACACACACACACACACACACACTTCTTTATCCATTTGTCCATCGGTGGATACTTAGGTTGTTTCCATATCTTGGCTATTGTAAATAATGCTACAATGAACCTAGGGGTGCTTATATCTTTTTAAATCCGTGTTTTTGTTTTCTCCTGATAGAAACCCAGTAGTGGATCTGCCAGATCATATGGTATTTCAATTTTAAAATTTTTGAGGAAACTCCATTCTGTTTTCCATAATGGCTGCATTTATTTACATTCCCATTAACAGTGTACAAGGATTCCTTTTTCTCCATATCCTTGCCAATATTCTTATTTCTTGTCTTTTTGAAAATAGCCACTCCAGAGGGTGTGAGGTCTCTCATTGTGGTTTTGATTTGTATTTTCTTGATGATGAATGATGTTGAGCATCTTTTCATTGTGTCTGTTGGCCATCTGAATGTCTTCTTTGAAATTGTTTATTCAGATCCTCTGTCCATTTTTAAATTAGATTATTTGTTTTTTGTTATTGAGTCCTATGCTTTATATATTTCGGATATTAACCCGTTATTGATATATGATTTGTAAATATCTTCTCCCGTTTAGTAGGTTGCCTTCTCATATTGTTGATGGCTTCTTTCACTGTGTAGAAGCTTTTAATTTGATATAGCCCCATTTGTTTATTTTCACCTTTGTTTCCCTTGCCTTTGGAGTCAGATCCAAAAAAAGATTGTTGTTTTTTTTTTTTAAGATTTTATTTATTTATTTGACAGAGATAGAGACAGCCAGAGAGAGAGGGAACACAAGCAGGGGGAGTGGGAGAGGAAGAAGCAGGCTCATAGCAGAGGAGCCTGATGTGGGGCTCGAACCCATAACGCCGGGATCACGCCCTGAGCCGAAGGCAGACGCTCAACCGCTGTGCCACCCAGGCGCCCCCCAAAAAACATTGTTAAAACTGATGTCAAGGAGCTTATATTTTCTTGTAGGAGTGTTATGGTTTCAGGTCTTTCATTCAAGTTTTTAATCCATTTTGAATTAACTTTTGCATGTGGTGTAAGATAGTGATCTAGTTTCATTCTTTTGCATGTACCTGTCCAGTTTTCCCAATACCGTTTATTGAAGAGACTATCCTTTCTCCATTGTATATTCTTCCCTCCTTTGTCATAAATTGTTTGACCATATATGCATATGTTTATTTCCAGGCTCTCTATTCTGTTCCATTGATCTATATGTCTGTGTTTTACATCAGTACTTCACTATGGTGATTACTATAGCTTTGTAGGTAGTTTGAAGTCAGGAAGCGTGATGCCTCCAGCTTTGTTTTTCTTTCTCAAGATTGTTTTGGCAATTCAGGGTCTTTGTGGTACTACATCAATTTAAGAATTATTTGTTCTAGGGGCACCTGGGTGGCTCAGTTGGTTAAGCATTGGACTCTTGGTTTCAGCTCAGGTCGTGATCTCATGGATCATGAGATGAAACCTGCTTTGGGCTCTGTGCTCAGCGGGGAGTCTGTTTGGGAGTCTCTGCCTCTCCCTCTGCCCCTCCGCCTGCTGGTGTGCGTGCCTGTGCACTCTCTCTAAAAATAAATAAATAAATAAACAAACAAACAAATATCTAAAAAAAGAATTATTTGTTCTAGTTTTGTAGAAGACGCCACTGGTATTTTGCTAGGGATTACACTGAATGTGTAGATTGCTTTGGGTACTATGGACATTTTAATAATATTAATTCTTCCAGTACATGAACATGGAATATCTTTCCATTTATGTGTGTTTTCTTTGATTTCTTTCATCAGTGTCTTACACTTTTAATGTATAGGTCTTCACCTTCTTGGTTATATTTATTCCTAGGTATTCTTTTTGGTGTGATTGCAAATGGGATTGTTTTATTTTTTTTAAGTTTTTATTTTAATTCAAGTTAGTTACCATACAGCGTTATATTAGTTTCAGGTGTACAGTATAGTGATTCAGCACTTCCATACAACACCCCGTGGTCATCACAGCAAGTGCCCTCCTTCATCCCCATCACCTATTTCATCCATAGCCCCTACCCGCCTCCCCTCTGGTGACCATCAGTTTGTTCTCTATCTATAGTTGCGAGTCTGTTTCTTGATTTGTCTTTGTCTCTTTTTTCCCTTTGCTTGTTTTGTTTCTTAAATTCTACATATGAATGAAATCATATGGTATTTGTCTTTCTCTAACTTATTTCACTTAGCATTATACTCTCTAGCTCCAACCATGTTGTTGCAAATGGCAAGATCTCATTCCTTTTTATGTCTGAATAATATTATCTGTATATATGTATGTATAGTCCAAATCTTCTTTATCCATTCTTTAGTCTATGGACATGGGCTGCTTCCATATCTTGGCTATTTTAAATAATGCTGCAGTAAACCTAGGGGTACACGTATGCCTTTGAATTAGTGTTTTTGTATCCTTTGTATAAATACCTAGTAGTGTGATTGCTGGATCGTAGGGTGGGTATATTTATAACTTTTTGAAGAAACTCCTACTGTTTTCCACCCTGGCTGCACCAGTTTGCATTCCCACCAACAGTGAACAAAGGTTCCTTTTTCTCCACGTCCTCTCCAATACCTGTTGTTTCTTGTGTTGTTGATTTTAGGGGTTTGTTTTCTTGATTTCTCTTTTTTGATAGTTCATTATTAGTATATAGAAATGCAAAAGAGTTCTATATATTAATTTTGTATCCTGCAACTTTACTGAATTAATTTATTAGTCCTAATAATTTTTGCTGGAGTCGTTAGGGTTTTCTATATATAGTATTATGTCATCTGTAAATAGTGATAGTTTAACTTCTTCCTTTCCAGTTTAGATGCCTTTTATTTCTTTTTTATTATTATTTTTTGCCTATTGCTCTGGCTAGGACTTCCTGTACTATTTTGAACAAAAGTGGAGAGAGTGGGCATCCTTGTCTTGTTCCTGATCTTAGAGGAAAAGTTTTCAGCTTTTCATCGTTGAGGATGATATTAGCTGTGGGTTTGTCACATATGGCCTTTATTATGTTAAGGTATGTTCTCTCTATACTCAGTTTGTTGACAGGTTTTTTTAATCAGAAATGGATGTTGAATTTTGTAAAATGCTTTTCTGGATCTATCGAGAAGATCATATGATTTCTGTCCTTCATTTTGTTAATGTGGAGTATCACGTTGATTGCTTTGCAGATGTTGAACCATCTTTACATCCTGGACTAAATCTCACTTGATCATGATATATGATCCTTTAAATGTATTGTTGAGGTCGGTTCGCTAATATTTTGTTGACAAGTTTTGCATCTGTGTTCATCAAAGATATTGGCCTCTGATTTTCTTTTTTTGTGGTATTCATGACTTTAAAATTCTGAGTGAGTGTGCCCATGCATACATGAGCATGTTTGCCCACACGGGCATACAGCCAGGCTCTGGATGCTCTTTTCTTCCATGTGGAGATAACAGCCAATGCAGAGAAAGCAATGGCTGGGAAAGGACTAGGGTCATCCATTTGAGCTTTTTTTTGGAATTGACCCCTGTCACTTTGCCCTATTCCCTTGCTAGTTTACTCCAGGCACATTGGGGGTAAGGATTGGCCAAAAAGGAACCCCTCACTTGTTGGGGGGAGTGAGCAAGGGAAGATCCAATATTCTTTTCCTGGTCCTGAGAGTGTGGGAGTCTCTCCTTTTCATGCACTAGGCAGTGTGGTCACTCCCTGAAGGACTGTAGGTTTTGAATTCAGGCCTGGATTTGTATTCTGCCTCTCTCACCGTCAGCTGCATTATTTGGAAGCGGTTATTTAAATTCTTTTTTTTTTTTTAAAGATTTTATTTATTTATTCGACAGAGATAGAGACAGCCAGCGAGAGAGGGAACACAAGCAGGGGGAGTGGGAGAGGAAGAAGCAGGCTCATTGCGGAGGAGCCTGATGTGGGGTTCGATCCCATAACGCCGGGATCACGCCCTGAGCTGAAGGCAGACGCCCAACCGCTGTGCCACCCAGGCGCCCCGGTTATTTAAATTCTTTGAACGTTAGTTTCCTCATTTGTAAAGCGGATATAAAATAGCTATCTTGAAGTGACATTTAAAAAAATTTATTTAGACATTTTTAAAAAATTTACTGGACATCTGGTTTATTCAAACATTAGACCCACTGAAGACAGAAGTAACAGAGCTTATGGCGTAGGGAAAAAAAAACCAATCCAGCACCTGCTTCACTGCAAATACCCTGGGGACAAACCTTCTGCCTTCTGTACTGCAGTCTCATCCTAAAGCGTCTGCCAGTGCCTGGTATTGATTAACTGGAACAGGAGATGAGAAGCTTTCTGTACACTCTCTCAACTTGGCAAGTAGCATTAGTGGTGCAACTTTCAGAAACATTCTTAGGCACCAGAAAGAGCACTGCCCGCAGTGAGGATTTTTGGTAATCAAAGAAAAGAATGTCACTAAATTTAATCTTACAATTAAGAAGGAAAATACACACACCTTTGCCAACGGACTGCTTTATATACCAGGAAAAATGCCACAATGAAATCTTCTATGAAATTAAAACACTAATTGTTATACTCAACTTGTAATCGATTCTGAAGTTATTTTGTGCAATTAAAAATCAGAGACAAAGAAAATTGATTTAAGCAAAATGGATTTTAGGGAAGAAATGCAGGGCTAATATGGAATAGTAGCTGCACTTCTTTGGTTAACTCATTAAAAAAATGTCGAACATTTTCAGTCAAATGTTATTAAAAGAAAAAGCAGCAGATCACCATTACAATTCAAGAACCAAGCCTGTATATGCACTTGACAATAAAGCACATTTGAGTATGGAGTTAAAAAAGTTTTCCAAAAAACTGTCAAATGTATCCTCTCCAAATACCCGAATAATCACTTCTGCAGGTCTTTTGTTGAGTGGAATTGTAAAGAACTGAAGATCGAAAGGACACTGTTAAGAATTAATGAGATGATGTACATAGGGTACGTGGTACCGGGCCTGGCCATATAAATAGGAGCTGTTCCTTCCTTAAAACCCAGGCTCCCCGCGATGGCATTGTGTGTCATTCTAAAGTAGGCATTTTTTTTTTTAAAAAGATTTTATTTATTCATTTGACAGAGAGAGAGACAGCCAGTGAGAGGGGGAACACAAGCAGGGGGAGTGGGAGAGGAAGAAGCAGGCTCATAGCGGAAGAGCCTGATGTGGGGCTCGATCCCATAACGCCGGGATCACGCCCTGAGCCGAAGGCGGACACTTAAGGACTGAGCCACCCAGGCGCCCCTAAAGTAGGCATTTCTATCGTGAAAGCATTGCTAAACCTGGTCAAGATTTTTCTTCCTATGAAACTTTGGGGAAAGGAAATGAGCCAGTCTACCAGATAAACTGAAAAAAATAAATCTGGATTTAGCAGCCATAAAGATGGGGGAGTTAAAGGCTAAGCTGGGATTGGGACAGAGATACAAATACAGAAGATCTTTTCTCATCTGTAGCATGAACATTGACCCACCTCTCTGTGGGTGCTGGCAAAAGAGAGAAAGGCTGCGTCCCCTCTTCACAGGGACATCTTTGACGTGCCCTCACATTTTCACAGCAGATGAGCAAAACTCTTGCCGAGGAACTTACTTTGCATTCTTTTAATATTTAAAAGGTTATTTATTCAATCAACTGCACGGAGAAGGGAGAGCATAACATTGTTTACAGCTAAATATCCATAGAATAAAAATAGGGAACAAACCACACGCAAAAAACACCTAAACCAAGTCATTGTTGGTAAGCTCTTTCTATATCACTATTTAGACAGAGTTAATTTTATGTAGCTGGTAGCAAGGTGTGTCTACCATTCCATGTTCTACTTTTTCCCACTAATTTATATAGACTCTTATTTCTATAGTCTTCACACTTAATGTTCCAAGTGGAAATATTTGTATTGACGTTTTATGTCTATATCACAAGCTATGGGGTTGGTTTTTCACTCTTAAATAGATGTTTGTTCTATATTCACGCTCAGTGCTATTGCAGTACAAATTCTCCTCCCCTTGTCAAAAGTTCGGATAAAGAGATTTATCGTCTTTTAACAAATCACTCTCTAGAAAGACTGTATTAATACAAATCAGGGCCCCCAGCAATGGATAAGTACACCTGAAAAGGACTTGTTCCCATCTCCCCCAACAGTGCATTTGTAATTTTCTTTTTTGCTAACTTAATGAGAGTGAAGTGAGTATCTTGTAGTTGTTTTAATTTTCAATTTTAAAATTATAATGAACGTGAACATTTTCCTGTTTTTTGAAACTGAACTATTTCTACCTCTTTTGTGTGAATTATCTAATCCGGGGGTTGGCAAACTATGGCCCTTGGGCTAAAGATAGCCATCTGCCTGCTTTTAGAAATAGAGTTTTATTGGAACACAGCCATGATGGTTTGTTTGCACATTGGCTACTGCTGCTTTTGAGTTGCAATGACAGAGTTGAGTAGTTGTAGCAGAGAAAAGGCTAAAATACATATTGTTTGGCCCTTTGCAGAAAAAGTTTTCACTCTCATCCTATCTCTTGGCTCCTATTCACGCTTGTTCTTCCACACTTTATGCTCCAGCAATATCAAAGTAGGTCCCCTCCTAATCACGATAATTATATTTTCGTGTCTTTACACAGGCTCTTCCCTCTGTCTGGAATTTCCAAACTCCACTCTTCCAGAAGGTTCATCCTTCCAAACTGTCCTTGAAAGGTTCTCACACCATAAAGCAGTCCTTTTTTAAAAAAATTTTTTTAATTTTAATGTTTTTTTATTATATTATGTTAGTCACCGTACAGTACAACCCTGGTTTCTGATGTAAAGTTCGATGATTCATTAGTTGCGTATAACACCCAGTGCACCATGCAATACGTGCCCTCCTTACTACCCATCACCAGCCTATCCCATTCCCCCACCCCCCTCCCCTCTGAAGCCCTCAGTTTGTTTTAATTCCCATTTACAACTCTACTTTTTGTTGGACGATATCGACTGTGCGAAAATCAGGAAAACAATGCCTGGGAAAGCACTTCGTAAAACTACAAGGTGCTTTATAAAAGCAACAACTTCTAATAATAACTGTTGTTATGCTTGCAGCATCAATGCCCATCTTTGTTTCTACTTTTATTTCAAACCATGTACAAGGAGCTTTTTAAACCAAAGCACCCCAGTTGGCTCTCATGGAGTAAGGGATCTGATAATACCTTTTCTATAATCCCTTTTTATTAAATATCAACAACATAGGTGCCTGGACTAGTTATTTTGGCAACACCAGAGGCTAATTCAGATTAATTATTATGTGTCTCATCAATTATTGAATAATCAGTAGGATGACTCAAACATCAATCAACCAACCAAAGAGCCTAACTCTGTGTAGTCCTTCTGTTTCATCCAGAGAACAAAAGTTGGAATCCTGTGGAAACCATAAATATAAAATCCTGAGAAAATAGGCTAAACCAAAAAGTCATTCTGTGTTTTGGTTGCAGGTAATTATGCAAAAGTCAGACAAGAAAATACCTTGGAGAAGAGTTTTATATATGCCCCCCCCCCAAAAGGATCTGAATTAATACACACATTATAAATCTAAAATGGTGCGTGGAATCTTTGGGAATTCTACTTATCTTTTCAAAGTGTCTACTACAAGAATACTGAGAACACAGATCTGCACAAATGTATCTATGTATCTCCGTCTGTATCTGTATTATGTATCTCTCTAAATAGAGAGGGAGATAGATTTCTTCAGTGGGTCTGCATGCCTCTGAGTGTTCCTCCCCTCCTCTAGGAATCAAAAAAATCTCAAAGAAAATTTTTTCATGAAATATGTATAAAAATTGTAATACAATGTTGCACATGCGTGTTTGTGTGTGTACTAATTCAGTTTACTAATTTAAGCAATGATCTCCAGTGAATTCAGGAAAGAGCTTAGAGATGTGCTTTGTGAAAAGTTTAATATATGGGCTGGAAGCCACAAGGTTCTGGTTCAGATTACACTGAGCGAAAGCCGCGGCCGTTGTGAGTGCTGAGTTCCAGAGACAAAACTCTTAGCTATCACTGCATTTCTGGAGAGGAGGGCGCCAGTTTGTTCACCACTTCCATTAAGGCACAACTTCGTGCTTTAGTGGTGCCTTTCTCTCAGGAAGTACAATACAGAGAAAGGGAAAAAAAAAAAAAAAAAAAAAAAAGTAAGCAAAGGAGGAAATTTGTTATTGATTTTCATTTCTACTGTGAAATTACGTGAAAGCTCAATGGCTTGTAGCAGTATCAAAGTCAATAAGGTTCCATTTGAGACCACCTTGAAGTTTAATCTCTCCCGGTCCTTTTTTTTTTTTTTTTCTTTTAAAGATTTTATTTATTTATTTGACAGAGAGAGAGACAGCCAGCGAGAGAGGGAACACAAGCAGGGGGAGTGGGAGAGGAAGAAGCAGGCTCATAGCAGAGGAGCCTGATGTGGGGCTCGATACCATAACGCAGGGATCACGCCCTGAGCTGAAGGCAGACGCTTAACCGCTGTGCCACCCAGGCGCCCCCTCCCGGTCCTTTTAAACTTCCTCTGGTATCAGATTCTTTTGTATTTCATTGTCTTTGGTGTTGAGATACTAGAAAACTTTTTATTCATAACACCACAGAGCGGATTTTGCTAAAAGTAAAACTGAAATATTCCCAGACAACAAAGTTCTACCCCTCCTTTTTGGTTAAAAATCAACATTGCCAAACACCAAACCTGAAAATCCAACGGAAAAAGAGATCAAGAAGGTGAATAGCGGGACTCCTTGTTGCAAAGTGATTTTTTTTTTTCAGCATTAGGGTGTTGCTGGGTTTTGTGGGGGGGGGGAGGGGGTTGAATGGCAGAGGGACTAAGTGCAATGCTTTATCCTGTGGGGATAGGGGACGGTCATTTATGTCAGACTCACCATTATGTGTGTGCACATTTTGTTCATAATACTTGCTAACATTTATTGAACATTTACTGCATATTAGGACGCTAAGTCTTTATATGGTTTCTGTTCTGTAGGGAAGCAATAAGCCGCCTGTGTGAAGCTGTTTCTGGGGCAAATGGAGCCATTAAAAAGCGAAAGGTAAATATTGGTGTGATTTTCTTGTTCTCTGTTTCTCTAACTAGGGGAAAGAGAATATCAAAATAGTTGTTAGTTCATTCTGCCATAGGAGCTGAAGGGCAGAATGGCCTTTATCAGTTGGCATGACATCAGAGATGCACTGAAAGTTGGTCTTATCGCTCACATTTTTCTGACTTGCCTGACACTGTCTGAAATGGTGATGCCTTGAGCAACAGAATGGAGAGAGCACCTGGGGTTCAAGTAAAAAAATTTGGGTTCCAGTTCTGGGTGTTTACTTACCTTTGAGCCTGGTATCTCCTCCCTCCAAGACCCCGTTCTTGTTCCTGTAAAGTGAAGTTGAACCAGATGACCAAGTGGTACCTTCCAATTTCAATATTTTGTAATGTATCTATTCTGCATTTTAGCATTTTAGAATTTTTAGACACCTTGGCCTATTTTCAAATGGAAATGTGGGTGCTGGTAGAGGTGAGAAAATAACACATGAGTACAAGGAACTTTTCATGCTGAAAGCAAGCAAAAGATTTGATGTTACATAGATTTCGATACTTCGATTTAAACCCTGACTCTGCTACCTACTGTGTGATCTTGGACAAGCCCTCTCACCTTTTGGATCTTTGCTTTCCCCATCTGTAAAATGGGGGAAAAGAACACGTACTTTATAGAGTTGTGTAGAATTAAATGAAATGGTGTCTACACAGTGTCTGGCGTATACTACGCTCTCAACGGCCATGGTAGTTAGTATTATTACTATTTAGTTATCAACCCTAGAACGTTTAGTTGTTTTGGAATGTCCAAAGGGCCTTAAGATAGCTATGTGAATCATGGAATTGTAGATTGTTTAAGAGAGAAGGAATTTTTAGAGATCTTCCAGTCCAACCTTCCCATTTTGCCAGTTAATATATATCTACTGCTTCAGAGGAGATCTGCCTTGGGTCACTCAGATGATGTCAGTGAGAGCCAGCTATAGAAGCCAGGTCTTCAGATGTCCAGCTTAGTGTTTTATTTCCATACCACCCTGCCTCATTCTTTATTATTCTTCATTATTTTGCATACGTCTGAAGCCAGTGTCACCCAGAGTGACTCACATGAGCCACATGGCATGGAAAAACACTGATACGTGGCCTTTGAATTCTATTAGAACTCCCTATTTACTAGTTTCTTTGACAAAACCCGTGGCGCCAAGTAGCCTCTGGCCTCCTCCTGCCTCTTGTAACTTCTGCAAATGAGATGCTTTTACTGGGTGATCCCAGCAAACAGGCTCACTCATTTAAGACTTTCTCATTTCAAAATAGGGAGTTCACACCCCAAACAAAACAAAACAAAATGAGGTTATCATCTTTCCAGAAAGTACACATGGAAAGAAAAAAAAATACTGAGTTCATTTCCTTTGATTGCTAGCATTTATTGCATACTTAATACATGCCAGGGACCCTTTATGCACTACATATCTTTACACTCTTTTTCCTCCCTATTTAAAAAATTATGGTAAAATATGCATAACATAAAATTTTAACCATTTTAACCATTTTTAAGCATACACCTCAGTGATATTACGTACACTCACATCATGGTGCAACCATCGGCCCTATCTATCCCCATAACTCTTTTCATCTTGTAAAACTGAAACTCGATACATGTGAATCAGTGACTTCCCATTCCCGCACTTCTGCAGCCCTGACAGCCACCATTCTGCTTTCTGTCTCTATGATTTCGACTCCTCTAAGTACCTCCTCGAAGGGGAACCATACAGTATGTGTCTTTTTGTGACTGGATTATTTCACTTCAGATAATGTCCTCGAGATGCATCCATGCCGTAGCATGTGTCAGAATTTCCTCCCACGCTCTCTTTGGCAGTACATATGCTAAATTGGAACGATACAGAGAAGATTAGCATGGCCCCTGGCCAAGGATAACATGCAAATTTGTGAAGCGTTCCATATTTTTGTAGCTGAGTGGTGGGCATTAAAGAGGGCCCGTGAAGTAATGAGCATTGGATGTCGTACACAACTGATGAATCACTAAATTCTACCTCTGAAACTAATAATACAGTATATGTTAATTAAATTGAATTTAAATTTAAAAAAAGACTTTCCTCCCTTTTTAAGGCTGAATAATATTCCATTGTATGTGTGTACCACATTTTGCTTATCCATTCATCTGTTGTTGGATACTTGGGTTGTTTCCATGTTTTAGCTATTGTGAATAATGCTGCTTGAACATGGGTATACAACTATCCAAGTCCCTGCTTTCAGTTCTTTGGGGTATATAACAAGTGCTAGAATTGCTGGATCATATGGTAATACTATTTTTGAGTTTTTGAGGACCTGGGAACTGCTATACGATCTTCCATAGCAGTAGTATTGTACGTTCCTACCAGTAGTGCGCAGGATTTCTATCTCTCCAGGTACTTTCCAACACTGGTTATTTTCTAGTGTTGTTGTTTCTGGTTTTGTTTTCTACTAGTTATAGTTCTATCTAGATTTTCTATTTCTTCATAGCTAAATTTTGGTAGGTTTAATATTTCTAGGAGTTTGTCTATTTTATCTAGGCAATCCAGTCTGTTAATGTGCAATTGTTCAGAGCATTCCCTTGTAATCCTTTTTGTTTCCACTGACTTGGTAATTACATCCCCACCTCACTTTTGTTCCTGATATTAGTGATTTGAATCTTCTTTCTTTTTTTCTTAGTCCAGCTAGCTAAACAATTTTGTTGATCTTTTTGAAGAACTAACTTTTGGTTTCATTGATTTTCTCTATTGTTTTTCTAGCCTCTGTGTCATCGATCTCTGCTCTAATCTTTATTATTTTCTTCCTTCTACTAGCTTTGGGTTTAATTTGCTCTTTTTTTGAATTCTTTAAGTTGTAAAGCTATGTTCTTGATTTGAGAACTTTCTTCTTTTTTAATATATGTATTTATAGTTATAAATTCCTCCCTTAGCACTGCTTTCCCTGTGTCCCATACGTTTGGTATGTGTGTTTTTCATACTTTTTTTTAATGATTACAAAAAAACCTAAACAGCAACTCTTCCTTTTTTTAGACGTTTGGTGTTCAGAGGGACTAGAGAGTTCAGGTGGCCCAAACTCTCATGGGAATTCCTTTTATATAAAGCAGACCCCTACTCCCAGCACTTGGGGAGAAGGGAATGTACCAGAAAAGTTCTGAAGGCTCAGATTTCACTACTTACTAAAAAATTTGTGGCATTCCATTTTTAAAAACTTTTCATTAAAAGAAAGAAGCATTCCATCTCATGCGGTTTGTGTGAACTAAAATAGAGAGGAAGAGCATGTGTTTTGACCCATTTTCAACACTTAAAAAGATTAATATTATTCTGTAACAAAATCCTTTACTTAGAGTGTTGTTTTGCTCTTTTTAAAGCCTCCAGTTAAGTTCCTATCAACAGTTCTTGGCAAAAGTAATCTTCAGTTTTCGGGAATGAATATTAAACTGACCATCTCAACATGCAGCCTCACATTGATGAATATTGACAACCAACAGGTAAGATCATGAATATCATTGATAGTTTAACGTATCATGTATTTTTCTAGAAGAGTCTGGGCATAATAAAGAAAATAAAGTTTCAGACAGAGTGAGCTTAGACAGAGTGAGCCTAAAATTTAATAAGGCACAAGGGGAAAAAAATCTGCCAAGCATTTATGCATAACAATAATTAGAACAACAGTATTATTAACCCATCCCTGGCATTTAACTGCTTGCTTACTTGCCTCTACCTAATTGGGTTTGTAATAGGGACTAAGGTGCAAATAACACTGTAAAGACCATTTGGCAAATCATATTCTTGAGTCAGTTGTTTATTACTTTCCACCAGTGCTCGCCAAAAGGAAAGCAATTCCATTTTCAGAACTAACAGACTGTGTGTTGGATGGGGGTGCAAATGAAGGATGTGGGGGGAAGGGTAATGTTAGGGTTAATATTCTAGGGAACTGAAATTAAAGCATAAAACATTTTTTTTTCTGACTCTTAAGGTTGAAATGGTTTGTAAAATGTTATTACATAAACACAGTTTTTTTTCTTCTTTGATGATTTGTGATGCCATGGTATGCCTTTCTCATTGTGAACCTTATTTCTCAAAGAACAGCATCACTGAAGCAAATATAGACGATATATAGGACTGGACTAAATGTGCTTTCAACTAGGGCACTGTTTGACTTGCTTTCTAGTTTTTAAGCTAAATTCCTTATATCAGGTTATATATGTGTGTTAGAGTCTAATTTTTCTTGGTCTAATATGTTGTGATTCATGGTTCTTAACATTTAAGTTTTACTCTATGGAGTACTGTTGATCAGGGACTCATGGAAGGTTGAATGTGTAGTTGGCTGTGATAAAACACCATGGGGCTTTGAGATCACACATCGGTTGAAATCCTGGCTCTGCCACTAACAAGCAATTTTCCTCATTAGTGAAATGAGATTATAGTACAGATTCACAGAGTTTCTGAAAGGATGGATTTAGCAATAGTATGTCTCATTGGGCTATTTAGAGGATTAAATAAGATCATCAATGTAAATAACTTACCACAGTGCAGTACCCATTATTATTATTTACTCAAACATTTTTCCTATTTCCTTGACACATTTTCATAAACTCAGAACTTAACTGGGAAAGCATATTTTAAAACATAAAATTATAAAAATTTCAGTAACATATAAATATGATTTTATACATTTTGACTCTGATGTTTTTGCCAAAAAATTCACTTGCAGTTTTGAGGGCTGATTTATTTTCTAAGTTCAAAAGCAGAATAAAATACGTTGCTTCCACAATAGTAAAAACCTCCATAGAGGAAAATGCTTAATATGAAATAGTTCAAAATAAATTCCTGTCTAGCTGGGCCCTTATCGGTTATCCGAGAGAGGGGATACCATTGGTATAATGACGGCAGATCATTTGAGGCTGTCCTTGGAAGATGCAACAAATCTAGGTGGAAGGCAAAAACAATCATTCAGTCTTTCAGATGCTTTGCTGGTAAGGCATTTGTAAATGTAAAATTTATTTTTAGTTTTCACCCATGTGTATGGTACCGGGGGTGGTTATTGCCTTGAGCTGTGAGATCTCATTGTGTATAGAAGCACTTGAATTATCTCAGAATTTTGTAGGGGAGGAAGAGTAGGCAAATCTATAGCCATCATGGTGATGGCCTTATGTGCAGAATGTAACGAGCATTTAAAAATGTTTTTTTCTATGAGGTGACTGAAGGAGTGGGGGAATTTAGGAAGAATAGGGCTGTGGTGTGTGTGGTAGGGGGCACAGGTTAGTCTCATTTCTTTCTCTTCTACTACAATTTTTCCGGACTACTGCAATTAGAGGGGGTATTGTCATGTGCCCCTATCTTTATGGAAGAATAGAAGTGGGGACAGTGGGCATGGGTGGCTTCCACTACCAGTAGTTAGAGCAATGAGTGCCTCTGGAAGGGAGACATCTTTTCTGCACTGGTGGCATGAAATGGGAATGTGTTCAGCCCACTGCTGAAAATTTAGGATCTCATCGACCTCACACCCAGTGCTGATTTTTAAGAATAATTTTGAACCATTCTGCAGGCCTAGGGGAAATGGCTTGGCGGGGGGGCATAAAAAAGATGTGCGACTGTGGATGCTTCTCTCAAGAAGCTTTATAAATCCCATCAGAAGGGCAAGTAAAATGTTCAAGGGATGAAGGCAGCAGAAAAGCGACCTTATATAGATGTATATGAGAAATTATTTACTAATTAAATTCTCCTTAAAGAAAGCTACCCTTTGAAGTTCTAAGATAAAAACCCGGAAACATTAATGCTTCCCCTCCCCCCAACTTCTAAGATATACTTTGGACTGAAAACATAAACAAGTTCAAGTTTATACATACATTCATAGATGACAGAGTATTTATGGGTCAGATGGTTCACATTCATCTTCAGGCACTGAGAACAACTTCAGGAATATAACCATTCACTCCCAGAAAATGTCTCAGAGAACCTCAGAGGCAGAAAATAAAATCATATTAAACATGTAATGCTTGCAATTTCTAAAACTTACCATATTTTGGGATGGAAAAATACATTTTGGAAAAGCAAGTTTTAGGGAAAAATTCAAGCAACAGACTTACTTGACATACTTTAACATGTTAGGGACTTAAGTAAAAATGTCAGGCTCGGGAGCTCCCGTTCCCACTACTCTTTACTCCTATCTACAATCCTACCACCAACTCTAACAGCTAGTGAAATGTTACTGAGAAGGGTAATAAAGAGATAAAGAAGGTAAGACAGGCAGAAAATGGAGACATCCTTTAGACCATCCTTTAGTCTCTATGAAGAGAGGCCAGGCAGATAGTACTTACTGTCCAGGTACAAGGAAAACAATGGTGCAAGCATAATGATACATGGTGAGTGCCCCTTGGCCTCCATCTTGGGGAAACAACACTGGGAAACATGGCAGTACAATACCTTCCCTATGTAAAGGGAAACTGGATGCTTTTTCCCACATAACTATAGGTCAAAATTTGCCAGATCTTCAACTTTTGGGTGGAAAAAAAAGATGAAAATCTGGGTTTTGCTGCTCTCTCTGGATTATGAGATGCTGGACTTTAATTAAGAATTAAAATTTTAAGCATGAGCCAAACAAAAATATATCCGTGTCCTTAGGGCAGCCAATGTAGGACAATCTGATCTAAGCAAAAATTTATTATATGCATAGATCCAGAAAACTGCCCCCCCTCCAATCACCCTACATACTCAAGCTTTTTAAAGTTTCCTCTTCCATACCACATCCCCACCCTCTCCCCTGTTCACAAAATAAGGACCAGAATCTCTCAAGAACTCCTTTCTTTAGTTCCCATTAACCCAGATTTGAACCAAGTAGGCTGGTTCCTGTATGTGTTAACTTCAACCTTTAAGATATGAGTGATTTTGCACTTTTAAAAGGGGTGTTAAAATGCTACCATTTTCTATCTTCAGTAAATACAAACAAGTATTAATTTCAGTGATCTCTCAGATTACTGCCTATTTTTCCAAGACCAATGAGCCAACCATCAAGAGGGGTCCATTGTGGAGTCCAGGTTTTTCTCCCCAAAATGAGCCTTCCAACCCAACAGGGAGTGGTTTTCTTTTCCTCTCCTCTTGCTCCCTATTCAGTCCCGGAGAGGAACCTAATCACACTTTCTGGTTTGAAGACCAGTTTTTTCTATTTCCTGACATCTTTATCTGGAGGTACATGCAACTGGTCAGTTACCGGTGTCCTGGGATCCTACGCCCCACCCCCAAATTCAGTTAACTCACATCATACAAGCAATTATCTATGCAGACTCATCTAGCTGCAGCTATAAGCTGTTTTGAAAATGCAGTGGAAGTGAGGCATGGGTGAGGCAGGAATTAAGATGGTTAAGTGCTAATATCTCGCCTCCTGTTATTTCCCCATCTATCCTCCTCCTCACTAAGCTACTATTTAGTTATGATTACCGTTGTCAGTCCTCTACTTTACAGAAAAGAACCTCCCTCCCTAAACTAACAGACACGATGACTAACATAAATAAGGCTGAACTGTGGTGTTGTATTGGATGTGTCCTTTACTGCCCTAAGGAGCAGATGGTACCTTTTTATTGATCATCAGACCTACAGATATACTGTTTTACCGGGCACAGCTTTCTGACATTATTATTTTTATACAATTTCAGAACCTTAGTAACCACAGCAACATTCTCACTAATAGGACAGGTTTTCTCAGGCTGGCAAATTCTTTTATAGGAACTTGCCGAGTTTAATATACACAAGTTAATTTATAAATCAGGTATTTGAAGGTGGAACACCTTCCCTTATAAATAGTGGTTAAATTTAAATCATAAAGTGGTTTCGATAGTAAGATAAAATAGTGCAACACAATAAAAAGTAGTGTTTAAAGTATGTGAACAATACTATTGGCCAAACAAACAAAATACACAGAACAAGAAACTTTATTATCTTGAATGCTGGTGCATAACCAATAACAAGCTTAATTAGAGGAGGAGACAGAGGGAAACTTCAGATACTGAGGTGGATTTCTGGGCAGGTTTAAAACTTTTAAAGGTTGAGGGCATAATTGTTCAGTCTTTTTTTAGATGTAGGGCTTTCCTTTTACTTGACATTTTCACTTTAACAGTTCCGATGTTATGAAGTTCAACCAAAGTCTTTCACCTGTAAAGTTAAATAGAGCAAGTAAAACAATTTCTCTAGTAGGTAAGACTACTGGAAATAGTTTACTTTCACACACACTGTAATGTCTAAATTTGAAATTTTATTATGGATGTCTTAATTTTTGCGTTTTAAAAATGGTAAGACAACTAATTTTCTTGAATTATAGATCACAGTAGCTTTATAAATGATCGAGATACATGTACAAACAAAATTTCAGATGCTCTAGAAACGCGATACATCTTTCTTTTTGGGTTTGCTTATCTTTTGGGGATACTGCAGAATACCCAATTTATTTTACTCTAAAAATTTAGCCTTTGAGCACTGGCTTGAACAGACCACAAAGTGGAATCTTCAGAGTTCTTTCAGTAGACTTTCAGTCCAAATGATTCAGACATCTTGTGTCCTAAATTGGATGTATTAGTTACATTTTCTCATGTAACTTGTCTTGTATTGGTAGTCTGTCTTGGTCGTAACTTATTCTTGCAAAACCATTCCTTACAGTGAAATGTGAAAGGTATTTTCCCCAATGCAAGGAAAATAATCTGGATCGATAACAAAGTCAAAGCCACAGGTGTTTCAGGAACATTCCCGAAAACAGATTTCTGATTTCCACAGTCCTAAGATGTTTTTTCTTCTTCCTTAACAATTCTTTTTCATAACTCTGCAGTCACTGCCCTATTCTATTCTGCAAAACAACAAAAAAATTTTTTTGAAGATCAATTTTTCATTGGCACGGTAAGATCTGGAATGAACCCAAAAGACAGTGGAATGTTGGGTCTCTCCTCAAGTAGTTTCCTCCTCTTCTAACAGCATTTAATTACTCTCTATCAATAATCTCATCACAGCCGAGTTCTTCGGTCAGGCGATTGACAACCATAAGAGAAAAAAGCTCTTCGATAAAAGCCAACTGATCAAACGGGGTCTTCTCATAATGCATTTGAAACCCGCCATCCAGGGCTGCTTCCCTTGCTCTGGATGTTCTCAGAAACATCTTATTGGCTTCTTCAAGGGCCGCTGATACTCTGTAGCCTGCACCACTCAGCTGCTCCTCTTCCGGATAATCATAGTCGTCCTCCCAGTCATCAAATTCCTCGCCCTCGTCCTCGCTCTCGAAGTCAGGGCCCGCGAGCTGGCCTGGCTGCTCTCCAGGGCTGGGCCGGTTAGCAAGGCCTCGTTCCCCCTGCGGCTCCGCCATTGGCTGGGCCGCCTCCTCCTCCATTGGGCCTTCCTCCTCGATCTGTGGCGGGGCCCCGTTGCGGGAGGGATTCAGGGATGGCTCCCGGCTCCCGCTGCCTACCTCCATCTGTGGAAGGTCACCCTCGCCAGGCATCACATCCATCTGCAGGTCATTGCTTTCTTCATAGAGCTCGGACAGCTCGTTCATTTCCGACATTGTACAAGCAGCTCAACCTCTCGCAATTCGTTTTTGCAAAATCGGAGCTACGCGGCTGAGCGGTTCTGCGCGTGCGCAAACGGCGTGCGCTTGCGTGACCCTGTGCGTTTGCGCGACCCCCAAACACCGCCTCCCGTTTGGCGTCCCCCTCGGGCGGGAGCTGCTCGCTTTGCCGCAGGCCGCGGTGGTCCAGGTTTCCGTCCTTTCAAACTCCGTAGCTAGACACTGCGTTTAAGAGAGTTACTTAATCTCCGCTTTGCTTAACCGTTCCGCTGTTTATGATGCTGTAAACTTGAAAATACTTTACTTGGCCTCTGTAACAACGTTTACTCTTCCTCCCCGCTCCTTCCCCCTCCCGCTCTCCCCTCCCGCTCCTCATCCTCCCACCCCAGGCAATCGCGTCTGTTCCAGGGTTTTAACTACCTTTTATCTATGCTCTTAGGACTTCTAAATCCACACCTCCAAATCACACAGTGTTCCCAGCCACAGATGAACATTCTAAGAACTGATCCATTCAGCTCTTCTGTTTTTCCCATTTTAAAAAAAGTTTAATTCACAAATAAACATATTATCTATCTTCTTGTTTTTAGATTTTTTTTTTTTTAATTTATTTACTTGACAGAGATACAGCCAGCGAGAGAGGGGACACAGGCAGGGGGAGTAGGAGAGGAAGAAGCAGGCTCCCAGCTGAGGAGCCTGATGTGGGGCTCGATCCCAGAACGGGGGGGGGGGGGGGGGGNCGGGAAAAATCGTATTTTGTGTGTGGGTTTGTTGTTGTGGGTTTTTTTTTTTTTTTTGGCATGTCTTACATAACTGTCTTCAAATTACAAAACAAAAAACCCCTCAGCAATGTCTTGAAGATTTAGCTTTGTTAGTATACATAGACGAATCTTTTTTTTTTCCATGTAGCATTTCATGTGTATAGCTATACTATAGTTGATCTAACTATGCACAAATAATTTCCGATTTTTCGATATTATGGGTGTGGGTAAATGGGTAACTATAGGTAATGGGTAAATGACATCCATATGCGCCAATGTTTCTCTAGAATAAATAACCTAGAAGTGGAAAGGCATAATTATAGGGTATGCATACTTTAGTTTTAATACATAGTGTCAAACTGTTCTCCAAGATTGCTGCACAAATTTAAGCTCTCCTCAGCAGCGTTTGAGAATATCCTTGCCACACATGGTTTTGTTGAGCAGTTTTATCAATTTAATGATATCCTGTTTTATTTTCCATAGCCTTGATTTCTTGGAGATTGAGTATTTTTCAATATGTTTATTGAACATTTGTGTTACTTAAGAAAATTAACTGGTCTTATTATTCGTTTATTTCTTTTTGTTATTGATTTGTAGGAATTTCTTACAAACTATATGAATACTTTGTTTTACATGTTGCAAATATTCTCCCTCCCTGTTGTTATTTGTCCCATTTCAGGGGTCTTTTTTTTTTTATACAAAAGTTTTAAAATGAGTTTTCCTGTAATCAAATTGAAGGGTTTTTTTTTCTATATGTCTTTTTCTTTCTATTAAGATGGATTTTCCTACTTCACAGATCACAAGCATAATTTTTTATTTGTCTTCTAATATTTGGATAGATCTTTTATGGATAAGACACTTATTTCTGGAAATACTATGAGGACAGGATTTATTTATATATTTTTTTACATATATTCAGCTAATTCCACCAACTCCACTAATTTAATCACTGTCCTTTTGTTGGCTGTTTGGTGACACATTTGTCATAGACTAAAAGACAATGAATGTGTGAGTTTGTTTTTAGACTTTGTATTCAAGTGAATTTCTACAGGTTTATAGTAGGTCTTGCTAGTAAGGAGACTCTTCTCTCTTTGTTATTGAAAAAATTGCCTTAGCTCTTTGCACATTTGTTCTTCCATGTGAATTTTAGAAGTAGCTTGAAATGTTACCTGAATGACATAGGTGGAATTTTTATTGGAGTTGTGTGGAATTTACAGATTAATTTGGGGGAGAATTGACATCTTTATAATATTGTCTTCTCATCCATAGAAGTGATATATATCTTTCTGCTTGTTTGTGTCTTATTTATACCCTTCAAAAAAGTTCTTTAAAAAGCCCTACATGATTCATACTAGTTTTATACTTAGGTACTCTTGTAAAATATACCCCTCAGCACAATACAGTATCTGATGAGCTATTGCTGGTATGTGGCAATGACAGTGGATCTTTGTATATTGATTTGTTTTTAGTAATCGCTTTTAACTGAAATATAGAAAACATAAATATAGAAAAGTGCACAAGTTCTAAGTCTGCAGCTTGGTTACTACAAAATGTACATATTTGTGTAATCACTACCCAGATCGAGAAACACCATTTGCAGGATCCCAGAAAACCATTTGCTTTCTCTTCCTTTGCCACACTATTGCCACCATCCTGATTTCAAACAGAATAAAATATTTTTGCTTGTTTTTGAACTTTATAGAAATTAAACCATGCCGTGTATGTTCTTTGTGTCTAGCTTCTTTTGCCCAAGAAATATGTTCTTTGCTACATAGCAGTCCATTGTTTGACTATCACAGTGATCATCATTGGGGTTGTTTCCAGTTTGGGGCTATTACAAACAGGGCAGTAGTTATCTTTCTTGAGATCTTTGGGGCATGTATTTTCACAATTCTGTTGGAATACATCTAAGAGTAGAATCGCTTGGCCATCTTATGTAACAGAACCATATATAGATTAGGTTAAACAATTCTAAAGATGAGATTAGCCAATTGATGCACAGTTGGTATTTCAATGAACCTTCAAAACAGTATGACAAATACTTCTCTGTAAATTGGTCATTACACTGTGGTTTCCAAACAAGCACGCCTAAACTCTTCAGTGAAAGAGATCGTCTTCCTGGCTAACCAATGCAGTTCACTTGGATAGTCTACTTCAAATTGAAAATCTTAATGTTAGGGCCTTAATATGCTTTTGGTGGTAAATGACTGAAACCCAATTCAAATTAGCTTATATAAAAATAAATAAAATAGAAAAAATGCATAAAAAGATAAAGAGAAAGGGGGGAAATGTATTGGTTGAAGTGATGGACTAAATGTTAACCACCAGATTTATTTATTTTTTTAACTCTCAGCTCTGATATTCTCCAGAGGGAAAGCTTCATTTTTCCATCAGGCTTTTCCCACATGTCAGCAAAAGATGGCTCCCAGAAGCCTTGGACTTAAACTAAGGCCCTTAATGGCAGAGGGAGGTGCATTCTTTCCTATTATCCATTTCAGTTCCTCCCCATGATATTGATTGACTTTGTTTTATCCAGAGGGATGGTGTTTTCTGATGGGCTAGTCATGGAGCACCAGTCCAGCCATAAGGAGAGGGGCAGTGAGACAGGCATGTCAAACCTACTTGAACCTCATGAGATTATTACAGAATGGGGATGGAGTAGTTTCCAAAGGGATGCTGAGCAGGCAAAAACAGAACACAACTGTATGTCTGTTACTGTTAGATTGTATGTAACTAGGCATAATTAATTTGTAGCATCATACATGCTTAATTCCTGTTTGTGTTTTACAGATTATTGCAAATCATCATATGCAGTCTATTTCATTTGCCTCTGGAGGGGATCCTGTAAGTATGGACCCATGAAAGTCTTTTTAAAAGAGTTAAAAGACCTTCCATGTAAAGCATGTTAGCCACTACATATCTTTTCCAATGTTTTATTACAATTGTGAATAGCTATGTACAAAGATTTGGCTTTGACAAAATATTTTCTATTACTGATTTTTAAAATATTTGGATTAGTAGTAGATGAACTAATAATACTCTGTTATATTGTGAGTCATGGAGTTACCATCTGAGACTCTTCTTGTAAGTACCATCTAAGTCATGAAAAACAAATATGTCATACATGTGTTGCCAGTCCTCCCTTGGCATTCTTCTTATCCCAGAGTTCCAGGCAGATCCTATTAAGCAATTGGATTTGGCATACGAGGGGAAGCCTAGTTGCCACTCTGGCTGTCAACCAAGGCAACTAAATCTAATCTAAAATGAGCAACCAGGTTTGCAGCAGCCCATGGAGGGAACACTTAGCTAGCAGGAGAGAACTGTAGTTCCTTCCTCCCTAGAGGCCACAGGGTGTTCATTTCCCATGAATTGTGGGAGACTGAGCAAGTGCTCGCTCTCCAAGCCTACTTGACAGACTGGAGGGCCGTTCCCTGACTCCCTACTCCACCACTTCTGAACTAGAGCGAAAGGAGAGACACATTGAAATTAGGAAGCCTGTGACTGACCAAGAAACACATCTGTTTGAACTGAGGGAGTAGAAGGACGATTTTGCAGCTCCATGATATTGTGATATTTTTCTTCTCCCTGCAAACATATAGAAGCTAGAAGAGGACTTAGTTTGATTTTTGTAAGGATTGAACATCAGTAAGATCAAGAAAACGTACGGGGAGCAAATGTAGACCTTGTTCTTACTGACAATGTATTACCTTTTTTCCTGCTGAGCATTTATTATTAAAGATTGTATCCTTCAGAAATGAGGGAATAAAATCCAGTATAATAGTTGTTTCTTTTCTATCCACCATATTTAGTTTCTCACTTCCAACTGAGGAATCAAATGGAGGGTCATAAATGATAGGACATAGAGCTCAGAAATCTAAGAAAGGTATGGAACAGTAGTAGAAACTAAATCTGGTGGCTGATGTCACTGCAAAGTTTTGACCTCTATGTTAAATATTAAAAAGGAAAAAGTATTGTCTATCCTAAAAGGAAATAAAGTTCTGAAGTTACTTTGTTGTAATCATCACTTCCCTTACTGGCATCTAAAGTAAGCAACTTTCTTCAGTTGGTTGTTGGTGTAACTTTTTTGCATATGAAATATATAGTTAAGTGCTATTTAAGTTACCCTATTCTTTGAAGCATTTCAGTAATTACTTGTCTTCACCTTAGCTACCAGTGACTCAAAATATTCAAACATGTCAGACCTAAACAGCCTGTCTTCAGAACTTACTTGAAGCATATGGAAGAAAAGCAGTATTTATAGGACCTCAAATCATTGTGTTTTTTTTTCTTTTATTAATGGACATTTAATTTTCCCTTTTGGCTTCTGTATTGTCTCCTTTTTCAATTTTGGGTATAGTTATTTTCAAATGAATATATATTAGTTCCATGGTGCTACCATTTAATTAATACGTAAACCAGATTTTAAGAGGTCTCCGTCTTCCCCAGAGATTCTGCAGATGGCTAATTGTGGATTTGTTAGCAAACAGGGGGCATGCGAGGTGCCCAGGGGGCATGCGAGGTGCCTAGCATGTAGCAGCAGCATTGTGGGCCCAGTACTGAACCTGAACTCCCAGCCAGCCTCGTCATCTGGCCTGGACAGTGACAATAAAGGGATATGTTTTGTAGCAGAGAGAGTTGACTGAGTCTAGCCTGAAAAGGCCAGCATTGTCTCTTCTCTTCCTAACCCATTATAGCTCAGTCATCCATAAAGGAACTCGAATACTTTCCTTAAATCATTCAAGTAATGAGTTCTATAAGTGAAGTGTCAAAAAAATAATTATAGGTGTTTCCAAGGGTTGCTGTCATTTTAGCGTCGATATGCAAATCATCATTTACCCTAGGCAAGCCCGCATGAGGTCTATCACAGTTCTCCAGAACCCTAATTCTCTTTAGATTGTCCTCATGTGCCTTGAGTTCTTTAACTGTCAACCCACCAAAGCACTGTCCTTACCAAAAGCAAATGGTAAAGAATTTGTAGCGCTGTGGGGAAGTTTGTACCTACCGATTTGAGTGGGATCCCTCTGCTCTCTACAGCTGGGGCAGAAAGCCTGCTATTTAAATTAAAACAGAAAACTGGAGTGACCACAAACATTGGCCTTCAGGTCCCCCTGATGAAATGCCAGGCTTTGGAGTCAGTGAGACTTGACTTATTTAACCTCTCCTAGCTTCGGGCTCCTCATCTATAAAATGGGGAATGATCACCCTTGCCTCACAGCGTAGTGAGAATGAAGTGAATTGATGCACGTAAGCTGCTAGCACTGTGCCTGGCACAGTGTGATGGGAGATAGCTGTCACCACTATTGCTAGCACGGGGCCCTAGCTTTGTTTAGGACACTCCCTGAGATCATTTACAACTTCACGGCTACCTGGGTGTAAGATGCGAAAAGTCTCCATGGCCCAGTGTCGTACCTTTCTTTTTACCAGATTTCCTTCCACATTTAAGAAATACTGACTGTTCTTCTTTACCTCTTGACCTTTGCTCACCCTTACCTTTACTCTCTTCTTGAAGACAATTTACTTGTCTTCCTCCTGTCAGCCCTGAAGACAGTTCTTGGTAATGCTGCTTTATCTTTATATACTTTCTCCTTTAGAAAAAGGCATTATAAGTATGTCACAAATATATTTTCTTATATTTTTTCCATTCTTTGTGGCTTGCTTTTAACATTTTTTAGATTCTCCCAGATATTTCCAGTTATAGGATTTTAGAACTACAAGACCGTTGGAGACTGTTTGGAGGATGAGGTCCCACAGCCTCTTTCCCATCATCTAATGCACCAGACAGCGTTGCTGGCATCCTGCCGTCTCTTCGACTTTATAAATAGCAGCCAAGCCCCCAGCACTTGTGGCTTTGCTTCTAAATTCATGTGAAACAAAGCTCATAGATCTGACCTTATTTATTTACAAGATATTTCAAACCTTTTATCTCTTAGCATAAGATAAATTTATTTAGGTGCTTGTTATTTTTTAAAATAACTGAAGACAAGTTATGCTGACCCTGAGATCTGCTTCCCTCATGTTTCCCTGAGGGTTATTAAGTGATTGTCCTTGAGGGTATTATACTTGGGCTTTTATTTCCTGCCAGTTGATTGCATCTTCCCTCTGGAGAGTCATACTTCTAATCTGCAAATGGCATTGTGTGTATTTTTTTTTCCCTGAGAACTGAGATAACAAAAAGCATCTTTAATTATTAAAATCTTATCACTCATCAGTTTACTGTTTCAATAAAAGTCAGAATTACCAAGTGGCTTTTTGTTTGTTTTTGCAAAGTCAGCCACACACCTTTTTGAACTCCTTAGATTTTTCGTGGGTTCTCTTTTTCAAAAATGATTTTTCCTTTCTAGATAATGATCAAGTAAATGCTTTGTATTTTTTGTTTTGTTATTTCTTAAGTTAACT
Source organism: Ailuropoda melanoleuca (assembly GCF_002007445.2). NCBI lineage: Eukaryota > Metazoa > Chordata > Mammalia > Carnivora > Ursidae > Ailuropoda > Ailuropoda melanoleuca. The sequence continues at coordinate 56,855,624 of NC_048222.1, forward strand.
TGCATCACACACAAGCAAACTAACAACCACAAAACCCAATGTGTCTCTGTAATTGACTTATTTTCCGACATAGATGGTGTCTCTTTGGACAACTGGGAAATCATGGCACCACCTCCTGGTTTATGACTCTTTTGTGATGGCATAAACCCTGGTATTTCACCTTTCAACACAGGAGACAGTCATGGTTCCTAACCATTTTTAAAGAATGTATGTCCTAACATATTCCCTATCTAGATTCCTTTTTATTCTTGGTGAATAAATATCACTAAATCTGCCTCTAAATTTTTGATTTCCAACTTCTCTCTCCAAGGGACAGAGGCTGTGGACTCCACAATGGCTAAACTATGCAGTGTGTGTTTATGTTCTCTCCTAGGATGCTTTTCTTTTCTCTTTAAGTAGAAGCATTTGTATTTAAGTCCTTACCTCAGTATCATGTCCTAAGTGTACTCTTATCTTTCAACAGTACAATCCATTCATTTTAAATGCAATCATTTTCCTTTTTTTTTTTAATAGGATACTACAGACTATGTTGCCTACGTAGCTAAAGATCCAGTTAATCAACGAGGTATGGAAAGAAATTTCTAGATTTTCTTAAGAGCTGGTATATAGCACCTTAAAAAGTAACAAGCAGTTCTCTTCAATAGACAGAGTGATGAGGGTCACCAGAGTGCTGTATTGGGTTCTAGAAATATTATGTGAATTTGCATTGGAAACAAATAGCCCTGCTAGCAGGACAAAGTAGAAAAAATGAATAGTTGGGATTTAAATCCCAGTCATTTGAGGGACCCTTATACCAAAAGCCTTATTATCTATTTGTATAATCAAAAGAGAAGCTGTTCTGGTGACAATAGAAGAGGCTGGCTGCCACATCCCCAATGAATGAATGAATTACACAGAAGACCCAGGCCAGTGAGATTATTGGCCTGCGTCAGTCTCTGCAAGTGTGTTTGTGTGTTTGTGTGTGTGTGTATGTGTGTTGAGCCTGTGCGTTTGTTGTTCAAAGAGTCTGGCATGTCACTTTGAGTGTTTGGCTTCTTCTCATTCTTGGATCTCAGCTTGAATGTCTCTTCTTCAGAGAGACCTCCTTTGACTGATAGCACCTCCTGTCTCCAGTAGGATATCCCACCCTGCTGCATCATATTACTTTATTTCTCTTCTTAGTAACGCTTAGCCCACATTTTTGTTATTTTATTTACTCATTTGTTGATGTGTTTCACATCTGTCCTTCCTTTTGAAAGCTCCATGAGGGCAGGAGCCTGTTTACCTTATTCACTGTTGTTTCCAAAGCACTCATCAAAAAGCCAGGCACATAGGTGTTGCAATAAAAATAACTACTTTGTTGAGTGTCTCAGTGAATGGAAGAGTAAGTTGATTGGATCTCTCATCCCAGGATTTAGCAAGGTTGCCTAAGTACACACATCTCCCAGTGAAACTTTGGGATAAGGGCCTGAAGTTTCTTAGGTCATTGGACCTCTTTAGACAGACGTGGTTAGTGTTGCTTCTCATCCCTGATTCTGGGACATTCAGACTCCTATTAGGGTTGAGTCTTAGGTTGCTTCTTCTCCTTAACCAGAACCTATTAGGGCAGCATCTTCTGCCACCCCAGGGATAGAGTTTGCCCCAACACATTTATTAAATGCACGTGAAGTAGAATTTGGAAATTCAAAGAGCTATAAAACAAAGAGGTGGAAGTGTATATGGCATGTGGGGGGGGCAAAAGAATAGAATATATTTACTAGGATGCAGATTGGGTATGGAGAAAAAAAGTGTAAAAGACATCTAGAGGGCAGATAGGATAGAGCTGACAAGTAGGGACCCATCTTTGAGCAAATGGGTAGAGAATGCTCTCCGCAAAGCAGAGCTTTGGGAAGATTGATTTGGGAATATGATCGATTCAGACAGAAACTTAAGGCAGAGAGGTCTATTTGGAAGCTATTATGATAGTCAAAAAGGAAATGATGAGGACCAGCTGCTAACACAGGACCGGGCACATAGTAAATGCTCAGCAAATGCTTGCCAAACGAACATGCCTCAGTGAGATGGAAAAGAAGAAACAGGTGATGAGATCTAAGCAATACTCCATTGAAACTGACTCATTGTAAACCATACAATGAAGAATGGATAACCATCAACGATGAGTAGGAGAGACAGGAACTAGTGAAGGGGAGTGGGGGTGTAGGAATGGAACACAACAAAAGACACCAGAAGAGAGCAACCTCTTTTAATTAAGCCTGAGTTTCCCAAAAGAATAACTGCAGGCTATTTTGGGGAAGGGCTCTGAACAACAAAGCCTTTTCTCTTAACCTGAAAGGACAGGGTGAAAGGAAGAACGAATAGATCAGGGAGTCTAGATGTTTGGTAACTTGGCCATCTGTCATGGACTAGCGCAGGCATGTCATTGCTCTTCTGTGAACGGTGGTGAGTTCAAAGACTGAGGCCAATTGCACACTTTCTTCTCTAAAGGGGAGATGGGTCTACCTAGAAGATGATTTAGAAGCATAGGGTAATTTTCTGGGTGCCTGTCTGTTAAAGCATCTGACTCTTGATTTCTGCTCAGGTCATGATCTCGGGTCATGAGATCTGCATCAGGCTCCATGCTCAGTGGGGAGTCTGCTTGAGATTCTCTCTCTCTCCCTCTCCTTTTGCCCCTCCCCCTGTGCACTCTCTCTAAAATAAATAAATCTTAAAAAAAAAAAAAAAGAAACAGGGTAATTTTCCTGGATTAAAAGTTAGCGTCTCCTCATCCTTATTGCTCCTTTTCTAGTCTCCCCCTTCCCTTTCTTATTTATCTTAGTTATAGAAACTTCTGTGAGAAGCCACTCTTTTGTCAGCATAGCCCCTGCTTGCACACCCCTCTAGTGTCAAATCCCTTCCCCTCACCTGAGTCCCTGGGCTTTAATTTGTGCACAGAGGTGCTGACACAGCTTTCAAGCCCACAAATAATTATGAATTACATGCTAATATAAAAGGGGCTGAGCTAATCATTGTGGAAGACAAACAATTCCTGGCCAGCCTGGGCTCATCATTTAGTGGGAGAGAGAAACGCAGCGTATTGGAGATGCATGGAGAAGGAGGGAGGCCAGGACAACAGCGTGTGGGACACAGCAGGTGCTTAGTCAGGATTCACGGGAGAAATGAATCTAGGCCTCGTTGCAAGAGCCCTGTAATGAGAGCTTAGGGCCTTGTGTTTGGGTGGTGTGTGAGTATGTGTGTAAAGATGGGGTTGAAGAAAAGGGAAGGAATAGAAGTAGGGGAGCCATGGCTGAAAAGCTAGGCCAGAAACAGATTGTAGAGGGCTTTGAATGCTGACCAAAAGGTCACTGGGAGCCATTGAGGATTTTGAGCTTTATAGCAATTATGCTGGCTTCTGCCATTTTACTGAAATTGCAAAATGATAAATTTTCTGGCATTTGTATCTGTGAAAGTGATACCATATGGCAGAAAACAGTCTGGAATTGTAGAGTCCAATTTGGAGGACATCTCATTAATCCCAGGCAGGAATGGTACTGTTTACATTACGCTGGGGGAAGGAAGGAACGGTTTGGACACATCTGTGATCTAATGGAACTTGGCAACAATTTAGATAGGAAGGTTGTTGAAGAAATTGAAATTAGATGTTCCTGAGGACTTAATGAGATATTATATACGATGCAAATATCTCAATATGTGGCTCGTAGTAAGTATATAATAAATGGTAGCTATTATTATTACCCTGTGTGATATGGAGTAGTGTTGTCATTAAAGAAACAGGGATTATTACAAATTGGGAAAAAGACAATCCATTAGAGAAATGGGGAAAAAATCTATCATTTATTACATGTTCACCACATGGCAGGCATTGTCTCATTTCATCCTTACAGCAACCCTCTGAGGTTGGTATTAATTTATTCCTTTATTATAAAAACAAACATTGGCATCGAGAAAAGGGAGATTGTTTTCCTAAGCTCAGTCAGCTAATGAGCAAGTGAATCAACTCCCAGGTCCTCAGCACACCTTTACGAAAGAACATTGCAAGGCACCAAGAAACATTTAAAAAATTGTACAAGTTTACTAGCTACCTTGTTAGCAATCAAATTATCATTAGATACCGTATTTCTTCGTCAAATATCAAATATTGAAAAAAGGTAAAATGAGGTTTAAAAGTAGTAGTTATTGTTAACAATGCCAGTAGGATTGTGGATCCCAGTGTTTTGGAGAGTAAGTTGACAGTTTGCATCCAAAGACTTAAAAAGGTAAATACTTTTGAACCTGCAATTTAACTTCTAAGGAAATAATTAGGACGTGCACAAAGATTAAGCAATAAAAATTATTGTCGTATATTATTTATATAATAGACAACACAATTTCAATATTCATAAATAACAAATTATGTAAATGAATCCATAGCATCTACTATGCAGCAATTTAAAACTAGTGTTACAGAAGAATAAATAATGACATGGGGAAAATGTGGATGATGTTGTTAAGTGAAAAAGCAGATTGTGAACTATGTGCATAATATGACCCCAGGTGATTTTTTTGGAGGTAGATATACTTAGAAAAAAGATTGGAAAGAAAAAGATGCCAAAATATTAATAGCCGTTATCTTTAGGTGGTGAGGCTTACATAATTTTTTTTTTCTTGGTGCCTTATTTTCTAAAAATCCTACAGTGAATATTTATTATATTTGTAAAAAGAAAAAAATGTTCTAAATCCTTGAATAAAGAAAGAAAATAGTGAAACCAGAAAGATGTTACAGAATTAGCTAGTGAGTTTGGTTCATCTGGGGGGAATGTTCAGGCAGGAGAGGCTCAGGGTGGGGGAGGGGGAAAGAGAGGGGAGNGAGTGTGGGGGGTTGGGGAGACAGAGAGATAGAGACCAGGCCTTCAGGTGCACATTTGGAAAAACTGTAACTCATAGCCCTAAGAGTAAGCAAGACCACCGAAGGAGGAACCTGGAAAGGAGAGGGCTGAGGGTCTCAGGGAGTAGAAGTCAGAGGAGACAGTATAGAGCCAGAGGAGTAGTCAGGGGGAAGAGAGAAAATCATCTAAGAAGGAGAAAGAGCACATTTCTCTGGGAGAAGTCATCCCAGAATAAGACACCTCAGAATGCCACATCCTGAAAAGGAGTTAGGGGAAGTGAAGGGGGGAAAATGCTTTTTAGTCGGGCAGTGAACAGGCCATTGCCCCCCACCCCCAAGCACAGTATCAATGGTCAGAGTACAGGGCAGGAGGAAGGCAGACTCCAGGGTTGAGGAGAGCATAACCCACAGTCAGAGGAAACCCAGGCTCCAGGCTAAGATTCCTCAGTGTTCCCACTGCCTCTTATTTGTTTGATTCACTTTTAGCATAAGTATATTCAAGTCAGGGCTGTGGTCGCTTTTTTCCGTCTTGGCTAGGACCTTTTGGTGAACTCCGCATTTTATAAAAGGCCTTTTCTGTAGAAAAGGCAAGTTACCCTAAGAATGTTTTGAGTTTAATTAGTGACTAATACGGCTTGCCCCTGTAATTGCTGTGAATAGGAAATCCGTATTCTCCTCACCTCTCGCTCCAGATGTGTAGTAGCCCAGAAGGTTTAAATATTTTCTCTGAATCCAGTATGTGAAGAGGCCCCAGTTTACCTGGGTACAGGAAGCTCGTGGTTCTGAGTCTCTGAAGAAAGTTAAAAAGATTTTTTAAAATGACTGTAAAAACAATTTAAATTAACCTATTTATTTATATTTATGGTTGTGGTTATAAAATCTGTGCACAACTGCCCTGGTGACATCAGGTGACTATGGACTGACTGCTAGCTTGCTTCTTGGGGCTGGTTTTTTCCTGGTAGTGCAGGACTCCTTGCTTCAGTACTACAGCGCCATCTGGTGGTTGACCTGAGATGCTGCATTTTTGAATTTCTGGTTTATTAAAAAGACAAAAAACAGAAACAAAACCAAAAAAAAAAAAAAAAAAAAAAAAAAAACCCAAAAAACCCTGGTCTAGTTATATTAAAAATAAATATTAAGCTAGTAAAGAAGGGCCTTTTATCCTCTAATGATAGTTCTCAGCCTCTTGTCCATGAATATCCAATTAGGAAACCAAATGAAAAAAATTGAAGAATATGAATCTAAGATTTTTAAAAATCCTCCTTAATACAGTACTTGATACCCAAAGGTAGAGTTATGGGTCTGTCTGGCTATAGATGGAATGAAAAGAACCCATATTTGCATCTGAGTCCATCTCAAGCCTCCATGCGAAGTTATCGTATCATTGGAAAGCCACATTCTTTTTTAGCAATTGGGACTTTTTATATGCTTGTCTTTCTTTCTTCCCATTAGCTAAATTCTTTAATTAAATTCTTTAATTTAGCTAATGGTCAATTCTTGGCCAACCTGTCTGCTTATCCAAGCTTTTACAGATGGGTCCAACCCTGGGAATTGGGCATATTTGTATGTGATTCAAAGCCCGTCCGTATTCTGGCCCATGACCAACCTCAGAAGGAACCAAGACAGTTTTTACAGAGCAGCATGTCTGTGAATAGCAACAGCAGCACTATGTGTGTTCGCTGAAGGCAGGGAGGCTGCACAGGATATCTGCCCAGGGTCAACCTTTTTGCCCAGTGTCATTCCTTTCATGGTGACGGGCATTGCTGTTTGTTTTCTATTCAATCTTCTCACAAGAGTAAGATTATCTCAAGCAGAGCAGAGCATGTTGGTAGCATCAGCCCAGGAACAGGACCAAATGCTCAGAGTATCAGAATCAGAAGAGTTGAGAGAAGTGAAAGCACTTTAGAAGTATGTGAGACGATGTGGTGGGTTTGGTTGTTTCCTTCCTTCCTGAGTACCCGTGTGCCACAAGAACCCACATGCCTGTGCCTCAGAAGGCTTACGCTGCTGTGACAGAGGGAGCTTAGGATCTCTATAAAGCAACAAGGGACGTCAAAGATCACCAAGGCCCTGTCTCGGCAGGTGAGGATATTACTGCCAAGTGACTTGTTCAGGGTCACACAGATTGGGGCATAATTGGAAATTGAACTTGAATCATTCCATGGAGTTTTTTCAGGTGTTCTTGTTATCTCATCCCTTTAAAGGAAGACACTGTCATTTTCCTTTGTGTGTACGTGTGTTCGTACATGTTTGAATTTCCTGTCTCTCTCAATATCTTCCTTATCTTCACCTTGTTGAACCTAAGAAAAAATAAAATTTAAAAAATCATTTTCTGTATTTTGATAGGATTTCTGATCTTGAATTTATTTTTAATTGGGCCAGAAATTTATGAGATGAAAAACAAAGGAATTCAAGTGAACTGCCTTTTCTTATCATAAGGTAATACAACTTCTCTTTGCTCAACTGGAGGGCACTTTCCAAGGGCACTTTGTAGGTTTAAGGATATCTCCAAGAGCAGCAAGCTGTGATTCGTACCACTCAATGTCTGCAAGCACCTGCCTCATTATGGGGCTCACTGCAGGTGTCACTTCAATGCAACTGAAGACAACTTCTCACACTAGAATTATTGATGCGATTCAGGAAAACCAATATGTATTCAATCAACACAATTTTTTAAACACCTATGTGTTGGTCATGTGTGAAGCTACTGCAGAGAAAAAGAGCAATTTAAAATTACAGTTTAAAGATAAAGCAAACATTTTCCTTTTGTAGAAAGGATATACATTTATAGACATTCTTAATTGGGTTTTGAAACTAGAATTAGCTCCTAAGTCTATATCAGGATCCAAGTTGCTTCTTTAAAGGGGCAACCTTATAAGAAATGGTAATGATAAATTTTCTATAGATTTGACACCTCGGCATTGTTTGATTTTGTAAAACCATGCCCTCCCCCCCACGGACACACACAAACACATGCCTTTTAAAAATTTCTTTTAAATCCTTTATTTTATTATTTTTTAAAAAACTTTATTAATTTTAGAGAGCAAGCACAAGCAGGAGGGGGAGAGGGGGAGGGAGAGAGAATCCCAAGCAGGCTCGAGCTCAGTATGGAGCCCGACCTTCGTGCTTGACAGGAGGCTCGATCTCATGACCCCAACATCATGAGCTGAGCTGAAACCAAAAGTCAGATGCTCAACCAACAGCGGTACTGAGGCACCATATCATATTTAAATCCTTTAAATGAATGTCAAGTTAGTTCTGGAATGAGAATGATCTGAGATTCCTTGAGATAAGTATTAACATAAGGCTAAGAAAACAAACACTTTTAGGTTCTGCTATTACATGCTGGTATAGGCTCTGCAAATTCTATCAGATGTAAATGAATTGCCTTTAACTCTAAATAGATAAAAAATCCTTTCCAGGACAATGCAAGCATAAAATCACGCTTCCAAGTCAGCACAGTTAAATCATTCTATAAAGACAACTCTCTCTCCTCTCCTGAGGTCCCTTTAAGTAGTGCATCCCAGCGGTGGTTTCACAGTTCCCGAGATCCATGAAGCTTCCCAGGCATCTATTCTAATTGCTCATGTACTCGCTTAAGCCTTTCTATTCTTAAAGAATAGCTAGCAATTTTTACAGCATTTTTGTATATATGTAACTGTTAGCAGAGCTTTTTCTCATCCCTCCATTCTTCAAGCTATACAAACCAATGTATTTTTTTAAAAATTTTATTTCTCCTGGGACTTACTGCCTCCATATTAAAGTTATCCTCAGGACTCTATCTAAGCTGTCCTTATGACACTTGCATTTCAATTAAATCTCCATCTTGCAAGGCCGTGAGTAGGACCCCATCCTCTCACCAAAGCAAGAATGATACTCCATCTGGTGGGAGGTGAACTTATAGTCCCTGAACATCAGCTCCTATTTTCACATAGCAGCGGCAGATTTGTTCATTTCTGATATTCTGTCAGCTGCACCCTTCATGATTTATTTCTTTAAATTACTTGTGCAAATTTCCCCTTCCCAGTAGCTGCTTCTCAGAGAAAGTATCTAATAAAAATTTTAATATCTTCTGGTCATCGTCACAAAATCTTGTTTGTTTGTTTTTTAATCTTCTTTCTGATGCTTGATGGGGATAGTTCTTCAGTCGGATTTTGAAGACAGGGATTACCACACCATCACTGCTTTATAGTAGCAATGACAGGGCAAAGGGTATTATAAAGCTCTTATCTTCACCAGCAGCTCATCCCCCACTTTGAGGGGAGCGGGGGTGTGAGGGGCAGGGGGAGGTTTGGAAAGTTATAGTTTTGCAAAGACAAAATACAACGCAAAGACGACAGTACGAGCCTCATCTTCCTGTCAGATTGCTGCCCTCAGCATCTCCCGTACTGAATTCTAGAGCTGACATTGAACACGAGTCATGTTATTGGTTAAGGTCAGTCTGGTTTTACAAAAATGTGGGCCCAAAAAACCTGTCTTGAGACCACAATTTGTCCATGTTCTGAGATATTTAAATGTAAAATATGAATGTTTCTTCTCTTTGATGCATATGAGATGGGAGATACTCTTTTCTGCCGCTTGAGAGCTGAAGAGAGCTTGTAAACCTGCTCCCTTTTACTCAATTCAAAGTTCATGTTCTGGAAATATTTTAACTTTATATAACCTCTTCTTGCTGAGAATTTATTACAGTGTTTTTGTTTGTTTTTGTGCATCCTCCTGCAGCCTGTCACATACTGGAATGCCGCAGCGGAATGGCCCAAGATGTCATAAGCACCATAGGGCAGGCTTTTGAACTCCGGTTTAAACAGTATTTGAAAAATCCTTCTTTGAATACTTCTTGTGAAAGGTCAGCCAAGCATTCTATAATTATTTGACTTACTGTATTTATTTTGTTTTATTTTAAAATGAATTTTCAAACTAACAAAATGAGTCATTTCTTTTCTTACAAATAGGCAGTTTCAGTACAAACGCGTAATGGCATTTTCTACTTTTCTTCCATTTATATTTGTCCAGATATTTCTTCTTGCTTTGTATCAAAATTAAAGGAGACACTCAAAGTAAGAAAGGGTATGCCCCATTTTTCTGCTATCATACAGAGCTATGAATTAAGTAGTATCAAAATAACAGACATGAATACATTTCTCAGAATTGTTTCAGTCCCAGATCCCTTGCATACTACTAAAAAAAAAATCAAGAATGAAGAGCAAAATAGTAAGAATTAAATGTCTATAGCAGGAATTAGTTTGCTGATTTGCAATGTGAATAGAGGCGCTCCAGCTAACGTGTGGGAGGGCTGGAAGGTGATGTGACCCAAGGATCAGGTTGTTCCCTCTGAGGCATGGAGAGTCCGTAAGGAGAGCTGAGCCCTTCAGGCCTGACAGACTCTAGCATGTATGGAGTGCAGTGAGGCCTCTGGCTTGTAGACTTCACAGCCGAGAGACAAAACCCACTCTTGGCCACTTTTAAATGCACTCCTCTCCCAATTAGTTATTTTGTGTATCAGCAAACACCGGGTTTGGAGATCTCCTTTTATAAGGTGTTCTGGAATAGCAAAGGAGGGGGGGTTACTAGGAGGCCTTGATGTTGAATTTTTCCCAGGATCACACTTACATCTTAGTGCTATCATTTTGTTGACATGTAGTGAACCCAACAAAATTGTGTGGGTTGTTAGTGGAATCAGTTCAATTCAAAAGGACTTGATTTATTCTTTTTCATAAGAAACTTTTACTAATTCCAATTTGGAAGAAAAGCTGTTTGGTTTTTTTGTGTGTGTGTGTGTCCTGTTTCAATTTTTAAAACAATGCATGTTTACATAAATCTACCCACTTGCCACATATGGTTCTAATTTTTCTTTATGAATCCCGTATACTCCTCCAGATTTGTGCAGACAAGATAGCTGGCCAGAGCTCTTATTTTTTTCATCTTGGTTTAATAAACTGGACCAGGCCCTCTGCCCAATATGTAATTTTTTTTTTTTTTTAGCAAAACATTTCCTAAATGGTACAGTCAAAGCGTGCTGAAGATAGGAAAACTTTATTTTTATACCCTCCTGGCAAAAATAACTTACATTCAGAGAGTTCCTATGCATGTATGTGGATGTGTGTGTGTGTGTGTTTCTTAATCATTGGGAGGAGACACAAAAGCATCACCCTTGGCACTTTTTGTTGGCTCAGCCTACTTTAATTGTCTGTGGAAAGCTAAGCAACTCAACCATCTGGTTGCTTCCATCCAGATGTTTGACATCATTTAAGAGCAGCTATAAACTTAAAACATGAATGCGAAGTTTTGCAGGATGATTTGCATGGTTCTCATCCCTCTGCCTCCCCTACAGCATTTGAATTCCCGCCAAGCCTCTTGGGGATTCTTTTTTCCCTTACAGTGAGGAGATGCCCGTTGATGGTCCCACTGAGGAAAGAGAAGACCACGAGTACTACAACGAAATCCCCGGGAAGCAGCCACCGACAGGTGGTGTTTCTGATGTGCGGATCAAAGTCCAAGCCACAGAGCAAATGGCTTACTGCCCCATACGGTGTGAGAAGTTGTGCTATTTGGTAAGTGAGGTTTTATTGTTACCGGAACTTAGCAATGTGATTCTGTCCTTGCCTCTAGAGAGTTTAATTTGAGAGTTTCCAAGTGCTAGTTTAGAGAAAGAATCTTCCCCCTCAATACAGAGCCAGAGAATGAATCACTGTTGGAGCCTACACTAGATGATTTTTACTCCGAATCCCTGACCTCGGCTACGTGGATGACTTCACACCTCCCTTCACTGGGAGGACCAGGGCGGCCCAACATGTGACGCTCAACGTCACCCTTCCCATCTCCAGTCGTTCTCTGTTCTTGCTGCTCGTCCTTAGCTGCCTCCACAGCCAATCCTGCCCCTGAGCTCCTGATCCCATCCCCTCCTTCCAACCCTCTGCCTTGGTTTTGTCCATCAACTCCTGTCTCGATCTTATTTTCTCTTTGCCTACCAGTTGTCTCTCTTCCGTCTGCAAATAAATTTGGACTCCTCCGACCAACTCATAATGTCTCACCTCATTCTCATCTTCCTTTTACCCACAACCTTCTAGAGAACGTTGTCTCTGTCCCAGTTTTCACAGCAGCACTACATTTCTAAGATCTGAATTCTGCTTGAGAACTTGATAGGAATGACCTTTACAGTGGTCACCGGTGGTGTTTTGGTCACCGATGGTTTAATTGCTAATTAAATTTTCTTCTCCAATATTCCAAATCTGTCTACAAAATTTGGTACCTGTAGGCTGCCTCTTCCTTTTTTTTTTTAGACCTCTTCTGTTATCTTCTAAAGCAGTTCTGTTGTCTCATTCTTATCCCTCACCTCTAGTTGCTTTTTTTCACTTTTTTTCATATTTTCCAACATTTTATTACGAATGTTTTCAAACATACGGAAAAACTGAAAGAATTATACAGTGAACACTCATACACTCACCATCTAGAGTCTACAATTTTTTTTTAAAGATTTTATTTATTTATTTGACAGAGAGAGAAAAGCAGCGAGAGAGGAAACACAAGCAGGGGAAGTGGGAGAGGAAGAAGCAGGCTCCCAGCAGAGGAGCCCGATGCAGGGCTCAATCCCAGGACTCCGGGATCACGCTCTGAGCCAAAGGCAGACGCTTAACGACTGAGCCACCCAGGCACCCCTAGAGTCTACAATTAACTAGAATTAATATTTCACTAGATTTGCCCTGTCATCCTATGTAGCTGTCTATCATCCATCAACACATCTTATTTTTGGTATATTTCAAAGGAAGTTACATTTTCTTTCTTTTTTTTTTTGGTATTTTCTTTTAAATTTAAATTTTGTTAGTTAACATACAGTGCAGTATTGGTTACTGGACTAGAATTCAGTGATCCATCACTTACATACAACATCCAGTGCTCATCGCGACAAGCGCCCTCCTTAACACCAAGCACCCATCTAGCCCATCCCCCATCCACCTCCCTCCATCAACCTTCAGTATGTTCTCTGTCATTAGAAGTCACTTATGGCTTATTTTCCTCTTTTCTTCCTCCCCCGCTGCCTTCCCATATGCTCATCTGATTTCTTTCTTAAATTCCACATGTAAGTGAGATCATATGGTATTTGTCTTTCTCTGACTGACTTATTTCACTTAGCATCATACACTCTAGCTCCATCCACATCATTGCAAATGGGAAGATTTCATTCTTTTTGATGGCTGAGTAATATTCCATTGTGTGTATGTGAGCCACATTTTCTTTATCCATTCTATCAGATGATGAACATTTGGACTTTCTCCATAGTTTGGCTATTGTTGATAATGCTGCTATAACATCTTCTCTTTTTATACCTTATTTTCTTCCACTCCCTCCCCTGCAAATTAATCCTCTGCCTTTACCACCTTCTCTCTGTCTTTAGTCTTGCCCTTGGTTTCTCCTCTGGTATGCTATCTGTGTACACACTCCTCCAGCTTCTCTGTTTTCAGCCATTACCTATCTCTCCAGTTATAATGCCATAAGCATTGCATTGCTTGTGTTAAGAGTGAACTCACCATTTTCTCCTTGACTCCAGACCAGATTCCTCTACTGATTTACTCATGTTTATTAATGGCACTTCAGTTCTTTCATTAATCTGCAGTCTTTTGTTTTTCTCACACTTTGGGCTCCATATCAACTCAGTCTTCAGGACCTAGGGTTCTACCATGAAATCTTTTGAATCTACCCAGTCTCCCACATTCCTATTGCACCTTTCTAAATTCTTGTCTTCACTTGCCCAGATAATTCTGAAAACCCCTTCCTTGTCTCCAATTTCATTCCCCCAAACCCTTCTGCATGGTACTGCCAGATTAATCTTTCTGAAGGATAGATATGGCCCTTCTCAAAGGCATCAGTGATCTCATTCCATTATTGAAGACACCTATCTATCTATCTATCTATCTATCTATCTGTCTGTCTGTCTGTCTGTCTATGGGATCATTGCAACCCTTTGGTGGATGGGATTTTCAAGGATGAAAAGTGAGCCTGGCATAAACCTGAGTAGAGTAGGGCTCCAGTCTGTCACTGTTAGATAGAGGTTTGCTAAATACTGAGTGCTTATACACGTGTCCTGGAAATCACACTTTCTGGCTGAGACTCGGATTGAGTCTTGGAATGGGACCTCTCAAGCAAAAGCAGTAGCCCTCAGGATATAAGCCTTACGTTGGCAGCCTTTATGACTCCCCACTTCGGACCCACCTCTGCAGCCCCCAAGGAATGCACCGTCATAGGAGTCTATGCTCCCTACCCAAAATCTCAGTTTCCTGTCAGACACTTCCTGTGTCAGAAAGTGAAGTTGTCTGCTGTAGTCTCCTGGGAGCATTACTAGTGTTGTTTGTTCTGTTTGTTTTTTGAAAGTATGACTGTATACTACGTTTGTAAATGTTTCACAATTTGTTGTTTGTGCAGCCTGGGAACTCCAAGTTCAGCAGCGTGTATGAGAACTGTTTAGAACAAAACCAGGCAATAGGTAGGTACAATTGTCCTTCCCCATCTGCCACTCTCCTTATTCCTTGCAAGTTATATGGCTCTGTGTGGCCCTGGCTCTTAAATTCTTTATGGGGAAGGCAGGTGTATATAACCAAACACATAATGCTTCGGCTGCAGGCTTCCCACGTTCTGAGAGGCCCAGAATGCCATATGTGCGTCACTTGGAAGGTTCATGGTTTTGCCTCGAGTTTGTGTGCTCTATCACACCATCATTCTACCTTAGGGGGTCTTACACTGCTTTCACATCCTGAAAAGTCTTCCTGGAAAGCTGCTTTCTCTGCTTAAAACTCAAGGGAGTTCCACTTCAAAGAATATCAGACATTAAGCTAATGTGAGAATTGATGCATGTCAAATCCATTAGGATTAGGATGAAATCTTTAAGCAGAAAACAAAAAGAAATCTGAAATGTGAGAGTCCCAATTAGGGGCCCATGTACCCCACGCTTCCCAGGGTATTAAGTGTCTTATTACTGCACGTGATAATTGATGTTGGACACAACTTTTCCACATCACAGATGTAGAATGTCAACCATCAGATTGGAAATATGTTTTCATAAGGTTATACTGCTAGTTAGTCATTTAGTTCTTATAAACCATTGAAAGTACTTATTTCTTTGGCAAGCAAAGTTTTGCAGCATTAGAGCAGGAGAGAACTGGATGGTATAAATAATGTGGTGGAAGATAAAGTTGGATAACCACACTTAGGGACTCAAATTAAATTAGCAGGAACTTGCCACCTAGAAGGTAGTCACTTCTAAGGATGCTTTTATACTTCTTATGAAATTATGCCAATGTAATCTATTAATTATTTTATTATTATTATTATTATTATTATTATTATTATTATTATTATTATTTTGAGAGAGAGAGAAAGAGAGTGGAGGGGTGGGTTCAGAGGGAGAGGGAGAGAGAGAATCCTAAGCAGGCTCTGCCTATCGGGACTACCCGATGTGGGGCTTGATTTCACAACCCTGAGATCATGACCTGAGCTGAAATCAAGAGTCAGACGCTTAACTGACTGAGCCGCCCAAGCACCCCTACTTTTATTATTTCTTATATGCGGAGGGATACATGAAAATTTATCATTTTAGGTACAGCTATGATTACTACCTTCCTCTACTGTGCAAAAATCATAAGAGTAGTGAGCTAAGACAGTATTGTTAATTCTCTAAAAATATGGCTCTTTTTGATAGATATTAAAATTCCATGCCATTCTTTAAAGTTATTTACAATTTTAACCTAACTTTTAATAATATGACTAAAACAAATTAAATTAATGGTAAGTATAAATGTCTTTTTACAACTATGCCCTCTCCCTCCTTTCCCTTACTCGGAAACCCCTAACCTAAGGGTTTAATAGTCAGGAACATATCACATCTGTCCTGTAATATTATAATAATTTCCTGCCTGTGCTGAATCTCACTTGGAAATATCTCCATATCCCATTTCATCTCATTCTATATATTCTTCATTTATACAACATTTCACTCAGTGGCTATTTATGAGGACCTCTTATGGGTCTGGTACTATGCAAGGTGGTAGGAATGGAATCACAACCAGTGCTCATGTTGTTTGCACTTTAAGCAGGAAGACACACCTTAAGCAAAGGCTTGCAAATAGGATGAATGTTTCAAAGCCCAGCATGTTATGGGAACAAATAACAGGGAAACCTAACTTAATCTGAGGGGCTACAGAGGATCTCCCTAAACTTTCTACAAGCAAACAACCAAACCAGGACCTGAGGGATGAGTGGGAATTATCCAGGCACAGAGAAAAATATGGGGAAGGAGGGGCAAGAGAGGGAGAGAGAGAGAAAAGTATAAATGGGAATGAGAATTCCTGGTGTGCTGGGACCTCTTCCTAGACCACTGCACAGAGAGAGGACAGGGGGGAGAGAGAGTCCTGGACCTAGGATAGAGTCCTAAGGAACTCCAAAATTTTTGGTCCTATACAAATACCTCCCTTCCCTGCTCATCCTCCTCGTCTCCATTAAACAGTCATCATGGCATGTCCTCCTGTCCTCAGTCACCTGGCTTCTGAAGGGAACTCACTGAAGGAAAACCCTCAACATTCCTAGAATGATGTAACATATGCTAAGTCACAGCACTTCCATTGGAGAAAAGGGGCATGGTCTCCTTTTTTCCATCAAGAACCCCAAAACAGGGGCGCCTGGGTGGCACAGCGGTTAAGCATCTGCCTTCGGCTCAGGGCGTGATCCCGGCGTTCCGGGATCCCCCTGCTTGTGTTCCCTCTCTCGCTGGCTGTCTCTATCTCTGTCGAATAAATAAATAAATAAAATCTTAAAAAAAAAAGAACCCAAAACATACATTTATGAAGGAACTAATGGATATAGAGGTACTGTCTCAATCTTATTCAAGATATTTCTTTTTGTAAGTGTAACCTTGTCACAGAATCCAATTTATTGTTTCTGTTTATCTTGGTTTTATTTCTCCTTCAAACCCAACAAACAATGTAACCCCTTATTCTTTCATGGTTCATATGTGCCTTAAGCCAATATAATCAGATCCAAGCTTGTTGAACAGACTTTATTTGGAGCCTGGGATATACTTTTCCAGAATTAGTTGATTCCAGAATTAATTTGAGCCATGATGGCTATCTCCTAGACAAGTGCACCATGTTTTTCTATTCTGGTTTGCCTGTAGTAGAGCTTAAATGCATATTTTGGAATAACAAATACGATAGAAGATTCTCTTGCAAGTGCCTGTTCTCCAGTTGCACTCCAGCTGTAGGATAGTCTGGAACCAGTACAGAGCTACCTTCCTTGTGGTGGCCTTGAGGTAACAGTTCATAACTGGGAACCTTTCAGAATCTTGGGGAGGTGAGAGATGGTGTTTGCAGTTTGGAAAAAGTCCTCCAGCTGGATACTTTCTTCCCCTGAAAATCACAGAGCTATGACATTGTTCCCTTAGAAGACCGGGTTCAAAGTTCCAGCGAGGAGCCAGAATGCTAGGAAACCGTCTCTCTAGATCTCAGCCACTAAAGCCATAGAGGGATAGAAGAACTCAACACCTGCCCAGGGGCCACAACAATTAAGGCCACTCCTATTGTGGTAGGAAGGACTTCACTACTATGGTATCCATTCATTCACAGACACCCAGAAATCAGGTGTTCCTAGCTTGGGGCCTGCCTATGACTACTTGGGCATATGTTTAAAAGCTGTTCTGAAATTCTTGACCAGTGAGGAAATTAATAGCAGTTGCCAGAATAGCAAATACATATTTTTTTATGGCTCTTCCTAGAGATTTATACATAAGCATTTGAGAGACACCTATACAAATATTTTCAATAAGGTTTGGCTTTTTTCTTCCTAAGACATTTATTTATTCAAATACTGACTTAAAACTTGCATTTCAGTGAATTATAAATACTGCAGTAGGCTTCTGGTTGTTGAATAAGTTAATTATATTTATCACCAGACTTCTAAAAGATACCTATCCCTACCATTAAGTTCCCTTATGGAAAAAATTAATTAGCAAAATAGAATAATGTTTTCCTGACCTTCAAGTTAAAATGGAAATAAGATACTTTGAATCAAAAAGACGTTAAATTCCCACAAACCGTAAAGGTTTGCACTTAAAATCTTTGATACTTAAAGTATATACACTGTGTACAGGATGTATTTGTTTTTCACCACCAAGCTTTTCTGTGGCAGGTTGGGTAGGTTCTTGGCAAAAAGCAATTTTGGAATGTATAATGGCTGGCATAGTGGTTAAGCTCTTGTTCAGCCACACACTTGACCCAAGAAGGATTTTAAATTTGGGTATAGAGTGAAATATATATATTAACTCTTATATATATGTGCATGTGTGTGTGTGTGTGTATGTGTATTGTCATATATATTTATTTATTTATTTATTTTAAGGCAACATTGCTGAGTTAAATATAATAGTGCAGTTGGAGAAAAGCAATGGTCGTTTTCGAGAGACTGGGTACAGACATTAATGCTTTTGTGTAATCCTATGGGATGGTAAACCTGATGTGGTCAGCTCATGCCATACTCTGTAAGGGGCAGTTGAGTCAGTGCCCCGTGCGAAAGGTTGACTCAGAACATAGTGGGGTCAAATATGCTGAGAAAGGAAGACCAGGTGGACATTTAGCATCTGTTCATTCAGTTGACGAACATTTTTCTTTTGAGCACCTGCTTCATACCAGGCATTGAAGCTGCAGAAGATACACAGATAAATGGGTTCTAGACTCTTCTTAAGGACTTGAGGAATTTGTAGTCTCAAGGGGAAGACTGACAGACAAGTAAACAGATACCGACATTAGGTTATGGAGCGGCACCTGACCCAGCTTGGGGGAGGGAAGGACTAAGGGGGAGGCTTCTTGAGGGAGATGGATTCAGAACAGAATCTTTAAGGACAAATAGGGATTAGGTACAGAAAGGGGTGGCAGGAGATAAGAACTGCATGCAGAGTCCCAGGATCAATGAATAAATTGGTAACTGAGCAGATATTAACTATTAAGCAGGCATTATTCTCAGTGAGTGTCTCACCCACATTCTTTCATTTAATCCTCACAACTGTATTTTGAGCTAGGCATCCCATTTTACAGATATGAAAACTGACCCTTAGACATTAAGTAAGTTGCCCCAGGCCACACCAAGAGTAAGAAGTATCACAGGGGATATCCACGGAATCAGCCTGAGACGCAGGAAGATACATCTGGATCTCTACAAATGAACATCTCCAGCGCTGAGTATCGAGGTACGAAGCGGGGAGCCGTGAAACCAAGCACAGATATCTGAAGCTAAACAGAAGGGGGAGGGAGCCGCCGTGTCAGGGCGCCGGGAAGCGGTAGCCACCTACAAGGGGGAGCGAACAGACCGCGGACCCGCATGCTTGAGACAGCAGGCTGAGAAGGGAGCTCCGGGAGCGTCCGCGGGGCGGCTGGTGGCTGGAGGGCCACCTGCACGGGGGAGCAGGCGGACTCGCGGTCAGCACCCGTGAGACACCAGACTGAGACGGGGAGCTCCGGGAGCCCACTCGGGGCGGCTGGCGGGCCACCTGCACCGGGGAGCGGGCGGACCGCGGACCCGCACTCTGGAAACGGCAGACTGAGTCCGTGAGCCGGGAGCGTGCACCACCAAGCATCTCACGGAGCTCCGGAGCTCCGGTGTGCTCACTGGATCGAGGCTGAGACCGGGAGCTCCGGGAGCGTCCGCGGGGCGGCTGGCGGCTGGAGGGCCACCTGCACGGGGGAGCAGGCGGACTCGCGGTCAGCACCCGTGAGACACCAGACTGAGACGGGGAGCTCCGGGAGCCCGCGCGGGGCGGCTGGCGGCTGGCGGGGTTGGAAACACAAAGGACAGAGACGTGCCGGCCCTGGAAGTGAGGGCTGGGACGCCGGGTGTGGGGCGCACAGCCCGGGATGCTGCAGGGTTGAGCAGCACCAACAGAAACAGAGTTAAAGTGGCCAGAACATCAGTGGAGAACGATCCGCGATCCCTCTGTTCTGAGACAGAGGCTGAATTTCAGCCGCTGCTGCTCTCTCAGAAGAGGCATAGCAAACCGCCAGGGAAAGCCGCCAGAGAACAAAAGCCCGGAAATACCGGCTCACAGGGTGCCCATCCCCATCCCCCCTCGCAAGGGACACAGAGACTCTACCCAAACAGGGTTTTCTGAGTACCGGCAGGCAGGCCCCTCCCCCAGAAGGCAGGCTGAAAAATCAAGAAGCCCACAACCCGGAGCGCCTGAGTGGCGCAGTCACCAAGCACCTGTCTTCGGATTAGGGTGTGATCACAACGCTCCGTAAGGAGTCCTTCATCGGGCTTCTCCACCGGGAACCTGCTTCTTCCTCTCCCACTCCTCTGCTTGGGTTCCCTTTCTTGCTGACTGTCTCTCTCTCTCTCAAATAAATAAATAAACTCTTTAAGGAAGAAGCCCACATCCCTAAGATCTCTATAAAACAAGGGCGCACGGCCTGGGTCCCAGTCAACACTTGGGCTCTGGACAACCCTGCAATCTCTCTTCATCAGAATGACGAGAAGGAGAAGTCCCCCCCAGCAAAGAAAAGATAATGAGTCTGTGGCCTCTGCCACAGAATTGGCCTCGGCCACAGAATTAATACATATGGATGTATCCCAATTATCAGAAATGGAATTCAGAGCAACAATGGTCAAGATGATGAGTAAACTTGAAAAAAGCATCAGAGAAAGCGTTGCTGAGAATATAGAATCCCTAAGGGCAGAAATGAGAGCGAATCTGACAGAAATTAAAAACTCAGTGGGCCAAATACAGTCAAAACTAGAGGCTCTGACGGCCAGGGTCACCGAGGCAGAGGAACGCGTTAGCGAATTGGAGGATGGGTTAGTAGAAGAAAAAACGAAAATAGAAGCTGGTCTTAAAAAAATCCACGCCCACGAATGTAGATTACGGGAGATTACTGACTCTATGAAACGATCCAATGTCAGAATCATCGGCATCCCTGAAGGGGTGGAGAAAAACAGAGGTCTAGAAGAGATATTTGAACAAATTGTAGCTGAAAACTTCCCTAATCTAGCAAGGGAAACAAGCATTCGTGTCCAAGAGGCAGAGAGGACCCCATCCAAGCTCAACCAGGACAAACCTACGCCACGGCATGTCATAGTGCAATTCGCAAATATTAGATCCAAGGATACAGTATTGAAAGCGGCCAGGGCAAAGAAATTTCTCACGTACCAAGGCAAAGGTATCAGGATTACGTCAGACCTGTCTACAGAGACCTGGAATGAGAGAAAGGCTTGGGGGGGCATTTTTAAAGCTCTTTCAGAGAAAAACATGCAGCCAAGGATCCTTTATCCAGCAAAGCTGTCATTCAGAATTGATGGAGAAATAAAGACGTTCCAAAATCGCCAATCATTAACCAATTTCGTAACCACGAAACCAGCCCTACAGGAGATATTAAGGGGGGCTCTATAAAGGTAAAAAGGCCCCAAGAGTGATACAGAGCAGCAAGTCACAACCGATACAAAGACTTTAAAGAGAAATGGCATCATTAAAATCATATCTGTCAATAATCTCTATCAATCTAAATGGCTTAAACTCTCCCATAAAACGCCACAGGGTTGCAGATTGGATAAAAAGACATGACCCATCCATTTGCTGTCTACAAGAGACTCATTTTGAACCCAAAGATGCATTCAGACTTAGAGTAAGGGGATGGAGTACCATCTTCCACGCAAATGGACCTCAAAAGAAAGCTGGAGTAGCAATTCTCATATCAGATAGACTGGATTTTAAACTAGAGGCCATAGAGAGAGATACAGAAGGGCACTATATTATTCTTAAAGGAAGTATTCAACAAGTGGATATGACAATTATTAATATATATGCCCCCAACAGGGGAGCAGCAAGATACACAAGCCAACTCTTAACCAAAATAAAGAGACATATAGATAAGAACACAGTAATAGTAGGGGACCTCAACACCCCACTATCAGAAATAGACAGAACACCCTGGCAAAAACTAAGCAAAGAATCAAAGGCTTTGAATGCCATACTCGACGAGTTGGACCTCATAGATATATATAGAACACTACACCCCAGAACCAAAGAATACTCATTCTATTCAAATGCCCATGGAACATTCTCAAGAATAGATCATGCTCTGGGACACAAAACAGGTCTCAGCCAATACCAAAAGATTGAAATTATCCCCTGCATATTCTCAGACCACAACGCTCTGAAATTGGAACTCAACCACAAGGAAAAACCTGGAAGAAACTCAAACACTTGGAGGCTAAGAACCATCCTGCTCAAGAATGACTCGATAAACCAGGAAATCAAAAAACAAATTAAACAATTTATGGAGACCAACGAGAATGAATACACAACGGTCCAAAACCTATGGGATACTGCAAAGGCAGTCCTAAGGGGGAAATACATAGCCATCCAAGCCTCACTCAAAAGAATAGAAAAATCTAAAATGCAGTTTCTATATTCTCACCTCAAGAAACTGGAACAGCAACAGAGGGACAGGCCTAACCCACTGACAAGGAAGGAGTTGACCAAGATTAGAGCAGAAATCAATGAATTAGAGACCAGAACCACAGTAGAGCAGATCAACAGGACTAGAAGCTGGTTCTTTGAGAGAATCCATAAAATTGATAGACCACTGGCAAAACTTGTCCAAAAACAAAGAGAAAGGACTGAGATTATTAAAATTATGACTGAAAAGGGAGAGGTCACGACCAGCACCATTGAAATTGCAAGGATTATTAGAAACTTTTATCAACAGCTATATGCCAAAAAACTAAACAATCTGGAAGAGATGGAGGCCTTCCTGGAAACCTATAAACTACCAAGACTGAAACAGGAAGAAATAGATTTCTTAAATAGGCCAATTAACTATGAAGAAATTGAGTCAGTGATAAACAACCTTCCAAATAATAAAACTCCAGGCCCAGACGGTTTTCCTGGGGAATTCTACCAAACATTCAAAGAAGAAATAATACCTATTCTCCTAAAGCTATTTCAAAAAATAGAAACAGAAGGAAAGCTACCAAACTCATTCTATGAGGCTAATATTACCTTGATCCCCAAACCAGGCAAAGACCCCCTCAAAAAGGAGAATTACAGACCGATTTCTCTAATGAATATGGATGCCAAAATCCTCAACAAGATCCTTGCTAATAGAATCCAACAGTACATTAAAAGGATTATCCATCATGACCAAGTGGGATTCATACCTGGGATGCAAGCATGGTTCAACACTCGCAAATCAATCAATGTGATACATCATATCAACAAGAAAAGACTCAAGAACCATATGATCCTCTCAATTGATGCAGAAAAAGCATTTGACAAAATACAGCATCCTTTCCTGATTAAAACCCTTCAGAGTGTAGGAATAGAGGGTACATTTCTCAATCTCATAAAAGCCATCTATGAAAAGCCTACTGCAAGCATTATTCTCAATGGGGAAAAGCTGGAAGCCTTTCCCTTAAGATCAGGAACACGACAAGGATGCCCACTCTCGCCACTATTATTCAACATAGTACTAGAAGTCCTTGCAACAGCAATCAGAAGACAAAAAGGGATCAAAGGTATCCAAATCGGCAAAGAAGAAGTCAAACTGTCTCTCTTTGCAGATGACATGATACTCTATATGGAAAACCCAAAGGAATCCACTCCCAAACTATTAGAAGTTATAGAACAATTCAGTAAGGTGGCAGGATACAAAATCAATGCCCAGAAATCAGTTGCATTTCTATACACGAATAACGAGACTGAAGAAAGAGAAATTAGGGAATCCATCCCATTTACAATAACACCAAAAACCATGCGTTACCTTGGAATTAACTTAACCAGAGACGTAAAGGACCTATATGCTAGAAACTATAGATCACTTTTGAAAGATATTGAGGAAGACATAAAAAGATGGAAAAATATTCCATGCTCATGGATTGGAAGAATTAACATAGTTAAAATGTCCATACTACCCAGAGCAATCTACACTTTCAATGCTATCCCGATCAAAATACCGAGGACATTTTTCAAAGAACTGGAACAAATAGTCCTTAAATTTGTATGGAACCAGAAAAGGCCCCGAATCTCCAAGGAACTGTTGAAAAGGAAAAACAAAGCTGGGGGCATCACAATGCCGGATTTCGAGCTGTACTACAAAGCTGTGATCACAAAGACAGCATGGTACTGGCACAAAAACAGACACATCGACCAATGGAACAGAATAGAGAACCCAGAAATGGACCCTCGGCTCTTTGGGCAACTAATCTTTGATAAAGCAGGAAAAAACATCCGGTGGAAAAAAGACAGTCTCTTCAATAAATGGTGCTGGGAAAATTGGACAGCTACATGCAAAAGAATGAAACTTGACCACTCTCTCACACCATACACAAAAATAAACTCCAAATGGATGAAAGACCTCAATGTGAGACAGGAATCCATCAAAATTCTAGAGGAGAACATAGGCAACAACTTCTATGACATCGGCCAGAGCAACCTTTTTCACGACACATCTCCAAAGGCAAGAGAAATAAAAGATAAAATGAACTTATGGGACTTTATCAGGATAAAGAGCTTCTGCACAGCCAAGGAAACAGTCAAAAAAACTAAGAGACAGCCCACGGAATGGGAGAATATATTTGCAAAGGACACCACAGATAAAGGACTGGTATCCAAGATCTACAAAGAACTTCTCAAACTCAATACACGAGAAACAAATAAACAAATCATAAAATGGGCAGAAGATATGAACAGACACTTTTCCAATGAAGACATACAAATGGCTAACAGACACATGAAAAAATGTTCAAAATCATTAGCCATCAGGGAAATTCAAATCAAAACCACACTGAGATACCACCTTACGCCAGTTAGAATGGCAAAGATAGACAAGGCAAGAAACAACAATTGTTGGAGAGGATGTGGAGAAAGGGGATCCCTCCTACATTGTTGGTGGGAATGCAAGTTGGTACAGCCACTCTGGAAAACAGTGTGGAGGTCCCTTAAAAAGTTAAAAATTGAACTACCCTATGACCCAGCCATTGCACTACTGGGTGTTTACCCCAAAGATACAGACGTAGTAAAGAGAAGGGCCATATGCACCCCAATGTTCATAGCTGCATTGTCCACAATAGCCAAATCATGGAAGGAGCCGAGATGCCCTTCAACAGATGACTGGATTAAGAAGCTGTGGTCCATATATACAATGGAATATTACTCAGCTATCAGAAAGAACGAATTCTCAACATTTGCTGCAACATGGACGGCACTGGAGGAGATAATGCTAAGTGAAATAAGTCAAGCAGAGAAAGACAATTATCATATGATTTCTCTCATCTATGGAACATAAGAACTAGGATGATCGGTAGGGGAAGAAAGGGATAAAGAAAAGGGGGGTAATCAGAAGGGGGAATGAAACATGAGAGACTATGGACTATGGGAAACAAACTGGGGACTTCAGAGGGGAGGGGGTGGGGGAAGGGGATGGACTGGTGGTGGGTAGTAAGGAGGGCACGTATTGCATGGTGCACTGGGTGTTATACGCAACTAATGAAGCATCAAACTTTACATCAGAATCAGGGTGTACTGTATGGTGATTAACATAATATAATAAAATAAAATTAATTATAAAAAAAAAAAAAAAGAAGTATCACAGGGATTCGAACTCAGGTCCATGTCAATTTAGAAGCAGACCTCTTACAAACACTTTTGATCATAGTCTACTTTCAGTAAATTTTTATGAGCACACCCTCCTAAATAAATGATAATTCAATCACATATAAATTATATATACATATGCTAATGTGTTATGCATGTATTATAACATATACACAAAAATAGAAAATTTCAAAGTTGGAGTTAATGATAATAAAGACATTTAAAAATGTCTTGCTGACATTAATAGAAAATTATGTTAATATGTTATGTTAAAATTATGTTAATAAAATTATGCTAATATGTTATGCATGTATTATAACACACACACAAAATAGACAATTTCAAAGTTAGAGTTAATGATAATAAAGACATTTAAAAAATGTCTTGCTAATTATAGTGGCTGAATACTATCATTAGATAATATCTCAATATCTTAAGATAATATCTAAATGTATGTTAGAATGTACATTAGAGCATTTACTGACAGAAAATAGACATAAATCCACATTTCAAATCTTGATCATTTTAACTTTTGGGAGGCCAAAGTTCTGATCTAATTAGATCAGTCTTGTTTATAAGCTCATAATGCAGCTGAGGAAGAGTTTATAACAAAAGAATGATCTTTAATCTTTGATTTATTTGCAGTGATCTTTTAGCCACTTATCCATTTACGAAAGTTAGTTTAGTTTAAACTAGATAATATAATTCATAAATCCTTGTAACCAAGCAAATGGAGACTGTCACATGTTGTAAAATGCAACAAAGTAATGAGGTGCCCTGACCACCCCTCCTTCTTTAAAAATCCCACTCCTCCCTCCGGATATCCCACATACGGAGTATGACGTGAGACACCGTGATGTGTAACAGCTGGCCGACCAAGAGAAAAGGAGTAGGTAGTAAGACTGTAGCCTTCTGACTGGGTTTCCCCCATTTGGTGTACCCTTGGGTTTCCATATTTTATATTATAAGAATTATAGCACTATTCATCATGATGTGAAATCCAATATAAAGTTGGTCCTTTTGGGGTCACATTAAAGGGGTTTAATGATGGAAACAATGAAAGGACTGATATTTTATGGTAACACAATGGAAAGTCAGTGTCACCACTTCAGGTCAGCCTCGTGGGAATCTTGTAGCACATATGGCCAAAAATATAAATGTACTTGTTTAAACAGAAAAACAAAAATATTCTGTCCTGGCATTCTGAGGACAGAATCGTCTGGATGGTACAATACTTCCTGCCATCAGGTACTGAAATATGGTGTAGCAGCCATTCATTCAGTAACTACTTGTTGGCATATTATGTGCCTGGCGTATGCTAGGAGGGAAGGTTCCCTACCTTCCTGGAACATGCAGTCTAGACACAGTGCGGGCATTAAACAAAATGACATAAGAGAATTAGTTACTCTTGTGATATGGGCTCCAAAGGTGAAGAACAAACTTCTAGGAAAGCAGAGAGACTTAGTGTAGTTCGAGAAGGTCAGAGAAGGCTCTATCGAGAAAAGAGATATTTAACTGACACCTGTAGAGTGAGGGTCATGGAGAAGGGGCAGGAAGAGCTTGTCAATCAGAGAAGATGGCCTTATGGTGGAGATTATCCTTCAAGGAGGTCGTGACTGAGAGGCACGGGGCGGGGAGGGGGAAGGAAGCTGTGTAGGTGGGACCAGGGCTTGCTTGGGGCTTGTCAAAGAGTTTGAGCTTTACCCAAAGAGCAATGGGAGGCAGTTAAGGGGTTTT
This sequence comes from Ailuropoda melanoleuca, assembly GCF_002007445.2. Classification (NCBI taxonomy): domain Eukaryota; kingdom Metazoa; phylum Chordata; class Mammalia; order Carnivora; family Ursidae; genus Ailuropoda; species Ailuropoda melanoleuca. The sequence goes on from NC_048222.1 coordinate 56,882,821, forward strand.
TAAACCACTGAAAAATATGATCAGATTTAGTAAAAAGATCATTTTGGCCACAGTGTATAGAATAGAATGGAAGAGGAGGGAACAGAGTAAGAGGGAAAGAGGAGATAACTTGAGGGGTGAGTTCTTTCCATCAAATACCAGAATAAACAGCAACGGTTGGTTTGAGGCTGAGCTTGGAAAAACAAAACTTTGGGCAAAGAGAGAAGACAGCCTTTCAGTTCTTAATAATGTAAGTAATGAGGTTTTTGAAAAGCAGTCTGGGGCGCCTGAGTGGCTCAGTCAGTTTGGCATCCAAGTCTTGATTTTGGCTCAGGTCATGATCTCAGGGTCATGAGATTGAGCCCCACATTGGGCTTCACGCTGCGTGTGGAGCCTGCTTAAGATTCTCTCCCTCTGCCCCTCCCCCGACCCCCCAGTCGTGTGTACATGCTCCCTCTCTAAAAAAAAAGGTGGGGCGCCTGGGTGGCTCAGTGGGTTAAGTGTCCAACTCTTGGTTTCAGCTCAGGTCATGATCTCAGGGTCGAGGGATTGAGCCCTGCTTTGGGCTCTGTGCTCAGTGCAGAGTCCACTTGTCCCTCTCCCTCTGCTCCTCCCCCCATTCACGCACGTGCTCTCTCTCTCTCCCTCATATATACGCACGTATATACATACATACATAAAATCTTTTTAAAAAGGCAGTTTAAATAATAGATATTCAAGTTCTGTATGGCATATGTGTTTGCCTGGTTCCTGGCCCACGGCCCTGAGCAGTGTTAAGTGCGGCTTTGTGCTGTTTGCCAGGTCTTCCTGGTTTGTTTCCTGTCTGGTGTGGAAACAGTGGGTCAGCTGAGGGACCAGCAGGGAGGGTCTGGGAGGCTAAGGAGAGGGTGCTTTCCCTCGAAGCCTGTTGCTTAACTTGTTCTTACAGGTCAAATCTAGAAGTCAGTATTCAAATCTGTGTAGGATGGGGGTGGCTTTTCCCTTCCTATCAGTTCTAGACTCAAACATGGTTTCCTTATTGTTTACAAAGTAAAAACATGATACGTGATCATGAACTAATCGCTACAGGTAATGCACCGGAGAGAGGAGTGCAGTCCCATCGAGATGCCTCGTTAATGAAGCACGGCTGTCGAGTGGATTTCTTCAATGACCCCTGCTACATAAATACGCAGGCTCTTCAGAGTACACTTGGCTCTGCCCCGGATCAAAGCTCAGCTCACCCCCTGGGGAGCCCATGGCACCGTGAAAGTAAGTAGCTGCCCACCGTCTGTATTAGCTCCTGGGGCTGCTGTAACAAGTTGCCGCAAACTGGGTGTCGTAAGGCAACTATTCTCTCACAGTTCTGGAGGAGGGTCCATTGCACGCCTCTCTCCTAGCTTCTGGTGACTGTTGGCAATTCTTGGTGCTCTTGGCTTGTAGACACATCAGTCTCTGCCTCAGGCTTCACATGGCCTTCACCTCTGTGTCTCAAACCTCTCTCTCCTGTGTCTTCTAAGACAATTCCTTTCTCTTCTAGGTTGGCCTAAATCCAGGAAGATCTCATTGTGAGATCCTTAATTACACTTGCAAAGACCCTTTTTTCAAATGAAGCTGCATTCACAGGGACTAGGGATCAGGACTTGAACATATCATTTTGGGGGCCACTGTTCAACTCACTACATTGTCTCTCATTTTCAGGAAGGCTATTTCATTGGTCTCATTTTCAGGGAACAGAAAGGATTCTTTCTTACCTCAGTCTTATACCACAGTTAATTGTGGAGATGTTATGGATTTCAAGGTTTTCAGACTTTGATTTTGAATAATCTTTTCAGATACTTTAATAGCTCCCAACTTTTGATTTCTGTTGTGTGCTTTTGCTGAAGGAAGGACTGTCAAAGCCAGGAGATAATTTTGAATTTGTTGGCTTGCATGAGGAACAATGACCATTATTTGGCTCTGCTTAGTGATGGTTTTAATTTTACTCATTTCAAAACTCCTTGGTAAGTCATCTCTACAGCACTAAAATAAGATGGCTCCTTTCTTCAGCCATATACTATGAGTAAAAGACAGTAAGACAAACATCACTTTCCTGTTACATTGCTTCCAAGGGTAAATACATAAACAGGAGCAAAACAAAACAAAAGCCTACAATCAATTAAAAAGTAGTAAACCAAAAAATGCTATTTATAAAATATTAAAGTCTGTTGGGTTCAAATTTGGGTGAGCCAAATTCGGGTCATTCCAAAGATGGAGAGCCAATCATTCAGAAAGTCCTTTTGCTAGCTGAGGAAGTCTCTCCAGGCAACTTTCCAGCTGGTGTGAGTAATGACAAGATGAAATTTTGGAGGGGATTTTGCTGAGTCTGGACTTCACCAGACCACCTTAACTCCTAAACTGAGAAACAAAGGTCCTCATCGCCAGCCAAGTGACAAGTGAGCCATGTTCCTGCCAGCTTTCTGAGATCAGCCTCGGCACGCTAACAACCTGGTTGGATTCTCTGGAAGCAAACACTGAGATGGGGCTTTGGCATGTGGGGTGTTTATTGTGACCACAATCAGGAGGGGAGGGGGAAGAAGTAGGCTTGGGCAGAGGGAGAAGCAGTCCTGACAGAGCCTCAGCCAAATCTACTGAGAGTATGTGGGGCCCATCGGAGTTGTCCCACATTGGGCCCAAAGGGCTGGGCCTTTTATCCCACCTGTCTCAGTCTTTAGGTATAGGTCTTGTGAGGGAGGGCAAGCCTTTGGGCAAGACAGCTCTGTGCAGGTGAGGCAGACCCTGAAGGGGCAGTAGGCTGCAGGCTGGCTGACGACATCTGGGGCACTTGGTCCTTCATTGAAGAGTTATCTGGGTAGTGTGTCTCCCTGTTCACCAAAGAGGGTATCTTGTGTCATGGATGATGGGATATGCTGTCAATTTGTATTTTTGCAGGGAACTTAACTGTTCATTGTACAGTGACTAGTGTGGATAAGGCAATATTTGTTCGAGGGGCAGTTTTTTGAAAAAAGTTTCTGGACCTCATGTATTAAAAGTAACTTGCTAAGAATATGTACTTGATAGCTTCCATTTTATGGACTTTTCAAAGCAATAATATATTATTAGAAAACTCATTTAGTGGCTGGCCCAAATGAGGTGATCTGGGATATTCATTGATTCGTAACTATAGTTCCTTTATAAAATCTCTAATGTTAAAAATCTTCATAACTCGGGATATGGAAGCAACCTACGTATCCATCAGTAGACGGATAGATAAGGAAGATATGGGGTGAGAGTGTGTGTGTGTGTGTGTAATGGAATATTGCACAGCCATGAAAAAGAATGGGGTTGAGCCATTTGCAGAAACATGGATGGATCTTATGAGTATTATGCTTAGTCAGAAATAAGTCAGGCCAAGAAAGACAAATGCTGTATGATTTCACTCATATGTGAAATCTAAAAAGAAAGCAAATGAATAAACAATCAAACAAGAAGCAGAGTCAGACCTATAAATACATGGGAAAAAACTGATGGTTGCCAGAGGGGACGAGGGCTGAGGGGATGGGCAAAATAGGTGGAGGACAGTGGGAGATACAGGCTTCCACTTATGGAAAGAATATGTCATGGGAATAAAAGGCATAGCATGGGGGGAAAATCTGTATAATTTAAGCAAAGAAACTTTGCCTTCTGCCATAGACAATTCAAGGTAAAAATCAATCTATAATAGCATTCCTGTCATTAGCTGAAAGTAAATAAGGCCAGTTTTGTCCCAAATTGTACTGTCAAAATGCGTTTTCATGGATTATAGCCTTCTTTTTTCATTCTTTTGCCTCTCCCTGTATTGGTGGCAACGTGTTTAATAATTTAGTCTTCTGGTACTTTTTCACTCTTTATTTCCTACTAGCTTTAATGTACCATAGCCCTCCTGGGCTTCTTGCTACCATTGCTCTCTCCAAAAAAATTAATTCCAACTCCAAAAGTATAAATAGTATTGATTCAATAAAAATGAAGTAAGATGGAGTAGGGATAACTTTGTACATGCTTTCCTGCAAAATGTCTTAAATACGCTTTTTAACCTTTTCTCCTTAATGTTTCCTTCTGTTTGTTTCCTTACTTCCTCAAACATCCTCAGTAGCTTCTTTAGACCTACTTAGCCTCCCTTTTCCAGACAAAAGCTTACTGATTAGTTCAGTAAAACAAAACAAAGACAGATCTAGAGACACGAACCTAGTATCTCTCAAGCATGCCTCCCGGCTCCTCAGTCCACCCTGTCACACCATCAATGTAGGAGCCGCTCAACACAATCTTTATTTTTATCAAACATGGCAGGAGGAAATTACTAATATGGATACAATCTAATTTTTGTGTTAATTAATTGTTTCAGTATAAGCAGTCATAACAAAGAATCCTCCCCCCCAATATAATAGTGTAAAAAAGACTGAAGTTTACCTAGTAGCCCACAGATTGGTGGTACAGGACTGGTAGGAATGCTTTGCCATTCTCAACACCTGGCTTCGATCTCTGGTCTAAGGTGTTCCATCTCTGGTCTAAGAGTTTCAGTATGGTCTGAGATCTTTAATCTGATCTAAGGTCTTTGATCTCTGCTCTGTGAGCTTGGGCTCTCACTATCACATGAGCGTTCAGCCAGTAGGAAGAGAAAAAGGCAAAAAGAGTGTGAGTGTGCACATATTCCTTGAAAACACATGATCCAGAAGTGGCAGGCATCATTTCTTTTCACCTGCCATTGGCACAGCTTGGACATGTGGTCATACCTAACTTCAAAGGAGCTAGAATAGTTGTTCTGGCTGGGTGGCCATGTGCCCAGCTAAAACTTAGGAACCCTATAACGTCATGCAAGGGGGAACAGATATCGGTGCACAACTAAACTGCCTGCGCAAATATCCATGAGCTGTTCTTTTCACATAAAACGTATTTGCCCTCTCCCAAAGGGAGACCTTGCAAATATCTTGTACAATTAGAGCATCCAGCTTAAAGCCCATGACATCTGGATCATGTGAAGTCCTCTCGATCAAGATTGGATGGGGATCCTTATTATTTGCCAAGTTGTCTGTCCCCTCCCACACCCAAAATTAGTGCTGAAAAGAGGGATAAGATAACCACAATAAAAGACTTATATTCACAAAAGGGAAGCACGCAAGACACACAGGGGTCCCTGGTACATAGCAATTACCAAATCCTGTCAGGCAGTAATTGTGAAGACTCCCTGAGCTGGCGGTGGAGAAAATGATTTGCTTGGACTCTGGTTCACCTTTATGAGAGGAATCTCCTAGTTCGTTTTTATCTGTGGGCCTGGACTGTGTCCTCTGGGTTGTTCCGCCATTATGCCCCGGGTAACATCTAAAGGTGATGTTGGAGAAAGTGCCTTTCTCAGGGGCATCACCACTTTTGCAGCCTATTTTCCGTGGTGTGGACTTGATAAATTGGAGTTTGCTTTAGAACCTGGAAAGCCACAGACAAGGAGGGATTGTGATTCATTGGCAATGTAATTTCCTTAAAAACTTAGTAGGATTCTGCTTTATTTGCTTAGAGTCAGTTCCTCATGAAATTTCCCACAGTGTTCCTTTATTATCCTCCTATTGCCTGAAGGATGCCTTCTGTTTCCTGTTATTGGTAATTTATGTGTTCTCTCTTCTTGATCAGTGTTCTTTGAGATTTTATTGATTTAATTGATCTTTCTAAAGGACCCCGGTTTTGGTTTCATTTTCTCTATTGTCTATTTTCTGTTTCATTGATTTTCTTTTTTTTTTTCTTTTTTATGCTCTCCTTCTACTCTCAATTAAATTTTCTCTTATTTATCTGGCTTATACTATATTTTCTTCTATTGGCTTTATAGTTTTATTTCCATAATAAAATATTTACCTCACATGAACTTTATATTTTCTATGAGGTAGGGGGGTCTAACTTCATTTTACCTATGTAAGTGATCCGGTTTTGCAATCACCATTGACTAAATAATTTCCTCTTTCTCTAATGTCACTCTCCATTAGACTAGATTCTTTCTATGTATGTGAATCTGTTTCTGGGACTTTATTATATTTTTCTATTGCCCTCTTTACTTGTTCTATACCAGTATATTAATTAGTGTGGCTTTGTAATATATCTTAATAGACATATAATTCTTCCTTTATGTTACTAGTAATTTTTGTCTGAGTACTATCTCAAACTTTCACTTATTATTGGCATTTTATGTTAATATCTTTTTCTACCAACTTTTTAGACACTTTATAGAGGTGAATGTATTTTTCCCCTCAATAATGCAAATAAATTCCTATTTTATAATTTTTACACACCCAAGATTCCATATTGATAAACAATATATGGTCAATTCTCATAGTTCATGGATTCCGTATTGGAGAACTTGTTTACTTGCTAATACGTATTTGTAACCCTAAAACAGTCATGGCACTTTTGTGACCATATGTAGACATGCAGTGAGCAACAAAAATTTGAGTCGCCCAACACACATCTTTCCAGTTAAGGTCAAACAAGGTAACGCTCTGCCTTCTTGTTCCAGCTCTCATATTGTAAACAAGCATCCTTTTGCGTCCATTTAGTGCCATGTATTTTGCATTTTTGTGCTGTTTGTTCATGATTTTGCTCTTTAGAATAGTCTCCAAGTGTTTTGCCTAAGTGCTATCTATTGTTCCCAACTGCAGGAGATTGTGATATACCTGAAAGAGAAAATCCACGTAGTAGATACGCTTCATTCAGGCATGCGTTGGCTCAAAGTTCAGTGTTCTTGAATCAGCAATATCTGTGAAATAAGGTGTCTTTAAACAGGAACCCACATAAAACAAGGTTATGTATTGATCGACTGATGAACATGTTCTGACCTGAGGCTTGGAGGAACCTAACCCCGCCTTTCTCCTGCAGACAGTGTTTCAGTTTTGACTAATTCAGTGTTCTTAGCAACTCTGAAAAATAAAACTACTGTCAATGAAGAGAATTAACTACTTAAGTCCTCTCAAATCAAAGATGGAGTCATTTTAACATGTTGTGGGGGGGGAAAGGGTAGGCTTTTCTTCCCACAACAGAAAACTGGAGATTGTCCCCCAGCCCTGACACTTTTCTCACAAATTTAATCCCTCTTCTGAATTTATCTTTAGTTATGTGACTATCCTGACATTTGTATACATTTTTTATTCTATAAATAGATTTTTTTAAAATTCAAAAGTAACACAAGTGCTCATGGAAGAAATCTAAATAATAAGTATAGTATAAAAAATAACATAAAATGTCCCTCCTCAAGTTTCAATACTGGATTCAACTCCCTAGATATTAAGTTTCTTCCTGATTACTACCAGAATGTTAATGCAGAGTTAAATAGCTACCTACCTACTTATGCATTTCCATCCCTACCTAGCTATCTACCTAGCTATCTCACTATCTCCTTTAAAAATAAAGTTATAACCCCCTTAGAAGTTATGATAACCCCCTTCTATACTTGCTTATTTCACACTTCCATTTTAGAGATTTGTCCAAATCAGCATGTAATATCCTTTGTTATTTTCTTTTTTTTCTGTTTTGTTGAGATATAATTGACATATAACATTGTACTAGTGATTTGATATATGTATATATTGCAAAATGATTAACACACTAACTTCAGCGTGGTATCCATCCATTACTTCACATAGTTAAAAAATTTCTTTCTTGTGATGAGAAATTTTAAGATTTACTCTCTTAGCAACTTTCAAATATGCAACACAGTATTGTTAACTATAGCTGCAGGCTGTATATTACATCCCCAGGACCTGTTTATCTTATTATAACTGAATGATTGTAACTTTTTACCATCTTCACCTGTTTCTCCCACCCCCCACTCCCTGCCTTTGGGAATCACCAATATGTTTCCTATTTCTGTGAGTTTGGTTTTCTTCCGCACATAAGTGAGGTCATGCAGTATTTGTCTTTCTCTGTCTGACGTATTTCAGTTAGCATAATTCCCTCAAGGTCCATCCATGTTGCAAATGGCAGGATTTCCTACCTTTTTGTGGCTGAATAATAGTCCTCTGTGTGTGTGTGTGTGTGTGTGTGTGTGTGTGTGTGTGTGTGTAAAATCAAGCAATCACATTTACATTATCCATTCATCCATCAGTGGATATTGAGGTCGTTTTCATGTCTTCGGTTTTATAAATCGTGCTGCAGTGAACATGGGGATACAGGTATCTCTTTGAGATAGTGATTTTGTTCCTTTGGATATATACCAACATGTAGAATTTCTCGATCATATAGTAGTTCTACTTTTAATTTTTTGAAGAATCTCCACACCATTTTCCATAGTGGCTGCAGCAGTTTGCATTCCCACCAATAGTGCGTGAGGTGTTTTTTTTTCCTCCACATCTTCGCCAACATTTATCTCCTGTCTTTTTGATGATAAACAGGTGTGAGGTGTTATTTCATTGCAGTTTTGATTTGCATTTCTCTGATGATTAGTGATGCTGAGAACCTTTTTATGTACCTGTTAGCCATTTGTATATCTTCTCTAGAAAAATGTCTATTCAGTGCCTCTGATCATTTTTTAATTGGATTGTTTGGGTTTTTTGCCATTGAGTTGTATGTGTTCTTTGGATATTAACGCCTTATCAGATCAGTGATTTGCAAATATTTTCTCCTGTTCCATGGGTTGCTGTTTTGTTTTGTTTATGGTTTCCTTTGCTGTGAAGATTTTTATTTTGATATGGCCCTTACTTATTTATTTTTGCTTTTGTTGCTTTTGCTTTTAGTGTCAAATCCAAAAAATCATTGTCAAGACTGATGTCAAGGAGCTTACACCTTACATTTTCTTGTAGAAGTTATATCGGTTCAGGTCTTACATTCAAGTCTTTAATCCATTTTGAGTTTGTTTTTGTGTATGGTGTAAGACAGGGGTCCAATTTCATTCATTTGCATATGGCTGTCCAGTTTTCTCAACATCACTTGTTAAAGATATTATCCTTTCCCCATTGTATATTCTTAGCTCCTTTGTCATAAGTTAATTAATATAAGTGTGAGTGTGTTCTTGGGCTTTCTATTTCATTTCATTGTTCTATGTGTCTGTTTTTATGCCAATACCACACTGTTTTGATTATTATAGCTTTGAAATATAGTTTGAAATTAGGAAACATGATGCCTCTAACTTTGTTCTTTTTTCTCAGGTTTGCTCTGGCTATTTGAAACCTTTTGTGGTTCCACACAAATTTTAGCACTGTTTGTTCTAGTTCGATGAAAAATGCCATTGAAATTTTTGATGGGGATTGCACCGAATCTGTACATTGCTTTGGGTATTATGGACATTTGAACAGTGTTAATACTTCCAATCTGTGAGCACAGACTATTTCTCCATTTATTTGTGTCTTCAGTTTTTTTTCATCAATGTGTTAGAGTTTTCATGTACAGATCTTTAACTCCCTTGCTTAAATTTATTCTTAAGTATTTTATTATTAGTATTATTTTTCTAAGTTTTATTTATTTAAATAATCTCTACAGCCAATGTAGCGTTTGAACTCACAATTCTGAGATCAGGAGTCACATACTCTTTGGACTGAGCCAGCCAGGTGCCCCAGTATTTTATTATTTTTGATGCTATTGTAACTGGAATTGTTTTCTTAATCTCTCTTTCTGATAGTTTATTAGTTTATAGAAATACAACTAGTTTTCATGGATTGACTTTGTATCCTACAGCTTTACTGAATTCATTTATTAGTTCTAACAGGTTTTTTTGGTGGAGGCTTTAGGATTTTTCTACATATAATTTTATGTCACCTGCAAATAGAAACAGATTTACTTCTTCCCATTCAATTTAGATACCTTTTATTTCTTTTTCTTGCCTAATTGCTCTGGCAAGAACTTCCAACACTCTGTTGAATGAATGTGGGGAGAGTGGGCATCCTTTTGTTCCTAATCTTAGAAGAAAAGCTTTCAGCTTTTCACTGGTGAGCATGATATTAGCTGTGGTCTTGTCATATATGGTCTTTATTATATCGAGGTACATTTCCATCATACTGACTTTGTTGAGAGCTTTTATCATGAGTGGATGTTGAATTTTGTCAAATGCCTTTTCTGCATCTTTTGGGGTGATCATCTGGTTTTATCCTTCTCTAATGTGATGTGTCACATTGTTGATTTGTGGATGTTGAACAATCCTGCATCCCTAGAATAAATCTTATTTGATCATGGTATATGATCCTTTTCTTTTGATTTATTGTTGAATTTGGTTTGCTACTATTTTCTTGAGGACTTTGCATCTATGTTCATCAGGGTTATTGTCCTGTAATTATTGTGTGTGTGGTATCCTTCTCTGTTTTTGGTATCAGGGTAATGCTGGTATCAGGGTAATGCTGGCCTTGTAAATCAATGTTGAAAATTGTTGAGTTTGGAAGCATTAGCACCTATCTTTTGGAAGAGTTTGAGAACCATTGGAATTAATTTCTCTTTAAATGTTAAATAAAATTCACCTGTGAAGCCATCTGGTTCTGGACTTTTCTTTGCTGGGTGTTTTTTGATTAGTGATTCAATTTCTTTACTACTAATTCATCTGTTCAGATTTTCTATTTCTTCATGATTCAATATTGATAGTTTGTACAGTTAGGTTATTTGAGATCTTTCTGTTTCCTTAATATAGGTATTAATTACTTTGAACTTCTCAAACTGCCTTTGATAGCATCCCATAAATTTTGTTTTCATTTTCATTTGTCTCAAGATATTTTCTGATTTGTCTTTTGATTTATCCTTTGACCCATTTATTGTTTAGTACCATGCTGTTTAATTTTTGCATATTTGTGAATTTCCTAGTTTTCTTCTTGTAATTAATTTCTAGTTTCATATCATTGTGGTCAGAAAAGATGCTTGATATTATTTCATTTTTAAAAAATTTGTTAAGCCTTGTTTGTGGCCTAACATATGATCTATCCTGGAAAATGTCCCATATGCACTTGAGAAGAACATGTATTCTATTGCTTTTGGGTGAAATGTTTTGTAAATGTCTGTTGAGTCAATCTGGTCTAATGTGTAGTTTATGTCCAATGTTTCCTTACTGATTATCTGTCTGGATGATCTATCTATTATTGAAAATGGATATTAAAGTCCCCTACTACTACTATGTAGCTGTCTATTTCTCCCTTCAAGTCTGTCAATATTTGCTTTACATATTTATGTCCTCCTATGTTGGATGAACAAATCTTTGTTATTTTCAACTGTTTTATAGTATTCTATCATATGAGTACATCATGGTTTATATAACTATTCCCTTATTGATGAACATCTAATTTTTTTCAGTCCTTTGCTAATATAGTAATCATTACTACCCCAAAATACCGAATTGCTGTGCTTTTTATTTTATTTTATTTTTTATTTTATTGGTTTTTTTTAAGATTTTATTTATTTATTTGACAGAGAGAGAGAGACAGCCAGCAAGAGAGGGAACACAAGCAGGGGGAGTGGGAGAGGAAGAAGCAGGCTCCCAGCGCAGCAGGGAGCCCGATGCGGGGCTCGATGCCAGGACTCTGGGATCACACCCTGAGCCGAAGGCAGACGCTTAATGACTGAGCCACCCAGGCGCCCCTGCATGTGCTTTTTAAAAATTGATTGCATCAGTACACTACCTTCACAGTTCACATTGGTTTCTTTAAATGTCTCATTCTTTATCATTGGGCTTACTTGCAATTTTAATCTGATTTTGCATGTCAGATTTTTTTTCTCCCTTAAGCCATATGCCTCCTCTCTGAGGTTTTGCCCATCAGATGCTTATGGATGTGGTTATTCATATCTATCTTGAGCTTTCCTGAATTTCAGATTGTGAACAATATGTCTTCAGTTGCCATGGGAACTCCAAGATGGCGTGATTACTTTCTTCCATGATTCCTATCACTTTTTTTTCTTTTCTACATTTCAGTTAAATACAGAGTGGCCTTCCTTGTTGCTTCCTTAACCTCCACTACTGAGAAAATAAGTTATTAATTATATCAAGTCGATAACTTATTAAATTTCGTAGGGCAATTTTATATAAATGACTAGATTTAAATTATTATTATCTTTCTCAAAGTCTACATTATGTAAGAAAGGAGTCGATAATAGGTAATTGTTCAAGAGTAGTTGTAGTTGGTGATGGGATCATAGGTGATTACTTTTCTTTGTTTCTCTGTGTTTCCTGGATTTTTAAAAAAGTAGCATGCATAACTTTTTAAATTAAAACAAAATTTTAAAAAAATCTGTCAGATATTCTGCTTTTAGGAAAATTAGATTTTCAGTAAATGTTTAGATGATTGAAATGTCCCAGTACAGTGTGTGTTGTTTTTGTGCTAATTTGGGAAACTGTTAGGAAAATATTGTCCATATCCTCAGGCTGGCCCATGATCTGTTGCCTCTTTTCAAGATGATATAATGTCTGTTTTTCTTTTGTTTTGTCCTGGTCCAAAAGCTCTCCACCCTTATCTCAGAATAAACTGGAAGCCATCATGCGTTACAGTGTGTGTACCCCCCCCCACACACGCACGCATCTCTCTTCCACTCACAAAACACTTTCCCTCTCCCTCCCTTACACAAACACATACACAGCTACTTATCAGAGTTCTCTATTATGCCTGAAAGCAAATAGCACTAAGGCCAACTTCATTTATTATTCATCAAATCTGGACACATTTCTTCAGCCGTTTTCTGGCAACAGTAGATAGATCTGATTGTAGAGGAGAATATTTTCAGCCATTAAATACAGACTAAAGTTATTTTCGAAAAGATATATTTGTGAATGCTGCATCATAATTGTGCTACGCAGAGAGAAGTTCCTAAGTAGAGACAAAACTATAACATATTAATGGAAGAATTGGGTTATGTCTACAGGGCCCTGGTTGCCTATATCAATGACTTCATGAGATTGCCACGTGTAACTTGTAAAACTTACAGTTAAGAGGATTTCTCATTTGTGAGACCCTTGCATAAGGACATGGAAACACACCTTTGCGTTTATAAAGATGAAAGCTGGTTTCTATGCAGAAGATCCTTTGCATTTAAAAAGACAAAGTCTGATTTCTGTGGTTATTTTCCTAGGAAATTTGCCATATAAAACATACAACTTTTACCTGGATTCAGACCTAAGAATTGTATTTTTTTACTTCTGGAGATGCTGTATATCATCCTGATAGCCTCGCTATTTACTGGGGACCATTGTCAGTATGACGGAAGTAGAGCGGCTAGACCAATTTTGAAAATGGAAAAATTTTCACATTCAAGGCAAGGGTCTTAGAGTGTGGTAATTTAGAACTTGGACTTCAGAGTCAAATAGATCTCATTTTAAAGTCTAGATTTACAACAGACTAGCAGTATGACTTTTGGTAAGACATTTAGTCTTTTTAATATCCATTTCCTAGTTTTGGCGAATGAAAGAAGAAGATATATGTAGAACATTGAACAGTACCTGTTGTACTTGATAAATGTGAACTGCACAATAATTATCACTATGAGTATCAGTAATACGATTAAGTGCCACCTGGATATATCTTCTCATCCCCACTGCCCTCGACTCTGGGTAAGATTTATTCTGTAGAACTGTAGGGAGCTGCCTCAGACCAGGGCCTCCCTGCTGTGTTCTCTTCTTTTACCCGATTAATTCTGTGTTGTCCACGCAGGTGAATGGCACAAACACCAGAGTGGTCACTTAACAGGAATGCTGTGGAGTTCAGCATAGCTTTGAAGTTTTGGGTCAGAAGCATCTCTGAAGCACATTAGTAATTTGGTTTAAAAATAAAAAGCTAAATACTAAAAAGTGGGCATAGTCTGAAGTTACTGTAGGCATTTTCAAAGAGTTTAGGAATAATTTAGAAGTTATCTGTGATCCAGGTACTGCATAAGCTTCTTTCTCTTTAACATACAGCCTCTGGGACATAAAGTGCCTCCCTCTGCAGTTATGAAAGCAGTTCTCGTGGGTCAGTTCCATTTCTCATCTGAAAGGAAAACTCCTGCACCTGGGCAAGCCTTTCCCAGTAACAGAAGCCAAAGGCAATGTTTGGACCTACCATTAAATTAAAGCCTGTTGGAAGTTCTCAAAAGAAAAACCCCATTTGTTCCAGAAGCAGCATTATTTAAACAGTGCATGGCACACAGTAGGGCCTCAAGTTGTATGTGCTGAATGAATGAATGAATGAATGGAAGAGGAGGTAACTTGGTGATGTCTCTGTTTGTGTTTTGACTCTAGAAGCACCAGAAACTGTTCAGCCAGGTGCCACGGCCCAGGCTGCCAGCTCACATTCTTTGCCACACATTAAGCAGCAGCTGCGGAATGAAGACTGCTACCACGGCAAACTGAGCAGGAAGGCAGCAGAGAGCCTCTTGGTAAAGGATGGGGACTTTTTGGTTCGAGAGAGTGCAACATCTCCTGGCCAGTATGTGCTAAGTGGCCTACAGGGAGGCCAGGCAAAGCATCTTCTCCTGGTGGATCCTGAAGGCAAGGTATCATTGTCCTCTTATTACAGTTTTCACAAATAAGGTTATTCTGAATGATTGGCCCAAACCCTGATATTGAAGCATGGTAAAGCTAAGGGTTTCCTTTCTCTTGAACCCTCCAGCTGGAGCAGGAAGTGCTAACTAAGGGCTAGGGGAGGGGTTTGAGAGGGAGCTACCCTGGAAGATCAAGTAAAGGACAGCTCTTTCTGCCCTTCTCACTTCAATTCAGTGAACTAAATGAATACTGACTACATGGAAGTACAAGGATTCACAGTTGACCATTGTTCAGTATCACGTATGTTGTCCTTGTTATCGGAGTGCTTATAGCTTATAATTTTGTAAAACAGATGCTTAAATAATTATAACACAAGTATAAATGACGTAAGAATGGTTCAACCAAAGCATTATGGTGTTTCTCAGGATAGAGGAATGCTGTGGTTGAGGCAAACTAGAGGCTTCTTGCAGAGTCTGTCATGTAAGATGAACCTTGAAAGACAGCAAGGAAGCACAAGAACAGACAGAGCAGAAGAATGGCATTAAGCCAATAAAAAATGTATGGCTAGGCAGAGGATGCCTGTAGACAGAAATGACCCTGGACAAAAAAACAGTTCACAAAATGGTAATAGTCTTTCCCTATTAATAATTAGTTTAAATGTAAATGGATTAGGCTCCTCAGTCAAAAAATAGAGAATAGCTGAATGGATATAAGCAAGATCAGACTATATGCTGTCTAGAAGAGACTCACTTTAGTTTTAAGGACACGCATAGCCTGAAAGTGAAAGGATGGATAAAGATATTCCATGCAAATGATAACCAAAAGAGAGTAGGGGTGGCCATACTTATATCAGACAAAATAGACTTCAAGTCAAAAACTGTCGAAAGAGACAAAGAAGGACATTATATAATGATAAAAGGATCAATTCACCAGGAAGATATAATGATTATAAACGTATACACACCCAAGATCAAAATACCTAGAAATATGACACAAACATTTACAGAACTGAAGGGAGAAATAGTAACACAATAATAGTGGGAGATTTCAATGCCCCACTTTCAATAATGGATAGAACGTCTAGTCAGAAGGACTTGAAAAACAGTGTAGACCAAATGGACCTAACAGACATATACAGAACATTCCACCCAATGGCAGCAGAATACACATTCTTCTCAAGCATACTCAGAGCATTCCCATGTTAGATCAGAAATACTAGGATGGATCACATATTAGGTCACAAAACAAGTCTTAGGAGATATAAGAAGCGTGAAATCATACCAAGTATCTTTTCTTATCACAATGGAATGAAACTAGAAATCAGTGGCAGAGAAAAAATTCACAAATAGGTGGAGTTAAACAACACACTCTTGAACAACCAGTGTCAAAGAGGAAATCAAGGGGGAAATTAGAAAATATCTGGAAACAAATGGAAATGAAAACACAACATACCAGAAGAATGGGATGCATCAGAAGCAGTATGAAGGAAGTTGATGGTGATAAATGCCTACACTGAAAAGAAAAAGAAAAAGATCTCAAATAAACAATCTAACTTTATGCCTGAAGGAACTATAAAAAGAGCAAACTAAACCCAAAATTAGCAGAAGAAAGGAAATATTTCAGATTACAGCGGAAATAAATGAAAGAGAATAGGAAAATAATAGGAAAAATCCACAAAACTACAAGTTGGTGTTTTGGAAAGTTACACAAAACTGACAAACTGTTAGCTAGATTGGCTAAGAAAGCAAGAGGGAAGACTCAAACAAATAAAATCAGAAAGGAAAGAAGAGACTTAACACCCGATGCCAAATTAAATAATTAAATGATTATATTAAATGATTATAAGATATTATTAAGAACAATTATATGCCAACTAATTGGATAGCCCAGAAGAAATAAATTCCTAAAAACATACAACCTACCAAGATTGAACCATGAAGAAACAGAAAATCTGAATAAATTACTAGTAAGGAGATTGAATCACTAATCAAAAACTGTCCAATAAAAAAAAGTCCAGGACCAGTTGGTTTCACTTGTAAATACTTTCAAACATTTAAAGAATTTTGTCAATGCTTCTTAAACTTTTCCCAAAAAAATGAATAGGAGGGGCGCCTGGGTGGCTCAGTTGGTTAAGCATCTGCCTTTGGCTCAGGTCATGATCTTGGGATCCTGAGGTTCCCCCCTCACTCCCCCCACCTACGACTGTAGGGCTCCCTGCTCAGCAGGGAGACTGCTTCTCCCTCTCCCTCTGCCCCTTGCCCCACTTATGCTCTCTTGCATGGTGTCTCTCTCTCAAATAAATAAAATCTTTTTAAAAAATGAAGAGGAAAAATACTTAAAAACTCATTTTGTGAGGTCTGCATTACCCATGTACCAAAACTAGAAAAAGACACTACAAGGAAAGAAAACAGAGGCCAGTATGTCTGATGAACATATATAGAAAAGTCCTTAACAAAATACTAGCAAACTACATTCAACAGTTCATTAAAGGATCATATACCATGACCAAGTGGAATTTATCCCTGGATTGCCAGGAAGGTTCAACAAAGTAAATCAATCAATGTGGCACACCACATTAACAAAATGATGGATAAAAATCATATGGTCATCTCAATAGATGAACAAAAAGCATTTGACAGAACTCAACACCCTTTCGTGATTAAAAACAACAACAACACTCAACAAACTAGCAGTAGAAGGAAATTACCTCAGCATGACAAAGGCCATATGTTTAAAGTCTACAGCTAATACCATACACACAGTGAAAAACAGAAAGCTTTTCCTCTCACCACTTTTATTCAACATAGTACTGGAAGTACTATCCAGAGAAATTAGGCAAGAAAAAGAAATAAAAGGCATCCAAATTGGAAAGGAAGAAGTAAAATTATCTCTTCACAGATGATATAATCTTATATGTAGACGATCCTAAAGATTCCACAAAAAACCTGTCATGACTAACAATTTCAGCAACATTGCAGAATAGAAAGTGAACATACAAAAATCAGTTGCATTTGTATATAATAATAATAATGAACAATCTCAGAAGGAAATTAAGAAAACAATCTCATTTACAATACCATCAAAAAGAATAAAATACTTAAGAATAAATGTAATGAAGGAGGCAAAAGACTTATACAGCAAAAACTACAAAACATTGCTGACTGAGAGAAATTAAAAAAAAAACACAAACGGAAAGACATCCCATGTTCGTGGATTAGAAGATTAAATATTTTAAAAATCTCCGTATTACCCAAAGTAATCTACAAATTCAGTGCAATCTCCATAGAAATTCTAATAGCATTTTTTATAGAAATAGAAATAGAAATATACTCTTCGTATTCATTTGGGACCACAGAGGACCCTAAATAGCCAAAACAATCTTGAGAAAGAAAAATGAAGCTGGAGACATCACACTTACTGATTTCAAAGCTAGAGTAATCAAAACCAGTATGATACTGGCATGAATACAGACATATAGACCAATGGAATAGAATAGGGAGCCTAGAGATAAACCTATGCATATATGGTCAAGTGATCTTTGAAAATGTTGCCAAGAATGGGTAAAGAATACTCTTTTCAACAAATGGTTTTGGGAAAATGATATCCACATGCGAAGAGTAAAATTAGACCTCTATATTATACCGCATATAAAAATTAACTCAAAATAGATTAAAGACTTATATGTAAGATCTGACACTATAAAGGTCCTAGGAGAAAACATAAGAGGAAAATTTCATAATATTGCTCTTGGCAATGATTTCTTGGATATAACACCAAAAATACAAACACATGCAAAAATAGACAAGCGAGACTATATAAAACTAAAAAAATTTCTGCACAGCAAAGGCAACAATCAACAGAGTAAAAGACAACAGAATGCGAGATAATATTTGCAAACCATATACCTGGTAAGGGGTTAATTTTCAAAGTATATAAGAAATTTCTATAACCTAATAACAAAAAGACAAATAATCTGATTTAAAAATGGACAGACGACTTGAATAGTCATGTCTCCAAAGAAGATATACATATGACCAGCAGGTATTTGAAAAGATGCTCAACAACTATAATCATCAGGGAAATGGAATCAAATTTGCAGTAAGATATCACCTCACCCCTGTTAGGATGGCCATTATGAAAAACAAACAGAAAAGAACAAGTTTTGGTGGGGGTGTGCAGAAATTGTAACCCTGTACCTTGTTATTGGGAATGTAAAATGGTGTAGCTGCTGTGGAAAGCAATATGGAGTGTTCTCAAAAAATTAAAAATTTAATTCCCATATGATCCATATTTATTGAATGGGTTTTTATCCCAAAAGAACTGAAATTGGGAACTTAAAGAGACATTTGCACTCCCATCTTCATTGCAGCATTATTCACAGTAGCCAAATGGTAGGAACAAGCTACCCTTGATGGATTAATGGATTAAGAAAATGTGGTGTATGAATCCATGCACGTACATACTATGGAATACTATTCCGCCATAAGAAGACAAAAGTCTGTCACATGCGACAACATGAGTGAACCTGGAGCGCATCCTGCTAATTAAAATAAGCCAGTCACGGGATGACAACTACTGCATAATTCCAATTATGTGAGATATCAAAAGTAGTCAAACTCATAGAAACAGAAAGTAGAATGGTAGTTTCCAGGGCCTGGTGGGGAGGAAGAAACAGGTAGTTGTTGTTTAATGGTTATAGATTTCAGTCATGGAAGATGAAAAAGTTCTAGTGATCTGCTGTACAGCATTGTGCTTAGAGTTAACTACACGGTTGTACACTTAAAAACTTGTTCAGGGGATAGATCTCATGTTATGGTTTTGTTATCTCACACACACACGCGCGCGCACGTGAGCACATGCTCAGGCACCTTGTGAATGGGGCCACAGCAGCCAGTATTAGCAGGGTGTAAAGCTAGGCAAATGGTGGAATGCACATAGAGTGCAGGGGGGCCATGATAAACTGGGAACCACATGTCCTGTGTAAGAGGGACAGTCCCACGCAGCTCCAGTCAATTGCTGCCATTTGGAGTAAGGGCCCAGGGTAGCCAGATGTGATTTTCCCAAAGAAGCCACAAAAGTAAATTTTTATAGGAGATCTCACCATTTTTAATTCAAAATACTTAAAAACTCTCTATTGGGTACCTTACACCTTACCCCCCAGCAAACTAAAACATCTGGTATGTTTGGCAGGAGAGTAGATAGTTTATAATCCCTGTGCTGGAAGATTAACTTGGCATTTGTATGCAGGATTGCTTTTGGAAGAAAGTAATTAGGGGATTCTAGGTAAAAACTAGTGAAAGCCTGAACCAGGATGGATGCAGGAGAAATACAGAGAAGAGGGCAGAGTGAGCTGGAATTTACGACACAGACTGGCAGGACCGATCAACTGATTCGACCTGGGTTGGGGTTAAGATGAAGAAGATCAAAATGTTTTCAAGGCTTGGAGCCATTTGAGAGTAAGTGAGAAACCTTGTGTTCTTTTCCTCTTAATCCTTAAGTGTCTCTTTCCCAAGAATAGGGGTATTCTCTTACACAGACATAGTGCAGTGATCAAAATCAAGAAATTCAAATATTGATACATTATCATTATCTAATTCATAGTTATATTCAAATTAGGTCAATTATTTAAAAAAAGTGTGTGTGTGTTTTCTTTTTTCATATGCTGAAAACCAATATCTAAACAGAACTAAAAAACCCCTTGTAGAGAGATAGCAGAAGTAGCAAAGTATTCTCTGTCTGCATCACTTCCCGCTCCCGGACAATTCCCAGCCACCCCCCACAGGAGTATATTATGGCCGGTGGGGTCATGATGGAGAGTAATATCTTCTGCTCATGCCCAGGGTGAGGATGCAGTAATACTAGGGGAAAGTCCTCAGGAGAAAGCAGGCGTAGGGAAACCGAGTTGCTCTGGCGTGCAGACAAGAAGCTCCCTGTAACAAATATTTATGAATCAGCTACCATGAAGTCGGCAGGAAGGAGACATGAGGGCCTATTAGGAAGGTCTCAGGAGGCTTCTGGAAGGAGACAGGACTTGTGTTGAGCCTCCAAGGAGAGGCAGGATTTCTCCAGAAGGGCCTCTTTTGTACAGACACAAGTTATTTTGGGAACAGCCTGCTTGCTGGGTTATAACTATAATCCTGGGATTCATGCTTGTATATACAGTTAAATATTTATAGGAATGGTGACATGATAGAATATATCAAACAGTAACGCGGCAAAGAGGTTGGATGCAAATTTGGATTGGGTGACAGTGTTTATCATTTTTCTTTCATTTTTTTTATAATTGTTATTTTATTATGTTAGTCACCATACAGTACATCCCCAGTTTTTGATGCAGTGTTCCATGATTCATTATTTGCATATAACACCCAGTGCTCCATGCGATATCATTTTTCTAACTGAGAGGGAAAATTGCTTTGAAAAGGTAATGGGGAATGAGACAAGTGTTTACTAAAGGATATGGAGTTGAAAAGTACCTTTCATTTTTTTTTTTTTTGTTATTCAGCCAAATATCTGCTTCAGGGATGTGTCTGTTTTTCTTCCGGATTGTTTACATCCTGCAGGAGAACTATTATCATTTGACCTCAATACTCTGTACTTCCTTTTCAAGGTCAGGACCAAGGATCATGTATTTGATAATGTCGGTCACCTTATCAGATACCACATGGATAACAGTTTGCCAATCATCTCTTCCGGAAGCGAAGTAAGCCTCAAACAACCCGTGAGAAAAGATAATAATCCAGGACTTTTGCATTGCAACAAATGACAATATGGAAGTACCATCACACTGATAATTCAAGAAACTTCATTTTGTGTTAGGACACAAAGATGATCCAAACTTGGTTTGCAGACAGAATAGAGCACAAACTGTGAAGTACATTTTCCCAACACCACCACGGACTATGTCCTTTATAAGACAAAGAACTAACAAAGATTGATCTTCAGAAAGTGAATATCAGAAAAGGGGAAGAGGATTGGTTCATTTGAAAAGAAATTATACATATGCACGGATGTCACTTTTTAAGGCCATATTGCATTGATAGCAAGCTAAAAGCACAATTAATATTTCCCATGCTAGAGACTACTTGGATGAACTGCTGGGGCAGTGGTATGTGCCTTTCAACTTGATAATTTGGGGACATTTTCATATTGGGGAGATTAGTTCTAAGTGTCTTCATATTCTCTAACTATAGAACTATTTGCCAAAAAAAGTTTTTCCTTGTTACAAAAATAAGAAGCAATTTTCTTGATAGTTACTGACTTTATTACATTTTCTGTTTAGTAGCACTTTCACTGCAATGTTAAAATAAATTTGATGTTGAATTTGGACTCTGTCTATGCCAGTGGAATCAAATCAGAAGCCACTGAAAGCATTGGTCTGTTTCACTGGTCTGTCCCATTTACCAGTTAAAGGGTTGCAGCCTAAATTCTTTGGCCTAGTTATTTCTCAACCTTTGCTATTCAGACTGTTTGTATGCAGCATAGCATAAGCTGAAGAGAGGCCAAATCTATCAGTCATTTCTATTTCATCATATTTCTCCCTTTTTCCTCCCCCCATCCCCACACCCAAAAGCAGCTCACGAGTGCATGGATTTAACACATGGTGGACAAAGCGGTGTTCTTCACATTCAACATCCGAATTGGTTTCATTCTTATTTAAAGTATTGAATTTTTTTGAAAGTGTCAGGAAATGTCTGCTTGATTGGCTGTGACTGAATCATAGTCTCTTACCTACTGTATCCTTAGCATCTCTTCTAGATACGATCAGACGAAATGCAGAAGGGAGAAAACATACTGAACGAAACAGCTGGAAAGGTTTGCCACATGTAGGTACACTGGTAAACTGATGATGTAATTAAGTGTTGTGTAGAGAAAAGTGCTATATGACCTTGAGCCAGCTGCTGAACCTGCCTGGACTCCCGTTTCCTTGTCTATGAAATAAGAGACTTGAATAAGGTGAATTCAGAGGTCTATCTCAGCCCTAACATAAGATGAGTCTATAAAAAAGAAGTCTTCCACTTATTAGGGGTCAGCGTTGATAATCAGCTTGTATAGAAGGTGAAAACTTGAGCTTTTTCCTTTAGTCTGTATCTATACTCGAAGAATGAATGACACAACGGAAACCAGTATTCAGTAGCAGAAACCCTGAGCCTTCCCGGCACAAACACTGACACACTGGAGTGCTCTCAGAAGTGACGGTGGGGTGGATTTGGTTGTTCGGAGGAGGAGAAAACGGCTTCCGTGTTTTACTTGCCTTTGCACAGAGTGGTTTGGCCGCTACTTTAGGATGGTTTTTTATCCTGAGTAACCTGGACTGTTGCCTTAACCCCACTTCATTTTGGCTATGTAGATACAACTTAATCTTTGTAATTGTGATATATTTGCTAAGTTTTAAATAAAAGACAAGAAACTTTTTTGGGGTAGAAATCATCAGAAATCAAGCACACCGAATTGTGATATTTTTTTCTGTAAGGGTTTATGATTTTATTCTACTTCTGCTGCCACTGACTGCTTAGGTGGGTTTGTTTCCTTTTACACAACTAGGAAATAAATGCTTTTCATCAATTATATATATATATGCATATATACCTTGGTTCTTGATGATCTGTCCTCCCAAAAGGGGGTCAGCATGAGTATAGATCATAGAAATTTGTGGGTGATCTAGTCACCCATCAGAGACAGAGCAGGGTTGTGGTCTCCATCTGGTTGAGCAGAGTGTTAACTGGGTTGCAGGAAAAAGTTCCTAATAGAAATAGATGCAGAGAGTATAAATGATATGAGCAGCACATGGATCCTGGTACATCATCACCACCATGTGGGTAATCAGTATTTGACTTTGATGTTATAGGAGTTAGGTAAGCAAATGCTGCACTTACAAGCACCACAGACACAGTTAAAACAAAATGAAACAACAGAAGAAATGTTTGACTGCATGCTGTTTTAATGACACACATGTATCTTCATCTGTTTTAAAGTGGAAATCCATTTGCCTCTAAATACCTGTAAATGACTTTTCAAAAAAAATAAATGATCATTGCTTTGTGACAATGGATAGCATATGCCTGATGTTTGGAATATGGAAAATTTATCATTTGCAGGGTGTATCAGGGTCCTGACAGGAAACAGATGGCTCACTTAAATTGGGTAATGCGAGGCGGGTTTAATAAAGGGACTCTTTACAAAGGTGTGGGCAGAGTATGGGGAAACCACAAGGGAGGATGCAGTACCCTGGGGCCAGTGAACAGGTAAGGGGAGATCACGGGAACATAATCTGGAGAGAGAGCTCTGTGGGAGGACTGCCTTCTAGGAGCTGTGGCCTCCAGTTGAGGGACTCCACCAGCCCTGGTGACTCCACAAGGAGGCAGCTACGGACATTATACTTAATGCAAGAAGGACAGCCTTTTTAACAAATGGCGTTGGTCCAGTTAGAATGGCAAAGATAGACAAAGCAAGAAACGACAATTGTTGGAGAGGATGTGGAGAAAGGGGATCCCTCCTACATTGTTGGTGGGAATGCAAGTTGGTACAGCCCACTATGGAAAACAGTGTGGAGGTCCCTTAAAAAGTTAAAAATTGAACTACCCTATGACCCAGCCATTGCACTACTGGGTGTTTACCCCAAAGATACAGACGTAGTAAAGAGAAGGGCCATATGCACCCCAATGTTCATAGCTGCATTGTCCACAATAGCCAAATCATGGAAGGAGCCGAGATGCCCTTCAACAGATGACTGGATTAAGAAGCTGTGGTCCATATATACAATGGAATATTACTCAGCTATCAGAAAGAACGAATTCTCAACATTTGCTGCAACATGGACGGCACTGGAGGAGATAATGCTAAGTGAAATAAGTCAAGCAGAGAAAGACAATTATCATATGATTTCTCTCATCTATGGAACATAAGAACTAGGATGATCGGTAGGGGAAGAAAGGGATAAAGAAAAGGGGGGTAATCAGAAGGGGGAATGAAACATGAGAGACTATGGACTATGAGAAACAAACTGAAGACTTCAGAGGGGGGGGGGTGGGGGAATGGGATAGACTGGTGATGGGTAGTAAGGAGGGCACGTATTGCATGGTGCACTGGGTGTTATACGCAACATGAAGCATCAAACTTTACATCGGAATCTGGGGATGTACTGTATGGTGATTAACATAATATAATAAAATAAAACTAAAAAAAATGGCGTTGGAACAATTGGACATCTGCAGGCAAGAGAATGGACCTCACACTTTACATAAACATTGACTCACGTGGGTTATGGGTTTAAACATAAAATGTAAAACTACAAAACTTTTAGGGAAGAAAAACACAGGAGAAAATCCTTAGGGTATAGGGTGAGGCAAAGAGTTTTTAGAGCAGATATGATTCATTAAAGGAAAAACTAATACGTTGCATTGCATCAAAATAATAAATTTTTGCTCTGCGAAAGACTCCATAAAGAGGATGAAGGGCAAGCTATAGACTGGGAAAAAAATATTTGCAAAGCACATATCTGACAGAGGGCTAGTATCTAGAATATATAAAAAACTCAAAACTCGACAGTAAAAAAAAATTCTAATTAGAAAGTGGGCAAAAAACACAATTCACTGAAGATATATGGGTGACAAACAAGCACATGAAAATATGTTCAAACTCATTAGTTAGGAAATGCAGATTAAAATCACAACTAGATATTACTATACACATACCTGAATGGGTAAAATGAAAACTATTGATAATATTAAATGCTAGCCTGATGAGAAAGTAGATCACACATGCATTCCTGCTGAGAATGTAAAATAGTACAGCCACTCTGGAAAGCAGTTTGATAGTTTATTTAAGAAACTAAACATGGAGCTAACATTCAACCCAGTAATTACACCACTGGGCTTGGATCACAGGGAAATGAAAACTCATGCTTACACAACAAGTTGGACAGAAGTGTTTATAGTAGCTTTGTTTGTAATGACCTACAGCTGGCAATATCCCAGATGTTCCTTCAATGGGTGAATGGTTAAACAGACTTGGTACACACATACCATGGAACACTACTCAGCAATAAAAAGGAATGACAGGTTGAGACATACAACTTGGCTGAAGCTGCAGAGAATTATGCAAAGAACTAATCCCAAAAGGTTGCAGATTATAGGACTACATTTATATAACATTCTTGAAATGATAAAATGATAGAAATGGAAAATAGATGTCAAGGACGGAGCTGGTAGGAGGGAGGAAAGTGGGTACAGTTCTCGAAGGGCAACATGAAGAATCCTTGTGTGATGCAATTGCTTTGAATTTTGACTGTATCAATGTGGATATTGTGGTTGTGATATTGTACTATAGTTTTGAAAAAGATGTTATTATTGGTGGAAACTGGGTAAAGCTTACAGGAGATCTCCCTGTATTATTTCTTACAACTAACTGCTTGTGAATCTACAATTTTTCCAAAATAAAAAGTTTAATTTTAAAAATGTTTGGGGGTAAAATGTAGATATGTCAAGAGATTTTAGGAAGACTGCTGCTTTAACTATTGGCACTTTCACCAGTAGGATCATCTTGGTCATCCTCGGTCCCATCATACTAGGAATAGGAGGGGTCATCTGCATATGCTGCATGAAGCCACCTTCATGAAGGACCTCAAGTGTAATGCTTGGTATTTTCTCCGGAGATACGCTGACGACATCGAAGGATGGCAAACACAGATGTCGTGCAAGACATGGCCAGCTCTGCCCAGACCTCTCAGATCCCTGAATCATTTCTGCATGCCCCATTGCTGGCTTCTATGTGTTTTGCTCCTAACTGCCCAAAGAGTGGCTCTTCTCTGAAGACAGACTCAGGTAAGGGGAGCTGTTTTGAGTCACCAAGAGCCAGAAGTGTCTGTGAGTTTCCTTTTCCCCTTCCCTGCCATCATCACTGGTGCAAGAGTGCATGTCCCATCCTGATTAAACTCCAGAGCTCCCTGTGGGGTCAGACTGGCCAGCACATCTCCAGAAAGTACACACCTACTTGGCTTTTCCCCTTTCCTGTCCTGTTTCCTTACTCCCTAACAGCTTTCTCTGGGAAGCCCTTCCTTAATAAATCCTAAATACTCAAATTTTCATCCCAGGGATCACTTCTGGGAACCTGACCTAATGCAGAAGAACATCAAACAACTTTAAACATGTGTCCCATGATAGGACTATACAATCTAAGTGTTCAAATACCTGAACATTTTTAATAAATCCTCTAATTGTCATGTGAATGGCATCATTATGTTGTATTTTATTAATATGCATTGAACATGTTATGTAAGCATTTAAAATATACACCAATTTAATGATCTTGTTTCAAGAAACGGAAGTAGTTTGGCATCTGGGAGGGTCTGCATTTCACACTCAGGTATGATTTTTACAGCTTTGGATCTTTATCAAATGGTCATTGTCACTTCTGATAGCTTTTACAGGTTTTCTGATTACAAGCCTTGGTGTGATTGAAAATCCTGAACATTAAATCCAGGCAATTGGCTCTCACACTTTTGGCCAAAGACCATAGAAGAGGCAAAAGACCTCTTTCCCCACATACCTTTCATCCCCCAATCCTCCTTTTTTTTTTTTTTTTTTTTTTTTTTGGTAGTGTTAAAATAACTCAGTAACAAAAAAGAACTGAAGAGGAACCATAGGGATTGCTTATTTATTTACTTTTAAGGGAGAAATATCATTAACATGATTTTATATTTCAAAATACTGCCTTACAAATTTTTCAAAAAATGAGTTAATTTTATCACTTGCCTTGATAATATGTTCTCAGTTGCTTAAATAGAACAGATTTATAGCTAACACATTTCAATAAAGTATAACCAAACTTCGAAGAAATTATAAATTGATGACTTTAGTAATAGATGACTAATGATAAAAATTGAGTGTGAACTTGGATATTATTTTAAAGTCAAGTTATAGGAAAAGTGTAAATTCACTTATTAAAGTAGTTAACACTACACAAAGTTGAGTTAACCCAACAGCTTGCAACAAACTTAATTGATATTGGTGAAGCCAAGCAAAGAGAGTTCATAACTAAGACACAGGAACAACATCTCTTAAAACCCACAATTTCCTGGGAATGGCACTATTTACACCCTTCTCCCCAAAGTGGGTATTTCAGTTATCTTCAAATGTGCGTGAGCAGGAGTTTTATAATGTTGCACATAGAAATGATGAAACACCATTCTTGGTAAGCTTAAATAATGTGATAATTTTCACTTAAAATTCTAAACATTAGTAACCCCTCATATTTTACTTGGTAGATTCCTCATACGTAAACCTTAGTTGTATATAAAAATAAAAACCTATCAAATTGCAAGTTATTTTCCCACGAAAGCTGAAGAAACAACTTAGGTGGTCTGTATTGTTCGATGAACCATCAGGAATATCTTTGAGGTCCACCAGTGGGCCATGGATCATACTTGGAAAATCACTGGTTTAGACTATTCACATCCAGTCAATCTATTGTCACAAATGCACCTTAGTCGTAATTGTTTGGTTGCAAGGAGTGAAAACCCACCTGTATTAATTCCTAGGGCTACTGCAGCAAAGTACCACAAACTAGGGGACCTAAAACAGCAGAAATTTATTCTGTCACAGTACTGGGGATTAGAAGTCTAAAATCAAGGTGTGGACAGGGCCGTGCTCCTTCTGAAAGTTCTGGGGAAGAATCCCTTGCCAGCTTCTGGTGGCCCTGGGTGTTCCTTGGCTTGTGGTGACATAACTCCTTTTTCTGCCTTCATCTTCACATGGCTGTCTTCTCCTTGTGTGTCTGTGTTTTCACCTCTTCTTCTTTTTCTTCACTTTTTTTTTAGAAAATTAAAAATTTTCTTTTAAAAGTGAACCCTGTACTGCAATAATGTATATAGTTGTGTGCATGTGTTTATAATTGACACATGATGTTACATTAGTTTCAGGTTCTTCTCTTCTTTTAAGGACACTGGTTTTAGATTTAGGACCCATCCTCATCTATATTAACTAATTACATTTGCGAAGACCCTATTTCCAAATAAGGTCACATTCTGAGTTCTGGGTGCACGTGAAATTTGGGGGGACACTATTCAACTCCTAAATGACCTGAGTCAGCTCAAGTCAAAAGATTGTTTTAAGGTTCAGGTTATTACAGGACCCAAGGAAAAGCTGAACTGTCAGGCTTCACAAAGTGCAAGAATCAGGCATATCCATGGCTTTGAGTGCTGGAAGTTCATGATCTTCAGTCTAGGCTCCGCCATATACATACACTGCCATATATGGAAGTAGTGTATTTCCCATAAAATGCAGACAACTGTAATAAAAGTCTGCTTCTCTTCTGTATGTTCACCACCTGACTCAGTTTCATGAAGTCTTATTTCAGTTACTTGGAAAGGGAATATGGGTGGCCCAACTTGGGTCTGGTGCTCACCTATGACCCAGTTAGGTCTGGCCAGGTCTTGGGGTGGTGGGGAAGTGATGGTGGTGAAGTTATAGTGGCTGTGGGCAGGAGTTTCAGGAGATTGCAGGAGATTCAGCAATTAGGGACTTAATTAGGGCAGGCATTTTGACCCATGTGTCAATATTAAATGAGCCCCTAGAATAGAGCTTGGTGCAAAGTGGATTCTCAAAAAATATTATTAGATGAATATACTGCAAATAATGGTCTGATCTCCCTCAGTTAATTAACACTCAGTTAAATAGCATTTCTACATTTTAGAATTTCTTTCACACAATCTTATTTCATCTTTTTTACAATTCTGCAAAGTAGGTATTATCATTCCTCTTTTTAAATAAGAAATTTGAGGCTCAGAGGGGTTAAATAAACTGTTGTGGATAAAGGCTAGTGTGTAGGAGAGCTGGAACTTAAACTCAGATCTTTAAGTTCAGGGTTCTTTTAAGGATCGCACTCCTTATTTCATGATGGCTTTGCTTTGACCTGATAGCTTTGACACCAAAGAGAAGGTAGGAAAAAGGAGGAATGATGGTTTAGCTTCACCTTATAGATGTTCTGAATGGGAAGGACCACATCTCATCAACAGCGAAATAATCTCTTGTGCAGCAACTAAGATCTTTGGCAGTTTTTCTGTCTTTCCCCACATTTATTTTTATTACTCCAGAATGACTTTGTCTACTTGTGTTTCTCTGGAGATGTTATTAAGGTCGTTCCTTGTGTACACCGTACCTTACCTCTGTAGCATGCCTTTCCCATTTCTTCAGGCATCAAGCTCTTCTATTGGCTGCCCCCCTTCTAGCCCACTTCTCCACTTTTACCTCTAAAGGTAAGAATCCTTTTTTAAAAAAAGATTTATTTATTTGAGAGAGAGAGACAGAGAACGAGCATGTGGGGGAGAGGGAAGGGAGAGGGAGACAAGCAGACTCGCCACTGAGCAGGGAACCCAACTCAGGGCTCTGATCCCAGGACCCTGAGATCATGATCTGAGCCAAGTTTTGGTTGGACACTTAACCTACTGAGCCACCCAGGTGCCCCCAAAATATACGAGTCTTACTTTTGCTGGTCTGGTTTCACATTGCAATCACTCACACTAACAACCCTCCTGTTGACTCTCTTTTCCTCTTCCTCCAAGGACTTTGTCTGATAGATCCTTTCTTAGATGTTCAGTTTTCCCCAGAATCATCACCCATTCTTACATTGCATGTAGTAAACTATTATTGTGTGTGTGTGTGTGTGTGTGTGTGTGTGTGTGTGTCTTCTAATGCAAGCATCTTGCACTGCCAAAGAGTATGGGTACCTGGAAGGTTGGGGTCCTGCCTCACACTTTATCTTCAAGCATCTAGGCCAGGAATTAAACAGGATAGGCAGTCAAGAAAATTTCATTGATTATACCCATAACTTCACCCAAATCCATTTTTAAAGGCAAGGGGCTCTGATTTATTCTTTATTTTGTATCTTTTGTGATGTATGTCCTTAACTCTCACTTAGAGTTAATAGAATATTAAATATAAATAGCTCTGGATTTGGAGATAAAAGAGGTGTGCTCAAATTCTTTCTCTGTCTCACATTAGCTGTGTAGCCTTGGACAAGTCAAATTTTTTTTGTCCGTTTCTTCTGCTGTAAAATGGGATATGAATACCTGTCCTAGGCCCTCACAGGTTTGTTGTAAGGACTGCATGAGCTAGTGTTTGTGGAAGAACTCATCAAATTCTAAAGCACTATGTAAGGGATTATAAACACTGTCTCCTCATGTGCTTCACTCCCTTATATCTTTTATGCATTCATCTCTGTAAGAAACACGGATCACTTAGCATCCTTGCTGTAGCGTTCCATCTTAACATAAGCCTAGTTCCCACTAACAGATGCCTTGGCTCAGGTTTCAACAACTGCCATTTACCTAAATGCCCTTTATTCACATTTTCTGGCACAGAAGCCTGCATTTATTTGTTCATTTATTTACTCATTTAACCAATTTGTTTTGAGTGCCTACCAGGGACCATGAAGCATGCTTGATGTCCAAGAAGTAATGTAAGTACCACAAGATATTAACGTTGGACTGAGTAAAACAGACCACAACTAACTATAGAATAAGAAACATAATAAAATATGTATACTGTGTACAGATGTACGAAGGATCATTTCTGTCGGGGGTAGGGGAAGCGTGTCATCAAAGCTTTCAGAAGAGGTGCTCATCTATGTTGAAGACTGGGCAATATAGGTCAAAGAGAGCTTGAGCAAAACGAAAGCACTCTGAGAACCGTAGGCAGCTCAGCCAGTAATTTCAGTCACTTACTGCTATGGATTGAGTACTTACGTGGCGTAACCTTATGTTAGCGGATAGGGTTATGGGGATCAGTGTAGGCATCACAGGGGTGGGGTGGTGGGTTGGCAAAAGAAAACTAGTCGAATTATGAAGAGCCTTAAACAACCATCTTACTCCATACTGTATCTGAAAGGGTTTTCTTATGTGTATGGGAAAGGGTTAAAAAGATAAGTAAACCTAGTGCTACCAACTCCTTGATGTTCACTGAAACCCTGTTAGCTTGGCAGGCAGATACAGAACGGGGTTTAGTGCACACTGGGCAGCGCTGTCTTAAAGGACGGGTTAACAGATACCTAAAATGACAAGAACATTCACACTCGGGGAAATTCAAGTAGTGAATAAACACGTTGGAAAATGTGCCACTTCATCGGTAATGAAAGAAACACAAATTCAAACAAGGCAGGACCCAGTAAGAAAGAACATAAGGTAAAACCACACCTAAGCCTGTTTAGGTGATGGGGAAGCACCTTAGAGAATCAGAAGGGCAGGTGCAAAAACCTTTTAGGTAATGGTTCCGTGGGGCAAGCGAGGGATTCTCAGGGCTGCAACCGAGAACTGAGGTTTAGGAATGGAAAACGCTGGGCGAGGGGGGCATGGGGGAAGGGGCAAGCGACCCCAGACAAGACTGGTTCATCCACGCCAAAGGCCTAAGCCCTGGCGCTTGGCATCTCTAGGCAACCGTAAACCCGCCCCATCTAGAGTCAACCCTTTCGTAATTGGCTCACTAATCCACCAATGGGCGCACAGGAGGACCTTCCCGCCACCTCTGGCGCCCGCTTTCAAACAGCCATACATTCGCAACTGCAGGTGGAATTCTCAACCAAGCTTGAGAAAGGCGGAGACTTCCGCCTCCACGTCCAGCCTCGAGCCGGCATGGCCCCGCCCTCCAAACCAGCTTCTAGTCGGCGATTGAAGGAGGCGGCTGCTCGTCAATGGCCTCAGCGCTTCTGGGTTCGGTTGTGACGAGGAAGGAGCTAGCGAATTAGAGTCCTCGGTAAGGGGGTTTGTTAGAAGTCTGTCTTTGGCGGGGATTAGGGTTTCCCTGTGGTGACAGCATCCGTGGCCTCGGGTGAGTTTCGCTTCTGGGCTGGGTTTGGAGCTGGTGTTAGAGGAGGTGCGGGGTCCTCGGGATTCTGGTCGTGGCTTCCCGAGGGCTGACCTGCCCCTTCCTCAAATTCTGTGGTGGTGGACTGTCCGCGAGTTGCGGGACTCAGGCTTTGACTTTGAAGTGTCAGCGAGACCCTAAGTTTCTCCCTACAAGGGACGTGTGGGCAGCCCTCCTCGCCCCCTGCAGGCTGCGGGGGAAACCCAGAGACCCTATCCTGGGGACCCCCGCTGTGGTCACCCTGGCGCCGCGCCTGGCTCACAGTGGGTGCTCTGTACACGTGTGTTGACCGAGTGCATGTGACGCTGGCAACCAAAGCCAGCAGCCCCAAGGCACTCTGTGCAGGCTCTCCACAGCTTCGCTCTCGCGGTACCTGTTTGTTGTGCTGTAGTTGACGCCAAATGGAGTTCCTTGGTAAGGCCTCTGATTTAGTCTGGCGTTCCACCTGTGGGTTTCTACTTGCTGCATTCTTCAGGCACCTTGAATCGATTTGTCCAAGCTGCTGTCATTAGCACTGGTCACAGATTATTGTCATCATTTGTTTAAATGTCTATTCTCTTTTCCTCTACCAAGTGCTGTTAAACTTTATAATCTTGAACAGTGCATGATAAATAATTGTTGAATAAATGACCAAGCCTCTTAAGCCTTCTATTGCAAGTCTAAAACAGGCTAGTGTGTTCTGGCTGTTTTCATTATAGAAGGGAAGCTAGGGTGTAAGCAAGTAAGTAGAATTTCCTAGGGCGTTTATAATTTATAAACTAACCCGCTTTGTGGCACTTAGCCTTTTTTATCATGTAGTCATGAACTTGAATCTGATTTAAGCTGAATTTCACCATATCCTTCACAATGCATGGCAATGTATTTGTGCCCCCTGGATACGTCAATGCATTCAATTGAGTGAGAGGCTGAAATGGAAGCCATAAAGAAAAGTATAAGGAATATAGTCTGAAAGTGCAAAATCCTCCCCTCCTCCCTGGGGCTACAGGATTGGGAGGGCATCTTCAAGGAGGTGGCATTTTCATCCCTGAGGCGATTGCATTAGTTGAAGTAAGGTTTCCCACAGGCAGCATATTCACCTTTCTTAGATGTACTGAATGCTTTTTGTTTAACCTCTTTTGTAAGCCTCAGACCCCTATTCATAGGTAAGAATGCTATAATAATAACAAAACTAAAATGTATATCGATTGGTACATAGTACTAAGCACTTTATATTCATTGTCTTGTGAATCTTCATAACCAATCTTTGAGGTAGGTACTATTTTTAGCTGCATTTTATTAATGAGAAAACGGAGGCGGTGTCCTCAAGCTTGCACAGCTGATAAATAGAAGAGCTAGAATTGAACCCAGGTGGTCTGAATGAGTGCCCTTATTCTTAACCACTTCCAGCAGTGTTATGTCCTTTCTAACTGAAAGTCTTTCTGTGAAACGTCCCTCAGCTGCCCTTTCTTCATAGTCAAAGTTAAGTTGTGCGTTATACTTTCTTCTATTACAGAACTTATTACAATGTATCTTGGTAACTATTAATTTATATCATTGTTTCTCTAAGGGACTGTAAGCTCCCCATGGCTGGTATCCTGTCTTAGATGCGTCTAGGATATAAACTGGCACACAGTAGATGCGGAGGAAAATTTTATTGAAGTAATGAATCCTAGAGGGTGGCATGCATGTATCATATTCATTTAACAAATACTTACTGTGTGCCTGCCTTGTGCAAAACATGGGGGACATGCATTTTAATTCTGCCTTCAGAGAGCTTATAGGTTTTTGGATGAGACAAAAACAGTGCTTTTGGTTTTTGATATTTTGTCCAACTAAACACTCATTGGTTTTCCTTCTCATTGCAAGGAGGGCAAAGAGAACATAACCAGTAACTGCAAAATGAGTACTGAGACAGCCTTTCTGATCTGAGTGTTAACAACAACAACAAATCCCCAAAACCCACATAGTCTTATTAATAGGTTCAGAAAAATTTATCTGGGAAGAAAGTATTAACTATTAAAAAAAAATACAGTACACTTATTCGGCATCTTGATTGTTTAATGATCAGTCAGTAAATATAGAAATATGTCATTATTTCTATTAGTAGTATAGTATCACCAAATTTATTAAAAAATAGTCTTATAGGGCAAGCGTTCTTTTTCAGTATATTCATATGGTAGTTTTCAGGATGGTTTTTTGCAGTTCATACGTTTCAGCAGCAATTCATGAGGATATCTCGTTCCTACAAAATAGCCACCACTAGGTGTTAACTTTTTTTTTAGTGGTTGAAAATCATTTCAGTGTTTAAATA
Source organism: Ailuropoda melanoleuca (assembly GCF_002007445.2). Taxonomy (NCBI): domain Eukaryota; kingdom Metazoa; phylum Chordata; class Mammalia; order Carnivora; family Ursidae; genus Ailuropoda; species Ailuropoda melanoleuca. Next base: position 56,917,328 of record NC_048222.1, read on the forward strand.
CACTGAATTCTTCATGAACACTTCTTTTTTAAAATGAATTGTCATGTCAGTTGCCCATTTTAAATTGGGTTGTTTGTCTTTTCTCACTTCTTTTTGCAAGTTGTATATTGGGATTTTGTCATGTGTTTTGCAAATATTTTTTTTATGCGTTATTTTATCTTTGGACTTTGTTAGTGTATTTTTTTTTTAAAGAGTTTATTTATTTATTCGACAGAGACAGCGACAGCCAGCGAGAGAGGGAACACAAGCAGGGGGAGCGGGAGAGGAAGAAGCAGGCTCACAGCGGAAGAGCCTGATGTGGGGCTCGATCCCATAACGGCGGGATCACGCCCCGAGCCGAAGGCAGACGCTCAACCGCTGTGCCACCCAGGCGCCCCTAGTGTATTTTTTTTTATATGTAATATTTGACTTCTCAGTGATGTCTTTAGTCATATAAAGATTTTATTTTTTGTGTTTAAGTTTGTCAAGTTTTTCCTTTATGGCTACTGGGTTTACTATCTTACTATTTATTTTTTCTTCAAAGCAGTCTCTTTTATTGTTCTGAATATTAAAGTCTCTGATAACAGTGGTAATTAGTTGTGATTAATAAGTTGAGGAAAAGCATTGGCTTTTATTTTAAATTTTAGTTAAAATACTAATTATCTATTTATCCATAGTAAGTTTATCAGATTTCTTTCTGCCTTAATGTTTTTTTTTTTTAAAGATTTTTTATTTATTTATTCGAGAGAGAGATAGAGACAGCCAGCGAGAGAGGGAACACAAGCAGAGGGAGTGGGAGAGGAAGAAGCAGGCTCATAGCGGAGGAGCCTGAAGTGGGGCTCGATCCCACAACGCCGAGATCACGCCCTGAGCCGAAGGCAGACGCTTAACCGCTGTGCCACCCAGGCGCCCCTCTGCCTTAATGTTTCTTAAGGTCTTCAGTAGTTTGCACTTTTGAGAAAGAAAACTTATTTGTATCTTTTCTTCCCCAGTCTAGAGAGATTTTGGTCTTTTCAGATATTTGCAGATTTCTTTAATGATATAGTTTGGCTTAAAAAGCCATTCAAAAGAGATACGCTTTGGTCTTTTACATTCTTTTCATTTAAAAATGAAAATACCTTGAAGAATTCACTATTCTCTGAGCAAAAAGTAGCTCTTTATTTAAAACAGCTGTATTTAGCAATAGGCTGTTGTAAATCTTGATGTTCTTTTTCAATAATCAACAGGAATTGATGGCATATTTGCGAAGGATTGGAAAAAAAAAACAGCCTCTCCTTTCTTTTACCTAATACAGGAGAAATCAACCCAAATCCGTATTCTGGCTTTAACTATAAAATACAGGAAGAGGTAGAGAATATTGTAAACACCAGAAGCAGGAAAGATGATTTAGGCCCCGGGAATTCAAGGATGTCCCTAAGGTCCAACTTAATCTAATTTCTTTTAAGGAGCTAGGATTTAAATGGAGTAATATTTTGATTATCTGTTGAATTCTGTAGATTTGATGTTCAGTTGCAGTAAAGAAAAAAACCCTAGAGACATGGGCTTGTGTGTTTTTCCCTTACCGTTTCAGCTATATTATAGGCTCTTAACAGGTCTCTAACTTATGCAGGTGTACAAGAAGGTTCTTGTAGCTGTTGGATGGAGACAAGGTTTAGATTCCCTAAACTTACATATTTTCCCTCTTAGTGAAAAAGTGCACATTTTCCTTCCTCCTTTTAGCTCTGTCACAAAAATAGAAAGGAGCAAGTCTGGTCTAAGAAACAGAAGCTGGAAGAGTTTGTTGATGGAAGGGGTTTGAGTTGATGAGTTGAAAGGGATGAGCTGGGTGTAGCAACCAGGGAGAGAGGGATAAAGAAGGTGGAGTGCAAATTACAGTTTGGACAAGAATCATAATTCAGTCCTTGAAAAGCAAACAAAAACTTGATGTTTGGGGATTTTCAGCATTGAAATTCATATTTGTGTTAGTCTGTAACGCAATATTTCACCTATTCTAAAGTGCTCATTTTCTTTTCAAATTTTAATATCTACAAAGCCAGGCTGCAGTTTAAAATTAATGATGTGTCATAATTTGATTGGCCGCATCTTTTTCTTAGTGGTGCAAATGGAATGGTGTCATACAATCAAAGGCGTGTAGGTCTGCTGTGGTAGAATATCCTTTGCTCGTAGAGCTATTGGCTTACATGAAAGCTTGTCGTCATAGTTCTCAGCTGTTAACATGAAAGAGCTAAGTTCTTTATGGTAAAGTGTATTTGGATTCCTGGGCCTATGCTTAATTCACTTCCAATTCAATGACATTTTAGAGCCTGAAAGGTGCAGTGAATGAGTTGTGGCCCAGGCTCACATCAAAGTGCATTTTCCTGGCATGCAGAAGAGTGGAGTGAATGGAAGGCAGTATTAGGCTGGGTAATTGATGACGCCTGCCTACTTTTTTGTTGGAATTGTTTGGACCTTTGAAATTCTGGGTAGTCTCCGTGGAGCATGGATTCCTAAGTATAATTCAAATCATCGGCAGGCTTTTGACTGTCAGTACTTGAAAACCCACTTCCCGCTGCTGCTGCTTCTGCCACAGCAGTAACCATTCTGCAGAGAACGTTTGCTGTGGCTTTTGGAATTGGAACTCTACATGGTACAGCTTCACACTCTTCGCTTCTGTTTTTCCTGAGTATTTTTTGCTAGAACCTGATTTTATCAAGCTAAAGAGTGGGACAGTTAACACTGATATTCCTGTTGTGTGCCCCACAGAGTTTACCAGATCTTAAAGGTTTTCAGGTGGCGATCGTGAACTTGGCATTTAGTGGCTCTCTTTTTGTAAAACATGACATTTGGATTTGTGATACTCAAAGGATGAAGCAAATTGTGGAGGATACTACCTTTACCGTATCCAGTAAACCAAATTAGTAAACTTTGAGTGTATTCTTAAAATTTCTTTTTTGGCATATTTCTAGTTTATTATTTTATTTTTTGTGTGTTAACAAAAATCTTGCTGTTTTAAGTTATACGTTCCAGACCACGAGAAAGGTCTAGTCACAGATTTATTAGCTTTTTGCATTTTTCTTTTCTTTTTTTTTTTTTTAAGACTGTATTTATTTATTTGAGAGAGCTAGTAAGAGAGCATGGGGTGGGGTAAGCAGGGAGCCCAGAGGACCCAAGGCAGACACTTAACTGGCTGAGCCACCCAGGGGCCCTGCTTTTCTATGAGTTACTGTCATACAGCTGTTTTCTGTGAATCACAGTTAATTTGTAAGCATAGTCTTTATATTTGGAAAACTAACCATCTGTCGTGCATGAGTTACATATATCTTTTCCCCAGCCGCTGTTGTCTTTTTTTGTGTGTGGCATCTCTTGTGTAGCTTGATCTGGGGAGATTTTACGGGAGATTTAGAAACCAAGCGTCTTTGTCTTTCCACAGGAACACCATGTCATTAGATTTTGGCAGTGTGGCACTGCAGACACAAAATGAAGATGAAGAGTTTGACAAAGAAGACTACGAAAGGGAGAAAGAGGTAAGTTCCTCAGAGAAAAGACTCTAAACCCCAGTCTTAAAGTTTTATTTCCTGATCAAAATGATCATCTTGTGTCATTTTGAAGGAATTTATAATTTTTTTGTCACCCCCTAAAACCTGATCAGTATTTGAACTTTTGAAAGGTGGTTGAGTGGAATGCTTCCTTTTTTGAGATAAGAGTAAAACATAGTAAATGGTTCGATTCCTTAAGATATTTTCATTTAGGAGGTAGTGGTTGGCTTTGGAGGCAGAGACCTAGTTTCTAGGTGCCTAGAACTTTGCCTTGAACAAGTCCAGCAAAGTTCTTTGCTTCAGGTAGCTTACATCCTTATGGAGGCAGACAATAAGCAAGTAAACAAATGAACAAAATAATTCGAGTGGTTGATAATTTAGCACTGGTAAGTGCTAAGGAAACAAAGTAGAGTGAAAGTAAAGCAACAGGTAGGGGACTGGTGAGGGAGGGCCTTTTGGAGGAGGAAATGCCTGAGCTGGGACTTGACTCATGAGAAGGAAGCCTGAGGAAGAATATTCTAGGCAGAGACATGCAACGAGTGTAAAGCACACAAGTTGGGAAGAGACCCTGTATATCTGCAGACCAGCCTGTGCAGGCTGTGGTGTGAGGATTGTGTAACCAAGGGGTGAGTGTAGAGACAGTGTGGAAAGGTGGGCTAGGGCCAAATCATTGTATGTCATGGTAAGATGTTTGTATTTTATTCCAGGAGCAATGGGAAGTCAGTAGAGGATTTTAAGCAGGGAAGTGATATCTGATCATGTTTTAAAAATCTTACTGTAGGCTGTGTGGTGAATAAAGGAGAAAAGGAATAAGAAGAGAAGATTATATTTCAGATACATAGATGAGGTTTTTTTTTTTTTTTTTAATTTTTTATTTGACAGAGACAGAGACAGCCAGCGAGAGAGGGAACACAAGCAGGGGGAGTGGGAGAGGAAGAAGCAGGCTCATAGCGGAAGAGCCTGATGTGGGGCTCGATCCCATAACGCCGGGATCACGCCCTGAGCCGAAGGCAGATGCACAACCGCTGTGCCACCCAGGCGCCCCTGGATGCATAGATGAGTTAAATGGAATTCCTGGCTGAGAGTGATGTTCAGTAAAGGGGGGCAATAGTAGTAGTAGCAGTTGGTGAAAGTCAATTCATTAGGATTGTTTTTAGTTTGAGTCAGAATTCTTGGTTGCCTAGGATGATAGGCTTCTCTTGTACTGAGACTGTGCTTTATATGATCCATTTTCTAACATATAAAACAACCCTTTTTAATTGTTACTGTAGACCAGTAGTATCAACATGAAGGAAGGAATAGGGTCAGTTGCCCATGTAGCTGGCCGTAGGGTTCGGGTAGAGCTAGAAAACTGACAGCTCGGTGGACTTTTGTCCATAGACATTTTGTCTTGTTTGGTTTTGCAGTGTTTTTAAAAGTTCAATCTATATTTAAAGATTGGAAAATTTCATGTAACAAGCCAGAGTTTCTGGCTTGTCTTGAAATGTCCTGAGCCCTGGCCGCGTGTGCACATGGCAGCAGGCAGGCTGGATCTGAGCAGTGGCTGTCCCTTCCCAGCTGGCCACGGTCCTCTCACACCGACATGGGCTTATTCACGTGGACTTGCCAGCTTCGCTCTTGTCAATTCTCTGCCAGGTCGCTGAGGGCATTGGTGTCTGTGACCCTGACCAGGGTTTCCGGATTTTGACAGGGTCCTTCACAGCAATTGTGGCAAGGATGGGGGTGAGGATTTTCTGTTACTTTGTGAACTCACAGCATGAGGTCTTCATGACCCCAATGGCTTTGGATAGTTCGCTGGAATTTTGCTACTGGGATTCCTGAGGGGATCAGTTTAAGTAATTATAGTAGACTTTAAAGAAGAGGAAAAAATAATTTGACAGGTGATTTTTCATTGGAAAAGATATTAGAGGGATGGGTAGGGTATTAGGGGGAACTAATTAGAGGTGTATTGTGTGGTGAAAGTTTTAAGGGGGACATTAAAGAGGGAATTAATTCTAGGTATATAGAATATAGCCCTAGGGATCACTTCTTGATACGTTATAAGCTAGAATAGGGAATTTCCAGAGGGAAAGGCGCTCTTAAGAAGTGAAATACCTAAGAATGAGTGTTTCTAGCAGAGTGGAAGAAAAGAATATATAACCAACTTGACTCTGACATGATGATTATGTTTCGTGTTAATAAAAAGTGTTTTTTACCTTTTTTTCTTAATTGCTTCAAGAGAAGTGAGATCAGAGGCTAGAGGGTTTCAGATTTTCACCAACAAAATTCAGGATTATTCATAAAATTCAGTTTATGTATATTTTGTCACTAAGTTGGCTAATCAAACCTAAGTTTGTTTGCATATCCAGAGGCCGTTTCAACCTCTTCAGGCTGTCTGACCCTATCATAGCAGAACGTTTCACAGTCTTGGGTGGTTAAAGAAAGGTCTTTTTCTGCTCCCTGGTTTGTAACTTTGGGATTGACAGCTGGATTATAAATATTAGTAGCGGGCTAATGCATATTGCTTTCTCTACTTAGTGAATCACTTGGTATTCATTCCCTTATGTAGGAGGAATGTCTGTATCCCTGAGGATGTACCGTAGGGCCAAGCAGGCCGTATCTGCTCACGGTCCACCCTGCTAAGGATCTGTGAGATCCTCTCTCTAAAAATGGTACAGTAATCCTGATTTTGACCTGGTATGAATGTCCAGTTGCTGAGTGTAATTTTGCTGCTTTGGGGTCAGTTGGGATTTTGTCCACACTTGCCCCTAAGTCAGTGAATAAGTCACAGTCAAGTTCCAAGTTCCATGCCATCCCAATAGCAGCTCTATAATTACGATCTTGCCTTTTCTGTTTCTTTTCCCTTCATTTTTTGCATTGAAGAGCGAGGGGAGAAAGTGCATTTAATATTCAGAAAAGGAAATAGTCACTTCATTTAGCAAAGCAATTCAATATTCAGAGGACATTTAGACCAGTGGAATCTCAAACCACATGATTAGACTCATATTTTGAAAAAGTCTACAAGAGTTTTGCAGAAAAATCAGGCAATATAATCATTTCTTAATTTCCTCAGTTCTAAATGGTATAATGGTAAAAGTTTAGCCACTGTGGGCCAAGACAGAGCAGAGAAGTGTATAACCCACAGCCTCACCCAGTGTTTCACCTAAAACTCCATCTTTTACACAGTTAACAGGGCAAATTAGGGTACAGATGAGTGAGGGTAATGATACCATGGAGATATGCTGTCACATCACTTAGTATTCATGTCACTCCTATTTCTCACGCTTACTGGAGCACACTACTTTCTTGCTGTACCTTTTGAGAATTATGGTTATAGTTGTCTTTGCTACACAGTAGACCTCATCCAAAGTATTCTAGGCAAACCTTTTACTTGGAAAGCTGGCCTAGGGAAGAGGAATTCAAAAGTTCTTTTATTAACTTGTTCATAACATAACAATGTGATTTTTCAAAATACTTTTCACTTAAGTCAGTGTGCTTTGTGATTTCATCTATGTTACAGACATATAGTTGTTATTATTGTTGTGGTAGGAGTGGTTACAAGCTCCAAAGTTATTGGTGAACCCACAGCTTAAGGTAGATTGTCATTTGGGATCTCCCAGTTTGCTGGAGTATACATGTACTTTTCTGCAGTGTCCCCAGAACCAGTGCTGTGATTATTGCTTGCTTCTCTGTATGTACGTATGCATTTTGGAGCGGAAGTACTAGTAATCTGTGCTGTCAAGATAGTACTTGCTGATGATGGTTCACTTAGTAATGATCAATTTGAAGCCTGGAAACTGATCTTGAGTAGAAAAGTAGGTGGTTTAAGTAGCAGATGGCAGAGAGAAGCTCACACCTGGCCATGCTGATTTGTGTCCATTGGTTTTTATATCGGTGCTTCTCTAATAGAATAGTAAAACTCATTTGAACTTGAAATCCTGTATTTTAAAGAGGTAGGGTTTCCATTGCATAGCCTTTCTTCTACTTTTTAATTGCCTTGTTTGGTGTAATTATGGAAAGATTTTGACATTATGTCCCCACTAGAGGGAGTTTTGAAGCTAGTTTTTGTTTACATTTTATATTATTTGACTTATTTAGTGGCATTTTCTTGTCATCACTGGAGAAAAAGAAACAAATGGTTAAGTATTCATAAGGTTGATGTTTTTCTTTAGCAATTTCTTATACTTTATCCGGATTGTACCTTTGAATGTTTCTCATAACATACAGGTGTTTTTCAGGGACTGTCACAATGGGAACAAAAACATTGCTCTGGCAGACTGTAGCTTGATTGTACACAAACAGGTAGAAGTGTCTTCCAGTGACTAACGGAATGTCTTGTAGAAGAAAATTGGAGTGAGAATGGAGAGATTCAGGTTCTGCTGTTGGCTCTGGGGCTGTAACTCTCGCTTTCCTGGGCATGTCCCTCACCTTCTCTGGGCCTTGGTTTGCTCCCTTTTAGAAGGAGAGATTTGTCTTGGAGGAGCTCCACTGTTCTTCCAGGCCTAAAGTTCTGTGTCATTTGTGGGGCAGCTGATATTTGTCTAACAAATGCTGCCATATTTCTTTTTTAGATATGTGGCAATCTAGACACAATCTTCCCCACTAACCTAAAATTCAGTTTAATGGATTTTTAAAAAATTCTGCATGTAATATAATTCATAAGCTAAAGCTCCGGCTGCCAAGGTATTTGGCTCTTTATCGTTCCCATACTGAGCCTTGTCAAGGAGGTTTTTAACTTGGCTCTTAGGTTAAAATGAAGATTGTGTTTAGTGTTTATATCCATGAAAGCATTATTTAATAATTTATATTTTAAAATATCAGAATCTTTTCAGTATACTTATGAGGTAACCTGTTCAAAAGCCATATGAATGCTGGCTACTCCATTTGCTACTTTTCCCTGGGGAGAAGATGTACGGTTTGTAATCTGAGAACTCTTGCTTTCATGAATATTGAAGATCACAGACTCCGAAGACAATCTGTTCAGTTAATTTAAGTCGATAACCCTAACAAAAGGTTTACATGTTCTTTGTTTTACATTCCCCGTAAACATAGGGTTTTGGATGTTTTGCATGGGCTATTGCAAAGTGTTTCGCTGTTGAAGTTCTTTGAGTAAAATGCCCTCAGTTTTTTCTTTTTAGGGAAGAAACCTGTGAAGTAGTAAAGCTAGAGGAGTTTATGGAATGGTTTAGAATGCATTTCAGTAGAAGCCTTAGCGGTGGCAAATGATCTTTTTCCTAGGGAAGGTATCTGTTTAATTATTAAACTCAGTTGACACACAATAACATCCCACTGAAAAGATTGCATTTGTGACCAAAAAGCAGTTCGATGAATTTGAAAGTAATGAGTGGAATTAAATATTGTCATTTATAAAGATTGTTCTCTTTGCCTTTCAATCTATTTCGTAGCTAGGTGGATCTTTAACAAGGAAAATTTATAGTTTATAAAATTCTCTACCTGGTAACATGCTCAGTTGATCTGATAATTCCGTGTTTTATGGCACAAGGTTCAATGACCGAAAGCAAAATCTATTTGACAGTGTATATGAGAAGGGTACACTTTGATCCTGGGAGTGGAAGCTTTGGGGGTGGGATTTTTTTTACTGAATGGCCTTATTAGGAGGACTCACCTCATTTAGCTTCTCTCTGTCCTGAGAGTTATGGGAGCCACAGAATATGGCCCAACTATGCCAAAGAACTTCATGGAGAAATTTTTTGAAGGTGCATTAAATGCTTTCAAAATGTTAGCATATATAAAAAATATTTTATAAGAAACTAAATACCATAGGGATGATTTTGCCAGTTGATAAGTTCATCTGTCGATCCAGAAGCATTTTGATGAACTTACTGTTTATGCTCAAACTCATTTTCCTCTGTGGATGCCAATTTTGTTAATTTTGTGGTGTCACAGAAAACTACAAGAACTGCTTAGTTATTTTATAGCTTTTTCTAGGTGAGAGGAAAAAATGTATTGTTCAGATGTCCCTGTCAAGGTTTCCCTTAATTATAAGGCTATGTACGTGAACCTCACTGAAGGTTTAGAAGAGAATATTCTTTCTGTACACGAGTCCTTACTTGATGTAAGTATAAGAGATTTATTTTGTTATTTTCCTCTGTGTAGTATATGGCGGTAGTCTTTTTCCTTAAAGGAGTGATGCGTAATTATAGACAAAGCAGGTTGGACTATTTTTAAAAGACCTCATGTATGTTTTTTACTTAGTGAATTTTGTGTCTTTCTCCAATCACTTTGCTACCTTTCACTTGAGACACACGTGTAGTATACTAATATGTTGGTGTGTTCTGTTTAGCTTTTAGTGATTCTTTTGTGTTTCTTAATCTTTATATCTTTGGGTCAACTCTGATATGGCTAATTCTCAGAATGGTTTTTCAATTACCCAGCATGAGCAGGTGGCCAATAAATCAAGGTCTTGGTTATTAATATTAATATAAAATAAATTTTGAGGTGAAGCTAACTTTTCATTGAAATAGAATATTTTTCTCTTGTTTCATTTTTAAAAAACAATGGATTGAGAAAACTAAAAAAAGATACAGTGAATATTAGAACTATATTGGGATGAAGGAAATATCCCCCTTTCCTCTTCATATACCCCATTTGCATTCCCAAATTTGACATCTCCAAAACCCAGTTAACAATTGGAGCATTCCTTTGAGAACTTTCTCATAATATACATATATTTTTAAAGTGGGCTCCATGCCCACTGTGGAGCCCAACTCACGGCTTAAATTCGTGACCCTGAGATCAAGACCTGAGCTCAGATCAAGAGTTGGGCCTTTAACTGACTGAGCCACCCATGTGCCCCCATAATATTTTCACTTAACTTTTCACATATGTATTTTCTTTCAGAAGGTTTTTGATTATAAATGTAATACTCAGATATATTTTATAGCTACATTTCATTTCTTCTAAAATGGGTAAAAACAACTTGCCATAGACTAAGCCATAGATCAAGGAGCATCTCATTTTTTTCCCTAAGGTTTTACAGAGTATTTAATATCTTTAAAATTCACTCATTGTGGGATACCTGGGTGGCTCAGTTTGTTAAGCGTCTGCCTTTGGCTCAGGTCATGATCCCAGGGATCGAGTCCTGCATTGGGGCTCCTTGCTTAGCAGGGAGCCTGTCTGTCCCTCTGCCTGCTGTTCCCCCTGCTTGTGCTCTCTCTCTCTCTGACAAATAAATACAATCTTTAAAAGAAATAAAATAAAATTCACTCATTGCATAATTTTATGGGATTCATTTATGTACTGTGGAGGACTCAGTCAACTTGTTAATTTTTTTTTTTTAAAGATTTTATTTATTTATTTGACAGAGATAGAGACAGCCAGCGAGAGAGGGCACACAAGCAGGGGGAGTGGGAGAGGAAGAAGCAGGCTCATAGTGGAAGAGCCTGATGTGGGGCTCGATCCCATAACGCCAGGATCACGCCCTGAGCCGATGGCAGACGTTTAACCGCTGTGCCACTCAGGCGCCCCCAACTTGTTAATTTAACTGGTGCCTAATTTTAAAGAGAAGTCATAAGCAGCCCTCATCTGTTTAATAATATAATATTTGAATCTTCTGATTGCTATAAATTTTAAGACCATATATTGGGAATTGAAGAAAGACATTTACAGATATTGAAATTCAACAAATTAGACAATTCATTCATCTCTTAATCACTGTTTATCTTGAAACAAGAAATGAATTTATCTAGTTTTTATAGGCAGAATGCTAAAGATCTGATTTATCTAGAAAAAAACTGGAGAGTGAAGTCAAATGCTTTTATATCAGGTTTGGAGTTATGCTTTTAAGAGTGCGCTCTGTAGTAAACAATCTTAAAGCTCCCTTTTTACCCAACCGTGTTACCAGAGCCGAGTATCATGTATCTTTTCGTCGTTGGAATTAGATGGCAGTCTGCTAATTAGTCATTCTCCAAGGGGTTTCTATCATATTATTAAAGCTTTTAAGAGCTTCTGGGCCACCTGCTGCTGCTGCTGGTACTACTGTTCTCACCACCTGGGTGCAGTAGAGCTGGCTACTGGGATTCCCAGGGGGATGTCTGATTGTCAAGTCCCCAAGGACGGATTACTTGTAGAACAGGATTCTGAGACTCAAGTCTGCCCCATGATAACAAAATACGGTGATTGTACCATTATCATGACTTGCTGTGTTTCCATAAAGAAGGTTTTAATTTCTATTGTAATGTTAAGTGTATTTAAATCTAAGACATTTGTAGGAAAAAAAGCCTTCTAGTCTAAATCCTGATATTATGCATTCCCCTGAACATAATTTGTGTGGAATTTCAAACATTTATTAAGTGGAGAAATTAGGAACGTCTTTGACTTCACAAGTCAAAATCATTCGTTGCAAGGCAACTTTGGTTTGGCGTCTCATGTTTCAGTAAGTGTGAGAGTGATGCTACTTTCCTGTCTCAGTTGCAGCAGTTGCTCACCGATCTGCCGCACGATATGCTGGATGATGACCTGTCCTCCCCCGAGCTCCACTATTCCGACTGCAGTGAGGATAGCACAGAGGGAGAGTAAGGCTCTGAAATCACTTACACTCATATGTTGCAATTCTATAATGCTTTTTCTTTTGATTCTCTGTAGGCAATAATGGACACAGTTGTAAAATTATGGACTAATTCTTAGAATTTTCGGTGAAGGTTAGAGGGAAAACATGTTAAAATCTTGGGGTTCTTTGTGATACCTGTTTCCAAATAAGTGATGGGCTCTAAATCTAAAGTATTGATTTTTCTCAAGACTACATCGCTCTGAGCAATTGGAGATGAACTGGCGTGAGCATCAGGTGCTGCCTAAATCTCAAAGTGTAAATGTAAGTATCTAGTGGGTAATGACTTTGGCGAGGGTGGGAATAGATCTTAGTGCCTTTGTTTTACTCTTGTTATCTACTAGGACTATGATGAGATTCGGGATGTATATATTGGAGAGAAAAGTAGCAACGGCTGGGAAGACAATCAAAGTAAGAATGACGACCAGCATCCTGGCTACCATCCCAAAGAAGGTGGAGGTGAAGGTGGAAGTGGCTATAGTCCTCCAAGTAATTATGAACAGACAGATTTATATCACCTTCCTGAAAACTTTAGGCCGTATGTCAATGGTCAGAAGCAGGAATTTAATAGTCAGCCAACCCATGTAATTAAATTTTCAGATCCTCAAAGGAATCGTTTCCAGGTATCGTAAGAACTTGACTTTCAGGAATTTGTGTGTGTGTGTGTGTGTGTGTGCGCGCGTGAGCGTGCACATTTGCTTGTATGTGTATTCGTATATTTAAAAAATGTATATAAGTGCAATGGTAAGCTTTAAGTACAGAAATCCCTGAGAGTGCTTTTATTCAGGCTCGTGCTGAATTAGTCATGCTGTTTTCTGTTTACAATCTAATGAAATTATGATCTTAACTTAGAATTTTAAAATAGAGGCTTTACAGAAACAGTTAGATGGTAAAAGTTAAGTTTGCCAAAGAATAACCGTCCTCATTTACTGCTGCTTCTGGCTTCTACCATTTCACCATGCTTCAGGGAGAAGCTATGTTCAGGTATCTTGATATAGTTTTAAAGTGGTAAATCGATGTAGATGACACCATTTAGTTACCTTGATTTTCTAGGTCATCACCTTATAACAAATTTATGTTGAATACTTCAAAGCTGTTATTTGTTTTGAGATGATACAGCAGTAGACAGGATGAATGTTAAGGAAAGAAACAGGGAGTTTTTTTTTTTTTTTCTTTTCTTTTCCCCCTGAGAGAGTTTATTAATGAGCTAAGACCTCAGGATATAGGTGGCTGCTTCTTAGACTTTGAGTGACATTGATTTTGCCAGTAGCTTTTTTGGCCAATAGCCATTCTGTGTCACCCAATGACAGGATGACTTTTTGATCCTTTTAAGGTGGTCATTTTCTATCTCTATGGAATATTAATTATTCCACAAATGTTATTGAATATTATATTGAGGCATTGTGCCACATGTTCTTGTTATTGAATATGTACATTTTTATGTTCCCAAGATGTTGGCATCACCTAAATCATTCTTAAATATTTATAAACAATCTTATTGGAATTCTTGAGTGTTATTTATGGAATTCGCCCCATTATATGCTCAAAAGTACAATTAAGATTATATATATCTTACATATATGTATCTACAATTAAGGTATATATATATCTAATTAATATATATAAATTATATATTATATACTTAATTAACAGTGTTGAATGACCGTAAATGGTATTTTTAAGCAAAGATGTATGTATAAAGTTTGTAATTGTGCCACAATAAATTTCCTAACAATATTGAGGTGTCTAATTCAGATTATTTTCAAAGAAAAGTCCAAATCCTGTTTGTCAATTTCATCTATCATCTTCTGATAGCAATTTGTTACATCACAGGGGCCCAGTTGTCAAGCTTTGGAACCATATAAAGTGACATATAAACCTTATCAGTCTTCTGCCCAGAATAATGACTCACCAGGCCAGGAGATAGCAGGAAGTGACACATTTGAAAGCCTGCAACAACAATTTTTAGGAGCTAATGAAAGTATGTATCAAGCTTATATTTATTTCTTAATAACAGAATTAGAGAGTTTTGAACACTGGGCATACTCAAAAATTGTTATTTTTTTCTTAAAGTATGATAATGGGATTGTGGTTGGTGTTTTTTTTTTTTTAAAGTTCTGTTATTATTAGAGATCCTGAAGTATTTATGAATAAACTGATATGAAGTCTTGGATTTACTTTAAATAATATGTTGTTGGGGGTAATGTTAGGTGGAGATATAAATAAAGCAAGACTGGCCATGAGTTTGTAGTTATTGAATCTGGGTGATGGGTTCATGGGGTTCATTGCCCTCTTCTCTCTACCTTATATATTTGAAACTTATCATAATAAAACATTAATAGAAGTTCTTCTCAACTGTATATTTCAGTTCTAGTTGGTTAAGACTTTTCATTAGATACACGTTTTTCTTACTGAAGTCTAATTTGGAAAATGAAATCGAGCTTTCTCTTTAATCTTAAATTTTTCATTACTACATAGAAATGTAATTTAGTAAGCCAGCCATTATCATCTTAAGTTTTTCTTTTAATTTTTAGACTTTTAAAATAATAATTAGGCAACTCTGATATAAAGTACTTAATTTTCAGAATTTAAACTAGAGTTATCTCAGGTTTAGTCATGTGCCATTTGCCAAAAAAATTCCCTTTATATAGTGCACGTATAAATATGAGAGTGAGAAAAGTGTTACTGGAGAGTTTGGAGGAGATGAAACACCCAAAATCAAAAGCCAGAACTTACGCTGTGACTCACCTGAATGAATTTTTCGTATGTTTAACTTTCATTGTCATACTCTCTGGCACGTGAAATAGCTTCTAGTTATTTCGCGTGTGAAGAGCCAGTGTGACTCTAGAGTGTGACAGCAAGTTGTTTGTTTCACATTTAAGCAGCAGGGGGAAAGTCATTGGCTGTTCCAGGTTTCCTGGGCTACACCGAGAAAACTGGACTGCACGCCCTGACTGCAGAGTGCTGTTTCTGTCATCCCCGTGGGCTGCAGGATAGTTACGGGGAGGCCCTAACTCCTCCAAAGCAGTCAGCAGCAAATATGGAGTCGCCTCTCTTTGTTCAGGAGGTTTCATGGAATGAGATGAGGAGGTGGACAGCATTTGTGGCATAACTGGTTTTAGGCTGAGTAAATAAGCATCACAGCAGTGGCCTGACATCTTGGTATTTGTTCTTTCTCTACTGTGTTCAGTTACGTTTGTATTTCTGGTCTTTCTGTGTAGATAACCTTATGTCACTCTCTTAACGATCTGAATTTTATCAAGTTGATTTATTTTTTGTTTAAGTAAGTTACATGTTTGCCTAAATTTGACATTTGGAAGTTAATTAGATAACTTAATGGCAACGTAGTGCTGAATTTAGTGATTACAGCTTCTTAGCCACTGTAGTTAAAAAAAAAAATGACTTTGGGGAGAGGTGTGGCCTGCAGACTGCCCATTCCTGGACTAGCCCTGTTCTAAATTGATTTGTAACAAAGTTTTCAGTCTTCATGGGTTTCTTTTGGTCTTAACCTTATCTCTTTTTAAAGAAAGAAGATTGTTTGTTGGCAAATAGAAGCATTGTTCTAGAAGAAAATGAAGAAAAATATTTGTCATTTTGTTGAAGCACTGTCCTTCTCCTACACATCATTTTTTCTCTTTTTCCCCCCAGTCATTTTTAAGTGGTCCCTAAAATGACTTTAATCATTTCTGAAAGAAGACCTCAAAATTCTTTATTAATCTGTTCATTGATTAATGCAACAGTTATGTGCTAGCATAAATGTGAATACGATATAATTCTCATTGCTGTTTAAAATAAAATATTTTGAGCAGAATGTCTAGAAATTTTCTTTAAAAATGGCTTTATAGAAGCTGATGTATTTTTTTTTCAATTTTATGAGAGCACTGAACTCTGTTCCATTGTAATTGCTATATGCTTATTTTTAATTAGCCAAAATGGTAGTGACTCAGGATTATACTCTAGACCAGTGACTTCTTGAACTTTTCCGGCAGTGACCACAGTAAGAAGTACTGTGATGGGGTCTTATAATATTAATCTGTGTATATAAGTATATATAACTAAAACATTTCACAAAATATTCATACTGCATGATACACTCTGATATATTCTGTCTTTTTTTAAAAAATGCTGGTCAAAATCCATTGAATTGATTTCATGATAGTAATGAGTGTATTTGGGTATGCTTTTATCTAATAAATTATCTTTAATTTTAATGCAGATTCTGCAGAAAATATGCAGATTATCCAACTTCAGGTTCTTAACAAAGCAAAAGAGAGACAACTAGACAATTTAGTTGAAAAGTTAAATGAAAGTGAGCATCAAATTAGATATCTGAATCATCAGCTTCTAATAATCAAAGGTAAGATTATACCTGTTGGGTGCTGTATTTATGAGGTACACTAAAGCTAGAGATCTTGTTTCTAACAGCTTATTTTAAATATGAAGCTTAGAGAGTGGATGTACTTGGTCAGAGGGCTCATAATGAGTCAGTCAGAAAGAAACAAAAATCCAGGACTTTTGACACCTTGCCTTGGATTACTTCTTACCAGAACATTCTATTTCAAGGTCCTCTTTTTCTCCCTCTTTCTCTTTCTCTTCTTCTATTAGGCTGTTAGAATCAGTGAACATTATTTATGCTGATAGCATTCTGTACTAGTAAGTTGTTGATTCCTTATGTAGTTTGCCTTGGATGAAATATTCCAATTCCCAGAGAGACTTGTGTTTAGTTTGCAATACATTTTCTAAACCTACAAATTAACATAAGATTTTAATCCAAGTAAGAGTTATTGATCCCAAACTCCTTTGGGTGTGTCAAGGAGAAAAATAGAGCCATTACTGGGAGAAGCACATAGAAGAAACACAGTTTCAAGTTATAATTGCTTACTCTGCATGCTTTCTGTAGTTTTGGTCAATGGTGAGCTTTTCATTTGTGGAATAATTTTGTGACTGAATTCTAGCTTGTTTCAAACTTAATTGATAGTGAAAAGGTCTCTTTCTGTAATGTTTTTAAAATTTATTTTGAGAGAAGAACTTGTAAACTGTTAAAGTATGTGGGAAGAATTTAAGCTTAGGTGAATTTAAAAGTTCATTGCAAGTGTGTATAAAAAATAGGCCTCGGATTCCTTCTTTGATAAGGAGGGATTTGTCACATCTATGTAGCTTCTCAAGTAAACAAATGCCGAAATCATTGTTAGGAAATCCTGTGGTTCTTAAAAGGATACAGTAAGGTTTTTGAGGGAAGTGGTTCTGGTTTTCTCAATTTTTTTGGTGCCACTTGGCATTCTTTTTTGGAACTTTCCTGGTTTTCTCTAAATCAACAGAAGTTTACTATCTGAATTGAACTGAACATTTATATGATACGGATCTGATATTTGTTAAGAGGTTGTGAAAATTGGGGTCCCTGTACAGTAAGTTATTATTTATATAAACATTTTTAATATTGTAGATGAAAAAGATGGTTTGACCCTCAGCCTCCGAGAATCTCAGAAACTCTTTCAGAATGGAAAAGAAAGAGAGCTACAGCTTGAAGCACAAATAAAAGCACTGGAGACCCAAATACAAGCGTTTAAAGTGAACGAAGAACAGGTAAATCTTTTATCATGATTATTTATGGTAAAAATTTATTTAATACAGTGAAAAGTTTAGTTAACTTTTGGTAATGTAGGACTAAATTTAGCAGAACTTTGCAGTTTATATCTTCTTCCCCGTAAGCCTGCTTTTGTTTCCCTTACCTTGGGGGGATGGTGCTTGCATCCACCCAGTCATCTGCGTACCAGGTAGAAGTCTCCAGCTTCTCTGTTCCCTTTCATCCGGTCAGCCACTGCCTTCTGTGGAGTCTCCACATTTCTGTCCGCATGTCCCTGATTCAGGATTTTACCATTTGTTGCAAAAGTCTCTTAACTAGTCTCTAGTCTTTTTTTTTTGGGGGGGGGGTGTAAAACCGGGGGGAGGGGCAGAGGGAGAAAGAGTGAGAGAATCTTCAGCATGCTTCATGCCCAGTGCGGAGCCCAACGTGGGGCTTGATTTCATGACTCTGAGATCATGACCTGAGCTGAAATTAAGAGTCGGACACTTAATCCACTGAGCCACCCAGGCACCCTTAGTCTCTAGTCTTTTACCCCTTCTCCGAATTCTCTCTTGGTCAATCTTTCTTAAATACTGATTGTTTTTCCCTTGATTAAAGTCTGACCCCGCTTTACTTGTGGGATGAAGTATGGCATGGAAATGGCCATCTGATCCTTGCCTACCTCTTCCCTGATTTTCCTCAAACCCAGTAGTGCGTGTGTTGTTTTTATGTGCTTGTATATGCTGTCTCTTCTCTCTGGAAGGTCCTTTCCGCAGCACACTGCTAGTTGATTAACACCCCCTGCCAGTTACTGACAAAACAGCAGCACCTACAAAGCCAGTTACTGACAAAAGGGGACAAAAGCCAGTTACTTACAAAGCCAGTTACTGACAAAACAGCAGCACCTAAATTTCCTGATCCCCATAGACTTGTCTTAAAAGTGGTGGCACAGGGGTGCATGTGATTCTTGATCTGGGCTTGTGGGTTTGGGCCCCACAATGGTTGGAGAGGTTACTTTAAAATCTTAAAAAAAAGATAAAGCGGTGGCACATTCTTTGATTAATGAGATAGATAGCCATTTAATGGTTGGAAATGGTCACAAGTCATTGGTAGCTAGGCCTGGTGAGGGGTGACTCATGAGAGTAATACCATTTTGCGGGGGGTGGAAAGGGTGGTTACAATTGAAAGTGACTATATAATTGTGAGTTTGGTTTTGGATGAGATGTGTGGCTAGTTCTGAGGATGGTTTCATGAAAGAATTTAAACAATGTTGTCACATATCTGGCTCCTTATCCTTCAGGTGTCAGAGAAAACAAGTCACCTTTTATCTAAAGTAGCCCATAGCTCCATATTCCTACTCTTCTTCATCATGCTATATCCTATTACTCTATTTTAAAACTATCTGAAGTGATCTCATTTGTTTACTTGTTATTGCTTGTCTCTTCCCACCAGAAAGTGGTAAGAGTTTGGACCTTGCCTGTCTTGTCATCATGTTCTTAAGTGCTCAGAACCCTGCCTGGTGCAAAGTATTCACATTATTTATTGAGCAAATGAATAAGTGTCATAAGCACTTTAAACAGCCTTGAATAAATAGTCAATCCCTGGAAAAGAAATGAAGAATAAGCCTCATTTGAATTTTTAATTTTTATGCCTAAGAGACTATTAGCATTTTTAACTTTTTGAAAATTGATAGTTCTTATAAAAAGTTGAATTGCTTTTATATAGTAAACTGTTACAACTTTTAATCTTTTTATAAGTTAGAAATTGCATGTATTAAAAATACGGCATAAATGAAAACATAAAAGCAACAGCATCACCAAGTATACTGATTTTCTATCATTAGCATGAACTTAATGGCTTGAAACAATGCATATTACCTTACAGTTCTGGAGGTCAGAAGTCTGACATGGGTCCCACTGGGTGAAAATCAAGGTGTCAGCAGGGCTGTGTTGCTTTTTGGAGGCTCTAGAGGAGAATCCATTTTTTTTTGCCTTTTCCAGCTGATGGAGGCCACCGACTTTCCTGGGCTTGTGGCCCATTTTCATTTTCAGAGCCAGAAGTCACTAATTCTGACTTTCCTGTCTCAGTTTTCCTCATTTAAGGACCTTTCTGGGCACATCGGGCCCACCCAGATAATCTAGGATAATCGTTTTTATCTTAAGGTCATCTGATTAGCAATTTTAATTTCATCTACAGCCTTTTCCCTTGCCATGTAACGTAACATATTCACAGGGTTTAGGGATTAGGACATGGACCTCTTTTGGGAACCATTATTTTTCAACAACTGTATAGATAAAGTTTTCAAAATTTTGTTTTTAACAAGTGATCGTTGACAGTTTTCATCAGTCTTTCAAGAAACAGTTGTTATTATTCTGTGACCCAGCAATTGGATTACCCCCCACACTTGGCTCACAGAGCAGTGCAAACAGCCCTGGGACCACTATTGTAATAGCAGATTCCTTGTCTGGGATCCATTTTGCCATCATGCCGAGCAAAATCCTCTATCACTCTCCTCAGGTAACTACAGTTTCCTTTTCTCGGTGAATGTTTCCAGCAGCCGTGGGCCTGCTGGGTCCCAGCTAGGGAAGTCTTAAGGAACTAGAGCCACTATAGGGAGACCCTTTCTTGTCTGTTCTTCTTAAAGGATGGTTGATTTTTAGCGTTACAGTCCATAAAGAGTCAAAATACTGTAAACATGGCTATCCTGTGTGTATCTACTAGATGATTAAGAAGTCCAGGACAACTGAAATGGCTCTGGAGAGCCTGAAGCAGCAGCTGCTGGACCTCCGTCATTCGGAATCACTTCAGCGTGCTAGAGAGCAGCATGAGAGCATTGTGATGGGCCTCACGAAGAAGCATGAAGAGCAAGTGTTGTCCTTACAGAGGAAATTGGACGCTACCATTACTGCACTTAAGGAACAGGTTAGGATGATTTCACATGAGCAACTGTTCTAAACCAGTAAGGCTGGTTATTTTTTGTAACTGACATTTTGGGGTTCGTCATGGAAATTTTGGATGTTTGCAGTAGGTGTTCATGAGTAGAACTTAAAAGCCTATGATTTTTAATCTATGATTATGTCCTGAAGGCTTAATTTTGGAAATTCTTTCTCTTATAGGATTGGTTAGTACTTTCTCAATTCTCACATTACTAGTCCTTTATCTGTAGAGTATTTATACATATTGTTCTTGTTGCCCTAGAGTAAATCCATACTGAAAAGAGTGAGTGTTCTGGGAGCTGGTCCGAACTTGAGAGGTTGTCCCGGGAGCTTAACCAGGACAGGCTTTCTTGGTAATTGACCTGTCAGTATATATCGTCTAGAAGTGGTTCTTGGAAGAAGAGTTAATTTTTGAGAGTAGTGTAATAACATAAGGAAGAAAGTCTGAACTAAAAGCCCTGAGATGTAAAACTTGAGCATCTCTCACAGTCTGTATTATGTTTGCCCCAAAGGCAATAAAATGTAAGATGAGGGTGAGTCAGGTGGTGGGTATGCTTGTGTTCTAAACTCAGATAATCACCTGAATGAATAAAATTTCAGGGTGCACTTTTCTTCATGTAATTTCAGAATTAATTTAACCCAAGGGAAGAAGAGCAGAAAAATAATATGGGAGGGTATGGCAGATTCCACCACACTTAAAATTCATCCTCATTTGGGTTGTTATTTTTATTTATATAACTGACTAAATTTTTCCCTGTTTTAGGTAGAAGTACGTAAGATTATATTCATAAGTACTGTCTTATAGCCAGTAATAGTTGTATACCGTCTTATTTTTATATGTATTTATGAGCTTTTATTAGATTTATTTTCCTAAATGTGCTTTTTTTTTATATAGAAAAATATTGTGAGTTTGATTGGTGTGGAGGCTATGTGGGGAAAGACAGAGTCTGTGCCACATGATTGAAAAAATCTTTAGTATTTAAACAAATGGTATTTGAGATAAAATTCTATTTTGGCTGTGTTTGTGTAGTAGCATTAAAACTAGTTGGACTTGGACAGTGGTCCTTCTTGATGCAAGAGGGTTGGAATCCGGTGGCTTTTCCTTGTGGGGTTGAGGATCTCTCCCTTCTCTGCTGACTTTGACACGTTACACAGGGGAGGGCTGGAAGAAATTCTTGCTGTGTTCAACCCCTGTGCCCACTCCATTCTGGTTTCACCACTATCCCCGCCCCCCCCGCCCCCGCTTCAGTGGAAGGACCCTGGACAAGAACACAGAACAAAGTCTTGATTCTGTGCTGACTGGACTTCAGACTCCTGAACCACAAATTGAAGGTGTTGATTAAGGTCTTTTCCACTATTACATTGTGTGACTGATTTTATTTTATTTTTTTAAACAGACCGTAACACTGATGTTAGCCTCTGGATATAATTGCATAGCTGCTTTGCAAAGTGATAATTCCAAAGTGCTTATAGCTTTTCCTTTTGGGAATGTTTTGTGCTGTCAGTTTGGGATCAGTTGGTTCAGCAGTATTTTTAGTAAAAAGACAATCTATATTATCTTAGAATCCAAACTGAGATTCCTGATTAGAAAGCTGCTGTAAAGATCAACCAGGAGCAAGGGAGATGCCTACCTATAATCAGAAAAATGTAGGAGTGTTCTATACAGAGGCGGTTGATTTCTTACAGTAGCTGGTAACCATACATACGTTCTGCACATTGCCCCTTGCCCTCTTTTTCTTTATAAAGTTATTGAAGAAGTATAAAATATTTCCCTTTCAGATAAACCTTTTCCTATGTTGCATTTAGCACATTACCAAGACAAGTAAAACAACTTTTGGAAAATAGTACCAAGGTACAGATAACTGGATAATTTAGTAGATGAACTTGAATAAGTTTGCGAATTTCTGGGTTCTGAGCAGCTCTCTCAGAGTTACATACAGCTGTGTTCTATGTGCTATAGTGTTAACAGAGGCACCACCACAGTGTTAACAGAGTTGATGTTCACATGTTGTGCTAGTTACACAGACTTTTAAACCTGGCATATCCCCTAAGGCAGTTCATGACTAGATGCCAGGGCTTTGATGGAACCTCTCAAATTGTGGGTATGATTTTCTTTTGGGTGTCAGTATATGTGGTTTTTTTGGGTAGACCCACAAACTTATTTAGATTTTCCAAGAGGCTCACGTCTCCCCTTGCAAAAGGTTAAAAATAACTGCTTTATGAAAAACTAGTTCTTGTGGGAAAGACTACAATTGTAAACTAATCATATTATTATGATACTCAGCCAAAGCTTCTTGAAGCTCCGTGTTCCTTCGGTGACAGAATTCTCTAATAGCAAACCATCTCCTGGACTCTCCTGTCTTCTGTCTCCCATTCGTGAAAGTGTCACGAATGTCAGGTTAAGATCTCTGATTCTCTCCTTGATGGTATAAAATCTTTCTTCACTCTGGTCTTCTTGACATCTGCAGCTTTGGGTGAAGTCGTGAACTTTGTTTGGTTTCTATGTCATGACTTTTGCCTGCTCTACTTTCTAGCTTTCCTTTAATGCTATATTTAAAGGTTCCACTTAAAACACCTTTTCTTGGCTAAGAGGTTTCCACAGACCTCTGTGTGGCCTGACCCTCACTTTTCTGTTCAGTAGAAATCGGTTCAATTCTATTTGCTCCCATAGGTTCAGCTATTAGCTCTATCACCACACTTGTCTTGTTCAGTCTTAAGGCTGTCTGCCTTTAAGCATCTTGAACTGAATGTTCTCACTGAAGCTACTCATAGGAAAGAAGGAACCACTCGTTCCATTTGTTTCTTGGTATTGAAACTGAGCAGGTTTATGAGTGTAATTGGTTTCTCTGAACTTGTCAACAGGAAACAACATGGTTCAGCCGATTGTTGCATTTAGTCACGTTATTGCCACAGTCAGCCTTCTCTTCATATGTTTTTCATATCTACCTTTTTTCGAACTTTCTTTTTGCCAGTGTCAGTCTCTTATAAAAGTTATTACAGCCTCCCCAGCCCATAAATGTTGTCTTTCCCACCCCTTCTCACACACATTCACACTGTCATTAATGTTAGCCCATTCATTGTGTTTGCCATGTTATTTTGGCGCTTTAGAACCATGCTTTTCAAGCTGGCCTGGGAATCAGCAGCAGTGTGCCAAGAGGTTTGCACTGTTGAATAAACATGGAGCAGTTTCCAGAAGCTTCATTTTGCTCAGAAATTTGGTAGAAAAAATTTAAAGCAAACATGACTACATTATGAAATAGAATGCAAAATTCACATGAATTTTTTAACTAAAATAGAAGACTTCAGAATCTCTTTCCCCTGCTTAATGATGCTGTCAGTATCCTTATGAGGTGTCCCTGTGTTACTATCCTTAAGGCATTATTGGGCTTTAGGTTATCCTATGGATCAGGTCCCAAATGCCTTCTCTTTGCTTCAGAGTCCTTTCTTGATATTCTTCTTAATACTTCTTTTCTTCAGGCCTTTTCAGGTAACTTCAGCCAATTACCTTAATTTACTCCTGCCTGTCCCGTGCTCTGCTTTTTGTGTGGAATTCAGCCTGTATAGTCTTTTTTGAATGAGAAGTGATGATTTCTTCTACCCAGGCTTGGGACTCCCATGGCTTATTACTCCCAAACACATTTTTCTTTTTGAAGAGATTTGAATATATTTATATGTGCCCCATATTTTTCTATATATCCCCATACAGTTACACAGGTGAATGCATGCTTATGAGCATGCACAAGTGCGTGCACACACACACAGCCGTTTATCCTGTCTGGTTTTCTTTGTCATTTATTTTTAAAGGTTGGTTGTTTTTGTAGCACTCATTGTGTGTAAGGCACTGCATAGGTACCTTTAAGGAGACTTTATTAAGAAAAATAAGACATGTACAAGGTAGAAGAATATAAGAGAGAAACAGATTAAGTATAAAAGAAGTTCAGAAGAGGGAGAGATTAT
The DNA here is from genome assembly GCF_002007445.2 of Ailuropoda melanoleuca. NCBI lineage: Eukaryota > Metazoa > Chordata > Mammalia > Carnivora > Ursidae > Ailuropoda > Ailuropoda melanoleuca. Next base: position 56,941,823 of record NC_048222.1, read on the forward strand.
TTTTGGCTGCTCAGAGTAGAATGAGCTTTTGGCTCTTCAGAATAGAGTGTGTTTCCATGTACTTATCTGAATCCTTGCTGTCTTGGGATACAGATTCCATGGTTCAAAGTGGTCTGCCTAAATATGTATACATACACTTATACTGACAGTGTAACGTGCAAATAGAAGTGTAATACGTTTTCTTTGGCTTGAATAGAATCTAATTTTAGAATATCAGTGTCTTGTGAATGTAGAACAGAAAAGACTCTAGAACTCATTGAATGTAACCTTTATTAGCGTAATTACAAAAGAAAAAACAGATGGAGAAGTTGATGACTCGCCCAAGATCATAAAAGTTCGTTCTAACTCCCACTCCTGTGCAGTTAACCTTGTAAAAGAGGTGATGCTTCTCTGTGAGGATTTTATGTTTGACCTAAAATCCAATTATGTATTATATTTGTTAGTTTAGTATTTAATGACTGATCATGAAAATGACTTCTCGAATACTTTTTCTACTTAGGAAGATATCTGTTGTCATTTGAAAGATCAAGTGAAAGAACTGGAAAGGAATCAAGAAGCAACCAAATTAGAAAAGACTGAGATTATTAACAGATTGACGAGGAGTCTAGAGGAGAGTCAGAAGCAGTGTGCCAACTTCTTGCACTCAGGTGGGTGTCTGGGATGGACTCTTGTCTCCCCAGGAGGCTAGTTTAATATGCAGAGAGAATATAGTAGGATCCATGAATTATAAAAATCCAATTAAGGCAGAAAAGATCATCAGTGAGAATTTTTTAAACATTGCTATTACATATGTATAAAGGTATAATGTGTTTTCATTAGATCATTTAGAGAACACAGACAAGTACAAAGTAGCAAATACAAATAACCAATAATCCTACTACACAGAGATAACTATTGCTAATGTTTGAATGTATTGCCTTCAAGTGAAATTGAACACATACACATAGGTAATTCCCTGCTTCTGCACATAGTGCCTTTTTGAAAACATAGTGAAACAATGTACAAAAATTGAACAGTAGAATAAATGTTAGAAGGTAGGTTTTAACCCTGGAAAGTAAAGATGATTATGAAATCCTATTATATTTTGCTTTTTAGAATCACTCTGACCATGTATTTCTATTGTTTTGTGAAACTTTAAAAATTTTTTTTCCTCTTGCACTTACCTGGTCAGTTGAAGCCAGGGAGTTATATTTTTGTCATGCTTAAGATTTCTCATATGGTTTCCGTGGTATTAAGTTTGAGACATACACTGTTTGTCTTTAGTTTCAGCAGTACTTTTATTTCTAATTTGTTTTTATAGAATGACATTAGAGTAAAAGGCAATAAAATAATCACATGTTTATGCAAATTATCCTACTGGCAAAACTGTCCTGTGTGCTGGTGAGTAGCTCCTGCTGAATATAGCTCAGTGGTTATTCCTGACCTGACATGTGAAAGTCACAATTTGGCATGTAAAGCCAATTCAGACTGTTGGCACAATGTGTGTCAGAGTAGCTTACTCAGAAGTTGAAAGTACTAAAGTCAAAGACCGTCAAAATATTTGTGTGCGTAGGTTTTGGTGAGGCAAAATTTGGCTCATACCCTGTTTGGACCCTCCCCGCCCCCGTTCAGTTTTGTATCCTTTTGTTTCACATGGCATTACTTAGCCGCTTTCCTTGCCTCTAAAGCCTTTGAAAATACGATTTTCTTTAGTTGCATAATATGCCATCATTGCTTTGCTTAACCATTTCCCAGATGCTCATTTTCTTTTGAGGAGGCCCAATAAAATCCCTCTTAAATGGGAGCCTCCCCTAGTACATTTAAAACATTAGGTTACCGAAGTTTCTGAAGCATGGCCCGAATATGCTTTTTTCACATGTGGAGGTGGGGGTGGTGGAAATAAAAGCATTTCGAAAGAAGCTAAAGGCAGCAAGATGTAGTTTTCTTATTAGAGGGTAGAGATGGGTTCCAAAGAATTTTTGCCTTGGCTTTCTATGAGTTGGAACGTTATGCTCCTATTAAAGGACTCAGGGAGTATTAAGGTCTGTAGACGTGGCTGATTTGATTCATAGCAAGGTCACAGTAGTCCCAAGTCTTCAACCTCCCAAGGGCATATGAAGAGCCATACTAAATGTGTGGCCATGTCTTGGAAATGTCTGGACCTTTGCCTTCTAGGTCCCAGTAGCTACACCTGTGTGCTCCTAGAAAGGTAATGAAAAGGTAATAAAGGAGAACTGCACCTTCTGTAGCCTCAGTGGCTTCAAGTGCTTCTGTACATCATAGGTACTTTGTCCCTTTACTTTTGGTGTCCTCTATGATTTTTTCCCCCGTAGGCTCTGTACAGGAGGTGGCTCAGCTACAGTTCCAGCTGCAGCAAGCACAAAAAGCACATGCTATGAGTGAAAACATGAACAAGGCTTTGCAAGTGAGTGTTGCCGCTTGGAAGAGACTCTGTGGGTAACTGAATTAGACAGTGCTTACATCACTTTTCTGAACCTTGGGTTTCTCTGTAAAAGAGGTAGTTGGACCATCTCCAGACCAGGCACTGAGAGTTGTTCACAGTCTCACCCACGCAGTTAGGTAGTTAAGCCCAGATCGGTCTTGACTGAAGAGCCAGCCCCCCTCCCCCTCCCCGTCAGTCTGCCTGTTGCCTCCCTCACATGCGTGTCCTTTCATTTATGGGTGTGTTCCGGAGATAAGTGTATCTACAGGTGTGGGAGACCTGCAGTTTCACTGCAGCTCTCACATCCTCCTCCAGCACTACTTACATTTTCCACTGGAGCAAGAGTTCCAGTATTACCTCTGCTGGAAAGACATAGTTTGCGTTTTCCCACCGGCAGACTAAAGTACAACACGTTCTTGGCAAACCGGTCTACTCTGTCCTCTAGAAAGCCAAAAAGTGCTGCCGTCAGTTTCTCAGCTCAAGGGACACTTTTTGTGGGACAGAATGTAAGTGAGGGAGGTGTGAGAGAAGTTCCTTACATTTGCTTTCTTGTTCATTTATTCATTTGTTCGTTCAGTTTACTTGAAAACTGGTATGTGCTGGCCTTTCTAAAGTTATATATATGTGTGTGTGTGTGTGTGTGTGTGTGTATACATATACACACACATATAAAATTATATATTGATTGTATACCCATGTTCATAGCAGCATTATTTTAGTTATTTTTAATGTATGGGAAGACGCATTTCTACTTTCTGTTGATCATTAAAATGAATTTTGAAGCATAGATGAATGACTGATTCTTTCATATAAGAAAATAATTTTCAATAATTTTGTGTTTTAGGAAGAATTAACAAAACTAAAAGATGAAATTTCTCTCTATGAATCTGCTGCAAAATTAGGAATACTTCCGAGCGACTCAGAAGGAGAATTAAATGTAGAACTCACTGAATCATATGTGGATTTGGGTATTAAAAAAGTCAACTGGAAAAAATCCAAAGTGAAGAGGTATTACGAAAATCATTTACTGTAGAAGAACCTACACTAATAGTACTGGTGATACATGCAAATGAGTGGCACCAGGCATGAAATGATGAGCTGGCTAGGAGTTCTTGAAACTGGGACAGAAGGCTTTAGTTACTTCTCATGAAGCGTAAATGTCCGAAATCAAAATGACAGAAACCTCAACTATTGCTGTTGTACTATCTTCAGTACCAACAGGCACATCAGTTTCAATAATGTAAAAATGATGCAGTTAAAGTTAAAATATACAGAGTAAATTCTGCAACTGAGATTATGTATCTTTTATTATTAAGGCAAGGACATATCATTTTTATTCATACTGTGTGTCGAAGGCAGGTCCATGGCATTTGTCAATGGCATGTGAGAAAATAAGCATTAATTTTCCCTAGGATCTTTCCAGCGACCTTACTTTGAAAATAGAGATTCTGTCTTTTATACCACTGTTTAACACAGATACTTCAGTAATCTCATGAAAGGGAGGGCCTTATCATCCCTTGCAGGGACTAATGGGGCAGGGAGTGGGGTGGTATAAGAGGGAACACTTAAAAGTTGAATGAAGGACAGGATGTATGTTCTTGAGGCACTTGTGCTCTGGAAGGTGCTATGCAAGGCTCTGGGAGTTGAGTATAAAAGATGAGGATGAAACTCTCCCTTCTGGCAGGGAGTTTACATTTTTGCCTGGGCAGAGAGAGGGAGACACTTGTGAGCAGCTAAGTGCTGTGTGCTACACGTTATCCTTGATGACCAAAGATTCATTTGTCCAGTCATTCCTTCTGCTGGTGTGGGAGAAGGACGAAAGATGGGTGTTTGGCAGAAATTGCATTTAGGCTAAGGAGAGCCTTTCTTGAATGCATTCAAATTCCACACCCCCACCGGCCAGTCTCTAGTTTCAGACCGAGTTTACCATCGTTATTGTTCCGGGAGAGTGTTTATTACCTGTTGTGTTTCAGGTATCATGCAACTAAGTACAAGTGTATGAATCTCCTGAGGGGTTTCCTCTACAATAGGTTTTAGAAGTTAAGTGTTTTAATCCTGTGATTTCATTTTCAAAACAGTAAGCTAACATTCAGAAAATTGAAATCTCAAGTGACTGGGTAATACTGTGAAACAAGGTGTTAATTCAGTTTAGTAAGCTGCACTGATCTGGAGGGTCCATCTTTGGGACTCTCATCTTGACAGATTACAGCTACAATTCGGAAGGAAGCTAGGATGCAAATGGCAGAACTAACATATGTGGTGTATTTAGCAGGAACAACCTTCAGGCTCTTATCCCAGGGCCTTAGATATGTTTGTATCCCGTGAGTTCTCTGAGTTCCTGACTGTGAGTAGCTGGGCAGAGGGCTGGGAGAGGTAATACCAGTGTTTCGGTCAGACAGCTCGGCCTTAGCAAGGAGAGAACTACAGGGACTACAGCTGTGATCTGCCTCACTATGCCTGCAGTCAGGATCCTGAATTTTGGAGAAAGCCTTCATCTTTGGTTAATTAAAATAAAAAAGGATGTATGCATTATATTTTTTAGACAGATTTACATAAAATTTTGAAGTTACAATTTAGTTACCTAGAAAATTTACTGCTGTGAATGCCTTGTTTCCTGTTCACGCCAGATTAGTTCTAAATGGCTAGTGGAAAGAGCATGGTCTTTAGACCCAGATTTTGTTTTGATTTGTAGTTTTGCCATTTATCACTAGCTTTGTGATCCTGGGCAAGTTTCTTGGCTTTTCTGAGCCTGTTTTCTCATCAGGTTTTTTCTAATAAGTAGATTATAGATGTCCTTTTGGGGGTTAAAATGAAGATTAAAATATAAAGGACCTCACATAATTTTGCACATATTAGGCATTTATTTTTAATTTTTTAAAAAATTATTTATTAGAGAGTGAGTGTACAAGCGGTGGGGGTGGGCAGAGGGAGAGAGAGAGAGAGAGAGGATCTCAAGCAGACTCCCTGCTGAGCACAGAGCCCAACATGGCTGGATCCCAGGACCCTGAGATAATGACTGGAGCCGAAATCAAGAGTTGACACCTAACTGACTGAGCCACCCAGGTGCCCCACAGGTATTAGACATTTAATCATTGATAGCTATTGCTATTATTATTTAATAGATGATTGGTTAAAATATACTGTTGATCCAGTTTTCATATTAATTCTCTTTTAATTCAACATATACTTTGTAAAAGGTTTTGATCCTCATCTCAACCTTGGTGAAACATCAGATCTCTATCTTCATTTTAGGGTTGGGAAAACTGGAAGGGCTGAACTTTTTTGCTCAAGAAGACAGACCATTAGCAGCAGAACCAGTCCTTGAGCCCAAAACTTTACTGTCATGTACATCTATTTACATGACAGTCAAACCTCTACTTTCAACTTCATTCTTCCTTATGTCTTGTCTTTTAGAGGGTTAAAGATTTAGTTCATTTCAAAAAAGATTTTTCTCCAGTTTATTATTACTTTATTTTAATTTGAGCTGTAATTAGCCTGGGAATTTGGAAAATAATACATATATATGTTATATAAAAATAATATATGTTTTGTATTTTCAAGTAGACTTACTTCATCATGATATCTACTAAAATGTATTCTGCTTCTGCCCTTTGTATTTAATTAGTACTCATAGCCAAAGTCCTACGGTAATATAAAGTACATTCCTATGGATAACAACCTGAGACATCACATCACTATCATAGTAAAAGGATTTCTGCCACATTCCGCTGGGGAAGTGGAGAATAACTAAGCACAGAGTGAGTGGTCATTGACATTCAGCTAGAAGACATCCTGTGAATCACAGGATTAGTGGAAAAAAGTTCTAGCTTGTAGTTGTCCCACCCACCAGCAGTTTAATAGATAAGAATTTGGCTTTGAGGAAAAAGTAAAAATATTTATTCGTAGATCAAAGTGAGAGGAGTTATAGAAGAGATTTGTACCTTTCTCTGCTGGATTGTGATTCTTAGAACAAGAGGAAGCCACAGTTTTCCCAGTATCGAGAATTTTAGTTCTTTGTTGACTTGAGCTGCTTTCAAATCACTGACCCAAATATTAGCAGCTCCAAGCTTTTATTCTCAACTACACCTCCCTCAAGCTACTGCCTAGTAAATTTTAAGGGTTTAGGCTCAGTGTTCTATTTCACATTCATGGAATTTGAGTAGCTAAATCTGCATGCGGCTTGCAGACAGCTTCCCCTCTCCCTTATTATAGTTGGCTGCGAAGCTCAAATAATAAACATTTAACAAGTGGAATGCCTTTTCCCTTTGGTCTTCTCAGCAGGCTTCATAAGGGACTACAGTTTATTTGGACTTAGGGGAACTGACTTCCACAGGGCTCAGCAGGACTGGTCACCACTGCTGACTTTTTCCCTTTTGGGAAAGAAGAGAAAATTATTTTAGCAAGCACTTTCTCTGCTCTCTGACTTGGCTCCCTCTAGGAGTACATGATGTGCTATTTCAGTGGTCAGCATTCAGTAAGAAAAGAAATTAGGGATGCCTAATTTGTTAACCGAGCAAAATAAGCCTTCTGCTAAAAGTTCGCCACATCTTACAGCACAGGAAGATGCATTGTAATATGTTTTATATTTCTTACATAATTCTGTTTCTGTGAATTATATTTTTATCTTCTGTTTCTATTTCTATATAAATCGAAGTGGTTTAAGTAGATGGGATCTATACAGACATATTGACACTGTATTACCTATACAGATGTGTATATTGATAAATGTGTAGTGTACTGTAAGGAATTCCTTTTATAATGTCTAAAAAACCCAAATATTTTGTTCATTCTCCTTTTCTGTCTGTCTGTCTCTCTCTCTGTGTGTGTGTAAACATATATATATGTTCAGATATATATGTATCTTCTAACATTTCATTTGGAATCATCTGAAACTGAAGAATAGTAAAAATTAAACTCAAGATACTATTATTTATTTCTCTTTTTAGAACTACCTTTTAGTCTTTTAGAACAGTTTTAGATTACCAGAAAAATTTGTACAAAGAGTTTCCCTATATTCTGTACTCATTTTCCTCTATTAACATCTTATACCAGCCTGGAACCTTTGTTACAATTAATGAACTAATATTGACACACTATTATTAACTAATGTCCATAGTTTATTTGGATGTTCTCAGTTCTTGCCTGATGTCCTTTTTCTGTTCCAGGATTATATCCAGGATACCACAGCACACTTAGGAGTCATGTTTCCTTAGGTTCCTCTTAACTTTCCTTGTTTTTGATGACCTTGAAGTTTTGAAAAATACTGGTCAAGTATTTTATAGGAAGCCCCTCTTAGAATTTGATGTTTTTTTTATGATTATATTTTTCTCATGGTTTTTGTGGAGGAAGACCGTAGAGATGAGGTGCCATTTTCATCACATCATATTAAGGGTACATACTATCAACTCCTTATTTCTTTTCAAAAGTAACTTTTTCCCTTATTATTATTTCCTCTGATTTCCTAAAATTAGAAAATACCGATTAAAAGAAGAGAATTAAAAGCAACATCATCTCACTTCACCTCCCATGAAGAAAACCACTTTTAACATTTTGGTGTATAATTTCCACATTATCTGATTTTGTATATTTCTAAAAGATAAAATAATATTGAGTATATTTGATAATGTGTTTTTTGACTTAGTATATTCTGAAATCTATAGATGACAATATTTTTGTTTATAATTACTGATGGATATATGGATGAAGGAACTATGGTAATACACTTAAATTTTTTTATGATAAGTAATGCCATATTATCACAAGCATCTTTGTAGTCATGTCTTTATGTGCATCTTTATTTCGTTAAGATGTGGGTGAATATTGTTGCTAAGCAGTGTACACGTATTTGAGATTTTTGATACATAGCGCCAAGCAGCTCCATAGTTTATTACCCACGTTGTGTGGCAATACCTGTTTCTGTGTTTTCTAGCCAGTGCTGAGAGTTTTCCTGTTTAAAATTTTTATGCAGTAGATCCATCACTCTCTACCTGTATGATTTCTTGATGGTATTTTTCTAGTAAGTTTTACAGTTTTATGTTACTTTTTAAACCTTTGAAAATTGAGAAAAGTGCATGAAACGTAAGCGTACAGCTTAACGACTGATTTTTAAAGTGAATGCCCATGAAACCACCACCCAGATATAAACGTTGCCAGCAGCTGTTCATATGCCTCTTTCCAGTCATAACCTTGAAGTTAACTACTATCCTAACTGCCATAGCAATTGTTTTCTGGCTTTTGTTGTCTCGTAAGACGTAATTATTCATACCTAAACACTATAGATTAGGTTTGCCTTTATGTAATGCAACTCATACATTAGATGTTATTTTTTTCTTCTATAATTTTATTGAGCTGTGTTTAAAACACTGTAAAATTGACCCATTTGAAGTTTACAGTTCAGTGGTGTTTTGTGTATTGGGAGTTGTGCAACCAGTACTACAACCTAATTTAGAACATTTCAACATCCCCAAAAAGAAACCCTATACCTACATTCCTCATTACCCCTTGTTGTCCTCCCAGCTCTAGGCAATCACTAATCTACCTTCTATCTATGGATTTGCCTTTCCTGTACATTTCACATGAATGGAATTATATAGTATGTGGTGTTTTATAACTGGCTTCTTTCACTTAGCATAATGCTTTCAAGGTTCATCCATGTTGCAGCATGTATCAGTGCTTCATTCCTTTTCGTAGCCCAATAATATTCCATTGTGTGAATATATATCACCTTTGACTTATGCATCAGCTGATGGACATTTATTTGAGCTTCTGCTTTTTGGCTATTATGATTAATGCTGCTAGGAATATTTGTGCACAAATTTGTGTGGATATATGTTTTCATTTCTCTTAGATATACAGTTGACCCTTGATCAGCACTTAGGTTAGGGGCACTGACCTACTGTGTGGTTGATAATCTGCATATGACTTTTGACTTTCCAAAAACTTACTGCTAATAGGCTGCTGTTGACCGGAAACCTTACCAAGAACATAAACTGTTGATTAACACATATCTTGTATGTTATGTGTATTATATATTCTTACATTAAAAAAGCTAGAGAAAAGAAAATGTTGAGACACTCATAAGGAAGAGAAAATACATTTACAATACTGTACTGTATCAAAAAAAATATCCATGTATAAGTGGACCTGTGCAGTTCAAAACCCATGTTATTTGAGGGCAACTGCTTGTCTGGGAGTAGAATTGCTGGGTAGTGTGGTAATTCTATGTTTAGCATTTCAAAAAATGGTCATACTGTTTTCCAAAGTGGCTGCACCATTTTATATTTCCACCAGCGATGTATGAAGGTTCCAATTTTTTTATATCCTTGCCAGCACTTGCTATTTGGCTTTGATTTGTTAATGATGTGGTTTTTATTTGATAGCTAATTATGTTGAACATCTTTTATGTGTTTATTGACCATTTGTATATCTTCTTTGGAGAGATCCCTTCAAATCTTTTGCCCATTTTAAAATTGGTTTGTCCTTTTATTGGTTTTGAGAGTTCTTTATATATTCTGAATACAAGTCCCTTGTCAGATGTATGATTTGCAAGTATTTTCTCTTCTCAGTTGTCTTTTCACTTTCTTGATAGCGTCCTTTGAAGCACCAAAGTCTTTAATTTTATGAAGTCCAACTTAACATACTTTTTCCTTGGTTGCTTGTGCTTTTGATTTTCTAAGAAATCATTCTCTAACCCCAGGTCCTGAAGATTTATACTTATGTGTTCTTCTTCAAGAGTTTTATCTCTTACATTAGGTCTTGGATTCATTTTGAATTAATTTTTACTATATGCTGTGACGTAGAACTTCATTCTTTTGCACGTGAATATCTAGTTGTCCCAGTACCAAAATTGTTTTGACGTCTTTGTTAGAAATCAGTTGACTCTATGAGGGTTTATTTCTGGACTCTCACTTCTATTCCGTTGATCTGTGTGTCTGTCCTTATACCAGTTCCATACTGGCTTGCTGTAGTAAGTTTTGAAATTGGGAAGTATGAATCTTTCAACTTTGTCTTCTTTTCCAATATTGCTTGGGCTATTCTGGGTCTTTTGCATTTCCATATAAATTTTAGGATCAGTTTATTAATTTTATACAGAAACTGCCTGGGATTTTGATTGGGGTTACATGTAGTCTGTAGATCAAGTTAGGGGAGTATTGCTATCTTAGCAATATTGGGTTCTGATTCCTGAACACAGGATGTCTTTCCATTTATTTAGGTCTTCTTTAATCCCTTTCAGTGTACTACTTACGTATTTTGTATTTTTGTGGTTTTCGGTGTACTAGTCATATACTTCTTTTGTTAAATTTAGTCCTAGGTATTTTATTCTCTTGGCTATTCTTTTTGCTGGATTGTTTTCTTAATTTTATTTTCAGGTGGTTAATTCCTTGTGTATAGAGATAGAATTGATTTTATATATATTGATGTTGTATCCTGACACATTGTCGAACTTAATTTAGTTCGAATAGTTTTTTAGTGGATTCCTTAGGATTTTTTATGTATAGGATCATGTCACCTGAAAATAGAGATCATTTTATGTCTTTCTTTCCAATCAGGATGCTTTTATTTTTTTCCTTGACTAATTGCTCCAGCTAGAATCTCTAGTACAATGTTGAATGGAAGTGGTAAAAACTGGTATTCTTGTTTTGCTCTTCATCTTACAGGGAAGCATTCAGTCATTCTCCATTAAGCATGAATGCTAGGTTTGTGTTTTTCATATATATAGCTGTTCTTTAAACTTTTTCTCACTTAACATTTTGTTGTGAGACTCATGGTGTAGCATGTAACTGTAGCTCATTCATTTATATATATAAATATTTAGTGTGTATCTTTATTTGTATGGATATTCCAGTTTTTTTTCCATTCTATTAACCATAGATTCTTAATGTTACTTCCTAGTACAATGTGCATACATTTCTGTTGGGTATATACTTAGAGGTGAAATTGCTTGTAGTATACGTATTTCAACTTTAAGAGGTAATGCCAAACTGTTTTCTTAGTGGTTGTGCCAATTTACATCTCCATGAAAAGTGTACGAAAGTCTTAAGTTGCTCTGTCTCTTTGCCAACACTTGATATTTTAAGTTTTTTACTTTCAGCCATTTAATGTGTAATGATATTTTATTGTGGTTTTAATTTGCATTATCCTGGATTACTATTGAGATGGGGCTCCATTGGAGAAAAAAAACTGTACATTGGCTTTTGGGTGTAGGGTGGGTGNTTTAAATATCTGTTCCAGATATGAATTCTTTGATGGTTATGTGTATTGTAAATGTCTTCTCACTTTTTAACCTTTTAATTTATCTTTTGATGAATGGAAGTTTTTTTAAATTTTAGTCAGATTTATCAATCATGGTTAGTGCTTTTTTGTTCCCTTTAAGAAATCTTTCCTGTTAGGGTGCCTGGGTGTCTCAGTTGGTTAAGTGGCAGACTCTTGGTTTCTGCTCAGGTCATGGTCTCAGGGTCTTGGGATCCAGCCCCATGTGGGGCTCTGCACTCAGCATAGAGTCGACTGAAGGATTCTTTCTCCCTCTGTCGCTGTTTACTCACGCACTTGCATGCTCTCTCTAAAATAAATAAATCTTAAAAAACAAGAACAAAAATAAAAAACCTTGCCTGTTATCCTGTCCTGCCTTCTAAAAGCTTTAGTGCTTTGCCTTAACTTTAGTTTTACCATCTCTCCGAAATTACTGTTTTTGTTAGGGTTTTCTGATTATTCTTGCTTGTTGACACGTGCAAATGAACTTTATAATTAACTCGTTCTACTCCAGGAAAAAAATCCTGAGAATATATTTTTTAGGATCACATTAAACATATACATTGACCTAGGGAGAATTGATATTATTATGATTTCTCTATTTTTTTGTTATAACCTGTTACTTTTTAATTCTCTTATTGTTTGTAGTAGTTTTTCCATTATATTTTAGGTTTTTCTAGATAAATTGATATTATTTGCTAATGGAGGTAATTGTAGCTTTTTTGTTTCACTTAAGCTCCACATTGCTTTCTCTTTAAGGTTACATTACAGTTCCTCTGTTTTCTTTTACCTGGAATTGATAGCGTGAGTGCTGTTTTTCAAAGTGACTATACTATTTTGCATTACCAGAGCAGTGTCTGAGGTTTCCATTGTTCTACATTGATGTTAAAACTTGGTGGTATTAATCTTTTTAATTTGAGCATTTGTAGTATGTGTAGTGATAATCTTATTGTGGTTTAATTTTTATTTACCTAATGACCAATGATCTAAGCGTCTTTTTTTTTTTTTTTGATCTATTTATTTGAGAGGGAGAGAGAGAGACATGTGCACGAGCGAGGGGTGGGGCAGAGGGAGAGAGAGAATTTTAAGCAGGCTCAGGCCCAGCATGGAGGTGCGAGCACGATGCTGGGCTCAATCTCACAACTCTGAGATCATGACCTGAGCCGAAATCAAAAGTTGGACGCTTAACTGAGCCACCTCGATGCCCCTAAGCTTCTTTTGATGTGCTTTTCTTTCCCTTTCTTCTTCTTTTTTTCCTGGTGTGCTTAATTGCCATTTGTATATGTCATTTGGTCTTTATTTATTCCAGGATACAAGCCCTTTCTCTGATATATATATATGTTGTGAATATTTTCTTCCACTCTGGTTTACCTTATCATGTTCTTAATGTATCTTATGAAGAGCAAAAGTTTAAGTTTTTATGAATTCAAACTTATCAGTTGTCTCTTTTAAAAGAGTTAATGATTTTTTGTTCTGCAACTGTGTCACAAAAATTTTCTTAGGACTTTAGAAATTTGATAGTTCATCTCTTACGTTTATATCTATAATCCATTAAGAATTCATTTTTTAGTATGGTATGAGGTAGATTGATGTCCATTTTTTTCATGTCAATATCCAGTTGATCTAATACCATTTGTCAGAAAAACCTTTCTGTCCACGTTGAATTGCCTTCATATCTTTGTTGATAATTAGTTGACCATTTGTGTCCTGTTTCTGTACTCTCCATTTGTTTCCCCTGTTCTTTTTGTTAATAACAGTTTTGATACTGTAGCTTTACAGTAAGTCTTGAAATGTGTTGAACAAGTCCTTCAACTTTATTTTCAGAATCGTTTTGAGTATTCTAAGTTCTTTGCATTTCAAAATAAATTTAATGATTAGCTAGTCAATTTCTACAACAAAATCTGCTGGAGTTTTAATTGGGATTGTGTTGACTCTATAGACCAATTTGAGGAAAGTTGACATCTTAAGAAATTGCTGTTTGTCATTTATACCTAAATAAAGCTGGAGGAAGAAAAAAATTGAGCCTTCCAATTTCAGAACATGCATGTTGTACCCCTCTCTTTATGTCTTCTTTAGTTTCTCTCCGGTAATGTTTTGTAGTTTTTTGATAGATTACATTTTCCTTTAGATTGAAGAATTTTCTTGAGCATTTCTTCTAAGCTTCCTTATATGAAGATGTCATTTTATTTGCTGATTATAGAATTCTGGATCAACTGTTCTTTTATTTCAGAATTTTAAAGATATGTTCTTCTATTGTCTCTGGCCTTGGTGGTTTCTGAAGAGAAACCTGTTGTTATTTGGACCTTTATCTTGTGTGTAATGTATTGTTTTTCTTTTGTTGTTTTCAAGATTTTTTTTTCCCTTTTCAGGACTTTATGATGTGTCTTAAGTGTTTTTTGTTTTTTTTTAGTTAATTTCATTTGGGGTTCACTGAGCTTATTGAAAATGTAAATTTATTATGTCTTTTACCAGTTTTGTGAAATGTTGACCATTATTCAAATATTCTATCACTGTTCTTTCTTCTTTCCTGCTCTAGGTCTCCAGTTATACAACTTAAATTTTCGTATATTGTCCCACAGTTCCTGAGACACTTCATTTTTTTTTCCAATATTTTATTCTGTTTTCATATTGGGTAATTTCTGTTGAGCTATTTTCAAGTTCACTCATTCGTTCTTCTGTCATCTCTGTTCTATTAAGCTTGCCCAGTGAGGGCTTTTTTTTTTTTCTTTTAACTTTCAGATGTATTTTTCAATGAGAAAATTTCTATTTGGTTCCTTTATAGTTTTTATTTGTTGAAAATTCCTATCTTTTCATTCATTTTAAATACGTTTCCTTTTATTTCATAGAACAGAGACATTGTAGCTGCTTTAAACTTTGAAAACTCTGTAATAGCTCCAGCATTTTCATCATCTATAGATTTTCTTTTTTCTTGCACATTGGTCCATTTTCTTGGTTAGTTGCATGTCGAGTAATTTTAGATTATATACAGGCACACCTTGTTTTATTGTGCTTTGCAGATACTGTATTTTCTTTACAAATTGGCAACCCTGCATTAAGCAAGTCTCTTGATGCTGTTTTGCCAAAGTGTTAATCTCATGTCTCTGTGTCACATTTTGGTAATTCTCACTATATTTCAAAGCTTGTTATTACATTTGTTTTGGTGATCTGTGATATATGATTACAACTTGCTAAAAGCTCAGACAATGGTCAGCATGTTTTAGCAATAAAGTATTTTTTAAAGTTTGTATATTGTTTTTTAGACATAATGCTATTGCTCACTTAGTTGACTTCATTTGAGTCACTTTACTGAAATATTAGCTTTTCTGTGGTGTTGTGCAACCAAATCTGCAATACACCGTGGTATGCCTGTATTAGATGTTAAGATTTTTATGTTGTGTAGAAACTTGTGTGGGTGTTTCAAATCTCAGTTTATTTGTCCAAGCCTTTGCCACATTGGTTTGAATCTGTCCTTGTATGCATCGCTCAAAAGTTAGTCATTGTGAGATTTGTGTGTGAGGTTCAAATTTCAGTTAAATTCTTCAAATATTTGCTCTGCTGGTTTTTGGGTCTGTTCTGTGCATGCATAGTTCAGGGCTTAGAATTAGGCTTGTACATATTTATGTACAGAATTCATCACTCCTTTCTCTGGTTTTCTCCTCTCCAGGAGTTTTCCTGTGCTCTTTCTTTATCTTGGTTTTCAGCAATTTGGTGTTAATGTAACTTATGGTGGTTTTCTTCATTTTCTGCTTGAGATTCATTGAGCTTATAGGTTTTAATTTTCATCAAATAGGAGAATTTTGATCATTAAAAAAAAAATTGGGACAGGTGGCTGGGTGGCTCAGTCCATTAAGCATCTGCCTTCATCTCGGGTCATTAGAGCCCCGCATCGGGCTCCCTACTCAGCAGGGAGTCTGCTCCCCCCCACCCCCCGCTCTCTTTGCCCCTCTCCCGCTTGTGCTTGCTCTTTCTCTCTCTCTGAAATAAATAAAATCTTTAAAAAAAATAAAATTTTTTTCTGTCCCCTTCCTCTCTTCTCTTCTGGGATTTCAGTTACAATGGGTTAGAAAACTTAATATGCTCAGTACATTTCTGTTTTAGTCTTCCTTCTCTCTGTTTAATTTTGTGGAGCTCCACTCTTATGTCTTTATGTCTGCTGATCTTTTCTGCAATATTAAATAAGCTGTTAATCTCATCCAGGGTATTTTTCATTTCAGATGTTGTAATTTTTGGTCTAAGTTCAGTTTGGGTCATTTTTGTATCCTTTACTTCTCATTGTATTCATGTTTTTTCTCTTACCTTAAACACATGGAATGTAATTAATTCTACTGCCAGCATCATTGCGGAGTCGGTTTCTATTGATTGATTTTTCTCCTGGTTCTGGTTTATATTTTCTTATTTGCATGTATGGTAAATTTTGATTGGATGCTGGACATTTTGAATTTTATATTTGAGATGTTAGATTTTGTTGATTTTAAAAAATATTGTTATTTTTCTGTGGCACACTTAAGTTTCCTGGAATCCATTTGATCCTTTTAAGGTTTTGGAATCCATTTGGTCCTTTATAGGTTTTGTTAGGTCAGATTTAGAGCAGCCTTTATTTATTTATTTATTTATTTATTTATTTTTATTTATTTTTATTTATTTTTATTTATTTATTTATTTATTTATTTATTTATTTATTTATTTATTTATTTAAACTTTTTATTATATTAGTCACCATACAGTACAACAGTAGTTTTTGACGTAGTGTTCCGTGATTCATTGTTTTGCGTATAAGACCCAGTGCTCCATGCAATACATGCCCTCCTTAATACCCATCACTGGCCTAGCCCAACCCCCCACCCCCTTCCCCTCTGAAACCCTAATTTTTTTTCCCAGAGTCCATAGTTTCTCGTGGTACAATCCCCCTTCTGTTTACCCCCCCTTCATTCTTCCCTTCTTCTCCTACTGATCCCTCTACTATTCCTTATGTTCCATAAATGAGTGAAGCCATATGATAATTGTCTTTCTCTGCTTGACTTATTTCACTTAGCATAATCTCCTCCAGTTCTGTCCATGCTGCTGCAGATGTTGGGTAATCGTTCTTTCTGATGGTTGAGTAATATTCCATTGTATATATGGACCACATCTTCTTTATCCATTCATCCATTGAAGGGCATCTCGGCTCCTTCCACAATTTAGCTATTGTGGACAAAGATGCTATGAACATTGGGGTGCATATGGCCCTTCTCTTCACTACGTCTGTATCTTTGGGGTAAATACCCAGTAGTGCAATTGCTGGGTCAGAGGATAGCTCTATTTTTAACTTTTTGAGGGACCTCCACACTGTTTTCCCAAGTGGCTGTACCAACTTGCATTCCCACCAACAATGTAAGAGGGATCCCCTTTCTCCACATCCTCTCCAACAATTGTTGTTTCCTGCCTTGTCAATTTTTGCCATTCTAACTGGCATAAGGTGGTATCTCAGTGTGGTTTTGATTTGAATTTCCCTGATGGCTAATGATTTTGAACATTTTTTCATGTGTCTGTTAGCCATTTGTATGTCTTCACTGGAAAAGTGTCTGTTATTATCTTCTGCCCATTTTTTGATTTGATTTTGTTTCTTGTGTATGGAGTTTGAGAAGTTCTTTGTAGATCTTGGATACCAGTCTTTTATCTGTAGTGTCATTTGCAAATACTTGTCCCGTTCTGTCGGTTGCCTCTTTGTTTTGATGACTGTTTCCTTGGCTCTGCAGAAACTTTTTATCTTAACAAAGTCCCAAAAGTTCATTTTTTCTTTTGTTTCTCTTGCCTTTGGAGATGTGTCATGAAAAAGGTTGCTTTGGCCAATGTCGTAGAGGTTGCTGCCTATGTTCTCCTCTAGGATTTTGATGGATTCCTGTCTCACATTGAGGTCTTTCATCCATTTGGAGTTTATCTTTGTGTATGGTGTGAGAGAGTGGTCAAGTTTCATTCTTTTGTATATAGCTGTCCAGTTTTCCTAGCACCATTTATTGAAGAGACTGTCTTTTTTTCCACTGGATGTTTTTTCCTGCTTTATCAAAGATTAGTTGACCATAGAGCCGAGAGTCCGTTTCTGGGTTCTCTATTCTGTTCCATTGGTCTATGTGTCTGTTTTTGTGCCAGTACCATGCTGTCTTGGTGATCACAGCTTTGTAATATAGCTTGAAATCAGGCAACATGATGCCCCCAGCTTTGTTTTTCTTTTTCAACATTTCCTTGGCAATTGGGGTATTTTCTGGTTCCACACAAATTTTAAGATTGTTTGTTCCAGCTCTTTGAAAAATGTCATTGGTATTTTGATCGGGACGGTGTTGAAAGTGCAGATTGCTCTGGGTAGCATAGACATTTTAACTATGTTTATTCTTCCGATCCATGAACATGTAATGTTTTTCCATCTTTTTAGAGCAGCCTTTATTTAATCTGGAGCTAAGTTGGCCCCATTACGAAGGCAGTATTTGATATTTTGTGAATTAGGAGGTCTTTCCACCATGGTTCATTGGAACCCCCAGTATTCCCATCCCTATTCCTTTCCTGTGGTTCTTTCTCTGGCCTTGCAGTAATATTCTCACATGGATATACAGATCTCTAGTGCTCTCTTTCTGTGTAGTTACTGTTCCCATAATATTTCCCTCATCAAATTCTAGCTGTTTTGACCTTCCCAAACTGAACTCTGCAACTTGGTGAGACTGCTAGCTGTCTTTGGCTTTTCTCTCCCTGTGCTGCAGGCTGGAAACATCCCAAGGAGAAAGCAGGAACAATCCTAGGGCTCACGTTGTTTGTTTTCCTTTTCTGAGGGATCATTATGCTGTGCTGCCTGTTGTCTAATGATTGAATATGATCTTTTCAGGTATTTTATTTGGTTTTCTTGTTTTTTAAGGCAAGAAGAGAAATCTGGTACTTTTAATCTATTATGGCAAGGAGCAGAATTCTCATTCTCATTCCAGTTTTGAAATTTATTGAAACTAAAGTTGGAATTAAATTAGCATGGCTATTTTTTTTTAATTATTTTTGCCCCAATTGCTCAGATAACTACCCAGACTTGTATAGTAATAAAATAGATAGAGAAATTGTTAGATGACTAGTATTTTACTTTTCACTGCCTCCTTTATTTTCACGTTGTTTCTCTTAGAGTCATGAAGTTCATGCATATACAGCATGCAACATAACCAAAAGCAAAAAAAAGCACGCCATATTGAAGTTCACATATTTGAACTCCTTTCAGTGAGGCAGGCGGTCGAAGCATAAGTCTTATGAATAGACTTCTATATCTGGGGACATAGCAAGGGTGATATCCTTGTGTATGACAGAGCTTAAAATTGGTTTTGAAATACTAGTATATAGTTGTATAGGTCACCGAACATGGTCACAACTGTAGTTAGTTTCAAGGACTAACCATGCTTGATTTGTTACTTTAATATTAAAAATGATACTTTCTCCATTAGCATTGTACAGCAAGAAGAGCCAAATGATGAGCTTTCGAAAGATGAAGTCATTCTGAAGCTGAAAGGAGAAGTGCAGCGTTTGCTGGGGAGCAACTCAGTGAAGCGTCATCTGGTGTCTCAGTTACAAAATGATCTCAGAGACTGTCGTAAGAAAATTGAAGCTCTCCAACAAGTGGAGAAAGATGAAAAGAGCATCACGGTTGAGGTTTGTAGAATTTGTAGAGTCAAAACCCATTTTTTAAAGTTTTAATAAAGAAAATGCTTACAATCTTCACTTTTAAATCAGACCTTTGTCTTCCAGGGTTTCATTTGATGTTATTTAGAAGTAAAGGATAAAGAAGGGAGTGCCACATAAAGTAATATATTTTCTAGTTCCTCTTGGCATCTTGTAAATGAGATGCTAATTAGGTAAAATTCCTTTACCACAAATCCAAGGAAGCAGTCTACATAACAAAGTGTCTGCATTTCCTCAAGATTGACTTATACCAACAGTGTTCTAAAGTTTTAAGTTCTCCACAAACTAGATCCTTGGGCATTTTGTCCATGAGATTTCTCTGGTCCATGTTCCTGTAACAAGCATCATTCTATATAAGGAAATTAATTATGTAATGGTGGTGTTATGAGTGGGAAAGGTGCCAAAACCAGTTAAGTCAGAATCGTTGAATCTACTTTTATATCCTTCAGTTAGTGTCCTCACTTTACAGATGAGGAAAATGAAACTGGAGGAAAATGTGACGCTTCTGAGGTCATGGAGTCAGTCTTTAGGCCTATCAAAAGGAAAACACTTGACTAATGAATAGGTCAAGATGATTTCCCCAAGATCTTATTATCACAGAGATCATTACCATTGCCCTCATTTCGCAGCCGCTTTTTCTGCCTTGCCATATTTCCAACTCTCAACCCATCTACGCTCGCAATAGAAAAGAATACATACAAGACCTAGTAGCTAAAAGGAAAGGGAAGGGGGAAAACAAATGTGGGTGGTGTATTCCTTTCCCTTTTGGATGGAAATAATTTTACTTCCCCCTTTAGTACTGTTTTATCTCCTGATTCTTTAAATAAGGAGTTGTGTTCCTTAAAATAATCCTATTAAAGTATGCAAGATGTTCTATGATGTTTATTACTATGAAATTTTATCTATTTTCCAAAAAATAATAGTATGTTTTCACTGTTAAAGTCCTGTCCAGTCTGGTTCCTTCTCCTGAGTAACTGTATTTGATAAGTACAATGTTGATTTCAGGTTAACCAGATGAGGAAGAACTCCCTCCCCCCCAGCACATTTAACATCTTTAAATCAAGTGGTCTTGTTTCCATGTGTTTTTTTTAAAAAGATGGGAATAAATGCTCATGTCTCAATTTGTGTTAGAGTTGATTAGTTCAAGTATTTTGGTGAGAGTAGCCTAAGATTTCGGAGAGTAGGAACCTGGTTTTGAATCTGAACTTTAGCTCAGGTATCCATGGTTCTTGCTTTGTTTTGTACTGAAATTACTGATGGCATTTGCTTTATAGATATGGGTCCACAGATGTGGCAGATGATGATGGTGCACCTTACGCTTCAAAAATTTTTTAAACCTTTACCTTCGCTTCTATAGATCGAAGGGAACTATCTCATTGTTGAATGTTCTTTTTGTCCAGCCACTCTTTTGCCATAGTGATTTCTCAGCAGTCCATATTTGTTTTTTCTTAAAAGTGGGACTTACCATAAACCTCTGCAGCTTATGTCTGTCCCGCTTCCACTTACTAAATAGGGATTTCTTGGGAGTATTGTCTTGATTTTCTCCATGTTTGCTCATTGAATATTTGTTGAATTAATACACATGTAGACCTCTTTCTAGATGTGGGAAAGGAAGTAGTAATTTAACCAACAGGTACTTTTTTAGGTAAACACTTAAGCTCACTGTCATCTAATTACCATGAACACCTTCAAACTATGCCTTTGCTTATTTCCCACATCTTTTCTAATGAGCTTTCTATGTAGTCTGTAACATTAGAAAGCAGTGTTGGGAGATATATGGAGGAAGAGCAAATCGTTCAGCTTAAGCTTTTTTTTTTTTTTTTTTTTTAATGCTACTCTGTGCAAGGTCTTAGGGGATTCAGTGGAAAGAAACAATGACCATTCCTTTGAAGGAATTTAGAATCTAGAACAGCACTATCCAATAGAAATATAATGGAGTCTCATATGTAATTTAAAATGTTCTAGTAATCCCGTTAAAGCAAAAGTAATGGTGAAATTAATTTTAATAATATATTTTATTTAACCCAATATATTCAAAATATTATCTTCTCAATATGTAATCAATATAAAATTATTAATGAGATGGTTTACATTTTTTGTTTGTGCCAGGTCCTCGAAATCTGACATTATTATCCACTTACAGCACATTTTGATTTGGACAAGACACATTTCTTTTTTAAAAATTTTTATTTGTTTAATTAACATATGCTGTACATATACATATACTGTATTATTAGTTTCAGAGGTAGAATTTAGTGATTCATCAGTTTCATACAAAACCCACTGCTTGTTACTTCAAGTGCCCTCCTTTTAATGTCCATCACCCAGTTACCCAATCCCCCCCACTTCACCTCCAGCAACCCTGGAGGGGTTGTTTCCTATAGTTAAGAGTCTCTTACGCCTTGCCTCCCTCTCTGTTTTTGTCTTATTTTTCTTTCCCTTCCCTCCGTTCATCTGTTTTGTTTCTTAAATTCCACATATGAATGAAATCATATGGTATTTGTCTTTCTCTGACTTATTTTGCTTAGTATAATACCCTCTAGTTCCATCCCTGTCATTGCAAATGGCAAGATTTCATTCTTTTTGGTGGCTGATATTCCATTGTGTGTGTGTGTGTGTGTGTGTGTGTGTGTGTGTGTGTGTATAGCACATCTTCTTTATCCATTCATCTGTCAATGGACATTTTTCAAGTGCTCAATAGCCATATGTGGTTAATGGCTACCATATTCAACAGTATAGATCTGTAAGGAGATGGACATGTATAACTTTGTGTAATAAGGATGATGCTAGTTGCAAAGTGCTCTGAGAAGAAATAACCAGGCATGTTTTTAGGGGAGATGGTAAAGCAAGCCTTAGTGAGGTGTTTAAGGAGGGAATGTTTGATCTCTGTCCTGAAGGATAAATGTAGGAGAGAAGGTAGGAAGAAACATTTCAGCCTTGAGCAGAAGTATATAGAAGAGGATGTAGCAAATAAGCTGGTGTAACTAGGAAGTAGGGCATGTGAATGAAAGTCTATATTGTATAAGCTCAATCTTTCTGGAATCTTTGAAGCCAAAAATATATAGATATTATATCAATTTTTAGAATAATATCATAGCTGGCATTAAATCCTGAGGTTAATGAAATAATGTTGAGCTTCTCTGCTTGCTATAGGGATGTTAAGAGAAAGAACATATCAATTTAAGCTTCCTTGGATATCTTTTAAAAGAGAACTAGGTCATCAAGATCCTTTCCTAAAACCTTTCTAAATATTGAAAAGGCATGCAAAGATATTTACTATTTCATCTTACTTGGCATGTTTCTTCTATGAACATTTAAAAGTATTGTTGTATTTATTGCTTTATAACCTTGTAGTATATTTTATGTTTGCTCATATCTATCTTACACAGAACAATTAAAGGTTATCTCAGAGAGTCTGCTGTTTTTGCTTTCATGTCATTTGACTATTCAAACAGTGCTGCTCTCTGACATTTCCAGGATCATAAGTGTTGAAGATTAGGAGCTTATCCATATGCAGCACTACGCACTGATTGGGAGTGGACCAAATCCTGTGCTGTTCATTCCAATTGAACAACTGGGCCATTAAGGTAGAATGTAGTGAGGTCCTTAGGAAGATCACTCTAGCAGTCAGACCCATATCTACACTGAATTTTTTGTTAGCATAATAAATAAAACACAGAGGCCTTTCTGTATCCGATACTCAATAGAGACCATTACCTAACCGCGAATAGTTAAAGCCATATTCCAAGGTACTTGATAGGCAATGTTCAGTTGCCAACTCAGAAGGTTCCTAGCCAGAATCTTTTTAGACATAGAAATTAGGAAAATAATGTGAGAATTGGTATATTACGTGTCTTGTTTTCTTGAAGGTAATGTCTTTAGTATTCCAACTTTAGAAAGAAGTTTCTTTGTGACACTCATGTGGTCCTTTTCTTTTTAAAGATTTTCATGAGGATTTTGTCCTGATAGGTACAAGTACCTAGTCCCTGTGTGCCTGCAGTGTGATACTATGTCAAAACTGAGTGTAATAGCCGTGAAAATTGTTTTCCCATGTATCAGTATGATGTTATTTTCAATCATTTCATAGTAATAAAAACTTGCCAGTGGGGAAAGAAGCACTGATGAGTATTGTAAACTTTAAAAAGTGAAGGCCAAGTTAAAAAAATGAAAGCCATTCTAATGAGTCAGTAAAATCCTTGAAAGTCTCATTAGTACCCCTACATCTGGAGAGAAGGTCACAGAGTAGGTATTCGTAGCTCTTCTCTTTTCTGACTAGAGTAGAAGCAGTGGCTTCTGGGAAATGATGGCAAGTGAAAGGGGAAAGTCAACAACTGGAGCAGTCTCCCTGTAAAGAAAAGCGAAGGCTATGAATTGGAAGACTGAACCAGAGCCTTGGTGTTCTGTGACCCTACACGTGAGTGAGATACGCATTACCTCCCCAATGAGGAGAATGAATCTTGGCATAGGATATTTTTTAGCCATTGTGGAACAGAGCTGAGACTTCAGGTAAATACATCAACCAGCAAGTCAAATGGAGTAGATATTTAAAAAAAAAAAAAAAAATCTCTGTGGCCCCCACAATGAATAAAGAATTCATAAAGGTAGATAAGGAAAACAGAGGAAAATGAGAAGTCGTATAAACAGGCAAATCTGAGAAGATGAGAAACAAATGAACAGTGAAGGTATGTAAGAGGTTCTGCAATGCAAACAATGCAAATGAAAGCAATTGTTGGTACCGTTACCCCATCACATACAATAATTATTTCAAGACAGTCACTGCCATTGGAGGCAAAGAGAGATGGACAGATTCTCTCTGACAGTGTACATTTGCATGACCTTGTGGGAAACAATTTGCCAAAGTCTGTCATGAGTCTTAAAAATTTTACCTGTTGAATAAAATAAAGATCTATGAGTTAATACTGATTATACAAAGAAATAAGTACAGAAATAGAATAGATGCTAAATTTAGTGGGTGTAAGATAAAAAATAGAATATTTGCATAGTCTCAGAGTATCTCCTCCTAAGCTACTTACTCCTAACAACAAGTAGAAAAATTGTAACTTTACAGTGAACGAGCCTGCAGACATCACCTTTGTTTATTGATCACCATCAGTGATGGCACACATTGACATCCTATGTTTCCTGAGGAACACACAAGTCACTTCTGTGGCATTTATGCCAAAAATGGATGACCTGAATTTAATAATGAAGTAATATCAGAGAAACCTAAATTGAAAGGCATCTTACAAAATAACTAGTTGACATTCTTAAAAAAAAAAAAAAGTAGGTTTGAAAGACAAAGACTGAACTGTCCCTAGATTGAAGGAGACTGAGGAGACATGACCACTAAATGCAATGTGGAATTGTTGATTGGATCCTGAACTAGAAAAAGGACGTGAGAGGAAAATTGGAGAATTTTGTATAGGTCCGTAGATTAGTTAATAGTACTGTATCCTCATTAATTTCCTGATTCTGATCATTGTTACTGTGGTTGTATTTGAGGACAGTGATAAAAGTTACATGGAAATTAATTGTGCTGTTTTTGCAATTTCTTTGTAAGTATGAAATTAGTTCAGAAGCAGAACTTAGGATTTTTTAAAAACCTGAAAAACTTTTGATTTCTTTTTTAACATTTAGGCTAAAATAGAGACCTCAGAAAACCTAACTAATCAATTATGGCCTGGCTGTTCTACTTCTAATACGATTGTCAAAGATGATATTCTGCGACTTAAAAATGAAATTCACGTTTTACAACAACAAAATCAGGTAATTAAAAAATTTCCTATATTTTGTGAGAATTTTTATGACCTCATTAAATTCATAGGATGTAACAGACTTTTCAAAAATCCAGAGGCAATGTGATTTAGTAGACAGATTTATTAGGTGAATAAGGATTCCAGTTATTTCCCTTTATTGGTCATAAGGTCATATTTTCATCAGAAGGTAAATTAGTGTAATTCCAGTTTCCTGCCTATGGAGAAATATAGCTACTAGAGGTGTTCTTCTTTTGACCAAAACGTTAAACCTTGTTTATTTTTATAGTTGTGAAGATTATTGAATTCCAAGACTTATTTTAAGACATTGGTTAGCTGATACTTCTCTGGTTAAATGTTTTCATTTCATATAGTTCAAAATGAATTCAAAATTTTGAGTCTTAACCTATCAGAAAGCTACTTGTCAAATAAATGAATCTATACTCTTATAGGGCTTAAAGAGACTTTGTAGAATTATGAAAATGATATATCAATATTAGGGTAGAGATAAAGCACAGAGGATATTAAAAGATAAGATTGGACTAATTAGTGAAAATGATGTTTATTTCTTCTTACTACTTTATTCTTTTGTGTTTAGGAACTTAAAGAAACTGAAGAAGAACTGAGAAATACAAATCAAGACTTATGTAGTCAGATGAGACAAATGGTACAAGATTTTGACCGTGATAAACAGGAGGCCGTGGATAGGTAAAATCTATATAGAAGTCTAATGCCTGCTTCCACCCTCCATCCCCCCTCTCCCTATGCTAAAAAAGAAAAGATTCAAGAGAAGTTATGGAGTGAACCCTCCCTGCTGCGATCTTAGACTGAAGAAGAGGAGTGAGTCCCTGGCTTCTCAAATTAGAATTTGGAACACGTTTACCACGGGAATGGTGTTGTGTAGTGCTTTGGGTTCTGTAGCACCATCAAAACTGTAGTTCATTGAAATAGTATAGCTTTATGGTTTTTATAGACTGTCTGGGAAACTATTATTTATAAGGAAGAAATCTGTGGGAGGGAGTATGTCTTCCAAATACCAAATCATAAATTTGGAAACAGATTTTTGGAACATAACTTACTTGTGAGTTGGATACTGCTAGTATTTATGTTTAATATAGATACCTTGGAATTGTGGAGCTATACCCTATTATTTCAATTAATTTTTTGTAGACAGTCCTCAACCGAAGACTATTATCTGTTTGAAGGACTGTGGCATTCTCATATCCAAGTTTCTAATTTTTCTCCAGAAACATTTGAAGAAAAATTTTGAAGATTCTTTAAGCTCATCCATTGGGAATTAATTATTACCACTTTTGGTTGGGGAAAACCAACCAAATTCTAATTTGCATTAGAGGGAGGGAGTGGGTAGGGAAGGAAGAAAAACCAATTCATCTTGGTGTTCCTAGTAATGCTGGGTCCTGCCATTAGATTCTACTGTCCACTTTCTGTTTCCAGGTGTGAGAGGACTTACCAGCAGCACCATGAAGCCATGAAAGCCCAAATACGGGAAAGCCTGTTAGCAAAGCATGCTTTGGAGAAGCAGCAGCTCTTTGAAGTCTATGAGGGGGCTCGCTTGCAACTTAGGTGAGAACAAGAGAGTGTAGGTACCCTTTCAGCTGTAGAGACAATATTGTCCTGTTCTATAGTTGAGAGGCAATTGTTTTGCAGCCCTTGTATTGTTTTGTGGTCATTTAATTGCTGGTTTTGTGTGTCCAAGGTCTGACTTAGATAAGATGAATAAGGAGATGGCTGCTGTGCAAGAATGTTACCTGGAAGTGTGCAGAGAGAAGGACGATCTGGAATCGACTCTCAGGAAGACCATTGAAAAGGAGCAACAGGCTCAGGAGAAGGTACCGGGCAAGTTTATATTATCTTTGCTCCATCTCATTCCTCTGGCCTCACTGTTGTCATGGAAGCCAATCCATTTGTTCTCTTGTGAATGGGGAACACATGTGGAGAAGTCGCTTTACTTTTGGCTGTATCACACCGATATAGCTCAAAAAATATAGTAAATATTGAGATGATTATTAAAACCTTAGTAGAAAATGGCATACATATAGAAAAGGATTCTTCCTTATATATTTATTCTAAGAGGCAAAACAGGGTTCTAAAAATAAAATAAATAAATAAAAGTGGATCCAAGTCAGTGTGAGTCTGAAACTCAGGGATCTTCGTTTTGCAGTCATTCGTTGGCTGCAGGTGAACCTACCTAGTCTTGTGAGACTAGTCTCACAGACCCATTATCCTCTGCCCCACTTCTCTTTCAGTAGCTAAGTGTCATTTTCTTCTTCTGGGGAGAAGGGCAGGAATTTGAACTTGGGACTTATGACAGGGAAGGTGGTGCTATGGAGCTACGGAGAGCAAGGTCACATTGTTAGTGTGACCTGATCTTTCAGGGAAGTTCTCATTTTTAGGGAAGCCGGAGGGGCTGCTCTACTCCCTCCTCCTGCCTGAACCTTCCAAGTTGCCATTGGTGAGTGTCCAGGAGTAAAATCACATGTAAACAGTCGCCCCTCTTTTATTCTCTGTCCTGGCCGGAGTCTCATCCAGACACACGTCTGACTCTCCCTTCCACTTTGGACTAGCCTACAGACCACAGTTTGAAAGCCACCTGCATCAAGATTAGAAAATATTTTTAAAGCCTTGAGTAAATGTTCTGTACAGAGGTTTTCTGAAAAAAGTTACATTAAAGCAGGCTATTGCTACTACAGACTTAAAAACAATAGTTAAGAACAGGTGAGGAATTCAGCTCATTTAATATTTTGATTATTTTTGAATAGATTAGTATGGTAAAAAAACATGCCATGTATCCATATCATCTAATGGAAAAAGAACTTCTAAAGGGAGCTATTTTAGTTAGTGCTGGCAGTATAAAAGTTAGAAAGGATCTTAAATTACTTAGAAATTAAGGACTTAACTTTCAGTAATGTTTAAAAGAAATTAAAATAGGGAGAAGATCTCTAGTGTGATTCTTTCTTTTTAAATATATAAATTGACAAGAACGGAAGAACAGTTCTCTCAAAGAGGTAATTCTTTTCAGGAATATATTTTCTGGTACTTTTAAAAGAATCAATTTAGCTATAAAATTGGATCTCATATAATCAGTCACTTGCAGTTAACAGCACATACGATATTGGCTCATGAATGCTTGTGCACCAGGGCAGGAAGGAAAGTTAAAACTGCTATTTGGCCCTTCCAAAAAAACTTAGAGGTTAAATTTTTTTCTTTAAAAATTTCAAATTGTCATACAGTGAAATTGACTCTTTTCATTTGGTGTAGAGTTCTATACATTTTAAACACAGGATTTAAAACGTGTATAGAGTGATGAGGGTACAGAAGATTTATCGCCCTGCAAGACTGCCTTGTGCTAGCCGTTTGTCGTTATACCCACCCCCACCGAGAGGGCCAGATCACTTACCACACTAGAAGTATAATTCCTTCCTTCTCTGGGAATACTTTAGTTTTTTATTTAGACTTACATAAACCCATTATAAAACTTTGTAATCTTTATAAGCTGGTCAGAACAGAACTTTAAAATTAAGAGAATTTATTAATCTTTTCATATCCTCCAGAGGCAGGCAAATATATACCAATCTGTTTTCCTAGGAAATGTTTTCACATGCACACCATGGAAGAATCTTACTAAACTCAAGGAAGCTAAGGAACTTTTAGGGTAGTCCTTCTCTGCAGGATGTAAGCCATTTTCCCTGCAGTTGGCTTTTAGGTCAGTAACTTAGTCTGGATACAGAATTTATAAGATAGGTAACTCCAAGAGTCCGAGGGTGTATTTTCCTGTTCCATATGTACTCTTTTCTGAAACACTTATTATTGAGTCAGGCTCTGGGTTAAGTAGGAGCTCAATTCCAAGTTTTAAAACTTTTATTAACACACAGAACTTTCCTCACATGTTAGCTTGGCTTGTTCAGAAAATGGGGAAAAAGTCATACACACAGAATGCTTCAGACTGTGTAGTAATCATTGGAGGTCATGAATTTGCAGACAAGGCAAAGGTGGGCAGTATTCCCATTCATAATGTCATTTCTATACACCTTAAGGCTCATTTATACAATTGTAATCCATGCTAAGTCAGTCCTTAGACGTTAGAGTTCTTTTGCTGTCTGGACATGCAAATCAAGTTTAACTGTTTTAAAACCATCCAAAAATTGACTTCTCTTTAATGATAAAACTTTAAAAATTAGATATTCCTGTAGTATGTTCAAATGGCAGATCCCTGTGCTCAATAAATCTGTGACTTGACTTCTGTAAAGAGAAGGAAGCAAGGTTTTCCTCGCTGTGGTAGATTGCGAAAACGGCCACAGGTTCCTCCTGTCAGTGAATGCATGCAGTAGTATCGTAGTGTGACTTTGTTGCTATTCTCAGTAAAAGGTGGTCTTTTTCTCATCCCTTGAATCTGATCTTGGCCACATGACTTACTTTGGCCAATGGGATGTTAGTAAACAGTATGCAGAAACCCCTAAAAAGCGTTTATGCATTGGGGCTTATGGCTCTGAGGAATGCTGTGACCACCACCATGTGAGTGATCCGGGATAACCTGCTGGCTGGTGATACATGTGACCAAGTCACCTTTCTAGCAGACATCAAGCTAACTCCCAGAGATGTGAGTGAGGCCATCTTAGACCATATAACCTCAACTGCCTGCAGAGATCAGCTGCGTTAACTTAGGTCAGAACCACCACCCAGCTGACCCAGAGAATCATGAGAAATAATAGATGTTTGCTGTTTTAGTTTAGTTTTGTTATCATTAAATTTTGGCTGGCTTATTATGTAACAAAGCTGATCTTTGCACAAACATACAAATACACATAAAATTGGTAGTTTTCTGCTGTGAGTCAAAAAGAAATGTAGATACATATGGAAACAACTCCTGAAGGAGAGATAAACACAAGTAAGACAATTTGAGGATTCCTTCTAAACTCAACAAAAAATAACAGTGATATATGATGTGAGCCTGGACAACTTTCTCAGCCATGTGATTGAGACTGTCCTATAGTGTTAGTACAACTATGGTTTCCATGACCTGATTGTGAGGAAATGGGTCCTTTAGTCACCAGAGAGTTTCTGAAATCATACAACACCGAACAAAACTTGGTGGCATCTTTTTGGCCCATGCCATTGGTGGAGAGGAATCAGATGGCAGTTCGGACCAAAATAAGCCAGGTCAGGTGTGAACCAGAAAAAACCCAGACAACCAGGTAGTCATGAATCGAAACTAATGGTAAAGAGACACTGAGCACAAACTCTGTTGCCGCCTGGCTTTAGGTATGTGAAGTGTATACTTCTGTGGCATGATATTTTGTGGGCTTCAGTGGCATCTCAGTGGAACATCCAGAGAACTGTTTTAAAAAATTTCAAATGGAAACTGTTATAGGTCATTTTGATCCCTGAGTAGAGCTTTATTAGAGTTTTTTGATCAATTGGATTCCTAGAGTAAATAGAGAATGTTATATTAATACTTCAAATTATTAAATTTTATCTGACACTTGACAGTTACTATTTGATAATGCTTCAGCTAGTTTTGATAAGAAATTTAGTCTTTAGTAATGAAAAAAATATACCAATCCAAATTTATTACAGGATGCATAACTTTTAAGATAGAGTAATAATTTTTGGCTTGCATTGAAATACAAGTCTTTCAGAAGTATACATTTTTTTCTGGGCTGTGATATCTAATGGGTCCTGTGATGGGTGGGGTGTAAACATAAAAGTCAGTTTCAATTTTTAAAAAAGTTGGTCTTCTGGGAATATATTTATTGAATAGTTAGATGCTTTTTCTTTTAATATAGCCATCTATAAATTTTTTATCCAATATTTGAGATCTAAGGTCTTTACAAGACATTTTATTAAGCTGATTGAGTTGGCATGTAGGAAGATCATTTGTCTCTGTTGCTGCTCTTACATGCATATAACCATTATTTTATATATTTGACTTGGAGAATATTAGTGTTATACAGAGATATTTACTCGAATTTTGTTTAGAGACAGCTATTGGAGGAAAGAGAAGAATATGTAAGCAAACTGCAGGTGGAACTTGAAGAAAAGTACCAAGATACCCTTATGATGGAAAAGAACAAGTGGCTGAAAGAACAAGAAACTGATATTAAGCAGCAGGTTGAAAATGAAGTGATGTTAGCCAAATCACATTGGGATGAGGAACAGAAAGAGGTGTGGGTTAAAATTTCTTTCTAGTGAACATGTTTTAAAAATGTATTATTAACTGTTGAGAGACAGTTCCTCCAAACAGACATAATTTTTAATTGCCAAGTACATACATAATCATTCATTTCACATTTCAGAATTGGGCTATAGGCAGCTTACATTAGTTTTTTATTTTTTAAAACTCTCCCCACCCCCCTTGACTCTTCAGCCCAATTCAGGATATAATGGTTTTTGGAGGGGCACTTTTTTGATTCCTCAAAATGAAACCCACATCTAATTTCATATTGTGGAATGATTCGGATAACTCTAGACCAATCTATAATAAGAAATAAATAACCTGAATTGTTACTTAAAGAAAGAAGTAATGACTGGGCAAGCTCAGAAGCACAAAACATTACCTCTGTTACCTAAGTAGCAAATGCGATTGCTAGTAGTTTTCTAGTAAATTTAGAACCAAATTTCTTGAAAACTTAATTGGAAGTGAAATAAATTTTCATGCTTATTGAAACTAGATTCTTTTATCCACAAGATTGCTATTAACTGGAGGTGGGACCACATAAAGGTGGACTAGTAGACCACTGTCCTGTCTTTCGGCCTTCCCTGCCTTCCATCCCCCACCCCCTACCCCCGATAGCAATTCATTAGTCTAGTGTTGGCACCTGAAATTCCTTTATTTGTCATGTTTTAATATAAAAGTATATATTCTGGAATATATATGTTTTATGTATTTTCATATATAAAATCTGGATGGCACAAAACAAATTCTCTATTTTTATGTTGTTGCAAATTGTTTTTTAGTTGAATTTGCTAACCAGTTATTTGCCAGGAGGATGAGATAGAGAGCTAATGTTTTTGTGAGACTGTCTGGAAAGCATAAACCGTTACACAAGGTTGCCATTTCAAATGCAGCAGTACAACCTGGGACTGTGGTAGCCAGGGAAGCAGTTTGAAAACTCTCGCTACTCAGAAGGTGGAAAACAGGAAAAGGAAAAAAGCAAGTTTTGCTGTTTCACAGTTTTGCCTAAGACTGACTGTGTTTCGATCCATCGCAGTACACTGTTGAAAGTAGAAAGTCATCATTAAGACACTCTTTTAATAATGCCCCCCCTTCTTGAATACACAGTTGACTCAGTAGAATTTAATATCCTAAGAAACAAGATTCTAATATGTTCAAGTAAGTAAAAGTATTTTTTAGATTGTTCAATTTTAGGTTCATTAATTAGACTTAATCCAGTGCCTGCTTTGTGGAAAGCCTGGTGTTGATGGAAAAAACACATATTTATAGAACTTTTCTTCTTAAAAAAAAAAAAAAAGAATCATGCCATCTTTGTAGTGGCAATGTGAAATCTCCTAGAAGGTTACATCTTGAGAGCAAGATAGCCTGACCTTATGCAGTATACTTGAATTCCTCCGTGTGATTTATGTCACGTATATAGGGTCCAACGGTAACTTTCAGATTTACTTGAGAATATATTTTCATTGAGTTTCTAAATCTCATGTAATTACTACAATAATGTCTAGATGGTTTTCAAACAGAGCTGTGGTTGCTCTTTTGGCTAGCTACTAATTCTAGTTTTTGCTTATTTGAATATTTTTTCATGCGATTTTTCTTCTGAAAACAGATCAAACAAGAACTTATTCAACAGCTTGAAAAGGAGTGGCAGTCTAAGCTGGATCAAACCATAAAGACCATGAAAAAGAAGACTTCAGATTGTTGCAGCCAAACTGACCAAGTAACCGCCATGGATGTTATTTCCAAGAAAGAGATGGCAATCGTGATAGAACAGAAGCGGAAGATCCAGCAAGATTTAGAGCAAGAGAAGGAGACAGCTATCAGTGGGGGCTTGAAGAAACTAGAGGCTGAATTAGAACTCAAATACTGTGAAAAGATTGCCAAACAGGTAATATTGCGATTTGTTATAGTATAATTATTGGAACTCTCTATTAATGAAAACCTGTAAAATGGTACCATTGAACTTGTTCATAACTTTGTATTTTTTTTTTTTTTTTTTTTTTTTTTTAAAGATTTTTTATTCCTTTATTCAACAGAGATAGAGACAGCCAGCGAGAGAAGGAACACAAGCAGGGGGAGTGGGAGAGGAAGAAGCAGGCTCACAGTGGAGGAGCCCGATGTGGGGCTCGATCCCGCAACGCCGGGATCACGCC
This sequence comes from Ailuropoda melanoleuca, assembly GCF_002007445.2. Lineage (NCBI taxonomy): Eukaryota > Metazoa > Chordata > Mammalia > Carnivora > Ursidae > Ailuropoda > Ailuropoda melanoleuca. Next base: position 56,975,270 of record NC_048222.1, read on the forward strand.
CTGAGCCGAAGGCAGGCGCTTTAACCGCCATGCCACCCAGGCGCCCCATAACTTTGTATTTTAAAACAAAGTTTTGTGCATTCTAGGGTAGAGAACCTCTTATTTGTTACTAAAATTTTCTTCATTATATTTCTGTCGCAAAGCTGCTACCCCCTTGGTTTTTCTATGTATTCTTGAAGTTGTCAGATTGTTTGCTCCTTTTTCAGTCTAAGCATTAGGATTCTTGAGGTTAAAGGTGGTGGTTTTACAACTGAATGAAGCGCAATTTCACTATGAATCTTTCATATCTAACTTTATAGAGAATACTCCACTGAAGTATTTATAGAAAAGCAAACTTAAAGCAAGCAAAATATTTAACAGTGTTTACATTGAGATTTGCAGAGCTGAATCTGCAGGCATGCCCCTTAAATGGGGCGTTGTCTGTAAATCCCATATACTGCCAGAAAGCGGTGCCATTGCCTCCCCTTGGAAGCGCTCAGAAAGCTAGCTTGCTTTCCACTGGGGCATGTTACTTGATTTCCAAGAAATGTCATACTGAGAAAAGTATAGCTCTGTATAAATGGAATAAAGAGTTAATATTTTTTTTATCTGTATTATTATAGTGATTCTTGAATTTTTTGGTTTCAGGATGCCTTTACACTTTTAAAAACGTAAGAATCTAAAGAGCTTTTCTCTGTGTGTGTGATATCTATTTACTGTATTGGCAAATCTGAGAAATTTTTAAAAAAGAATACTGAAGCACGGTTGAATTGGCTGTCCGAGCAGTGAGATATCACATAGCATGTAGCCTCTGGAGCATTGTATTATTCACATGTGGAGTGGGACTGAAAAAAGATAAGGTCTGAATATTATTTTGAAAATAGTCTTGACCTCACAGAGCACCTGACAGGGTATTTAGTCCTTTAGAGGTCCCTGGACCTTAGTATAATATTCTTTATTTTATTTACTATTTTAGACCTATTACTCTTATAAACTCTTTAGATAATACCTGAAGATAAGTTTTATATTTTTTATTTTTTTATTTTTTATTATTTTGTTATGTTAGTCACCATACAGTACATCCTTAGTTTTTGATGTAGTGTTCCATGATTCATTACTTGCATATAACACCCAGTGCTCCATGCAATATGTGTCCTCCTTAATACCCATCACCGGCTTATCCCAATCCCCCCACCTCCTTCCCCTCTAAAACCCTCAGTTTGTTTCCCGGAGTCCATAGTCTCTCATGGTTCGTTGCCCCCTCTGTTTTGCCCCCCTTCATTTTTCCCTTCCTTCTCCTAATGATCTCCCTGCTACTCCTTGTGTTCCACGAATAAGTGAAACCATATGATAATTGTCTTTCTCTGCTTATTTCACTTAGCATAATCTCCTCCAGTTACATCCTTGTCGATGCAAATGGTGGGTATTCATCCTTTCTGATGGCTGAGTAATATTCCATTGTATATATGGACAACATCTTCTTTATCCATTCATCTGTTAAAGGGCAACTTGGCTCCTTCTAGAGTTGGGAAAGTCTTTAAAAAAATATATTTAGCTTTTGATAAAAACTTGGCATTCTGCCTATTTGTTACATTGTTCTGCATGATTTTACAGGGAATCCTTATAGAATGGAAACATAGGCAAATATATGTAATGGTATCAAGGGCATCTTTGGTCAGTTAAATAATTTCCTGAAATGTTTAAGGTTTGAAAAGAGTTAAGAAAATGTTCTACAGACAAAGAGACATGTTTAGGGGTGCTGCTCTGGTGTATATACAATCACAGATCTTGAAAAAGAAATAGCATGATGTAGTAGAAAGGAAATATAATAACTTTTTAAGGAATATAAATTTCTGTAGAAGCTTTATCTTTTCCCCATATTTTTAACTCCCTGGAATTTGCCTGTAAATATATTTAGCATTTTACAAAACACTTCAGCCCCTTATGTCAACCTTGTTTTTGTGTGTTTGTGTGGATATAGGTATATGTGTGTCTGTGTGTATTTCAAAATAAGGAAAGATTATTTAATAAATTATCTTGTGGTAATCCATGACAGATTTATAACCAGATAGTTCTCATAATTCATCAAGTCTTACATTTTTGCCTGAATTAAGGTATCACCCTCATTCTTTAGTTGTGAACTCACGATAGACAGCAGGAAAACTTGTTAGGTACAAGGCTATAAACTATATTGGGGCATGCTGGCATGTGTTAATTTGTTTATGTGTAAGGCATGAGGACGGTGGATACGGTGGGTGTACTGACTAGATAGCAGCTGACCCCAAGCATCATTCCTGCATGTCTTCTCCTTTTTCTTAAAGAGAAATAAGAGTTTGTTGGAAATGGCAATTGGTACTTTGTATGAAGCTTTCCAATAATGGCATTGGCCATCGAACAATTCTAGATTCCTGCTTCCTGTGGTGGCTTTTGCACGGAACAGTATGGGAAGTTTGAAACAGAAGGATTAGAATCTACTGTTTGGGGCAAGGTGGAGTACTTGAAGTCATTGTAACTACTGTAGTGCAGTGCAATGTAAAATACACATGAAATCGTAGTTGCTATTTACAAATGGGATCTTTCTGAAATTTTATACCCCACTTTAACCTCTTTCTCTTGCAATATACAATTGCAGGTAGAAACAGCTGTACAAAATGCTCGTCATCGATGGCTGGAAGAAATGCCTGACCTTGCAGAGTATAAAGCACGTGTAAGAGCAGAACAGAAGAAGTGGGAAGAACAACAAGACATCACTGTGGCCAGACGGGTAAGTGCTGTCCTGGAAAGAAGCTTCAGGAAGGCCTCTCTTCAGACCTCTCATCTTCGTCCTGGGAATTTGTATCTACTCACAGTGTTATGGAGATTAAATACAATCATGCATGTTAAGCATTAGCTCAGAGCCTGGCTGATGATGTCTGTTCCCATCATCAAGATGAGGGAGAAAGAATATATTTTCAGGTCTTGAAACTCTCGTAATCAGGAAGGTAACTGTAACTGTGAAACTAAATCCCATTTGATCTTGCCCTATCTTTAGGAGATATTCAGAACAGGTGTTTATCTCTTAGTAGCTGTACAGTATCCTTTCACATGCTTTGTTTCCTGTGCTCTGTCAGTAGTCATATAATCTCTTTGGAATATAGCCAACTCTCCTTTCCAGATATGTCATGTTATTTGACCAGAAACATAATCATTTGCATTCTCCCAATTTATTCAAGTAAACCAGTTCTAATCAAAATGCCAATAAACTGAACATGGTTTTGAAATTTGCCACAATAATACTAAAATTTACTTGGAAAGGACTAGAAATTTTTTAAATGTTCTGGAAAAGAAATAGTAGTCCAGCCCTAACACATAATAGAATATGTTGGAAAACGACAACTCAGTGTTGAGTCACAAAAAGAAAGTTCTTTTTTACTCTGTATTATACAGATTTCAGAGATAGGACCAACTATGAATAGAAGCTTAATTGTTTCAAAACAACAGAATAAAGAATTATTCTGTAATCAATAGTCTTATGATAGCCAGATAGCACTTTGGAAAAATTAAGGTTACCTGTGCATGTATCACAAAGTCTAAGTTGATTAAGAAGTCAACATTTTTAGGGCAACCCTCTTGGGTCCCTCTTTCTTTGGGAGCCTTGTACTATCGCTCAATAAACTTTGCTTTACTATCACTCAATGAATTTTGCTTTGCTGCCCACCAAGAAAAAAAAAAAGGAAAAAAGAAAAAGAAGCTAAACATTTTTTAAATCAACATATAGAAAAAAGAAATTGAATATTTCAGATCTGTACCATAATAACTCAATTTTGGGACAACAGACATAGTAGCAAAGATAGATACAGTAAGAGGATAAAATAGGTTCAAACATTTAAAACATTTTTGCTTTTGTAGTAAAAAAAAAAGTGACAGGATAATAAAAATAAGGAAAATAAGTGAATTAAACATGAGAAATATTGTTACTAATATATGATAAAAACAGTACAAATTTATAAGAAAAACAATCTGTGGAAGGACAGATTCCACATATCTGTGGAATATGGACATATAGTCTTCACGAGAAGTCCAAATAACCAACTTAAGGTGCTATTTTATGCCATATGTGTAAATTCTCTCTTCTTAGTTATAACACAAAAAGTAAAATAGATTGCAGTGCCAAGTATATACTGTTCTCCCAATATTACAACCATTTTGGAAAATAATGTAACAGACATTGTAAATCATTCATATGTCATATTCATAATCCTATTCCAGGAAGTAAGTTACTTAGGGAAATAATTCAGCATGAATAAACTATTTTAACATTTTTCTTAAGTTATGTTATAGTAGATTGGTGTTCATTGCATTCTCTATACTTTGTAGTATGCTGACATATTTGAAAAGGACATTTAAGAGGGAAAGAGAAAGGAAATAATGTGATGATGTGCATGTGTTTCAGAGCTCAGACGTCAAGAATAATAAAGTTGGGTAGAATATAGAAAATAAAGTAGCCCAGAGATCTTTCCTTAAGAACACAGAAGACCCGAATGTATGTGAATGCAGAAATACAGAAAGGAGAGGACAGTGTGTTGCTTCTCATACTTCAGCAAGCATGAGATTCCCCTGGAGGGTTTGTTAAAGCAGATTCCTGGACTTTTTCCCTAGAGATTGTGATTTGGTGGGCCTACAGTGAATCCTGAGAATCTGCATTTCTAACAGGCTCCTTGGTGATGTGACCCTGCTGGTTTTTAGAGCTCACTTGGGTGTGAGTAGCACTATTCTAAATAATTATTCAGCCGCAAAACATAATGTTAACCTCTTGTGGATCCTTCCTCCAAAAGAAGGTGAATAAGGGCCAGTTTCATGGCATTGGCTGGAGGGTTCTTGTAAGATTAGAGTGATCCATCAAGATCTGTAAAAATTTAAAGCCAGTTTGTCCAGAGTCCAGAAGTTGTCACGTTGGTTCAGTGGTTCCTAAACTTAGCTGCACATTAGAAAATCTTGAGGATCTTTTAAAAACTACTGTTGCCTGGCTCCCATCCCCCAGGCTTTATGGTTTTAATGGTACAGGGTGTGGCCTGGGTATTAGGATTTTTAAAGGCTTCTCAGGTGATCTAAAGTGCAGCAACTATCAGGAACCCCTGAGTTGATTAATGCTGTCAGATTTGCTTTGCACAACTTCATGTGAGAGGATGCACACTTTTGGTGAGGTCAGCAGGTCATCCAAATTCCCTAGGATCTGCCACCTCCACCAAGTCACCTGGTAATGATTTTCAGGCATCCACTGTGACAAGACTGTTTTCCCTAATAGCACCCTTTAAACATGTTTCACGTCACTACTGAATTATTTTGCTGGTAGCAAAAGAATTTTGCTGTGAATTCTTTTGTAAAGCTCATCTTAGATGGTGGGTTCCCTTAGTAAATTTAAAATACAATTCAGAAATGTTGATTTATGTGCAACTGTTCAGGAATACATTGTTGAATAAAGGTGTATAACATGTTTAAGAATTTTTTAGTTGACGATGTTTGCTAAGATTATATAATACCTGAAAATTTAGAAAACAGATACCCTATTTCAACATCCAGAGCATAAATACAGATAGTATTGATTACTAGCAATCACCACTGTCCAGGCCAAGCTTTTGGAGATGCCCGCTTGTTTTAACACTTACATCCTTGTGACTTTTTTGAATTTATAAAAGAGACTCAAGGTTGTCATCTAATTTGCGCTTTATGGAGATGAAGGCACTAGGTATAAAAGAGATTACGTGGCTTTTCTAAGGCCATGCAGCCAAAAGTAATAACTACATACATAGTTATTTTAGTTTAATTTTTTAATTAATGAGATCATAAAGAATTTTAAATGTACATTGTTATGTCTTTTAGATATCATTTGCTATTTCTGAAGCTAAAGAGAAATGGAAAAGCGAGCTTGAAACTATGAAGAAAAGTGGAATACCTGGAAAAGAATTGGAAGAGAAGATTCATTCTCTTCAGAGAGAGCTTGAGTTAAAGAATGAGGAAGTCCCTGTGGTTGTCAGGGCTGAGCTGGCGAAGGCCCGGAGTGAATGGAACAAAGAAAAGCAAGAAGAAATCCACAGAATTCAAGAACAAAATGAACAAGATTACCGGCAATTTTTAGATGATCATCGAAATAAAATTAATGAGGTGCTTGCGGCAGCTAAAGAAGACTTTGTGAAACAAAAAACTGAACTACTTCTTCAGAAGGAGACAGAATTGCAAACATGTCTAGACCAGAGTCGTAGAGAATGGGCTACGCAGGAAGCCAGGCGGATCCAACTGGAAATCTATCAGTATGAGGAAGACATCCTCACTGTACTTGAATTTCTCTTGAAGGACACCCAAAAGGAACATATCAGTGGTTCAGAGAACAAGCAACTCTTGGAACTTGTGTCAACTTGTTCTTCAAAATGGGTGTCTGCCCAATATTTTGAAAAACTAAAGGCCTGCATACAGAAAGCATTTCAAGATATCCTCTCCCTAGCTATAGAAAATACCAACTCTGAGTGGGAAAAGGTATGTTCCTGATAAGTGAAAGCACTATTAATAAACATCAAAGATGATTGTAGCAGTCACATGTGGTCTTTTTTCCTTTCTTCATTTTACAGTTTAATAGACATAAAACTTGAGTTTTTACCAGTGGCTTAACAACTTTTTGTAGTGAATCCAGAGGATTTCATTTCTTTTTGCCAAAAAAACTTTGCTTCTTCGTGGTGCCACAAATATGAGGCAGAGCTTTTAGGCTCTAACCTCTTTTTCCTAAAAAATATATGCTGTTCTTTGTAAGGGGCTAAGCTTTGAGAAACTGAATAGCCCTCATTCCTATTTTTGTTTTTTGGGCATGACCACTTCAAGAAATATGCATCGTATTAAACTAGGGTTTCTTAAGAGCTTCTAAAGAGTCTGGAAACCTATTTCTTGCCCTCAAGGAATTTATGTCACAAAGGCAAAAAATGCCAACCAAGTACAAAAAATATTGTTGTAGAACAAGGAATTAGAAGTATGGCTCACTCACACAAAACTCTGAAGCCCAGTTTTGTTGATCTATATCTGTGCATGTAGAATGCGTTAGTGGTATTCTTTTAGTTGTCTAGTCTCGGACACCAGCTTTTAGTTTCGGTGGAAGATCTGATGATTAAAGAAATGAGATATGCGTGAAAAATCCAGAATGATATGTAGGCGTTGTGATCAGCCAATTTCAACATTTGGCATTAGAGGTAGAAAGAATTAGAGGAAGAAAATAGCCAATGTTATAAGGTCTGTCTGAGAAGAGACGTAAGTTTCATTACGATAACATGATTAACAATTTTGAAGGCCAGGATTGAACATTGGTATTAATACTTACTGGAAAGAGTTATAAGTTGGGAAAAAAATCCGAGTTCCAGTCCCACACTTGAGGATAACTGGTCTGTTACCTGTGTGGTCATATATTATAATTGCTTATCTGAAAAAGAAAGTACAAATCTCTGGCCTGTCTAATTTCTTGGGTTTTGTAGGATATGAATGACGCAGCTTGGCCTTTCTGCCTCCTGCATTTGAGATAGTACAGAATTTTAGGCTCAAAGTTTACCTGAAAGATTAGTCTACCCCATCCCAGTTCACCCCAGTTGATACTACTACTATTGATTTCACAGAGATGTGAAAGCATCTAGTTAAGAGTTGTTTTCAATGTAAAAATAACTGGGCAAGGGGCGCCTGGGTGGCACAGCGGTTAAGCGTCTGCCTTCGGCTCAGGGCGTGATCCCGGCGTTATGGGATCGAGCCCCACATCAGGCTCCTCCGCTATGAGCCTGCTTCTTCCTCTCCCACTCCCCCTGCTTGTGTTCCCTCTCTCGCTGGCTGTCTCTATCTCTGTCGAATAAATAAATAAAATCTCTAAAAAAAAATAAATAACTGGGCAAGATCATTTCCCATGAATAATGCTTGTATTACTTAACTGAAAATTTTTGGAAAAAATACGAATTATTTATAGAGAGTTCTAAGCGTAAACAGTGATGGGAAAATCATGTTATATGCTTTCATGTTTACCTTACTGAAAAGGTAATCTCTGCTACAAAAATCAGGGAAATATAACACCTTTCTTCTATTAATATATACTCAATCCTGGGGTCTCTGTATAGGTTTTCTGATTGTGCTAGCAGTGTTAAGATCATCTGTATGACTTAATGTAGTTTACCTGTCTGTGGAGACAGAATCACATAATTTGGCTAAGAACTTAGACTTTTGTAGCTTTTGTTGGGTGGGATCAGATTCTATTCGTGAGAAAAGGATGGTTTTGAAATGCCTACTCTGGCATTTGTCATAGAAGAATACTTGATCTTCTGTTTGAGAGCTATCCCAGCTCAGGACCTTGAGGGAAAGCAATGATTGTAACCAGTGATTATAAGTTTGCAATATAGGTGCCATAAATATGAAGAGCTAGGAATTACAGTTGATTAAATTCATCATTTTTAGAACTGTTTATGAAAATTAAAACAGGAAAAAATGATCAGTATATATAAACGAAGTCCTTGTTAAAATAAATTAGATGATAAAATTTTTTTTTAAATGGACAGGATGCAATCAATTAAAAATGTAGTTTCCCAGAAAATGAATGCCTTATTGGAATACATCAATACAACAGGTCATGATGGAAAAAAGAAAACAAAAATATCAATTGGAACAGAATTTTCAAACAGATTTAAGGATGCGTGTTCTGTCTTTTCTTACCACCAAAGTCAAGTTAAAACTAAGACAAGAAGGTTGCTGCTCCTACTATATTTTGTCATCTTGGCTTTTCTCCAGTTTTGAGTAGAATCAGGAAACATTGGCTACCTTAGAGTTCAACTTTTATTACTCCATTTGGCCTCAGCCTCATATCCCCTTGATTGCCTGGAGTTTGCATTTTCTCTGTAACTGCTGACCTCTGCTTCTGATGCACATTGTAAGTAGGTTTTCCAACAGGCAGCTAAATGAGTTTCTTATAATCAAAATCAAGGCTTCCAAGAATCAAGCTGATATGTGAATTTTTTAGGTAAACAAGGCAGCTTTCTTGAGATCACCTGTTTTGTCCCTTTGGGATTTAATAGTTGCCTAGAATCTGAAAACACTGCCTTAAAAGAATGTCTCACCATTAATGAATTTAGTAGCTGTATTGCTGTAACAGGGACTAGAACACCGAAAGTGTTCAATAAATATTAGTGAAGAAATAGTCTTGTGCAAGATGTCTAGGTTAGATTCAGTTTCTCTAACTTTGGAATTCAACTGAACTTCCTTATCAAATAATGGTATATATTAAAGCATTTAGAAATGTAACATACTGTATAAATGTAATTTTAGATTTGTGAAGACAAAAGTTTGATGTTATAGTTTCTGAGTTTGACCCGTGCTGCAGTGAAAATGTTCTGGATTTTAAAGAACAGTTGTGATTTCACATAATATGTCCGGTGATTTGACCACATAAACTATTAAAATATCTTAAATTCATATATATGTGTGCAAACTGTATCTCCTGTCTGTCTCATAGTTGGCCCACCAGACCTCTGTCAGATAATGTTCTAATTTGAAAATTATGGTCATAGTAGACGAGTTCATAGTAATGACAGTATTAATGTAACACCCTAAGAAAAATACTGGTGATGGTTTAAGCAAGATTTTTTTCCGACAGTGTTTTCTTTTTATGTTTTTAATATAAGCATTTTAAATAGAAAATTGTGTAAGGATTTTTACATGGCATTAACTATGAAGATACTCTCTTTCAGAGAAATATGGCCAAGATCTCTAAGGATCCTGCCACAGAGGTCACTGGCAGAGGAGACCCTGGAGTCCTGGCAGTCCTTCCTGCACCTAATTTTGGACTCTGTGCTCAGACCTTGGCTTTGCAAAAAACGGAAGCAGAAGCTGGTAATGGGATTTTATTCCTGCTGGTTTGTTACATCCTTACTCACAGTCGCAGAGGGTTGCTTTGAGGATGAAGTCAAAGATGTGTGCAGCTTTTATGAGTGAGCAAGTGGATAATATTACTCCTACCTAACCTGTGTCTTCTCCCTAGATTTCATTTTGCATTTAGGAGATGGGGATGCTTTAGACCCTCTTAATTCTATCCTTTTGTGGGTAGTTCTTATTATAAGGAGAATAATGAGAATTTTAATAGAACAATCATGTTTTTATTCCCTGTCTTTATTGAGAAATCATGGGTTTCACATAAAAGAATTGCCAAATAACTGGGACCTTTTTGTTCATGTTATTGGAGCTTATTTCAACCATTTTTTTAATGGAAATCTTTCTGGCAAGGTGTTTCCTGATTTGTTTCTTGAGGGCAGGAGCAGTGTTTTATCTCTTCCTCTCCAGTACATGGCAGAGTGAATGGCACATAGTTTGTGTTCCTTGATATTTAGTAAATTAATAGCTTAATGTTTCCATAATGACTTACAGTTGTTATTGTGAAAAAGAATTACTGTATTGTACTGAAGCCCCTTGACGTATTCAGAGCTCAGTGAGGAATATTGATTGGGCTTATATTGCCTAATCACTGGGAATTCTGAACTAGGAACTGACATATCCTTTATTAGCTCCAATCCTTTTTAAGATACTGATCTCTCACAGTCTGCTCCTTCCCTCCACATACAAACACATACCCACTCTTTCTGTTTCTTTTTGCTGTCTCTGTTGCAACCTGGAAGAGAACTACGAGTTGCCGGAACAACTCATATGTACTAGGTTAATAACCTTAGGTTCCACAATATCTAATTTAGTAAGTAATATTACCAGAATTTTAGAGAACTTCTGCCTTTCCTAAAAAGTCAGTTGACAGTTATTTTCCTGATCGTCCATAGGCCCTTTTTCCTCACTTCTAGATTCTAGGTGGTTGAGAATATCTTATCATTCATTAGGTGTATGGGAATACTTTTTTTTTTTTTTAAGATTTTGTTTATTTATTTGACAGAGAGAGAGACAGCCAGCGAGAGAGGGAACACAAGCAGGGGGAGTGGGAGAGGAAGAAGCAGGCTCCCAGCTGAGGAGCCTGATGTGGGGCTCGATCCCATGACTCTGGGATCATGCCCTGAGCTGAAGGCAGACGCTTAACAACTGAGCCACTCAGGCGTCCCGAGAATACTATCTTAATATGTATTTTGTTTCTTACTTTTCAGTGTCATTGTATATCTGTTGTTTTTATTTGGAATAACCAGATAACTTTTTTTTTAAACTTATGAAATGGGTAGCAACAAATTTTAGATATTATTTAGCTTTGGGAAGTCCTATCAATACAAAAGAAATTTGTTTTTACTTAAGACAAATCAGACTACAAAAGGATTTTTCTTTCTTCAGTCTTTTTTTCCTAAAACCAAACACATTAACCAATTCATTAGAAAGGACTAAATAATCCAAAATATATATTAAGTGCTGTAGTCCTTTATAATATTACCACCAGAGAGTACCATTGTTAACCATTTGATTATAGTCTCCAAATATCTTATCATTTTTTTAAAGTATATTAAATATCAAAGAAAATATATGATGCAAATGTAAGTTATGAAGCCTACCAACCGGGAGCCCACTCTTTGACTTAAGAACTAGAGTGTCACCAGTACTGTTGAAGACCCCTCTGTGTTTGACCACAGTCCCATCCATGTAACTTCCTTACAGTCCAAGGTAACAAATATTCTGATTTTTTAAAAATTATTCTCTTGCTTTTCTTTATGTTTTGACCAAATACAGGTATCCTGAAAAAGCTGTGTTTTGTCTTCTAACATTATAAAAATGGTTTAATATTCATTGTAGTCTTTGTAACTTGCTTTTTTCCACTTAATAGCAAGCTTCTGATATTTGTCTATGTTAGTGCATGTAGCTCTAGTTGCTGTGTCGTATTCCATTCTATGAGTATACTATAATTTATTCTCTTGTCAATGGGCATTTGCCTGGTTTCTAGTTTTACAACACTATCTTAAATGAAAAATATAAATGCCATGTATGATACCAGTGTGATGCTTCATTAATTCTTTGATGCTCATGGACATAAATGGCACCATTCAAAGGAGCCTAAAGTCAGGAAAGAGCTAAGAATAATTTTGCTGAACCAATGATTTTATATCAAATTTTTGGGTACCGACTTTTGAGCCTGTGCCAATTTGTGTTCCTACTTTATTATGTCAATTATATTAATAGTAAGAATCTATTTTTTGTATCTTTTTTGTATTATTTAAATTTTATGAATTCCACATATTACTAATAGCAATAACTGTTATTTATTGTATGCTGCTCTCTGCCAGGTACTGTGCCACAATTTTTATACATTTGTACCTCCTGATAGTTTTAAATAGTTTTTTCATTTGGAGACAATTTCAAACTTACAGAAAAGTTACAAAAGTAAAAATAGTTGCAAGTAACACTCATATATCCTTTACCTAGATATGTTTGTTGATAAAGTTGTATACACTTTTATGCTCTTCTGTGTATATGTGTATGTGAGCATCTCATTTTCTTTCCTGAACAATTTGAGGATGTTATATACATTGTGCCGTTTTACCCCTAAATGCTTCAGTGTGTATTTTCAAAAAATAGGAATTTTTTCTTTTATAACCTTAGTATAGTAAATTAAACATTTGATGAAAATATCGTATCAACCTGTTTGTATTCTAATTTTCTCAACTGACCCAATAATGTCTTTCATATTTTTTTCTCCCTACAGTACAGGAATCTGTCCAGGGTCAGGTGTTATCTTTAGATGTCATGTTTCTTTAGTGTCCTTTAGTCTAGAATATTTCCACAGCCTCTTTTTGACTTTTATGAGATTGACATTTTTGAAAGACTTACTCTCCCTTCTCCCCACCACTCCACCCCACCTCCCGCTTCTGGTAGAACTTTCCTTGCTTTGAGTTTGATAGTTCTTCATAATTAGATTCAGGTTGCGTTTCATTGGCTGGAATGCTGCATAGGTGATGTCTTATCACTCGTAGAGGTGCACAGTGTCCATTTGTCTTTTACCGAAGTTCATTTGAGCACCTGGTCATGGTGTTGTCCATTTTCTTCAGTGGGCTCCTTCCACCTTACAACTAATAAGCAGTCTGTGGGGAGACACTTCAAAGACCATGAAAATGTCCTTCTCATTGAACACTTCCCTTATATGTGGCAATCATTGATGATGCTTGTCTGATTCAGTCTTTACTGTGGTGGTTGCAACATTATAATTTTTTCAGCTCTAGACGTCCCTCCACTTTCACCAGTTTGCACTTGGCATGTTGTTATAATCGTGAATCCTCCTGTTAGTTTGAGTGCTTATTTGTCTGTCTTTTTGTTTATCAGTCTGTCCATCAATCCACCTACCTACTCACCTATCAACTTAACCTACTTATCCATCTGTCTGTCCTTCCAGCCCATTATGGGTAGGATTATTAGTATGGCTCGTGGATTCCTCTTTTTTAAATATTTTATAGTTCATTAGTATGCTTAGTGTTCAAATTGCTCCATATTTAGCTACTAGAGCCCTTTCAAACTGGCTCCTTTGTCCTTGTGACTTTCCTGTATTTTTCAGGAATTTCTTTCTGGCATTCATCTTGTATATACCCTGTCCCAGTACTGGATTTAGCCATTTCTTGAAGATCTTGGTTCCTTTTAGTGGGGAATGGTATTCAATACTATGAGCTGAACATTATGTTTCATAGCAATTTTTAAAATAGATGGTATTATTTAATTTTACATATTAAAAAAACTAAGTCTCAGGTTATATACTCTGAGCCATACTGCCAATAAATAGTATAAAGAATATTTAAACCCGGGTCTCTCACTTAAGCATCATGTTCTTTTCAGTTGTACTGTTGCCTTTCTTTAGTCATGTCACCTGATTTCCTTCCTTCCTTTGTTCCTGCATTCCTTCCTTTCTTTTTTAGTTCGTAGTCTAAGTTGATATAAAAGTTTGCTATCATTTAATTTTTGCAGATAAGAAAAAGATCCTTGAAATTAAAGATTCATGCTGTGGACACTGCTTCCAAGAACTTGAAAAGGCAAAGCAGGAATGTCAAGATCTGAAAAGAAAACTGGAGAAATGCTGTAGGCATCTTCAGCATTTAGAAAGAAAGCACAAAGCTGTAGTGGAAAAAATTGGAGGTTAGCATTTAAAGTAGCACTGCTACCGGTATAAATCTCTTTGATCCTTGAAATGTTCAAATGTGACATTTTAGTTAATGTAGGCACCGATTCTCTTTGAGGATTAATGTAAACTAATTTGGGTCTTTTTTTTTACTGACCAAATTATTATTCCTGAACTACAAAGAGGAAAATTGAAGCTCTGATTAAAAGGTCACATTCATCTCTTCTTTTTTGGATTGAATAGATATTGAGTGCCCGATATGTGTCAGGCAGTATTCTAGGCACTAGGGACACAGCAGTGAATACATCAGACGGAATTCCAGTTCTGCTATAAATGTACAAGACTGTTTCCTTCTTTCAAGAAGCTTATCATCAAGTGAGGAGACCTAAAAACAGATTAATAAATAATTGCAGCACCGAGTGCTCCTGGCGGTGTGCTTGTGTAAACTTGGCAGAGAGGATGTGAGTGAACTCTTTCTTCCTTCTATTTGAGTTAAGGGGGGGCTTGACTTGGCCTTGAAAGATGAATGTGTTTGTCAAAGAGGACAGCATTCTAGAAAAAGGGAAAGTTGTGCACAAAGACATACGGGCCTGGTCTGGCATCCTTCCAGTCCATTCTTCACAGTGCTGTCAGGGAGATGATCTGGAAGGGATAGCTCTGCTGTCTCTTCTTGCCCTTCTGCACCAGGGAGGCTTCTGAGCCTCTGAGGCCGCTCCCTCTCATCTTTTACGGTTGCTTATCTCCTGTGCTCTGTACTGTGTGCGTTTGAAATACTCAGATAGGAATTGTACTGCTGGACCTTGCATACAGTGTTGTCACTCTCTCCTACACCTTATCCTTTCATTCTCCTTCGGCCTAACTCTTCCTCATCCTTTAGGGTTCAACTGAGAAAGATGCCTATCTGCAGAGCCCTCCTTGATTCTGTCTGGGTTAAATGGGCTACTTCTGTGTGGCCCCATAGCACTCTTGGCTCCTCCTACTCTCTTACCATTCTATATTTAATTTTTTGGTTACTTGCCTGATGCCCTTTCTAACCTATAAGTTCCCTGAGAATAAGGAATATGTCCTGTCTTGTTCATCATTGTAGTCATGATGCCCATTATGTGCCAGAAGATAACAAATGTTTGAATGAATGAAGGATTGAATGTAAGGGTCCCAAATAATTGTGTGATCCAGAAAAAAACAGACAGATGCGTTCATTTTTTTTTCTACATTTCAACTCGATTGCTTGCCTGGACAGCAGTCACCTCCTGGCTCTTTCTGCTTCCAATCTTGCCCCTCTAAGCCATTGCCCATAATGTAGCTCCAGTGACCTTTTAAAAAAGTAAATCGGATCACAGCACTCTCTTGTTTAAAGTCCTTTGGCTTATCTAGCCTTCAGTAGGCAATGCATTTTATTTAACATCATGTAAGAAGACTTTCATGATTCAGCATCTGCCAGCCCCTTAGCCTTGTCTTGCCCCAGCCTTTTATTCTCTCATAGGGCCAGAGCATGGATTTCATTGTCTCTTTTCTCTTGTCTGTTTTCATCTCGTTTACCAAAACATCTGTCTTCCCATCCTGATCACATTGCCTGGCTAACTCCTACTCCTCCCTCCCCTGGTGCATTGCTTCATCAGGGAGGCTTTCCTGACCACCCCAGATTGGTTGGCTTCTTCTGTTAGACATTACCCGCAGCTCCAATGACTTTTCTAACATTTATCATATCGTCCTTGTAATTAATTTTTGTCTGTATTGGCCTTTGAGTATAGCCTTGATGACAAGGATCAAGTCCTGACCGAGCACTTAGTGCACAGTACCTGGCAACATAGCACACTCGGTAGGTAATGTTTACTAAGAGGAGCCTGCTTCACTCCCACCTACTGCTTACCAAGTCTGTTAGAGATAGATAATCATTATTTTAAGGCAAGACAGGATTTTAAGAATTTTGAGATAAAAATTTTAACAACTGTAATTCGCATGGTGATGGCTTAGCTCTTTGGTAGAGGCCAGAAGAGTAAATGAGCTAATTGTAGCTCTTGAAAAATTTGATGGAAATAAAAAATATTTGTTTTACGTAATAAAATGACAAAGGCTGCTGGATAAGATTAGTATTTACAAATAATATTTAGCACCATACGTTGTGATTATAGTTATTCTGCGTAGTGCCTTTTGAGGCTATCTTCCATAATTCATAGACTTAGAAATAATCCAAGAAGTTGGTACTGAGCTCAGAACAATGGGCTGATAAAAGGGTTTGGGGTCAGAATTAAGTCATTTGGTAGTTTGATTTCAGTGTTTGTCTTAATGTACATCTCTTAGTTCATAATGTTTTTGCTATTATGGTTGCTTTTTTGTTTCTTAAATTCCCTTTCCTACTGTGCTGATAGCATTTATTGAAAAGTGGTGGAGTAAGAGTGAGTGATTTAAAAATATAAAAGTTATATCAATCACTAGGAGGAATAGAACAGTTCATTACCCAACTTACAGGGTGTGTTGAGAGGGTGGCATGGTAGGAAACATGGTGTGTCCTGTTCATATTTATTAAACACTGGTATTGCTAGACTTTGTATAAGGTGCTGTGCACCTGTTGTTTTATTTCTATTAAAGGTAAGTAATACTACCTCCATTTTACATATGAAAAAACTCAGGTTCAGAAAGTGTAAGTAATTTGCTTAAGCTCATTTAACTTGTAAAGAAGCAGAGCTAGGATTTAAACCTATGTCTCTCTCACTCTGAAATTCATGCTTTGTCCTCCGTTTCATAGGGACTCCCATCAGTCTCCTCACCCTCTTTTTAGAAGTTCAGAGAATTGAAAATCTTACATTAACTGTGAAAGTGGTACCTACTTAATATTAATTTTCTTTTTATTTTGTATGGCAGTGCTTGTTCAATGATCATATATATATATGAGCATAGACTGTATACCAGGATCCAAGAGGAATGTGAAAATAGAAGACCCAGTATGTTTCAACAGAGCTTCAGTCTAGCTGGGAAACAAAATAGATGCATATGAAACAGTTGGAAACCTATTCCAGGGCAGTGTGTAACCCAAAGCAACATGTGGATGTAATACAGATTTTAAGTGGGGAGAAACCGGAACAGGGAGTGGTCAGATTAGGACTCATCAGGAAATGAATGATAGGGAGCAACT
Source organism: Ailuropoda melanoleuca (assembly GCF_002007445.2). NCBI lineage: Eukaryota > Metazoa > Chordata > Mammalia > Carnivora > Ursidae > Ailuropoda > Ailuropoda melanoleuca. The sequence goes on from NC_048222.1 coordinate 56,992,441, forward strand.
GCCATTTCCACAATCTCCGCTATAAACATTTGCACTGGGAATTTCAGGGAGAGGAAAACTGAGGGAATAAAAAATTAATTGACCAATATACCATTACTTTTCTTTTTTAGAAGAGAACAGTAAAGTTGTTGAAGAATTAATAGAAGAAAACAATGACATGAAGAGTAAATTAGAAGAACTGAGAACACTTTGTAAAACACCACCAAGGTAGACTTTTAATATTTTTATTTTTATTTATTTTTTTTATTTTTAAATTTATTTTTGTTTATTTTTTTGTGAGTGGGGGATGGGGGTGTGGGGGGAGGGAGGGGCAGAGGGAAGGGAAGACAGAGAATCTTAAGCAGGCTCCACACCTAGCACAGAGACCGACTCGGGGCTTGATGTCACAACCCCAAGATTATGACCTGAGCTGAAATCAAGAGTTTGGTTGCTTAACCAACTGAGCCACCCAGGTGCCCCACCTTTTACTATTTTAAAGAAATTATTTATTTCTAAGTATTTTTAATTTTTTCATATCAATTATATCAATAAGATTCATACTAAGAGTATAAAACTTGTTATATAGCAAGAAGTATAAAAAAGAAAATCTTCCAAAACCGTATTCCTAGTAGATACCCTCTGTTAACCTCTTGTTTTATATCATTTAAGCCCCTTTATACTCATGTGCATGTTTCAAAAACTGAGATTATCATGTAAGCTAGTTTGTAAGCTTTTATTAATGTAATGTTATAAACATTTCTGTATGTCATTAAATATTCTTCTATAATGTGCTTTACACTAGCAGTATGTATTTTCATCATGTGGATTTATTCTGAATTTAAGTAACCATAACATTTGTTTCTATTTTTCTTCTATTTTAAATAACTATAGTAAAGATCCTGATATATATATGTATTTTTTTTAGCACATCTCAGTTGGATGTTATTGGAATATATAGATAGCTAGATATATTTATATAACAATCTGTTTGCAATATTTTGTTCATTTTTAGGTCATTGTCAGAAGGGGCCATTGAAAATGCTTGCCTGCTGTGCAATGGGAGGGCCTTGGAAGAACTTCGTGGACAGTACATTAAAGCTGTAAAAAAAATTAAGCGTAAGTCCCTGAGGAGAGTCCCAAGATTTTAAGGTGGTTTGAGCCTTTTTTTTATTACTAGAAGTCAGTAATTTGGGGGAATTTTCCAAACTACCTTGTTCTGAGATCTTATCTGCTTTTTAGAAGAAATTAGTGGCACCTTTTCTAAATTATGCAGCAATGGATCATTTTGCCCAATATCTTTTGGAAGTGACACGAGGGTAGAGTTACTTTATATTGTTAATTATCCTGTTCTTTTTTGGGCACCAGTGTTAAACTAAAAATTTCATAAGCTTAAAACTTAACTAAAACAAAATGTCATGTGAGTTTTAAATTAGCAAGTATTACTTTCTGTTATAAGCTTTTATTTAATTTTTAAAAAAAGATTTTATTTATTTGTTAGAGAATGAGCACAAACGGGGAATGGCAGGTGGAGGGAGAAGCAGGCTCTCTACTGAGCAAGGAGCCTGATGTGGGACTTGATTCCAGGACCCTGGGATCATGACCTGAGCCAAAGGCAGATGCTTAACCAACTGAGCCATTCAGATGCCCCTCCACCATAGCTTTTAAAGACCACAGAAAATAGATCTAGCTAGGCATTATTCTGTTCTTTCTCATTATTTCGATAATGGATTAAGTCATACATGTAAATTTGTTTATCAGGTCCTTTGCAGTAAGAGGCGATGCAGCATACCTTGCAGAGCATTTCTTTGGTTTTATGTTTTCTCAGAATGTCTCCTGTTTTTTAATTACAATATTGGTTGGATTGTATGTATGTCCCAGAACAATAACCAGTGTTGATATAGGAGAAATGTATGTTTACCTCTCAGAATTGCTATTATCTTTAACAAAACGAGTGGGAAAGGTCTTAAGTTCCAAATGTATTTGTTAGATCATCAGAATCTTTTGTAGATGTTTTGAAAAGCCCACTCAGTATCAATAGAGACAATTTACTTCTTAGTTGTTGCTGGTGCCAACAAAGGTCATATTACTACAAAACAAACAAAGCAACTTTTTGTGAATAATCATATCAGTTGGGAAGTGAAATTTTAAGCATTTTTTTCATACTCATGTGCTGACTTGTGTGTATGTGTATTGTTTAACATTTTAGACATTAGCTGGGGTTTTGTGTTGACATGTATTCCAATTTAATTTGTCCCACTTCAAATAATGAGAAATAGTCTTTCAGTTAGTATTTTTTGCATAGAGCATCTAATTTTCAAGAAAAGCTTACTGATATTGAGGGAGAGTCCTCTATGAATTGAATCTTTAATATAACAGAGTGGTGATATTTTAGGGGTAGGATGTAGCCCTAGATTTAGTTAAAAAAAAAAAAAAGTTGACATTAAGTAATGGTAGTCTCAATCAAATCATGTTGAATCAAAGATAAAAAGAAAACTTGAAAGCAGTGAACTATTTATTTATTTATTTAAAGATGTTATTTATTTGCCAGAGAGAGAGAGAGCGCGAGACCATAAGCAGGGAGAGTGGCAGGTGGAGGGAGAAGCAGGCTCCCCGCTGAGCAGAGAGGCTGATGTGGAACTTTATCCCAGGACCCTGGGATCATGACCTGAGCCAAAGGCAGATGCTTAACCGACTGAGCCACCCAGGCATTCCTGTGAACTATTTTTAAACGTATATTTCAGAGGGCAACATAGGTCTCATCCTTCTCCCTGGCATTTTGTACGTATCTCTCATGGATTGTAGTATTATATTTACTTGGGTACTCATAAGTGCTGCTGAAAGAATTGAATAAATAATGAAACATGGATTTTCAGAGCATAAGTAAATGGAAATATGAGTCTCTCCAGTTCATATTGCCTCCTATCTTTCTGTGTCTGGTTCTTTCTTCCTCACCCTTTATGTATATTTTTTCCTCCTCTCTTAATCAGACAATACATAATTGAAATGTGTAAGTTTCTGTATCTCATATATATTTTCTTGCCTTAGTGTTTTAGAATATGATAGTGTTTTCCTAGAGAATATGCTGTTTCCTTAACATATGTGGCTATCATCATTCTAAAAGGACTTTTAGATTATTTCTCCATTGAGTCTCCTAAAATAGTGATCTGAAACATTCCATTTTAATGATTGTGGAAAAGTACAATGTTTAAACTATACCTCTAGTCAGTTCATCTTCCAGAAAATTGATCAGAAGTCTGCCTCCCCTGTTTTGAAAAACTGCTAGTAAACATGCATTTTGTGGGGATTCCTGTCTCCCCACCAACTCTCTCCTTTACCTCCCCACTAGGTGATATGCTTCGTTATATTCAGGAGAGTAAGGAAAGAGCCGCAGAAATGGTAAAAGCAGAGGTATTGCGAGAACGTCAAGAAACCGCCCGAAAGATGCGCAAATATTACTTGACTTGCCTCCAACAGATTTTGCAGGATAATGGAAAACAGGAAGGGTAAGTTCAATCTAAACAAACAGTGTGTCCTGAGACTACCGGGACAGCATGTTGTCATTTTCTAAACATTTTCCTTAACCACAAAATTAACTATTTCTACATGATCGGCCATTAGGGGTTAAGAGAGCTTATGTCTGTACTACCCTAAATATTGGCAGAACTAATAGGAAAACAGAAATCCTGGGGCTAAGGAAACTCATTTTTTCCTTTAAACTATTATTAATTTAATATTCTGGAATTCCCCACAGGGCTGAGAAAAAGATTATGAATGCTGCTAGCAAACTTGCTACAATGGCAAAATTGCTGGAAACGCCGATTTCTAATAAATCCCAGAGCAAAACTACACAGTCAGGTATGTCAAAATGAGTCACTTGACGGGTTTTTTTCTCCCTTCTTTGTTAAATATTTAATATTTTTAGTATGAGAAGGAACAAGAAATGTAAGGAGTGAGAGTTAATTTATAAAGTTGTGTCTGTTTTACTTAAACTGGAAACCTACAAAAAAGAATATAGAGTTTTCAGTTTGAGTAGGCAGACTGAGCATACCCATCAGCTTCCTGTAGTTGCTTCCATTCCTAGAAATGGCAGAAAAGATTTTAAACAAGTTAGTAAGAGGGAGGGAATGATAAAGATCAGAGCAGAAATAAATGAAATAGAGATTAAAAAAAAATAGGGAAGGTCAACAAAACCAGGAGCTGGTTTTTTTTTATTTTTTAATATATTTTTTTAATAATAATTTTTTATTATGTTAGTCACCATACAGTACATCCCTAGTTTTTGATGTAAAGTTCCATGATTCATTACTTGCGTATAACACCCAGTGCACCATGCAATACGTGCCCTCCTTAATACCCATCACCCCTACTCCCATTTCCCCACCCTCCTCCCCTCTGAAGCCCTCAGTTTGCTTCCCAGACTTTTTTAAAACGATAAATAAAATTGATAAATCTTTACCCAGACCGACTCCTCAGGAAAAAAAGAGATAGGACTCAAATAAATACAATTAGAAATGAAAGAGAAGTAACAATGGACACCACAAAAATACAGAGAATTGTTAAGAGACTGCTATGAAAAACTATATGCTAATGAGTTGGACAACCTAGAAGACAAGGATACATTTCTTAAAATATACAATCTTCTGAGACAGAATCGGGAAAAAATTAGAAAATCTGAACAGACCAATTACTAGAAATGAAATTGAATCAGTAATTACAAAGGTTCCAAAAAACACAGGTCCAGAGCGAGATGTATTCACAGGTGAATGCTACTAAAAACTTGAAGAAGAGTTAACGCCTATCCTCAAACTCTTCCAAAAAATACAAGAGGAGGGAAAACTTCTAAATTCATTTCTACGAGGCCAGCATTACCCTGATACCAACACAGAAAGAGACACTATTAAAAAAAAAAGAAAACTATAGGCCAAATATCTGACGAATACAGATGCAAAAATCCTTGACAAAATATTAGCAAACTAAATTCAACAGTACATGAAAAGGATCATTCACCATGATCAAGCGGGATTTATTCTGGGCATGCAAGGATGGTTCATTATCCACAAATCAATCTACATTATATACCACATTAACAAAATTAAGACAATAAGCCATATGGTCATCACAATAGATGCAGAAAAAGCTTGATAAAATCCAACATCAGTTTATGATAAAAACTCTCAACAAGGTGGGTTTAGAGGAATTATACCTCAACATGATATTGTCTGTATATGACAAACCCACAGCTGACATCATAGCCAATGGGGAAAAACTGAAAGCTTTTCCTCTAAGATCAGGAACAAGATAAAGATGTCTACTCTCAACACTTTTATGCAACATAGTACTGCAAGTCCTAGCCACAGCAGTCAGACAAGAAAAATCCAGATTGGTAGGGAAGAAGCAAAACTCATTTTTTTGCAGATGACATGATATGGTACATAAAAGACCCTAAATCCAACACCTAAAAATTACTAGAATTAAATGAATTCAGTAATGTTGCAGGATATAAAATTAATATACAGAAATCTGTTGTGTTTATATACACTAATAACAAAGTATCAGAAAGAGAAATAAAATAATTCCATTTATAAGTGCACCAAATAGAATGAAATACCTAGGAATAAGTTTAAGGACAGAGGTGAAAGACCTATCCTCTGAAAACTTAAAGAGATTAAGAAATTGAAAATGATATAAACAAATGGGAGGATATACTATACTCATGGATTGGAAGAATTAATATTGTTAAAATGCCCATACTACCCAAAGCAATCTATAGATTCAGTGCAATCCCAATGCAAGTGTTGATAGTATTTTTCACAAAAAAAGAACAAATAACCCTAAAATTTGTATGGAATCACCAAGACCCTGAATAGCAGAAGCAATCTTGAGAAGAATAAAATTGGAGGTATCACAATTCCAAATTTCAAGCTATACGACAAAGTTCTAGTAATCAAACTGTGGTACTGGCACAAAAATAGACACATAAATCAATAAAACAGGATAGGGAGCCCAGAAATAAATTCATGATTATATGGTCAATTAATCTATGACAAAGGAGGCAAGAATATACAATGGGGAAAAGATGGTCTCTTTAATGATGGGAAAACTGCACAGCTACATGCAAAGGAATGAAACTGAATCACTTTCATAAACCATACACAAAAAAACCCTCAAAATGTTTGAAAGACCTAAATATTTGTAAGACCTCAAACCATAAAAAAAAAAAGAAAAAGAAAACATAGGCAATAATCTTTTGTACATTGACCTTAGCAGCTTTTTTCTGAGTATGTTTTCTCAGCAAAGAAAACAAAAACAAAAATAAACTATAGTGACTATAGCAAAATAAAAGTTTCTGCACAGTGAAGGAAACAATCAACAAAACAAAAAGGCACCCTCCTGAATGGTAGAGCATATTTGCAAATGATATATTCGATTAGGGGTTAATATCCAAAATATGTGTGTGTGTGTGTGTGTGTGTATACACACACACACACACATATATATAAAGAACTTCAACTCAGCACCCACAGAGTAAATAATCCAAAAATTAAAAATTAAAAAATGGGCAGAAGACATGAACAGACATTTCTAAAAAGAGGTCATAGATGGCCAACAGACACATGAAAAGATGTTTAACATCAGTCATCATCGGGGAAATGCAAATCAAAAGCCCAATGAGGTATCACCTCACACCTGTCAGAATGGCTAAAATAAAAAACACACGAAACAAATGGTGAAGATGTGGAAAAAAAGGGACCCTAACTGTTGGTGGGAATGCAAACTGGTGCAGCCACTGTGGAAAGCAGTATAAAGGTTCCTCAAAAAGTTAAAATAGAACTACCTTACAATCTAGTAATTACACTACTGGGTATTTACCTCCAAAATACAACAATACTAATTCGAAAAGATAGATGCACCCCTATGTTTATTGCAACATTATTTACAATCGCCAAGACATTGAAGCAGCTTGGCTGTCCATCACTAGAAGAATGGACTAAGAAGACTCCATACACACAGACACATAAATATTACTCAGCCATAAAAAAAGAATGAAATCTTCCCATTTGTGACAACATGGATGGATCTAGAGAGTATTGTGCTAAGTGAAATAAGTCAGACAAATACCATATGATTTCACTTATATGTGAAATCTAAAAAACAACACATAAAACAGAAACAGTCTCATTAATACAGAGAACAAATTGGTGGTTGCCAGTGGGGAGCGGGTGGGGATGGGTGAAACTGGTGAAGAAGATTAAAAGGTAAAATTTCCAGTTATAAAATAGGCAAGTCACAGGGATGAAAAGTACAGCATGAGGAATATAGTCAATAGTATTTTAATAATTTTGTTTGGTGATAGATGTTTATTATGCTTATCGCGGTGAGCAGTGTATATGTCTAGAACTGTTAAATCACTATGTCGTATTACTGAAACTAATATAACATTGTATGGCAAGTGTACCTCAATTTTTAAAAATAAATTAAAAAAAGTTATAATTCATAGACCAAAAGTTGTGAAAAATCTCTGAAAGAAAGACTGTATAAGATTGAAGATGGAAACAGTTGAAAACTGCCAGAAGATGACAGCTGTAAGTAGGAGCATTATTAAAACTGTTCCACATGTGAAGGCAGTATGTTGTAGGGGATACCAGTGAGGTAAGTGTAATTAGTTGGTGTTCTAGAACAACAGTAACCAGATGGGTTCACTCTCTTTATTCATCCTTCTGCTTTCCCTTCCCCTGCCCCCAACATTGGGCTGGAGTAAGAGCAACAGGAACAAAGAGTGTCAGAACAGGGCAAGGCTCCAGATGGCTAGTTACATCAAGGAGGAACTTAGAGCCCACATGCCCCAAGTACCAGCTATTGCATTTTTCCAGCCTTCAGCTTGTTCCTTTTACTACACTCAACTTTGTTAAACAAGCTGATACCATACTCAGAACATCTATGAGATAAGCATTCAACCAAGGATCACCAAATACCTATAGAAAGCCAGCACCATGATAAAAGACACCAAACTCAAAATAAGACAAGGCAGAAAAATCCAATACAATTTATACCTATGGATACAAGTAATAGAACAAATAAAAGGACCTGAGAATTTTAGCAAAGTATAGTAGTCTCAAAAGGAAGTAAGAACTGCAGAGGAAAATAATAAACACGCCTAACAGGTTTACTATTTTCAAGGAAAGGATATAGTTATTGATAACTCTAGCCATTGCTAGAAAAATACAAATTTAAATATGTGTATTAAGATTTTAGGCTAGCCAATAGAAAAACAGAATATATAACTCTCAAACTAGTAGGGGAAGATTTGTAAGAAAAGGTTTCAATCTAACAGAGTCACGAAAGAGGAAAAATACAACTAGAAAGCATGGGTCAATAAAAAACTATTGTAGGGTCAAACATCAGCAATCACACTAAACATAAATATGTTAAACTCACTTATTAAAAGACCATAATTACCATTTTTTAAAAATTCAGACATATGTTATTTCTATGAGAACAACATCAAAAATTCAAAGTGAAGGAATTGAGAATAATATACTAAGCAATGAAGTGTTGATATTAGATAAATTATAAAATTAAATACAACATTAAGCAAATTATACTTGAAAGGGAGTAAAGTGAAGTTGCTAATGGTAAGACTCCTAAGAACCTATAAATGGGTTCTTTCTGTTCATAATAAAATAGCTTTAGAATATATAAAGCAAAAGCTGATGGAAATGTGTGAAAAATTAATAAATTGCCAGTCACACTGGGGGATTTTGAACATATCTGTGGGGAAATGGGGCTTTTGAATTTCTAGAAAGCTTGAAGCAGAGATTGTTCAGGAATCCATAAGTCTGATATTGGTAGACATTCTTTAAAAAAGCACAAAGGTTATTTGTTTAAATTTGGGAGTGGTGATGTGGAACTTGAGTGTAAAAGATTTGGGGGCAACTGTGCAAATGTCCTAATAAAAGCAAACCCTTTTTATGATCTAGGGACCAAGGTACGCACCTGAGGTATGGTTTCTCTGATTTTATGTTATGTGGCTGCTTTGCTTCTGATCAGATTTTATGTCTTAGGTACTTAAATCAGAAATTCCATTTTAGCTTTTACTCTGTGTGTGTGTAGGTGTGCTTATGCTGGCATTGGGCGTTGGGGTTCTTCTAGCAAATTTTCTTCATCGGAGCAGAATTGGAAACGTGGCAGTTGGCTCTTAAAATGTGATATCTGTTGCAGAAAATAATCAGATGCATGACAATAAAGTCAGATTTTAGTAACAAAATTGCTTAACTTTATTTAATGGATATGTAAAATAATATTTTTAAATGTCCAGCATTGGTGTATTTTCTTTGAGAATGATTAAAATATAACATTCTTTGGAAATACATGAAAACATAATTATTTTTCCTCCTCTTTCAATGTTAATTTTCTCCTAATTTTGTTTTCCCCTAATTTTGTGTTCCCTTGTATGTAATAGTACTACCTCTGACTTCAGAGATGCTGACTGGAGTTGAAAAATCAAAAAGAAATGATGTGAATCAGAACACACCACGTCACACTGACAGCAAATCAAACAGTACACAAACGATCCCCAGAAGTATGTGTGACCAAGTTCCAAAGAGAAGGGCTGCTTGTAACTTACGAAGACGGTTAGAGGACGCGGAGCATGGGGACACAAAGCACACGGGTTCCAAAGGATCACACTTAGGCTTCCAGTTTGGGGATAACGATTATAAACACCCAGACATGTTGCCAAAAAATGTTTCTCCTGAGTTTGTTCCTTGTGAAGGTGAAAAAGGCTTTGGTTTGCATAAGAAGAAAGACCTCAGTGATACTGGCTCTGAATCACTTCAGCATTCAGCTGCATACCCCTTTCTTGGATCCTTTGGAAATAAACTCTCTAGATATACCCCTAGTCTTTCTGAATCTGGATCCACGCATACGACCTTTCGAGGTCCTAATGAAAGACTTGGTTTAAAAGTGTATAAGTGTAATCCACTAATGGAAAGTGAAAATGCTGCATCTGAGAAAAGCCAAAGTTTGGGTGTTCGGGAAACTCCAGTAAAGGATGGAGGGGACCTGGATGACTCCATAGGCTGGCATTCCAACAGTGCCACTTTACCCTGCAACAGTCACGAAGTGTCATTTTTACACAGTAGACCACAAGAAACTCTGGATATACCAGCTGAAGCTGTTAATTTCAAACAGTTTTCAGCAGCCAGTTGTCTTTCAGATACAGAGAAAAATAAAAAGATTTGTCAACCAATGGAATGTCAGAGTGGTCACACTTCAGACCTGTCAGAAGAAACCCTTTGTTCCCAGCCAGAGATCAGTAGGATTCTTAGACACCCTCCTCATCATAAAGCTGATATATTAAAGTCCGATTACAAAAAACTGAGCAGTACAGTACCATCACCTGTGTGTCGGCAGCCTTCGAGAAAATTAATTGCTCCTCTATCTAGCCAACAAGATAGTGGCTTTGATAGCCCCTTTGTCAATCTAGACTAATTGTACAGTATTTAAGAAAAATCATTAATATATTGACAAGAAAACTGGAAGGGAAGATTCATACTGAAAAAATTGTGGACTCTATTTGAGGTGTTTTAATAATATCTATCATATGAGTAAAGTGTTCTCATAAAATGATTTGAGATATTAATGTTGCCTTAATCTTCCAGAGACCTGATGGTGTCTGTGTAATCTGCTTCTGTGTGGTGCTTTATATTTGGTTGCTAAACCATCTATTTTTATACTTCTAAATTAGCTTTCTGTGCAGTGTTATTTAAATAAACTTGCATATTGCCTATTGAGTTGTTATGAATTCTTTTCTAATTCGTAATATAGAAATTTTATACTGAGATGTTTGAAATTCATTTAGAATAAAATATAAATCTTGATGATTTGTATGTATGATCAGCAAAATTCAGTATTTGAAATTAGTCATGTTTAATAAGGATGTAGATTTACTTGATGTACTTTTCCTGGAAATATCTACTCAAAATTTTGATCCTTATTCTCAATTAGTATAAAAGAAGTATTTCAAGGATTGCCAAAAAATACATAGTTGTGTTCTCGTTTCATCATTTAAAATAGTAACCTGAATTTTTTTTAGTTGACATTTGCATTATTTCAAATCTCATGTGATAGCTAGAGACTTATGTTTTCACACAGTCTTTTTTTTTTTTAAAGATTTTATTTATTTATTCGACAGAGATAGAGACAGCCAGCGAGAGAGGGAACACAAGCAGGGGGAGTGGGAGAGGAAGAAGCAGGCTCATAGCGGAAGAGCCTGATGTGGGTCTCGATCCCATAACGCCGGGATCACGCCCTGAGCCGAAGGCAGACGCTTAACCGCTGTGCCACCCAGGCGCCCCTTCACACACTTTCATCTGAAATACTACTTTTTAAAAGTTGAAATAATAAAACATCACATAGCGAAAAATTTTAAACTATTAGATTTTTATGTTCATGAATAGTGCAGAATTGGCTAACTTATTAATGCTATGGGTGGAAACTTATAATTCTAAACTATGCAGAAATGAATGTCTACCTAAATAATGTTTCTAGATGAATTTTTTTTCAGATTCCGAGAGATGGATTTGAAAGTTTTAGGTGAGTGCAAGTGCTTTTTGAAAACATTGATTATAGCTTTCCCTCATATCTCTTACCCTCAACTGTGTAATGGACTGTGTTTGTAGGTTGATTGCGTGTATTTTTTACCAGGCTAAGTTGGATTGTGTTTGGGCAGGTGACAAGGTGCATCATCCTCCCGCTGATAACCATCTCTAAAAGCAAGAACCAAGAAATGAGCCTTTCCGGACTTGGAAAGCACTGTCACCTTCACCTGTGACCTGATGTAGCTAAGCCTAAATTTTAGTCCTGGATTTCAGAGTTTGAGGTGACATGGGCTGAAGAAAGGAACACACCATGTCTTCAAAGTCTCACTTGTATTCCCAGAGACACAACGTTCCTTTTCCAACAGTTAGGGTGTCATTTCTCATTCTAGGAAAACCCCTCAACCATCCATGTTTCACATGGATCTGATTAGTGATTGATAGTTTTAAGCTCTGGATATAATGGAACTGAAAGTCTAGCTCACTGCTCACCTACTTTTTCATCTTTGTTTTAAATCCTTATCAGGTATCTCAGCCCTCAACATCAAGGTTGTAATTGGAAATCATCTTGGTTTCTGCTTCTTTTATGGTGTCTTTAATCTTTTTTGATGTCCATAATTTCAGCAGGATTAGGTTACTTTATTTTGTTCACTCTACACACACCCACCAAGGAAGGTTTATGTTTAAGTGACTGCACAGCCAAAGTACCACTGGGGATTTCCATTGGTCTGAAGGCAGATGTCACAACAGAGAGGAGGTTGGTGGCTCATAGATGTTATGGTCACATAACTCCTACTGCATCACGGTGCTTTTTCTTTTTTATATGTTGCTGGGCTTTATTTGCTAATACTGTGTTAAGGATTTTCATGTGAGTGCTCACAGGGGGTATTGGTCTCTACTTGTCTTGTGATATCTTTAGATCTTGCTTTGGTGAAAGGGTAATACTGGTCTCAGAATGAGTTGGAAAGTTCCCTTGCCTCTATTTTCTGAAAGAATTTATGTAAGATTGGTTCTTTTATAGCCCTTTTAATTTGGCTGGTTATGTCCCTTCTTTCATCCCTGATTTTGGTATTCTGTGTCATCTTTTGTTTTTTCTAAGTCTAGCTAAAGACTTAGCAATTTTGTTATTTTTCCCAAAGAACTTTTGGTTTCTTTGTTTTTCTTTATTTTTCTGTTTGCTATTTCATTGATTTCTTTCCCCTCTGATCTTTATTTCCTTCCTTCTGCTTGCTTTAGGTTTGATTTGCTCTTGTCTACTCTTAAAGTAGAGGGTTAGATTATTGGTAAGACACCTTTCTTTTCTGGTATAGGTATTTAAACTTCTGAATTTCCCACTAAGCACTGAATAAGCTATACCTCATAAATTTTGATATGTTTTTTGTTTTCACCTAATCAAAATATTTTCTAATTTCTCATTCCTTCTTTGAAACCATGGGTTATTTAGGAATATGTCCCTTCATTTCCAAGTATTGGGTATTTTCTGGATTTCTTTATTTTTAATTTATTTGTTGGAGAATATACTTTGAATGATTTCTTTCAAGAAATTTCTTGAGACTTGTTTTATGTTTTGCATATGGTCTATGCTGGAGAATGTTTCACATGCATCTGAAAAGAATGCATATTCTTCTCTCATTTGATGGAGTGTTAAAAAATGTCAGGTCACATTGGTGACAGTGTTACTCAAGTCTACTATCTTCTTGCTGATTTTTTGCTGTTCTGTTAGCTATTGAGTAGAACATTGTAATTTCTAACTGTAATTGTTAAATTGTCTATTTTTCCTTTCAATTATGTCAGTTTTTACTTCATGTATCTTGGGGCTCTCTTTTTAGGCATATATACCTTTATATTTGTTATGTCTTTCTAATGTATTGACCTTTTATTATTATAAAATGTCTTGCTATGTCTCTAGTGATATTTCTTATCTTAAAGTCCAGTTTGTCTGAAATTAATACAGCCATTTCAACTCTCTCATTATAGCAGTTTATGTTGCATATATTTTTCTGTCCTTTTTCTTTTAACTTACATGTGTCTTTTAATTTGAAGTGGGTTTCTGGTAGTCAGCATCTTGTTGGATCTTGATTTTTGTTTATTTTCCTATACAATACAGCTTTGCTCTTGGATTGGAGTTTTTAGTCGATAAAATTTAATAAAATTATGGTTGGATTTATGTCTGCCATTTTGCTATTTGCTTTCTCTATCTTTTTTTTTTTTTTAAAGATTTTATTTATTTACTTGAGAGAGGGTGAGCACAATGAGGGGTTCAATCTCAGGACCTGCTAAGCATGGAGCCTGACTGACACGTGGCTCAATCCCAGGACCCTGGGACCATGACTTGAGTTGAAGGCAGATGCTTAACCAACTGAGCCACCCAGGTGCCCCTGCTTTCTCTATATTGTATGTCTTTTTATTATTGGGTTATTCCTTTACTCCTTATTTTGTATTAAACATGTTTATCAGGGTACTGTTTTAATTACTCTTAAGTTTTTACTATTTTTTAAGTCATTTTCTAAGTCGTTCTGAGTATTATTAGGCATCTTAACTTATTGCAGACTACTTCAGGTTAATATTAACTAACTTCTGGTACAATATAGCAGCTTTGTTCCAGCATACCTTTATTTCCTTCCCCTTCCCTTGTGCTATTAATTGTCATATATATTACATTTGTGTTTTATTTTATATATATCTACACACATATTTACCTACATAATACTGTTATTATTACTTTATACAATGTCTTTTAAAGAATTTAGGAGAAGAAAAGATATATAAGGGAATGTATATACATTTAAAAATGTTTACTATTGCTGCTGGTTTTCATTTTTTCCCATGGATTCAAGTTACTGAGTCTATTTTTATTTCTTTCATCCTAAGGGACTTTTTTTTTTTTTTAAGCATTCCTACTAAGGTAAGTATGCCAGCAATGAATTCTCTTAGTCTTTATTTTGAAATATACTTCAAATTAGTTTTTGAGGGATAGAGTTTGATGGATTTAAAATTTTTGGTTGTCACCCCTCTACCCCCAGCACTTTGAATATGTCTTTCCACTGTCTTATGACCACCATTGTTTTTGATGAAAAGTTAGCTGTTAATCGTATTGTTCTCCTGTTTGTGATGAGTTGTTTTTCTCCTGCTGCTTTTAAGATTTTCTCTTTTGCTTTCAACAGTTTGAGCGTAGTTTGTCTAGGTGTTTGTGTTTATCCTACTTGGGATCTGTTGAGATTCAGGGATTGGTGGATTAATATTTTTTTCAAATTAGGAGGTTTTTTTGACCATTATTCTTTCCATTATTTTTTCTGCTCCTTTCTGGGGCTCATATGTATATTGATATATTTGCTGTTGTGCCACAGGTCTTTGAGGCTCTGTACATATTCCTTTAAAATTTTAAACAAATTTATAATGGCTGCCTTATAGTCCTCTTTTTTTATTGTAGTATGAATACTAACATGAGATCTATTCTCCTAACAGTTTTTTAACTGCACAATACAGTATTGTTAGCTATAAGCACAGTGTTTTACAGCAGATCTCTAGAACTTAATCATCTTGCATAACTAAAATTTTATATCTCTTGAACAGCAACTCCCATTTCTTCCTCCTGTCAATTACTATTCTACTCTGTTTCAATGAGTATGGCTGTTTTAGATCTCTCGTATATGTAGTATCATGCAGTATCTGTTCTGTGAGTTGTAGTTTTTGTTTATTAAATTCAACATCTGAACACAAACATAGTTTCTCTTGATAGCTTTTTTTCTTCAGTATGGGTCACACTTTACAATTTCTTTATGTGCCTCACAAATGTGTTGAAGACTGGAGATATTATGTAAGATATTATAGCAACTCTGAATTTGACATTTGTTCCCCTGAGGGTTGTTGCTGCTTTTGTTGTTATTGTTGTTAATTTGTTTGCTTTGTAATTTGCCTGGACTTAATCTGAAAAATCTCTTTCCTGCAGTGTGTCTGCTCATTTCTCTGCTCAGTTATTTTAGTTTGTGTTTTTATTTTTTAAGCCTGGCTTTTAGAGGATGCCCCTGCATATATATAGTTTCATGGTCATCCAATGATTAGTCACAGATTGTACTCAAAGTAGCTCTTCCACCCTCCGCTGATATATCCATAGGTGTGTGGAGATATGCATTCTAAGTTCAGACAATTTTTTTGTCTTCCTCCACTTTTACTTCCCCCTCAGCTTTTCCAGGTCTTCTGTGCACATGTGTACATCCTCTTTGTCAGCCAAAGGATATGTGGAGAGCTTGGGCCCTTTATGTCTTCCCTGTATATGCATGCAGCCTCCCATTCAGGCACAGATGCATAGAGAGCATATTTAGCCCCTCATTTGCAGTCTTCTTGCCGATTTTTTCATTAGTCTACTAGATTCTTGTCTCAAATGGGACCACAGTCTCAGGCAAGCAGAAGTATACACCTACCTTGTTTTTGTCCCTCTAACTTTGCTGTTTTTTACTAACAATACCGCTGGGTATGAACTTCTTGCCTTCCACTCCAGATTAAGTCAGCCCCACTCTGGAGGAGAAGCTATTAATTTTCACTACCATCCTTGTCCTGATAGCACTACCTAACTCATCAAGGTGGAGAGGAGAATGGAGTAGCCCCAGGTAACAATGCTTCAGAGTCCTCTTTCCAAGTTATTTCGTTTGGGTTTATTTCCAGAGCCCTGAAATGGTGGTTTATGACAGTTTTTTTTCCCCTAGTGTTACAGTTTTTTTGTGGGGAGGAGAGGAACTCCTGACCTCTTACACTACCAGAAGTTCTCTTATTTTTATCTATTCTCCTAAATTCTTTTCTGTGTTCTAATTTTTCCTTTATCCTGAAAATTTTTTATCTTGAAAAACTATAATCTATAGAAAATAAACACCTGCATACTCTTCGTTTAGATTGACCAATTGTTAAATTTCTATATTTGCTCTATATTTATTTGGAAATAGACACATGCATATACGTAATATGTAAGTTTTTTCTCTGAAAAGTTAGTTGCAGACACCATGATAATTCATCCTTAAAAACTCCAACATGCATCTCCTAAGAACAAAAACATTTTCCTACATAAGTACAATTGTCATATTTAGGAAATTGTATATTGATAAATGTATACATAGTCTATATTCAAATTGCTCTAATTATCACAATAATGTATCATAACTTTTTTTTTTGGATTTGTGCTGTCCACCTTCAGACTGAGGATCCACTGCTTTTCTTCCATTATGAAAAATACTCAGCCATTAATTTTTATTCACTAAGTATTTATGATGTGTAACAATTGCTTTTTACTGTTCTGAGGGATATAGCTCTTATCAAAACATATGAGTTCCTATCTTCATAGCTCTCACATTCTAGTCAGGGGAGACAATAAATACACATAATTTATGCAGTATGTTAGAAACTGGTTAAGTGCTATGGAGATAAATAAGGTCAAGTAAGGGGAAGAAGGAGTGATAGGAGAGAGGTGATCACAAGTTTAAATGGCCTACTGGGGATAGATCACACCGAGAGGCTAACATTTGGGAAAAGATTTGAAGGAATTGAATATAGCTTCACTGTTCCTTATATTCTCTACTTCAGGAACACATTAAACATAACCCCATCCTCTGTGTCTTTTAATTGTTCTTTTGTATATTTTTAGCTGCCTCATGGAATTCCTCAGTGTGGACTTCCAGTTTGCTAATTCTGTCTTTGTTTATTCCATTTATGGAGTTTTTTTATTTTACTTTCAGGATTTCTAGTTGATGTGTTTATACCTATATTTTTTTGTATAATTTCTGCTTGTTTAGTAATTTTTAAAAAGTAGATTCTATTTATATATTTAGAGACTTAAAATACTTTAAGTTACTTCTAGAGCAATTATTGATGTCACTTGGGAGTGAGGTCATACCCAAATTGTTACTTCTATTGGATTGCATAGAATTAGTTTCCCCCTGTGTATGGAATTTTAGCTTGCAGTGCAACAATGAAGAGGACTTTTTTTTTTCCTTATGAATTTTCTCTGTACACCCTGTCTAGATTTTTGTGGTTGCCTCTGCCTGGACCCTTGGGTCCCCAGTTCCAGAGCAGGTCTTATGTAGGTGGTTTCTGATCCATTAGGGATATCTTAAATCTGGTCACTGAGCCAGCAGGCAACTTGGCCCAGGTCCTGGCTGCAAGGCTATGTCTGTATCCTTCAGGCTCTCTAGGTACATAGTTTTTATATAAGCTGTGGCCTCAGGCAGTGATTGTTGTTCTCAGTCACCCTGGGGTAAGGAAGCTCTACCTGGGTGACTAGTTTAAACAGTTTTTCCTTTATCTCCTTTAGGTAGGACACTTTTAATCCTTGATGTTCTGAAGAACCCCTGGCCACCTGTACTGCTTTTGGATCCAGAACAGGTAGTACCTTACTTTTCAAGTTCTCAGAAATCTCTTGTTTTTTAATGTCTTATCTTTCGATTTTTTTCCCCGATCACTGCTATATGTTAGCAGATGTTGGATACTCCCGAAGTGTTAACTTAAAATGCCATCAGTGACCGAACATCTGCTTTACTGTTAACTCTGTGTTCTTTGGCTATTTTCTTAGCGTCTCTGGTCCTAGTGTCTGCTGTTATTAAGATTTAGGCATGTCTCACAACTAGTTAATGATTCAGGTAAACTAGATCTAGATTCAGGTAAACTACTCAGGGGAGTAGTGGGAAATACAGCTGGAAAGGTAAATTGAGGCTACATCGCGGGTGGCTTTGCATGCAAAGCAAAGAATGAGAAGTTTGGTTCATAGAAAATGGAGCGTTATTGGAGGTCAGGTAGCATGATGTGGAGAGATTAGTGAGACAGTGCTGCAGGAGGCCTTGGAGGAGCAGAGAAAACAGGCAGAGAAGCCAGGAGGATGATGTTCTGGCACAGTTTAGGACAGAGCCCAGGTGCAAGTGGTCAGAATGAAGAGGTGACAAGATTGAGAATGGTACAACAGTAGGTTTAACAGGACTTGCTGCCTGATTGAATTTAAGATCAAGGGAAAGGGAAGCACCAAAAGGGATTTTAGAACCCGGGTGATTGTGAAGGTGATTGTTCCATCTAAAGGTATTGAGAAATCAGGAAGAAACTAGGACATGGTGATTTTAAGTGGCTTTGCCTTCCGTTGAATACTGCAACGTGCAGGCCTTTGGTGGGCACACATTAGTGGTTACAGCTACTTTCCACACATTAACTTCATGCCGGGCGTTGTGGCAGGCCCTTCATTAGCTCATTGAAACCTCGTGGTAGGCTTTTGAAGTAGGCTTCATACGGGCACTTTTTGGATGGATGAAATTGAGGCTTAGAGGGGTTAAATAATTTGCTCAAGGTTAACACAGCTAACACTGGAAGAGTCAGAAGTCACACCCAGGTCTGTTTTTTTTTTTTTTTAATAAACTTCACTTAACAATATTTTTGATTTACAAAATTTGCAAGTATAGTACAGAGAGTTGCCATTTACCTTTCACCCAGATTCCCATATTGTTAGCATATTCCATTTGCCACAACTAAGGAACTGATTTCATCCACGGTTGTATTTTCTTTTTTTTTTTTTTTTTTACTCGAGAGCTTATGGTCCTAATCCCCTATGCTGTCTTTATTTGACTTGGCTTATAGGTGAGCTGGAATTTATTTTAAAGGAGAGTTCTTTCCTTTTCCTTCTCCTTCCACTTCTCCCCATATGCTCCCAAGAAGGAAAATGAGTTCAGCAGGCTCCTGCACATGTGAAATCATTTTAACTTGCTTTCTTGGTAGGATGTAGGAAAAAAAATACAGGTCTTTCTCTTTGGTGAAGGTTTATGGAATAGGACATTATGTGGAGGCTATTTTGAAACTATGAATTTACCAACACAACCGAAGAGCCTATAATATAATAGGACCATATTTTGTAATTTTAAAATTCAACCAGTAATGGTTCATCTAAAAAGAAAAAAGACATTTAGAAATTTCTTAGCAGTAAATAGGCCGTTCTAAAACTTCTTGATATTATTATAACAACATTTTTCCTTAAGGACCAGACAGCAAATTAATTAGAAATCAAACTGGTAAATGTCATGAAAAAGAAACTTTATTTTTAAAAATAATAGAAATGGAATGGCTTCTTCCTTAAAGTTCAACAATAATATGGACACTTTGAGATCAAATTAAATTTCGTATTAAAAATGTTGTCTGATGAGTAAGTTGAATAAAACCAACAAAAATGTGGTTTTTAAAATTATTTTGTTTTGGTCCAGGCATAGTCCTTGTCAGAAAATTTTGTTTCCTCACAAATTTGATTTCACAATTTTATTAATCGTGTTGTGTGCATAGATGTACTAGACAAAATTCTTCCGTATTTCCCCAACCCTGTAAATCCCAGAAACAGTTCATTTGTATAAGAATATTGGGTGAACCCAGTTGATGCATTATATGGCCCTATAGGTGTTAATGGTTTTGTTCGCTACCAGTTAGTTTTTCTGAAGATTTTTTTAAAAATGTGGTGCAGTGTCACAATCTACCCTGTAAAGTATCCAAGACTTTGATTGTTCATTAAATAGTTACTTTGATTCTGATCTTCCCATGAATTCAGATTTCTGCTGCAATTGGTTAAAAGTTTTTCAAAATTCTTACCTGTTAGATTTCTTAAGGTTTGGGCTATGCATAGTAATAGCATATGGTTTTTGGGTTATCTATAATGGGCCAATTACAGGATTAAGCTCCATTTTTCACTTTGGTCCCATCCTTCCAAAGTAGGTTTTTAATCCTCATTTTACAGAAGAGAAAGTGCTGAAGGGACTTATGCAAGGATTCTCGTGCAGCTGATAAAGTATCTAGAGTGACCATGGGGTTATAGCAAGGTGACTCTGAACCCAGATATTCACCAAGCATTGTCCATAAACCCAAACCACATACCTCTAACATTGATTCCTCTTGTTTTCCCCCAAAATATATGTAGATGCTACTGTATCATTGATAAGAGGCCTTCACACTAAAAACAGTTAGGAGTTGCTGTACTGTCCCAAAGAAATGCTGAGTAATATTCCATTTTATGTATGCACCACAACTTCTTAATCCATCATCTGTTGAAGGGCAACTCGGTTCCTTCTTATGATTTGGCTATTGTGGACAATGCTGCTATGAACATTGGGGTGCATATGGCCCTTCTCTTCACTATGTCTGTATCTTTGGGGTAAATACCCAGTAGTGCAATGGCTGAGTCATAGGGTAGGTCAATTTTTAACTTTTTAAGGGACCTCCACACTGTTTTCCAGAGTGGCTATACCAACTTGCATTCCCACCAACAATGTAGGAGGGATCCCCTTTCTCCACATCCTCTCCAGCAATTGTTTCTTGCCTTGTCAATTTTTGCCATTCTAACTGGCATAAGGTGGTATCTTAGTGTGGTTTTGATTTGAATTTCCCTGATGGCTAATGATTTTGAACATTTTTTCATGTGTCTGTTAGCCATTTGTATGTCTTCATTGGAAAAGTGTCTGTTCATATCTTCTGCCCATTTTATGATTTATTTGTTTCTTGTGTATTGAGTTTGAGAAGTTCTTTGTAGATCATGGATACCAGTCTTTTATCTGTAGTGTCGTTTGCAAATATATTCTCCCATTCCATGGGCTGCCTCTTATTTTTTTTGACTGTTTCCTTGGCTGTGCAGAAGGTTTTTCTTGCTGAAGCCCCACAAGTTCATTTTTTCTTTTGTTTCTCTTGCCTTTGGAGATGTGTCATGAAAAAGGTTGCTTTGGCCGATGTCGTAGAGGTTGCTGCCTATGTTCTCCTCTAGGATTTTGATGGATTCCTGTCTCACATCGAGGTCTTTCATCCATTTGGAGTTTATTTTTGTGTATGGTGTGAGAGAGTGGTCAAGTTTCATTCTTTTGCATGTAGCTGTCCAATTTTCCCAGCACCATTTATTGAAGAGACTGTCTTTTTTCCACTGGGTGTTTTTTTTCCTGCTTTATCAAAGATTAGTTGCCCGAAGAGCCGCGGGTCCATTTCTGGGTTCTCTATTCTGTTCCATTGGTCCATGTGTCTGTTTTTGTGCCAGTACCATGCTGTCTTTGTGATCACAGCTTTGTAGTACAGCTCGAAATCCGGCATTGTGATGCCCCCAGCTTTGTTTTTCCTTTTCAACAGTTCCTTGGAGATTCGGGGCCTTTTCTGGTTCCATACAAATTTAAGGACTATTTGTTCCAGTTCTTTGAAAAATGTCCTCGGTATTTTGATCGGGATAGCATTGAAAGTGTAGATTGCTCTGGGTAGCACAGACATTTTAACTGTGTTAAATCTTCTGATCCATGAGCATGTAATATTTTTCCATCTTTTTGTGTCTTCCTCAATGTCTTTCAAGAATGATTTGTAGTTTCTAGAATATAGATCCTTTACGTCTCTGGTTAAGTTAATTCCAAGGTAACGTATGGTTTTTGGTGTTATTGTAAATGGGATGGATTCCCTAATTTCTCTTTCTTCAGTCTCGTTATTCGTGTATAGAAATGCAACTGATTTCTGGGCATTGATTTTGTATCCTGCCACCTTACTGAATTGTTCTATAACTTCTAATAGTTTGGGAGTGGATTCCTTTGGGTTTTCCATATAGAGTATCATGTCATCTGCAAAGAGAGACAGTTTGACTTCTTCTTTGCCGATTTGGATACCTTTGATCCCTTTTTGTCTTCTGATTGCTGTTGCAAGGACTTCTAGTACTATGTTGAATAATAGTGGCGAGAGTGGGCATCCTTGTCGTGTTCCTGATCTTACGGGAAAGGCTTCCAGCTTATCCCCATTGAGGATGATATTTGCTGTAGGCTTTTCATAGATGGTTTTTATGAGATTGAGGAATGTACCCCCTATCCCTACACTCTGAAGGGTTTTAATCAGGAAAGGATGCTGTATTTTGTCAAATGCTTTTTCTGCATCAATTGAGAGGATCATATGGTTCTTGAGTCTTTTCTTGTTGATATGATGTATCACATTGATTGATTTGCGAGTGTTGAACCATGCTTGCATCCCAGGTATGAATCCCACTTGGTCATGATGGATAATCCTTTTAATGTACTGTTGGATTCTATTAGCAAGGATCTTGTTGAGGATTTTGGCATCCATATTCATCAGGGAGATCTGTTTGTAATTCTCCTTTTTGCTGGGGTCTTTGCCTGGTTTGGGGATGAAGGTAATACTAGCCTCATAGAATGAGTTTGGTAGTTTTCCTTCTGTTTCTATTTTTTGAAACAGCTTCAGGAGAATAGGTATTATTTCTTCTTTGAATGTTTGGTAGAATTCCCCAGGAAAACCGTCTGGGCCTGGAGTTTTATTATTTGGAAGGTTGTTTATCACTGACTCAATTTCTTCATAGTTAATTGGCCTATTTAAGAAATCTATTTCTTCCNCTGTTTAAAAAATCAATTTTTTCCGGTTTCAGTCTTGGTAGTTTATAGGTTTCCAGGAAGGCATCCATCTCTTTCAAGTTGCTTAATTTATTGGCATAAAGCTATTGATAAAAGTTTCTAATAACCCTTCCTATTTCATTGGTGTTGGTTCTGACCTCTCCCTTTTCATTCGTAATTTTATTAATTTGGGTCTTTTCTCTATTCTTTTGGATAATTCTTGCCAGTGGCTTATCTATTTTATTGATTCTTTCAAAGAACCAGCTTCTGGTTCTGTTGATCTGCTCTACTGTGCTCCTGGTTACTAATTCATTGATTTCTGCTCTAATCTTGATCAACTGCTTTCTCATGCATGGATTAGGCCTGTTTTTCTGTTGCTGTTCCAGCTTCTTGAGGTGAGAATATAGAAACTGCATTTTAGATTTTTCTATTCTTTTGAGTGAGGCTTGGATGGCTATGTATTTCCCCCTTAGGACTGCCTTTGCAGTATCCCATAGGTTTTGGACCGTTGTGTATTCATTCTCGTTGGTCTCCATAAATTGTTTAATTTGTTTTTTGATTTCCTGGTTTATCGAGTCATTCTTGAGCAGGATGGTTCTTAGCCTCCAAGTGTTTGAGTTTCTTCCAGGTTTTTCCTTGTGGTTGAGTTCCAATTTNATCAAAGCATTGTCATCTGAGAATATGCAGGGAATAACTTCAGTCTTTTGGTATTGGTTGAGATCTGTTTTGTGACCCAGTACATGATCTCTTCTGGAGAATGTTCCATATTCATTCAAATAGAATGAGAATTCTTTTGTTCTGGGGTGTAGTGTTCTATATATATCTATGAGGTCCATTCAAACTCTTGTTTCTTTGTTGATTTTCTGCTTAGGTGGTCTATCTATTGCTGATAGTGGAGTGTTGAGGTCCCATACTATTAACGTATTTTTATCTATATGTCTCTTTATTCTGGTTAAGAGTTGGCTTGTGTATCTTGCTGCTCCCCTGTTGGGGGCATATATATTNATAGAATGAGTATTCTTTGGTTCTGGGGTGTAGTGTTCTATATATATCTATGAGGTCCAACTCGTCGAGTATGGCATTCAAAGCCTTTGATTCTTTGCTTAGTTTTTGCCAGGGTGTTCTGTCTATTTCTGATAGTGGGGTGTTGAGGTCCCCTACTATTACTGTGTTCTTATCTATATGTCTCTTTATTTTGGTTAAGAGTTGGCTTGTGTGTCTTGCTGCGCCCTTGTTGGGGGCATAGATATTTATAATTGTCATATCCCCTTGTTGGATGCATCCTTTAAGAATAATATAGTGTCCTTCTGTATCCCTAACTACAGTCTTTAGTTTAAAATCCAATCTGTCTGATATGAGAATTGCTACCCCAGCTTTCTTTTGAGGTCCATTGGGATGAAAAATGGTTTTCCATCCCTTTACTTTCAGTCTGGATGTATCTTTAGGTTCAAAATGAGTCTCTTGTAGACAGCAAATGGATGGGTCATGTCTTTTTATCCAATCTGCAACCCTGTGGCGTTTTATGGGAGAGTTTAAGCCATTTAGATTGATAGAGATTATTGACAGATATGATTTTAATGATGCCATTTCTCTTTAAAGTCTTTGTATCGGTTGTGACTTGCTGCTCTGTATCACTCTTGGGGCCTTTTTACCTTTATAGAGCCCCCCTTAATATCTCCTGTAGGGCTGGTTTCGTGGTTACGAAATTGGTTAATGATTGGCGATTTTGGAACGTCTTTATTTCTCCATCAATTCTGAATGACATATGATTTTAATGATGCCATGTTGCCAGTAAAGTCTTTGTTTCTATAGGTTGTAACTTTCTGTTCTGTATCACTCTTGGGGCCTTTTTACTTTTATAGAACCCCCCTTAATATCTCCTGTAGGGCTGGTTTCGTGGTTACGAAATTAGTCAGTGACTGGCGATTCTGGAAGGTCCTTATGTCTCCATCAATTCTGAATGACAGCTGTGCTGGATAAAGGATCCTTGGCTGCATGTTTTTCTCTGAAAGAGCTTTAAAAATGCCCCCCCAACCCTTTCTCTCATTCCAGGTCTGTGTAGACAGGTCTGACGTAATCCTGATACTTTTGCCTTGGTACGTGAGAAATTTCTTTGCCCTGGCCGCTTTCAATACTGTATCGTTAGATCTAATATTTGCGAATTGCACTATGACGTGATGTGGCGTAGGTTTGTCATGGTTGATTGGGAGGGGTCCTCTCTGCCTCTTGGACATGAATGCTTGTTTCCTTTGCTAGATTAGGGAAGTTTTCAGCTACCATTTGTTCAAATATCTCTTCTAGACCACTCTTTTTTCCCACCCCTCGGGGATGCCGATGATTCTGATATTGGAATGTTTCATCGAGTCAGTAATCTCCTATAACCTACATTCTTGAGATTGGATTTTTTTGAGCAATATTTCTGTTTTAGCTTTCTCTTCTACTAACCCATCCTCCAATTCGCTGATTCATTCTTCTTCCTCATTGACCCTGGCCATCAGAGCCTCTAGTTTTGACTGCATTTGGCTCATAGCATTTTTAATTTCTGCCAGATTTGCTCTTATTTCCGCCCTTACAGATTCTATATTCTCGTTAATATTTTCGTTAATACTTTTTTCAAGTCTATATACCATCTTGACCATTGTTACTCTGAACTCCATTTCTGACAATTTGGTCATATCCATATCCATCATTTCTGTGGCAGAGGCCACAGACTCATTGTCTTTTCTTTGCTGGGGGGGATTTCTCCTTCTCGTCATTCTGATGAGGAGAGGTTGCGGGATTGTCCAGAGCCCAAATTATTGACCAGGACCCAGGCTGTGCGCCCTTGTTTTATAGGGATCTTAGGGATGTGGGCTTCTTGATTTTTCAGCCTGCCTTCTGGGGGAGGGGCCTGCGGGCCAGTACTCAGGAAACCCTGTTTGGGTAGAGTCTCCATGTCCCCTGCGAGGGGGGATGGGGATGGGCACACTGTGAGCCGGTCTTTCCAGGCTTTTGTTCTCTGGCGGCTTTCCCTGGCCGTTTGCTGTGCCTCTTCTGAGAGTCAGAGCAGCAGTTGCCGAATCTCAGCCTCTGTCTCATAACAGAGGGATCGCGGACCGTTCTCCACTGATGTTCTGGCCACTTTAACTCTGTTTCTGTTGGTGCTGCTCAACCCTGCAGCATCCCGGGATGTGCGCCGCACACCCGGCATCCCAGCCCTCACTTCCAGGGCCGGCGAGTCCCTGTCCTGTGTGTTTCTAACACTGCCAGCCGCCCCCGCACACACGCTCTGGAGCTCCGTTTCAGTGTGGTTCGTGCGCACTCTGGAGCTCCGGTTTTCAGTCAGGTCATGCGTGGCCCCTGGCTTATGGTCTCAGTCTGCGCTCTTGCAGGTACCGGTCCTCAAGTCCGCCCGCTCCCCCGTGTAGGTGGCTATTGCTTCCCGGTGTCCTAACATGGAGGCTCCCTCCCCCTTCCATTTATCCTCTGATATCTGTGCACGGCTTCACGGCTCCCCGCTTTGTACCTCAATACTCAGCGCTGGAGATGTTCATTTGTAGAGATCCAGGTGTATCTTCCTACGTCTCAGGCTGATTCCGTGGATGTTCAGGATGGTCTGGTACCTCTCCAACTTGACTCAGGGGACCAGCTGAAAAAGGGGTCCCCTACTCCTTCGCCATCTTAACTCCTCCCCTCTGAATTTCTACTCTTCAAGCTTGCCCAAGATTTCTTTGGTGCTTATTCAGCTGGATATTCACTAGTGGTGAGTTGTATGGACAGTCATGAGACCCTTTAAGAATGGAGCAGCTAGCACCTATTTGATCTTTAATTGAAACTATGTAGGCTAAAGGTCAGCCTTCTGGACTAAACGGGAACATTTGTTCTGTCCCTCATCAGGCACCACAAGATTAAAACAAAACTCAAAAAATGAAGATGTTTTGTCTGTAAATCCCTCAGAATAATTAACATGTTGTTGTAGCTGATAAATTCTATGGCCAGATAGAATCTAGCAAGTAGGAAAATTTGTAATCCTCTGACTTCCCACCTCTGCCTAAGATCATGAGCAAACGGCTGCTCTCCTCCCCCTTCCCATCAGCCTTTCTGGAGTGATGGGGTCATTGTCTTCCAGAAAAGGTGCAAAATCGGTGGCAAAGGGGCCAAAACTCAATGTCAGACTTAACTTTCAAAATTTCCTGATGATGGAGGCTCAATTCAGAAGACTCAGCTGGCCAGAGAAAGGCTTTTGGACACGGCAGAGTGATTGGCATTCTTCAGTGCACGTTTTCCAGCAAGGACGGATATTTGATTATATAATGAAGAAGTTATGTCTCCTGGCACCCAAAGAACTGACCTACAATGACAAATGTGCAACTTATTAAGCAAATTCCACTGAGCCTGCAACACATACTAGTTGTTTTCTCAAGACATGTAGTTGTTTTACCACGAAGAGCCCTTTCTTCAATAGTTCCAGCTGGCAAATCTCACTCTCATTCGGATCTGTTACTTTGTAATCACACAGAGCTTTTCTGTGGGTTTTTTAAAATGTCAAATAATTTGATGTACTCTCATTCCCCTTTGCTGCCATGATCCTAGAGACCATGGATAATTGTTGAAGCTCCAAACCCATAATGCGGGTTTCTACTGGAGAAAGACCGGAGAGTCCCTCCACAGTGTATCTCATACGCTGCCTCCTCTGCGATGGGTGCAGCTTTGTTTTGTTAAGATGCACGTCCTAAGCAGAGATGCCTGCTTTCCATTTAAATGGGTATAAAATGCACTCCCTTTGTTCTGGAGTGCTCACTTAAGTTCATCCAGAAAACTTGGCTCTGTCTGTTATTGGAGTTTCTCCTTTTTCCATAAGGCACATGGGATGGATGGTTGTGCCAGTGGTGAGCATAATCACTGCCGTCGATTGGATTAACTGGCACAAATTGTGTGTTTGCTGAGGAGGAATAGAATCACAAGTGGAAATACCTCCATGGAGAGTATCACATCGCTGTCATGATAGGTTAAGCTTTGGAGAGGCTTAGGAAAGAGATGAAGGGTAGCAGTTGCTGCCTACTCTATGCATTTTACTTAGCACCTGAAGACAGTTTGCAGTGTACCAGATAGAATGATCAACATCTATGGTGAAAATTTGTGAGTTTATATTGTTTTTAAATTGTTAATGTATACAGATAGTAAGCTAGACAGTGTAAGATGTGCTGTGAAAAGCCTCTCCCCTGTTCTGATCCCCAGATCCTAGTTCTCTAACCTTGACGCAGAACTGTTACTCTGAATCTGTGCACACAGTTAGAGAAGTATATATAGCCCTTATTTTACGTAAGTGGTAGCATATTTTACCTGTTATTCTGTGCCTTAACTTTTTCATCAAAAAATTTAAAGCAAGTGTGTGAGCAACAAATTGGCATTTTTTTAATAGTCAAAAATAGTGAAAACTGGATAAAAAATGGTCAGTCACGTACGTATGGGGTGGTCTGTCATAGATAATTTATAACTGAAGTGTGAGGTGACCTTCTAGTGGGGACAGCCTTCCTTATCCCAAGAAGATGGAGGCAACCTAACAAAGAAGGACAAAGCTAAACTCAGGTGTCCCCTGCTACCCTCTCCTCCTTACTGTCTGACTCTGTCCCTTCCTCCAGATCTTCCCCTCTGTGCTATCTTCCCAGACCACCCACCCTGCCTTTCCAACCCTCTTCTTCCTCTTCCTTCTTCTGTAAATCACTCCCAGTTCTTTTCATCCATTCTTTCCACCTCCATCTTTTCCACCCTTTCTGGATTCCCTGACTACTACCCTTCCTTACCTTTGAGTTCTTCCTCCTTTAGCTGGAATGGAGGAACTACCTATGTATTGAACAGTAAGGGTAATAACAGGCGGGGTCTGAAGAGGATGACACTGAGCGGGTGATGGAAGTAGCCCAGGGGCTGGAATTAAGACTGCCTTCCACTGCCTCCCTACCTGCTCAGCTGTAAGAAGTTAGAAGTAGTAGGTTCAACCAGAGAGGCAGAATCAGTAGGAGGTATAGGTAGGTAGGTAGATATTAAGAGATTTATTACAAGGAATTTGCTTATGCAATTGTGGAAGCTGGATAAGCAAGTCCGAAGTCTATAGAATAGGCAATCAAGAAGGGAAGAACACAGATGGGGCTAGATCCCCATGGGCACAGGTTAAAGCTATTGTCCACAGGCAAGCTCTCTGTTTCTTGTAAGGCTTTCCAACCCATTAAGTCAGGCCCACCCAGGATAATCTCCTTAATTTACATTTTCTCATTAGGGATGTCACTTAAATTTGCAAAATTCATAGTAGCACCTAGATTAGTGTTTGATAGAATAACTGGAAGGAGACATGTGAATGCAACAAAATGGCTGCCATTTTCTTTTCATTCTCCAATTCTTTTTTTTTTTTAATAATTTTTTATTATGCTAGTCACCATATGGTGGTACATCCTTAGTTTTTGATGTAGTGTTCCATGATTCATTATTTGCGTATAACACCCAGTGCTCCATGCAATATGTGCCCTCCTTAATACCCATCACTGGCCTATCCCAATCCCCCACCCTCCTGCCCCCTGAAGCCCTCGGTTTGTTTCCCAGAGTCCATAGTCTCTCGTGGTTCATTCCCCCTTCTGTTTACCCCCTTCTTTCTTCCCTTCCTTCTCCTACCAATCTCCCTGCTATTTCTTATGTTCCATAAATGAATGAAACCATATGATAATTCTTTCTCTGCTTGACTTATTTCACTTAGCATAATCTCCTCCAGTCCTGTCCATGTTGCTGCAAATGTTGGGTAATCGTTCTTTCTGATGGCTGAGTAATATTCCATTGTATATACGGACCACATCTTCTTTATCCATTCGTCTGTTGAAGGGCATCTCGGCTCCTTCCACAATTTAGCTATTGTGGACAAAGCTTCTATGAACATTCGGGTGCATATGGCCCTTCTCTTCACTACGTCTTTATCTTTGGGGTAAATACTCAGTAGTGCAATTGCTGGATCATAGGATAGCTCCAATTCTTGTGAGAAAATATGTCTTAGAGTCTACCTTATCCAGAAATATACTAGAGAGGGAATTTTGGCTAACACTGTTAAACCCAAACAAGTTGAAACACTACAAAGTCATCACAAATAGTTAATATACTGGGCGGTTGCTGGACAAATGCCCCAGGTCTTGCCGGCCAGATTCATCCTGGAAGAATTCATAGCTAATTACTGTTCCACTGCTGCTTTTGTAGTGTCCTTAAAATGGCACAAGCAGAAGTAGGACATTCAGTATGCCCTTTACCCTGCCTCAGAGAGCTCCTCAACCCTACAGCATAGTTCAAGGACCATTTATTGAAGGGGAGGAGACTTCTGCTAAAAATACCTATTTTCTTTTCCATGCCAGAATTGGGATATAAGCCAAAGCAGAGATGTTACAGAAATAACTTCAAGTTTCCTTATACTAAACATCTTTGGTTTGCTCCTTCAGACCCTCCCTTCATCCTTTTCCACCTGTTCTACCTTGGGGTTCTGACAGGTTTTGGCAGATTTGGACTGTATCAACAGTGCTTCCTTCCAGATTCTGGCTTCCAGTTGGGTTTGGCCAGTGGATGGCATTTGCAGGAGATTGGGAAAAGAAGAGTGACGTCCAAGTGTTTAATTCCTGGATCCAGCCCTTAGTTTACCCCAGGCTGCCTGTGTCCCTTAACTAAAGGGAATGCTCACCTCAAGGCAGTCTTCTCTACTCCAGTGCTTCTCAAACCATACATGGTGAAGGACCAGGTATGGGACAATTAGAATTTAAATTCGAATTTCAGATCAATGATACTTTTTTAGTATAAGTATGTCCCAAATGTTGCATGAGACTCACACTAAATCTGTGTTTGTTGTTCATTGGAAATTCAAATTTAGCAGGGCATCCTGTATTTTAACTGGCAATCCTGGTCATTAATCTTTCTTTCTGGCCAAGACTCAAGCTAGGGCAATCAGAGTCTCTCACTAGGATTTTATATATAGTAGTTGAAAGAAAGAGTTGCTGTCTTTCTGGGATGATGTCAGTTTTAAGGTCCTTCATTAGCCAAGTGAAAGAAACAGTGTGGTATTAGAATGAAATACAGGGACTCTGGACTCAAAACATAGATAGACCTGATGATGTCGTATACTTAACCCCATTTGAGTTGGATTTCTGTCTCTTATAACCAGAGTCCTGTTTCATATATTATAACTTAGGAAAGTTTACATAAATAGCTGCAGGTCATACAGAAGTCAATTCATTGATCTAGGATTGGTCCAACTGACTCTACAATTAATACTCTTCGTACTATATCATTCTCCAACTACTAGGAAACTAAAAAATTATGAAACCCTCAAGATACAGAACTCAAAGTACAAGTATGTTGGGTTCTCCTAATACCTGGCCCTCTGACCTGATTTCTCCAGTGGAGCCCTGACAGGGCACCAGCTCCTTTCTCTTGCATCTGTCTCTCCTTCCCTTCCCCTGAGACTGGCACCCTGAGAATAGGAACCAGAGGCTCAGATCTCTTTTTAGAACTTTACTCTGAAAGAGAAGAACATGAACTAATTATATTAAATTGTATTTCTTCAAAGTAGTAAACCAATGGGGCAGGGGTCTCTAATCATCTTGTACCCCCACTGAAGGAATCTTTTCTTCAGCCTTCAGGGTACAAAGACCTTGGAAGACAGACAAGATTCTGAGGTTTCTTTAAATATTGAACTACCGAAGGGATGAGAACACAGGGGTTGCTCTGGCCTTGAAGTAAGAATTAGTTGTCAGGATGAAGCATCTCTTCCAATTAAGGTTTAGGGAATCCTTGGTCACTGTAACTCAGTTGTAAATGAAAAGAAAACTAGAAATGGAATAGGTGTGCTTGTTCTAAGGAACTGCTTTTGTTCCATTAGTGAGTGGCCTTAAAGAGTACAAAGACTCCCTAGCCCCAGGCTTGGGCTTTATCCCACAGAGCAGAGGATTTCCATGTGGAAATGGTGATTTCCTCACATCTTTGTATTTTAAAGCGATTAAGTGGGATTGATTGGAAACAATAGATATTAGGCAACAGTTGCAAATATAATTTATGCAGGATACCCAAGTTGAGCTGTGGTATACTCTCATCTAATGCTTTACTCCCCTCTAGTGGATTTTTTTTTTATAGTACACGATACCCCGAGTATGATATAGAATAGCAAGGTTTTTTGTTGTTGTTGTTGTTTGTTTTTCTAAGATTTTGTTTATTTATTTGACAGAGAGACAGCCAGTGAGAGAGGGAACACAAGCAGGGGGAGTGGGAGAGGAAGAAGCAGGCTCATAGCGGAGGAGGCTGATGTGGGGCTCGATCCCAGAAGGCCGGGATCATGCCCTGAGCCAAAGGCAGACGCTTAATGACTGCGCCACCCACGCGCCCCTAGAATAGCAGCTTTTAAAGGAAAGAAGAATTTAAAAAGATACTTAAAGCATGTTCATGTTCTGTAGAATTTCTGTGCAGTTTTGTAGAATATCAAAGATTAAAAAAAATAGTTTGTCAGTTTCCTAATTTTTAGGTGAAGAAACTAAGAGCCAAAAGGGGGAATGACTCATCCAAGATCACACAGTTGATTTCTAATAGATCATTTCATTACTAGTAGCAATTTTGAATATATAAACCTGTGGTTCTCATGGAAATAGAAAGCCTATACCTGTCCACTCAGATGTTTATCAATGAGGAAAGACTTATGCTTTGGAGGAAATTGGAAAAAAATTCAGTAAGTATATTATTATTATTATTTTTTAAGATTTTATTTATTTATGCGACAGAGATAGAGACAGCCAGCGAGAGAGGGAACACAAGCAGGGGGAGTGGGAAGAGGAAGAAGCAGGCTCATAGCGGAGCCTGATATGGGGCTCGATCCCATAACGCCGGGATCACGCCCTGAGCCGAAGGCAGATGCTTAACCGCCGTGCCACCCAGGCGCCCCCAGTAAGTATATTATTGACTAGATACTCTGGGAGGGAAGAGACTTGCACTGGGAAAGGAAGGCTAAGTGTTAATAAGAATACCTCCTGATGAAAATCATGAATAGGTAAGCTTTGGTTTGGCTTCCTCTTGGTGCTGCTAATGGGTGCAATAACTGCTCAGAGGTGTCTTTCGGCCAAGAGATTTTACTGTTTTATATTCTGAATTCTTGCTATGTAATTTTCAGCTCTGCTTCATTCTCCTAAAATGTTCACTATCATTCTCCAAAGCATTTCTACTTCCCTTTATTTTCCATATAAATTTGAAGTCACGTGTTTTGTATGAAAAGCTTTAATTTGGGATACCATGCTAATAACAAATCTTTTCTTATTAAAGTAACTCTTGTTCAATATGTACTAAGACTGGCACCCATCTTTTCTTATTAAAGTAACTCTTGTTCAATATGGACAATACAGGAACGTATTAAAAGAAAATAATTTCCCGCAATGGTTATTCATTTCAGGAGTGTCTGATTAAGCACTTACTAGACTGATTCTCCCCCAGATAACCACTATGAACTCTGGACAAAATAAAACAAACAAAAAACAACTACCTGGAGGCAATCAAGCCTGAATAAAATTAAACAGATTATGGAGAGAAGTTGGCATTTGGAAGGAGAAAATGGCAAAGTGTGAGTTTTCTTTGTTTTTTTATGGCTTTTATCCTCAAGGCAGACCACATTTGCCTATACGTGGCAACATAAATGACTACAAAAAATAAATAATTTTTCTGGCCTGAAGAATCAGAACAGAGTTTAAGGTGGCCAAAGCACTGGAAAGTGAGGGAAGAATCCTTGCAATGAGAAAGCCAGAGAAGGGAACCAAAAATTCTGGTAAAATTCTGTTAAAATCTTTGCTGATTCCTAAACTCTGTATATGTGGGTCAGATTCTAAGGACGAAACAACTAAATTGAGATTTGGGCTAGTGCCCAAGAGACTAGAGTTTAGAGTTTAAGTCCAAATAAATTACTTACCTACTAAACCAGAACAAAAAAACCCCAAAAAGTAATACTCTTCAGAGGAATGTAACAGAATACAGTCTCACCAGATAATGTTCACAACCAGGATGCACTCCAAAATTACTCAACATAATAGAAACAAAAAAAAATTATTTCTATTCTGGAGAGAAAATGATAATAAAGACAAACCCCCATATGATCCAGCTGTTAGAATTGGACAAGAATTTTAAAGCAGGTATTATAGTTATGCACAATGATGTAAAAGAAAATATGCTTACAATGAATGAAAAGATAAGAAATTTCAATGAGGAAATAAACCATGACAAGAATCAAACAAATTATTGAACTGAAAATTGAATTACCTGAAATATAAAATTTACCTGGTGAGCTTAACAGCAGAAAGAGATGAGAGAAGAAAGAACCACTGAACTCGAGGACACATCAATGGAATTGTCTAATCTGAAGTACAGTTAGTAAGAACACTTAAAAATAAAAGAAATAGAATTTCAGGGATTTGTGGTATAATATCAAAAGGTTTAACACATGTATTATTGAAAGCCCAGAAGAGAGAGGAAGAAGCAAATGGGACACAAATCCTGCCAATTTGTTGTAAATTATAAATTTACAGTTTAGAAAAGCTCAACAAATCCCAAGTCAGAGAACAGTAAAACTGCTGAAAACTAAGGATAAAGACAAAATCCTGAAAGCAGCCAGAAAAAAAAAAATACATATAAGGGAACAATGATTTGATGAGCACTGTGGTCTCAGAAACAATGACAGAAGACAGTTAAGTGACATCTTTAAAGAACTGTAAGAAAAAAAAGCAAGCATAACCTGTGAGCCCCAAATTCTATGTCAACAAAAATATTCTTCAAGAAATGAAGGCAAATAAAAGACATTTTCAGACAAAAGAAAACTAAGGAAATTTAAGACTAGATGTATGCATTTTTCAAAATTCAATGAATGCACATTTTAGATATGTACATTTTACTGTATTTGAATTTTACCTCAAAAAGTATTACAAATAGTATTAAGCTCTAGTTAATAACATGTATGTTGAAACATTTAAAGAGAAGTGTACCAATGTCTGCTATTTATTGGGAAAGACATAAAAAAATAAGAGAGATTAATGTATGACTAGAGGAATGGGTAGATAGATATGTGATAAAGCAAGTATAATAAAATGTTTTTGGTATAATTTAAATAATAGGTATATTGTTCACTGAAAAATAATTTTACCTTTGCATACATTAGAAAGTGTTTACTAAAAATATTGGAAATAGAAGATTAAAATGCAGTTATAAAGATTTGCATTAATATGCTCTTTTATTTTTTTCAATGTAAAGATGATTATTGTTTTAAAGAGGACTTTGCTCATGGCATTCAAACACTATTCCGAACCCAACTCTAAAAATACAGTTTCCAGAAATATACTTGACATAGAAATGTCTTAGCTTGGGTTGCTGTAACAAAATACCATAGACTAAGTGGCTTAAACAATAGACATTTATTTCTCACAGTTCTGGAGACTGGGAAATCCAGGATTAAGGCCCTGAAAGATTTGGTTCCTGGTTTACAGACAGCTGCCTTTCCCTGTGTTCTCACGTGATGTGGAGAGAATGAACTTTAGTCTCTCTTCTTACAAGTATACTAAAGCCATTATGGGAACCCTAGCCTCCTGATCGCATCTAAACCTGATTACCTCCCAAAGACCCTAATTCCACATAGATCACCCTGGGGTTAAAGATTGAACATATGAATTTGGGGGTGGGGGGGAGACACAAACATTCAGTCCAGAACAAGAAATTACTAAAAAAGGAAACTCCCAAAATTTTATCATACATCAAATGTCATTTTTGATATTTTGGTAAATTATCTTTCAATATTTTAAAACATTCATATACTATTTTATCAATGTGACCTTATTATAACATTACATGTTTTTCTAAAATATGATTTTAATGGCTAAATTTTATGAAGATGTCAAAATTAAATTAACAGTTTTCCTATTATTTGACATATAAGTTGTTTTCGAATTTTCACAGAAATGTTCACATATAAGAGATCACAGAATAAGAATCAAGAACCAGAAGGACATCAGACCTCTCAGTTGCAATAAAATTAGAAGACAGTGGAATAGTGCTTTTAAAATTCTGGTGAAAAAAAGGTTTTCAATTCATACTTCAATACTCAGCCTGTCAATATGAATAATGCAATATCTTTTAAAATTTACTTTTTTAAAGGAAAACTATGATGGGATGTGCTTCACCAAAACAAGGTGGCAAATGAAGAAAGTGGAAGACACAGGACCCAGAGAATGAGGATGCAATGCATCACAGAAGAGAAGGAACGAAATTCCCAGGAAAGAAAGGAAATTCCCAGAATGGTTATGAAGGGAAGTCCCACTGGTACAATAAGCCGAGAGTGCAGCTAATGGAAAATAATGGAAAAGGATGGAAATACCCAAGACAGGTCATTCTTCAAGAAAAACTAAACTTGTAGAGTACCTGATGAGTTTAGACTTGACAGAGTATTTTTAGTTTTGTTGAAGAATAGTGGATGAAGTAGTAAGGTATATAAAAAATGAGAAAATGTTTAAAAAGGTGGTATTTCCTCTAGAGAAGACAGAAAGTTGCATGTGGAAATTATGTTATGATTTTATACTATACACTCACCACTAAATAATATTTATTTTGTTATAATAGTATAAACAATTTATACTGATTTAAGCAAAAAAGAATAAAAAGCTATACTGAGATTACAGGCTGGGTAAGTATATAAATGTAAGGGCAGGCAGGTTGTACAGGAGCTAATCTTTAGTTTCTATAGTTGGAAATAAAGAGATGAAATATAAAACTTAAAAAATTAAGAAAAATTAGTGTGAACACATTACTTAGAAATTCGGAGGTAATACTCGCAGACTACAGCTAAAGTAATTGAAAGTTGCTGCTGAAATTGGGAATAGGAAAAGATGGGGCAGAATTGTGCTGTTTTTCATTATATGTGTTTTTCTGTATAAGTTTTTAAAACTCTAAATGGGGGGATGTATATATATTCTTCTGGTCCAAGCTGGGGTACCTTAAGGTTGCAAGAAGCTCTGAGTGGGGCTTACAAAGTCTAATTACATTATTCTGAAACTCCACATAATTGCCTTGCATGGTTATACAACTGCTTTTAGTAAGCCTTATCTCCTAGATCTAAGATCTGGGTTCTTGGTAGAATTGCTTACATCATCGCCAGACCTATCCTGGGACACAGACTGTAAGATAATGCCTTTGAATTGCTTTGTGAAAAAATGACCCCCTTGCAGGCATGCGAGTTGGGGAAAGGCTGGGTAGGGCTGGACATGATAGGGCTTCTCAGGGACCATCACAGTTCCCCATCATGGAGAAATTTAAAGAGAAGCTAGATTAAGGTTTTAGGGGTATGTTGTGGAAACTTTTATATTAGGCATAGGGTTAGAGTAGATGACTCTGAAATCCCTCCATTCTGAGATTCTCTGAAGGAGTTTCATTCTTACCTAGAATGACTGCTAGTTAATATTTAGGGCAAGGATTAGACCTCAGGAAGAGGTGTTAATTATCTCTTTTTTTTTCTATCAGCATGATTTACACTCAATATTTTCCCAATTTTTGTCAAATATATTATCCATTTTGGAGGTCCACATTCCATATATGATCATTTGATTAAGACTGACAAATGTGTGCTTAAATATTTTATGTTCTTACAATTTCTTATTCACTTATTCTGCTAGTTTAAGAGGTATGTGAAATATTTGAATAAAACAGTGAATTCATCCATTCCTCATTGTAGCCATTTCCATTTTTCTTTATGTATTTTGAAGCTGTCTTACCATGTTCAAACACATTTAGAATTCTTATTCCTTCCTGGTTTATTAAAACTTTAAAAAAACTACCTAGTGGCCTTTATTATCTTAAGTAAAAATTTCCCTGTCCATTTAAAATTAATATAGCTATTTCAGATTTTTTCATTTCTATTTCCTTGGTATCTTTCATCCTTCTACTTTTAACCTTTCTATTTTATGCTTTTTGGTGTACAGAATTTTAATTTACCTAAAAGGTAATTCCACAAGTTATATATTATTGTTTATGCAGTTATTGTTTGTTGAGATTTACCCATATTCTTATTATTTTTCTCATTACTTCTTTTTGTATTTCAGAACTTTCTTTTGAGATTTTCTTTCTTCCTGATTTAGTCACTTCAGAATTTCCCTTCGTGAAGATATGTTGGATGGTGCCTGGATGGCTTAGTCGTTAAGCGATTGCCTTCAGGTCAGGTCATGATCCCAGGGTCCTGGGATCAAGTCCCACATTGGGCTCCTTGCTCAGCGGGGAGCCTGCTTCTCCCTCTGCCCCTCCCCCTACTCATGCTTCCCACCCCCAATAGATAAATAAAATCTTTAAAAAAAAAGATGTGTTGGAAGTTAATTCTTTAGTTTGAAAATGTCTTCCTTTTATTTTTTATTTCAGTATTAAAAGAGAAGTTTTCTGAATTAGTAAATTGATGATTAATTTCATTCAACACTTTGAGACACTATTCCATTGTCTTGCTGTTATTGTTCTTGAGAAATCATCCTTTGGTCTAATCGATGTTCTTTTGAAAGTAATCTGGTTTTTTTTTTTTATTCTAGCTGCTCTTTTTAATGTTCTACAGTCTCACTACAGGGCAGCTAGGTGACTTGTTTGTATTTATTCTGCTTGAGATTCATTGGAGGTTCCTGAATATGACATTTCATGAGTTTAATAGATTCTGGAAAAGTCTTGGCCATAAGCTCTACAAAATATTACTTCTCCCATTATCTCCTTCTGGAATTCTGGTTTAGGTGTAGTTCAAACTTCTCCAACCATGATCTATGGCTCATGATTTCTTTTTCATATTTTCTATTTCTCTGTTTATTGAGTTGCATTCTAATCAATTCCTTCAGCTCTATTATTCACTTCACAAAATCTCTTTTCGGCTGTGTTTAATCTGCTGTTTAACCTGTCACTGAATTTCTAATTTCAGTTTCTAAATATTTTATGTATTTTTAAAAAAAAATGATTTCTAACTATTTTTGATAAACTTGTTCTTTGCCAAATGTTTGATAGCCTTCCATTTTCCTTAAGCATATTAAATCTTTTTTTATATTAATTTTCAATTATTCTAACATAACCAGTCTTTAAAGGTATAGTTCTTTTTTTTGGTTTTGTTTTAATGTTTTTTTATTATATTATGTTAGTCACCATACAGTACATCCCTGGTTTCTGATGTAAAGTTCAGTGATTCATTAGTTGCATATAACACCCAGCGCACCATGCAATATGTGCCCTCCTTACTACCCATCACCAGCCTATCCCGTTCCCCCTCCCCCCTCCCCTCTGACCCTCAGTTTGTTTCTCAGAGTCCATAGTCTCTCATGCTTCATTCCCCCTTCTGATTACCCCCCCCCCTTAAAGGTATAGTTCTGAAGTGCATTGTTCTGCCTCTGCCTCATGGTATTTTGTTTCCTTATGAGTTTGGTGATTTTTTTTTTTTTTTTAATGAGACCCCAAGTGCCTTCACACTTTATCCTTAGGGATTCACCAAAGGCTGGGCTTAATTAAGATTTGCTACTCTGCAAAGAATTCTGTTTTCTTCTGCCAAATGTCTGGGGAGACTTTACAACCTAAGACAAGTTTAAATAAAAAAATAATTTGGGGGGCACCTAACAGAAATTCAACTACAAACCATGATTTTGGTTAGAAATTTCAGGAGACAATTTCTATTTTCTTTTACCTGGAGCAAGAATGAAATAAGATCCTTTACAATTTCCCTCTTTGGGGCTTTTATATGTTGATTTTCTGTTTCGCCCACTAAGAGTGTTACCTTCCAGGGGTTTTACTTTATGTGGGAAAGTCTGATCTGACTCACTTTGCATGGGTCCTGGGTTTTTTCTTCTCTGCCCCTTTCCCATATGCTACCAGGGCTTGAGATGTTTTTCAAGCAAATTTTGGCTTCAGTGCTGGCTTACCCTCCAGTTCATCCCTTCTTGTGATCTGGGGCGTTTAAGGATTTTTCTAACTCTCTTGCCATGGCGACTCTTCATTTTATGACTTGTGAGTTAAAAGTAATAATAA
Organism: Ailuropoda melanoleuca; assembly: GCF_002007445.2. Taxonomy (NCBI): domain Eukaryota; kingdom Metazoa; phylum Chordata; class Mammalia; order Carnivora; family Ursidae; genus Ailuropoda; species Ailuropoda melanoleuca. The sequence continues at coordinate 57,032,414 of NC_048222.1, forward strand.
TAAATAAATAATCTTTTATTCAGTATTTTTTTTTAAAGATTTTATTTATTTATTTGACAGAGATAGAGACAGCCAGCGAGAGAGGGAACACAAGCAGGGGGAGTGGGAGAGGAAGAAGCAGGCTCACAGCAGAGGAGCCTGACATGGGGCTCAATCCCATAACGCCGGGATCATGCCCTGAGCCGAAGGCAGACGCTTAACCGCTGTGCCTCCCAGGCGCCCCTATTCAGTATTTTTAAGTATATCGTACTAGGAAAAAATTAGGGGTTATATAGTTGAGCATATTGAAGGAAATAGAAATAACTTGCTTCCTTTCACTCTTGATTTCTTTCTTGACTTTTTCTCTCTCTCCCTCTCTTTCTTCTTTGTTGCCTTTGTTTTTTAATTGCTTTTTCATTATTCCATTTTTCTTTCTGTCATTCTATTTTTCTTTTCATTTGTCCTTGATATTTTCTTTTTTGTCTCTTTTATGTTTCTTTACTTTTTTGTTATCTTTCTTGCCCTTCCTTTCCTTTTTCTGTCATTCATGTAATTTTTTTAACAAACACCAAAAAATTTTTCTTGGCCTACGAATAATATTTTAATCTCTTTTTAGAAAATTAGCTTACCTATCACTAATTAGAACAATGAGGTTTCATGTCATTGGAATGAAATCAAATTTATAATGCCTTTCACATAGTAAGCACTCAATAAACGTTTTTGTTTTTGAATGAAACTTCATTAAAGGTTCTAACTCTACTATGTTGAGCACATTGTGAGATCAGAATATTGCCAAGTAGACTGTACCTGTGACTCAGTCAAGCCTAACCCAGACTGACAGAGAAATTGATGGAATGTTAATTGATAGCAGCTGGATGACTGGCATGAGTACAGCCACAGGAAAGGGCCAAGGATCTCTCAGGGAGTATAAAATTTACATTTACTTAAGACCCCAGAGGCTTTTTTAATGAGAATGACCTCCTGTTAAAATTAGAGTGAAGGGGGAAATAAAGATAGTAATTTGGAGACTTTGGGTCTTAGCATATTTTCCACTTAATAGCCACTGACTTAGAAAATGAAACTCATGGAATTCTCATAATAGTAATGACTTGGCCTTAATGATTTAAAAAACCCCATTAGGTGGGTTCATGACTTGTCGGTTAGCACGTTGGAAAAAATACCAAGTGGAGAAAACGGGATAAGTCCTCAAATTTAAAACACTTATCAGTGTCTCGGCTGATAGAAAACAGGCTGTGTTGAGCAGGTCTTGTAGAGTAGGCTGAGAGGGTTTGTTTCTCATCGGAATTGAAGGATGCTCCAGATGAGCTTGAGGGGAATACGATCGGAATTTTTTGAATCAGCAAGCTGACTGTACATCTGTAAAGTCCCACTGTATGAAAATTCCTGAGTTGATATCTGAATGAAGTGACAAGACCAAACCTTACTACAGGTTCTAAGATGTTTTAGTGGAAGACCCAGTCACCTTTTGAGCTTTGAGATCTGCCCAAGAGAAATTGGTAATCATCCTGTCCACTAAATGAGGCACCCGGTTTGGTCATATAAAGCTGGTAGATGCAACTAGATTGAAAACCACTAGATTGACCTTGGGAATGTTTGAAATGTTAAAGAACGATTAGTGCTTAACTCTATACTGATGAGTTTTTTTAATGTTTTTTTATTATATTATGTTAGTCACCGTACAGTACATCCCTGGCTTCTGATGAGTTGTTTTATTTATTTTTTCCTCCCAATACACATCTTTATTTCCTAGAGCATTTTAAAGCAAATTCCTGACATTATAGTATTTCATCTGTAATGCTTTAGAATCCTGGCTACTCCTGAAAACAGGGTCAAGGTTATACCTAGCTGGTCCAGTAGATAAAGGAAACCACAAGACATGAACCTGCTCCATGATACTTCCTCCTCACTTACTGATGCTAACGTGTGCATAGTAATTTCTATCTGTCTATATGTGAGTTGACACTGGAGGACCTTAGGAAGAAAAAGGAAGAAAAAGCATATATTCAACTTATATTGGTATATACCTCTGGGGAAGATGAAATTTAGAGCAACGATATACCCTTGTTGCTCTGTTTCCCTAAATCCTTCTGTGTGGGAAGATTATTGTCCTGGGGTGTGGTGGGGCCGAGGGAGGAGATACTATATATAAAATGTGGAATTTTCTGTAAACAGGTGGATATCAGACGGTTCTGGAATGGGTAAGTCCATCTTGAAGAAAACACAAGTGAGAGTTTGGCATGGAGTTGGCAAGCAACCACACAAAAGAGTAAAGTCTTTTCTAAAATGTTCAAGAAAAATTAAACAGGAGCCTGGATCTCTTACAATTACCTGAGAAGGATGTTTCAGTTATTTTATTTGCACATCTTAAAAAAAAATATCTTAGGTATTTATCCATGTGTCATATGTATTACAAATATTTTCCTCAATTTGTTGTGTACGTTTTTAATATTTATGGTGGCTCTTGTTTTTTGTTCTTTTCTTTTATGGTTTCTACCTTTGGTGCGTGGTTACTATTTGTATTTTTTCCAGATGAAATTTTTAATCATTTGGTTACATTTTAAAGATGACATTGGAATTCTGTGGGGTTTATGATTAATTTAGGTAAAATTGACATTTTTGCAGCATTGAATTTTTCACTTTGAGACATTTAATTTTTATGTTTTTCAGAAAATTTTTCTGGTTGTATTGCTTTTGTTTTCTTTACATAGGTCCTGCATATTCCTTAAGTTTCTTTTCTAGATATTTTATATTTTTTGTTCTGTATTTTAATTTCCAGTGAACTAATATTGGAATATAAGGAACTTGTTGGTTTTTATGTATTAATTAGTAAAAGGGTGGTTTCTTATTAGTTTTAATAGTCTTCCATTTATTTTCCTTGGTCTTCCAGAAAGACAATCATCAGTAAATACTAATGATTTTGGCATTTCCTTTTCCAAATATGTATCTCCTGTTTTGTTAGCTTCTCTGATTTTACTGGTTAGCACTTCTAGAGTGATTTTAAATCACAATGGTGACAGGATCCATGCTTACCTTATAAACTACTTGAAAAAAGAATCCTTGTTGCAGTATTTCTCAGAGTCCCTTCTGATATTCTTTATTTTTATTTATTTATTTTTTTAAAGATTTTATTTATTTATTAGACAGAGAGAGAGACAGCCAGCGAGAGAGGGAACACAAGCACGGGGAGTGGGAGAGGAAGAAGCAGGCTCCTAACAGAGGAGCCTGACGTGGGGCTCGATCCCATAACGCCGGGATCACGCCCTGAGCCGAAGGCAGACGCTCAATGACTGCGCCACCCAGGCGCCCCGACTTCTGATATTCTTTAAAAAAAAAACAACAAAAACTCAGTTGTCAAATACGTTTTACAAACACATTAGTATATTAAAGGCTCTGAAATATCTGTAGTAAATACACTTACTTAAATTCATTTAATATATGCTTACCATTTCCTAAAAGTATTTAGTAATGAACTGTAAACGTCTCACCCCTTTTTCTTTTTCTTTCTTTTTTTTTTTAACAATAACTATAATCTTGGGGCGCCTGAGTGGCACAGCCGTTAAGTGTCTGCCTTCAGCTCAGGGCGTGATCCCGGCGTTATGGGATCGAGCCCCACATCAGGCTCCTCTGCTGGGAGCCTGCTTCTTCCTCTCCCACTCCCCCTGCTTGTGTTCCCTCTCTTGCTGGCTGTCTCTATCTCTGTCAAAAAAAATAAAAAAAATAACTATAATCTTACCTAACTAGTGCTTTACATGTTTGAGCATGCTCTTGGGTGTTGGCTTGAAACAATTTTTAAAAAGGCTTCTTTACATAAATTACTTTGATTTCCATTTTATTAGTAAGTAAAGAATCTTACCAAATTCATTTTAGTATTTAATTCAGATGATTGAAATGTATTTTTCCTTTGAACAATGTGATACATTATATTACTAGATATAAAATTATAGATATTGAGCTATCTCTGAGTTCCTAAAATAAACCATGACCGTGGAGTTTCTTTTTGGTGTTCTTCTGTATTTTACTTGCTAATATTTTATTTAATATTTTTTGGATCTATCGTCACAAATGATATTGATCTCTAGTTTTCTTTGACATGATTGGTATCAGCCTTATGCCTATTTCATAAAATGAATTAAAGTTTTTTTCCACTTTCTCTGCACCGCAGGCCAGTATTGTAGCATAGAAATGTTCTCTTCCTCAAAATCATATCCAGATTTTCTCTTCAGTTTTTTTGGTAGGTTGATTGCATCGATGGGCACAATTAATGACCCTCTTATATTCATGTCCTTTGCAGTGTGGTTTTACAGCTCCTCCCATCGAGATGTAGACTTATTTTCTCTGCATCTTGAGTCTGGGTTGACCTCATGTCTTGCTTTGGCCAATAGAATCTGATAGAAATAACAATATGTCATTTCTTTTTTTCTTTTCTTTCTTTTTTTTTTTAGTTTTAGAGAGAGAGAATTTGCATGGGGAGAGGGACAGAGGGAGAGGGTGAGGGAGAATCTCAAGCAGACTCCCCACTAAGCATGGAGCCTGATGTTGGTCTTGATCTCATGACCCTGAGATCAAAACCTGAGCTGAAACCAAGAGTCAGATACTTAACCAACTGAGCCACCCAGGTACCTGGACAATGTGTCATTTCTAACCTTGGGCCTTAAGTGGACATGTGTAATTCTGCTTTTGTTCTTGGAACCCTGCCACCACTATGTGAATAAGCCTAAGTTAGCCTGCTTGTGAGAGACTACATGGAGGAAACTGCAGTGTCCCATCCAAGATCATCCTAGACAAGCCTGTAGCCAGTCATCTTTTAAACATGTGCAATATCCCAATTAGGATTAGCCGCACTGCCTAATCAACTTGCAGCTCACTGTAAACTAATGAGCAAACCACCCAGCTGACACACAGACTCATGAATAATAATAAATGTTTATTGTCTGAAAATACTGAGTTTGTTATGCAGTGTTAGTTAACGGAACAATCATATTTCCTTAGAAAATCATCCTTTACAAGATATTTAAATTTATTACAATAGGTTTTTTATTGCAATAGTTTTATTTGGCATTCTCTTATGAAATTTCTATTTCTTCTTATATGTAGTAATACCTTCTTTCTTAATCCTAATGTTTTTACTTGTTACCTGTTGTAAGTGTATGTTTAATTAGTTTTGCCAAAATTTTGTCTATTTTATTGGTCCTTTCAAATAATTCACTTCTAAATATACTATAATGCTATTTTAGTGTATGATTCTCTTATTTCTTCTTATGTTTTCTTAGTACTTTCCTGGAATTTATTGTGTTGCTTTTTTTCCCCTAGATTTTGGGGTTAAATGCTTACTTCGTTTTTGTTATTTTTTTATTTTATGCTATTAAGACTGTGAATTTTCCTCTCAGTTCAGTGTTGGCAGAATCTTATGTTTTCAGATGTAACACTGTCATCCTTGTTATATCTTATTGTATCTAAACTGTTAGTTATAACTACTTTTATTCCTTGTTTTACCAAAAAATTACATAGAAAATGAATTTTTAGTTTTTAAGTATCTTTGATTTTTTCTACTTATCCTTCACTTATAAACTTCCAATTTTATGGCACTGTGATCAGAGAATATGATCTTTATCATTTTGAGAACTTGAGATCTTTTGTGTATGTGGTTATGACCTGAGATAGTATTACTTTCTGGAAATAAACCCCTTGATTTTTAACCAAAACAAATCCCTTGATTTTGTTTATGGATCAGTAAAATGTGAGACTCTTTATAGGTTGGGTGTTTAGAACCGGGTAGTTAATATAATACTATATAGGAAAAGTACACAACAAGAAAGGGATGATGGGAAATGAGCACAAGAAACGTTAATGGAATTGCCAACATGAGCAGAAAGGGAAAAGAAATCCTGGGTAGTCTTAGTCTTGGTTGATAATGCTGTCTTACTGTTTTAGTTTAGTAGTTTAGTTAAAGAAGAAAGTGAGAGCAGGTGTTTTTCCCCCAGTAAGTGGCCTTTTATGCAGAGAGCAAAGACAGGATTGTGTAGATCAAGATACCCTGTATGTTGTTCCATCCCCCACCCCTACTTCTATTCATTCTTAGTCCTTGGAAATATATGGAATATAGTTTTTATCACTTGGGGGAAGACAACAATTTTGCCACTAGGTACCAATAGGTATAAAAGTCACGGAATGGACCTGCATATGGGTTCTGTCACCTGTGTAGAGAACTATGGGGTTCCCTAATTGGATGACTAACTGGAAAGTCAGAGTTTATAATGAGAACAGCCAGGCATTAATGATCTAGGATGCATAGGTACAAGTAACCTGTCAACCCCTTCTAATGGCATTACCAACAATAAATAAGATATCTATGCCTAAATTCAAACTACTATATTATAGTCAAGTTGTATTCTTGATATATGCTGTGATCCCAGTTAATATATTTGTTTCTATTCACATCTTTTTAAGCAAAAGACTGGATGTGAACTTGATCCAAAAATTGAAAGGAATTTCAGTTTTCACTATCAAAAATACAATTACTTTTATTTTTAGCTTTGCCATTTAAAAATATATATATTTTATCTAGTTTCTTTTGCTTTTAAAATTGAAGGTTAGGAGAAGAGAAGGGAATTAGTTATTGTTTGTTAATAAGCATGGGGCAAATCATGCTTGTCAGATTGATGATTTAAAGAAGGAAAGTATTGGGCCACCTGGGTGGCTCAGTCAGTTAAGTGTCTGCCTTTGGCTCAGGTCATGATCTCAGGGTCCTGGGATCGAGCCCCACATCAGGCTCCCTGCTCTGCTGGGAGCCTGCTTCTTCCTCTCCCACTCCCCCTGCTTGTGTTCCCTCTCTCGCTGGCTGTCTCTCTCTCTCTCTGTCAAATAAATAAATGAAATCTTTTAAAAAATAATAAATAAAGGAAAAGTACTTTAGGAGAAATAAGTATTGTATAACAGTAAATCCTGACAAGACTCTGAAATAGGTAAACAAAATAAAATTATTCAGATTTCTTTTTTGGAGGAAGAAACACTTTTTTGAGCAATCATGGAGGAAACCACCAGGGGGCCTCGTGGTGTACAGGCTTGGTAAGTTGGAGTTGGAGGTTAATATGGCTGCATCCTTCCACCATGGCTAGGATGCCAAGATCCCTTAACAACTGTAGATGTTAGGGTTTTTTTTTTGTTGTTGTTTTGTTGTTTTTTTTTTTAATGGTTTTCTTTTTTCTTGCTAAATGTTTGTGAAAATGAAAAATAACCAAAAAGTCAAGGAATTTCAACAAATTCCTTTATCTGAGGTAGTAAATCTAAAGTCCAAAGGGCTGAATCAAGGCCTGTGTGTCATAATGATTACATATATGATGGCAACTCTACAAACAAACCTGCTTTAGTTGCAGGTTCAACTTTGATAACATTTTTAGCACAGGTAATTACAACCTACATGACAATGAGCATAAGTAACTAGTAACTTGAGCGCTTTGTTGCTAATTATATCTGTCAGAGTTTGGTGCAAATTACAGAAATCACTCTATAGAGGACCTGTCCTCCATGAACCTTCTATGGGGGTCCCTTCTATAGGGGTCCCTGTGGATCCCTTTTAATGTTTCTGTGTGCTCTTCCCCCACTTTCGATAGGCCTTTGCTTTTAACCACTGATACCTCTCCAGAGGACTACCCTCATGTTCCTGGAGTCGCTTGGTCTATGATCTTAGGACATCCCCTATACTGGCCCATAGTCAATGACGACATTATGAGGGTTCGAAAGCCCAGATGCCTTGCCTCAACTTACATCAACCTCTGAGGTATAATTTATCCCCTGAACACTTCCGTGGGACCTGGCCTAAGACTGGAACTATGCCTAAAACTACACCCTTACTTGGCTTCTTCCCTTTCCCAGTCCCACTTCCCCTGCCACCTTAATGGTTTCTCCTGGAAGCACTTCCTTTATAAATCACTTGCACATAAATCCTCAACTCAGGGTCTGCTTTTGGGAAACCTGACCCAAGCTTAAGTATCCTAGGAAGAAGATTAATGCAGGGAACTAGGTGCTTTCAAAATCATTGAAAGGGAGTAGGAATCAGAGGCCACCACCATTAAGTTGTTGTTTTTTTTTTTTAAATGATTTTTTATTATTTTATGTTAGTCACCATACAGTACATCCCCGGCTTCCGATGTAAAGCTCGATGATTCATTAGTTGCGTATAAAGGGCACCATGCAATACGTGCCCTCCTTACTACCCATCACCGGTCTATCCCATTCCCCCACCCCCCTCCCCTCTGAGGCCCCCAGTTTGTTTCTCATAGCCCATAGTCTCTCATGTTTCATTCCCCCTTCTGACTACCCCCCCTTTCTTTATCCCTTTCTTCGTTTAAAAATATACTGCCATTGTCACAATCCAAGGGAAGCTGCTGTCGCCACAGACACAACTACATCTCAGCAGCTAAAACTAGTGACTCGACAGTAGAACACTGTACCTGGCTACTATCATATAGATGCCACATCTTTAAGACCTTGCTTCCAGCTGGAACCATCTGAAATCTACAGCCAAGGTGGGTCTGATTCAGTTTCAACCTCCTAATCATGATACTGCATCTAACTTGCAGAGCTTATTTCAAATGTAGAACCTAGCTGCAAGGGAGTCTGGGAAACATAGTTTTTATTTCCTGGTCTCTGCAGTACAGGAAGACACCCTAGAAAGAGGTGGAAACAAACTGGTTGCCAGTTGATCATAATCACAACACCAGAGGTGAGAGGAAATGAATTGGTATACGTTCATTTCAGGGACATTGTGCATTATGGTTTTTTTGCCTGGAACATGTGTCTTCTCCTCTCAATCCCTACTCTATCCAGAGCTGGCTAATTGATACTTGTTTTTGGTTTTCTCTGTAGATCAGTGTTTTTCAAACTGTGGGTTATCACTAATTAAAGGGTCATAAAATCAATGTAGTAGATATTTATGAGCAAGGGGGGAAAGCACAGAATTAAGTGAAATAGAATAGAAAAATGTGCTGTTTCATGAAATGTCTGTTTGGTTTTGTGTTCATATGTATGTGTGTTGCATTGCACTGTAAATTTTATTTCTTAGTGTGGGTCATGGTCAAAAGGCTTGAAAAATATTTCCTAAATATAACTCCCTCAGTTCCCTGGTATTTTAAGTCCGAGAACTCTGTAATGTAATTCACTTATTACAGCTCTTATTACACACACACACACACACACACACACACTCAATATCTGTGCTCCTCATTAGACTTCAGCTTCCAGAGGAGAGGTCAGATACTGTGCTTCTCTTGCTTTCTGTTACCTTGGCATGAGGTTGGTCACATGGTAGCTTTTTTACACATCTGTTGAATGAATAAAGGGAAAGGGGTTATTATGGACTCTTGTATCACTTAGCGACTCCTGGGATTAATAAGAAGACTCAAGACTCAGAAAAAACTTGAAGAAGTACATAAGCTAGAAATAAAATTAACAGGAGAATTGAAGCAAAGTAAAAGATATCCTAGCACAAATCAACCAGTAATATAGAACAAGAGCACCATGGAACCCACAGAGGAGAAACTCTGACCATCAGAGCCAGAGATTCCTCCTCTAGACTCACTGCAAAGGCTTGTCACCAGCTTCTTAGTGCAGGGGAATAGGAAACATGTGGGAATCACATTCCAAAAGGGGGGGGTGTATACTTCATTGTACAGAGATCTCATCTGAGTGTGGGTTCAGTTATTCTCAACAAGTCTTTACATACTCCTCAGCAAGTCTTGAATTAATGAACCCCTTAATGGTATTGTACGTAGATTCTGTGCTGGGTGTACCTATGTAACCATAGAGTGAAGAATCTTGTGAGTAGAGCCAATAACCAGTCCCTTACCCCTTAGAGAATTCTGTTGAAGGACGTGTATGTGCAACTGATGATGAGTTGAGTAGTAGTATAATAATATTAAAAATAATAAACAAATAAAGCCAACATATATTAAATGTTATTATGTGCCTGGAACTATGCTAAGAACATTATGTCATGTAATTTTTACAACTTTGGGAGGCTTTAGCCATATTTTACGATCAGAAAACTGAGAGAGAGTAACTAACTTGCTCAAGATGGTAGAGCAAGTGCATGGCAGTGAGGACTCAAACCCAGATCTGTCTCACCCCTGATCCTATGCTCTCAACCACTCTGGCAAAGCAAGTGGTGACTAATTTTCTAATCCTTTTTCTAGCCCTTAATTATTACTTTCTGCTTCTTTGTGGCCTGAAATTTATTTTAATTTTTTCTGTGGTTGATGGCCCATGGCATAAGATTCCACATTCATATACTATAATTGCAAAAAGCTTATGTGGATGGCCAAGAAAAACTTCCTTTTCAGATTGCAATCACTTGGAAACATTCGCCTTTACTCTCTAAGCTTGCATTTACAGTTGGAATGCATAAGCATTTCTAGTTATTCTGCTTGTCCATTTTTTTTTTAAATTTGTTGGGTACTTACTATGTGTCAGGCAGAATTGTAGACATTGGGGATATTGACCAAGTTCCTGCTCTGACAGAATTTTTATTCTGTATAGATATTATCTCACTGGAGGAGATAGACAATTTAAATTTGACATGTATAGTATAAAAAGTAATAAAGTGCCAATAAGGGGCGCCTGGGTGGCACAGCGGTTAAGCATCTGCCTTCGGCTCAGGGCGTGATCCCGGCATTATGGGATCGAGCCCCACGTCAGGCTCTTCCGCTATGAGCCTGCTTCTTCCTCTCCCACTCCCCCTGCTTGTGTTCCCTCTCTCACTGGCTGTCTCTATCTCTGTCGAATAAATAAATAAAATATTAAAAAAAATAAAGTGCCAATAAGAGCAATATTGGGAGATAGTGACAGATGTGTGTGTGTATAATGTATTTTTTTCTAGGATTTCTCAGGGTAGGCTTTTATGATGACATTTGAGCAAAGACATGAAGAAAATGAGGGAGAGAGTAATGCAGATATGTGGGGTAGCACTTTCTAGGCAGAGGACCAGCAAGTATAAAGGCCTTGGGGTAGAAGTGAACTTGGCTTGTTTGAGAAACAGCAAGTATGACTTGTGTGTGACTACAATTGAGTGAATGAGGAGGAAATGGTAGAGGTAAGAGTAAGGTAATACAGGGTCTTACAGGCTCTTGTAAGGACTTTAATTTTATTTAAAGTGAAACAGAACATTGATCAGAGGAGTAACATGATCTCAATTACTTTTCAGAAGGATCACTCCAGTAGCTGGATGGAGTTCGTGATAAAGTGAGGCAGCAATGCAGACTCGAAGCCAGACTAAAGAGGAAGCTCTGGCAGTACCCGAGGTATGACATGGATTAGATTCATATGGTAGTGGCGAGGCTGGAGAAAAGAGCTGGGAACCGAATATAGTTTGAAGATAAGTTTATAAGATACAGAATCCAGATGAGTGGAGAGGGCTGGAGATATTTCAGGGGAGTTGTCAACGTAGAGATGGGATTGATTGAGATATCTGAAGAGGGAATGTAGTTAGAGGGCAGAAGAGGTCCTAGGATTGAACTCTGGGACACCATGGTGTTTAAAGGTTGGAAACAGGAGGAACCAGCCAAAACAACGGAGACGGGGTGAACAGTGCTGGACCCAAAAGTGTGGCATCCTGGCCAGAGCCAAGCGAAGGAAGTGTTTCATGGAGTATGGGATCAACTACCTCAAATGCTGTGAGAGACTGAGTAGCATGGGTCGGATGATTGAGGGTTAACCACTGGATCTGACAACTTTGAAATTGTTGACAATTTTGACAAGAGCTGTTTAGGGGAATAATAGCATTGGATGAACAAGAAAAGAGGGTGTGGAGATAGCAGGCAGAGCCAACTTTCTAGAGGTTTTACAGAGAAGTAGGCTGGAGAAGGCTATTGATAAAGAAAATTCACTTTTCATTTTTAAATATGGAAGAAATGACAGTATGTGTGTTGATGTGAATGATCCAGTAGAGAAGAAAATTAGCCTTAAAGAGGAGTGTGATTATCCCCCTTTGAAATGGGAGGGAGATAATGTATAAGGACATAGATGCAGGTTAGTGGAGGGGGGTGCATGTAGATTTACCCTTCTGATTGCTCCTATTTTCTCAGTAAAATAATAACCAAAGTTAGCAAATAAGAGTTAGGAGGAGAGCAGAGTTTTGGGAGTTTGAGAAGGGAGGAGAAAGGGTGAAATTGAATTGAACAGGAAAATGTAGGAGTGCCAGGCAGTATGAGGGTTCACTCAAGTTTTGTGGCTGTGAATTCAAATGGAGACAAGTCAATATAGTGGTGGAATTTTCTCCAGCTGTCCTCAGATGCTTGGGTGTAGGCCTGGGGGAGTAGGTGGAGAATTGGATTTGCCAGGATTGTGGTCAGCCAGGCAAGCACAAGAAATTTTTTCCAGGCAGAAAACTTATAGAGGAACAGAAGGGGAAGGGAGTTGGGTGAATGTAAAGGAGTAGTTATAATGATTATTCAAGGTGTCTAAGCTGGGTAAGAGAGGAAATAAGAGTTAACAAGCTTTATGGACAAGCAAAGGCTGACAAGGTTGGATGTCCTGTCCTAGTCCTAGAGAACTAACAGAGTTGAGGTTGTAAAGAGAGGTAGCTGGATATATGGTTATGTGGTGGTCAAAGAGTAGAATGCTGAAGGCTGAGTTTATAAAAAAGACTCAATTATTGGCAATGACACATACTTTTATAAATTGCAACCTGGTGATTCTTGAACAATGGCCCTATAATGTGGGAAGTAGTCAAGCATTCCTTGGTTACAGATAACCTACCATTTGGTTATTAAAAACTGCTATTTTGTGAAATAGTTTATTATTGAAATAATGGTAAAAGAACATGAACTTAATATTATTGTATTACTGAGTCATTTTTTCAAAAAGAATTTTACTTAAAATAAAGAAAATATGAAGACTCCCTTCAGCCCCAGGAATTCCACATCTAGAAGATAGTTAGAGATGTATACTAAATGTGTTTTCATTCTGTTCACCACAAAATTAATTATAATAGCAAAATTGGGGGAAAAGTCTATTGGGCATATATTGATTAAATATATTATGGAATATTCATATAATGGAATGCTATACAGATCTTAAAATATGAGCTGGAAATTTTTTTTTTAAGATTTTATTTATTTGACAGAGATAGAGACAGCCAGCGAGAGAGGGAACACAAGCAGGGGGAGTGGGAGAGGAAGAAGCAGGCTCATAGCGGAGGAGCGTGATGTAGGGCTCCATCCCATAACGCCGGGATCACGCCCTGAGCCTAAGGCAGACGCTCAACCGCTGTGCCACCCAGGCGCCCCTGGAAAAATATTTTTTGGCATGGAAATATATTCATCACACATTGCCAAGAGAAAAGCAGTATCTGTATTATGATATTTTTGGTAAATAGCATAGGTCTGTTTGAATGAAAAATACTGCACAAAAATACCCCAGTAATTAACTTTGGTTGGTGGCATTGTAGATATTCCTTCCTCTTTGTGGAAGAGGTTTTCTCTGGTTTTCAAGGTGTTTTAATTGAGCATGCACTGCTCTTGAAATCAGAAGATAAAGCAAACAATAGTTGCTATCTTAAAAATTCTACCTTTTGTAGTAACCTGTATCTGTTAGCAATTATTGTCTGTTTATAACTTGGTTCTTTCCTTAAACTTGAGCAGAAGAAGTCATCCCAAGTTATTCTTAGCTTGATTAATGCTCCTAGGCCTATAGGTAGCTAAATTTGACTTTCTTAAAATAGCTATTCAGCTTCTGTTTCATCTGAGAGACTTTTAATGGCTATAAACTTTTTCATTCTTTTAACTGTATCTGTTTCCATCTATCACTTCACATGTAGCCTGAAAAAATAAGAAAGCAAGAATGATTTCAAGTCAATTCTAAAGGCATATCTAAAGTAAGAAATAATCTTGCTCCTTTTGTAGTCATAAAAAGATGTTTTTTCTTCTTAAAAAAAAAAGTTTCCCTCTATCATCAGATATTTAGCTGATCAGTGTTTACTGATTAATTGCTCGAATATGAATACAACTGGCATCCCTTGCCAACCGTGACTACAGGCTTCCAGATCACTTCCAAATAACGCTCTTAACTTAAGAGATCTGTCCCATTGTCTTTTCTGGAAACAAGCACTTAAAAACCATGTTTAATCAAAACCAACCATAGTTTTATTTTCCATTTAAAGAAAATCTAACAATCTCTTAACATTCTCATTGGGTTGTCATAAGGATCTAGTGTTTTTTGTTAATGGCCTGGTTTGTTTCTGATTTCTCTGTTGCTTAATCTCCTGGGGCTCAGAGCCAAGTCATGTTTTCAACGTTAAACTATTTTCTCTACACCCCAGGAAATGTGAAATGTGTGTCACATTCAATGAAAGATTGTGCTTCCACCATGGAGTCTTCATTTGAACACCGACTTCTGTTTGTCAGTGTTAAAGTTCTAGTTTTTTGCACAATCTGAGGCAATTAAGTAGTTCTTCTGAGTCTCTTATTCTAATACTGGATACTTCCACACCAAATTTCCTCTCACCAATGCACATTTCTAGATTCAAATATGATGGAAAATTTTACTATCTTTATGGCTTCGTTTGATATTTTTCCTGTTTTATAAGCAAGATTGAAATAGATATGCATATGTCAGAATTTTCTTCATATCAATGGCTCAGTGGACAAAGAATGAAATTAAATTTGCAGAACATTTACTGGAAAGCCTTCCACAATAAGATTACTGAACTTTTTATGAAGACGATGTCATATTAATAATTATTTGCTTTGACAGTCTCACTTTTAACTGTGTGTGTGTGTGTGTGTGTGTGTGTGTGATCTCTACCACCAGCTGTACATGCTTCTATTTTTTTTACTTATAAAAAGAATTCCTCAACAACCACCATTTCATTTGTCTGAATTTCCTTCCAATATTTACCTGGGCATATTAATTTTAGCAGAGCTATAATCATACACATATACCTTTTCAATTAAATGTACAGTGTGTCATCACTAAACGAAAACAAATCGTGGAAAACACAATTCTGAATGAGAAGAAAGTTTGAATTGCAGGATATTTATGGAACTCATTTCAGAGGCATTGAATCAAGGCAGCTTAGTGTTGGTCCCCAGAGGTTTTGCTTTACGGAACAACCAAGATGGTTGTTTATAATCAGTTTCTCAAAGGGCTTGTTAATTGTTGAAAGGTGCTTAAAAAGGCTGTATTTCTTCAGTTGGGATCTGTTGGATCTCTGAAGTATTTATTAAAATGTTGCATGTATTTTCAGTTTTAGTTCTGACATGTAAAGAGCTTGAAAGTTGTCACTCCTGCCTTTACAAAAGGAAAAGCTGAACAAACTGAAAATTAGCATCATATCTTGGACCCATCAGAGAATTGAGGTTGCAGAATAAATCACCACCCTGAAATCTGGAAAGACCTGCAAATCTAGAGTCATAGCTGAGATCTGCTCACTTGGGAAAGAACTACTAGAATCCATAGACTGGTATGAACACTTAAGTGGCCATTTTGACAAATTAGCTGGAGGCTGATTTTGTATTAGCTTGAGAGTGAAAACCTCCTCGGGGCTATAGTCTAGGAAGTGGTGGGGGCTCTCTGCATTGCATGGGTTTACCTCTAGGAACCTTACCATGTTCTCATGGTAAAGAGCAAAGAAAGATCCCTTCACAGCTCTGGCAGGGAAAAGGGAAAAGCAATTATTGTGAAATGTGACTAAGCATCCTCTATCACAAAAGCCTGCTTTCTGTGGGGGAAACAATATGAGTCTTAGCCCACCTCGAGGAAGGGCATTTCTCTGATAATAGCCCCCTCTACACTTCCTGTCTCACGTAAGCAGGATAGGGGGAGATAGGAAGCCAACACTGGTGAAGGTTCTAGCCCAGAGATGCAGGCCCACTAAAAGACAGTTTAATCACCTGGCCACCACACCAATGGGGCTCCAATGCCTCCAGCTAGATTATAGCTTAAAGATCTGCAAGATGCAGACTCCCAGTGGGAGTTCTTAGGGAAACCCAAAGACACCAGGGGAGACATAAATGAGGCACTAGAGGAATTTGAAGTCATTGACACCTATAGTTACAGTGCACATTGAAAACAGCCCAGATAAACATAAAAACCTCACACTGTGGACTTGTTTACCTTAGTTCCTATTAATCAATGTAGTATACTTTCATCAGAAAATTACAACGCATGGTAAAAGTTTAAAAAAAAATCACTATCTAAAGAGACAAAGCAGGCATCAGAACCAGACTAAGATATGACAGATTTGAAATGATCAGATAGGACATTTTATTTTTTTAGAAGGGGCGAGGGGGAGAAGGATAGGCAGAAAGAAAATCTTAAGCAGGCTCCATGCACAGCACAGAGTCTGATGTGGGGCTCGATCTCAGGACCCTGAGATCATGACCTGAGCTGAAATCAAGAGTCAGACGCTTAACCGACAAAGCCACCCAGGTATCCCTCAAGTAGGAAATTTAAAATAACCATGGTTAATATATTAAGAACCACAATGGTAAAAGTAGAAAACATGCAGGAACAGATGGATAATGTAAGCAGAGAGAAGAAAACTTTAAGGAAGAATCAAAAAGAAATGTTGGAAATCAAAAATATTGTATCAAAAGAAGAATGTCTTTTGTGGACTTACCAGTCACTAGACACAGCTAAGGAGAGTCAATGAAAGGAGATGGCAATAGAAAATTTTCAAACTGATGTGCGGAGAGAAAAAAGAATGGAAAACAAAAACCCAACCAGAACAGAATATCCAGAAACTGTGGGACAATTTCAAAAGGTATAACATACATGTAACTGGAATATCAGGAAAAAAAAAAAAACAGAAGAAATATTTGAATTAATAATGGCCAAGAATTTTCCAAAACTAATTACAGACACCAAACTACAGAATCAGAAATCCAGAGAGCAAGTGGGATAAGTAACAAATGACTACATTTATTATATTCAAACTGCAGACAGAGAGGAAAAGAACTCTTACCTATAGAGGAACAAGGTTAAGAATTACAACAGCCTTCTCATCAGAAACCATCCAAAAGAAGAGTCAAGTACTTAAAGTGATGAAAGGAAAAACTCTACCAACCTAGATTCTATATCCAGTGAAATTATCCTTCAAAAGTGAAAGAGAAATAAAGCTTTCTTGGGAAATCAAAACTGAGGGAATTCATTGCCAACAGACCTGTCCCGCAAGAAATGTTACAGGAAGTTCTTTAGGGAGAAGGAAATTGATACTGTCAGCAACTGGAATCTACATAAAGAAAGGAAGAGCATCAGAGGAGTAAATAAAGGTATATTAAAATTATTTATTTTTCTTAATTGATCCTAAAGATAGCTGTTTGTTTTAATTAATAATAGTAATAGTGCACTCATAATTATACCATACAGTAAGTGAAATGAAGGATAGGGGTGTCATAAAGGACAGGCTGGAGGCAGTGGGGTACTTTGTTAAAAGGGGCATGTGTTACATGTGAAGTGAAATAGTGATTTTTAAAGGTGGACTTAGGGGCGCCTGGGTGGCTCAGATGGTTAAGCATCTGTCTTCGGCTTAGGTCATGATCTCCAGGTCCTGGGATTGAGCCCCATGTCAGGCTCCCAGGTCAGCGGGGAGTCTGTTTCTCCCTCTCCCTTTGCCTCTCCCCCTGCTTGTGCTCTGTCTCTCTCATTTATTATGAATAAATAAAATCTTAAAAATAAAAAAAAGTTGGAGTTAGATTAATTGTAAATGCATATCACAAACTCTAAGTCATACGCTAAAATTGCTTTTTAAAGAGGTATCATTGATAGGTTAAGAAAAGAGATAAAATGGAATTACATAAAGCCTTCAATTAATACCAGAGAAGGCAGGAAAGAAAAGGGAAAAAGGAACAAAGAACAAATACAATGAATCGAAAATAGTTAGAAGTGGTAAATAAGTTTTTACATTGTGCATCTTTGGTTCAAGTAAAATGTTTCAGACTTGGGCCTGCCATGGCCGGTTGGAGACGTTTTCACTAGCATCCAACTCAGGTGTGAGGGCAGTCACTGCATTTGTGGGACACTGGGCAACAGTGTCCTCAGTTTGGATTCCTTTGCCTATTGCTGGGCCTCTTTCTCCTTTGCTGCCTTCTTTGTGCAATTGACTTGAATGGAACCCATGGAATGTTAGACCAGGGAAAACTCTGGACCAGAAGAAGTTTTCTGCCAAGAGGGACCCTGAGGGGGTTGTTCTGCTCATTTCTTTGTCCTGTGGAGCTCTCAGGAAAGATGTCTCACTCAGAATTTTTGGAAAAGCAAATGTAGGTAGCAATGACAATAAACCCTTGGGGAAATAATACAATTTATATTCTGGAATTCCATGATGCCATCAAATCATGAGAATAACAAGCAAGGTCTGGCTGCTACCTCCTCCACTGGAATAGTCTAACTTCCAGGTGGATTTAGCAAATGTCAGTTTTGTAATAAGGCAAATACCATAAAACTTCAAGACTTGATCTAATAAGTAGTCATTGGATATAGTCAGCTGACATAATATTAAGTTTGGGGATTCTGTAGAGTAAGTAAAAGGGCTCTCACCAGTGCATGGTCTTGGAAATATCTCTATGCTTTTACTTATCAAGCATGTCCTTCCCATCATGCCTTTCCACCTCATCTTCCTCTATTAAAATTCTATTTTAATCTTTATTTTTACTGTGAAATTCACATGCTCATTCTGTCACATTAAAATATGCAAATGATTCACTCATGTTTATTTGTCACTGATTTGGGTCCCTTCTGTGTGTCCTATAGAGAATTAGCATTTAACTTGATCACAATAAATATGCTTTCTAGTACTGAAAGACAGTTGCCTAGGGTTACAACATTCCTGAGTGACAAACAATCAGTTTTCATCGTTCAGTTTTTTCTAGGAATTCCAAGAGACGAAAATAGGATCTGCCTTTCTTTTCCACACTTAACAAATACTGGCCAGTTTATTTGCCTTCAGATGTCCATTAGATATTTATCATTGTAAATTATCATTGTAAATTACTGCAGCTTTAAGTTCCTAAGAGGACATTTAAAATATTTTCCATATTTTAATGTACTCAGAGGCTTTCATACAATTAGACTAACATTTCCTAAATTGACGTTCCATGGATGTTAATAGATTGCCACAAAAGTTTCTTGCTGAAATACTTTTGAGAGAATGTATTAAAGTCACTTTAAAAGGTTTTAAACACACTAATATACATAATGAATTGCTAGGGAGTGGTTTGTTGTTAAATATTTGGACAATGTTCATTAGGACACTTCCTAGAAATCCCTGCATGATGAATTTAGCAGTTAACAGTCATTTTTATTATTAATTTTGAGTAAACATTTTTCTTTTTTTTTTTTTTTTAAAGATTTCAATTTATTTATTCGACAGAGACAGAGACAGCCAGCGAGAGAGGGAACACAAGCAGGGGGAGTGGGAGAGGAAGAAGCAGGCTCATAGCGGAGGAGCCTGATGCGGGACTTGATCCCATAGCGCCAGGACCACACCCTGAGCCAAAGGCAGACGCTTAACTGCTGTGCCACCCAGGCGCCCCTGAGTCAACATTTTTGAAGAGAAACCATGAGAAGTCTGAACACACACACAAAACTACTGTAGAACCTTGTTTGTGTTGGTTTGTTTTTGTGCATTGAACCAGTCACTTATCATGTAGGGACTGAGCTTGAGGATGAGATGTTTATGATGCAGCCGATATTCTGGCTTATTAGAAGAGATGAAGAGATTCTTAGGACAGATCAAGCACTTAAGTAGGAAGCCAGGGGTGGAGGTGAGGGTGGGGGATTCTTGATAAAGAACCTGGAAGTTGGAAATAGGTTAAGGGGTTGGTTAAAGGAAGAAAAGAAGAGATGACATCCTTGAAGCTATGCAAAAGAGAAGCTATGCAGAGAAGCTGGATCTATAGAGAGAACATCCAGGAATGAAGTGCAGCATTCCCTTGCTACAAAAGATTAAGGAGCCTTCCCAGGGGTTGGCAGTTTATGGAGTTCTATTTTACCAGCCTGAGGAGGAAGAGACACATCCACGGGAACTGGAGCAGACTTCTTACTGAGAAGGATGGAGGCAGCCAGAGACAGCACACACATAGTAAATAGGGAAGAAAGCATTTCTCCTGGATTACATTTCCAAAACAAGATGGTCAGTGCTAAACCAAGTTACTGCTATGTGCTTCTGCAGGTTCACGTGGAATGAATTACGTCGCCTCAGGAGACATGGACTGTTTATCTAGTGGTTGCATTCCTGAGAAGGAAGCTAAAGGGCATGTAGCAGAAAAGAATGAGCTTTGGAGTAAAAAATCTGGATTCAAATCCTAAAACTGTTGCTCACAAGTAGTGTGATTTGGGACACGTTAGCCTTCCTAAATCTTAATTTCTTTTTTTATTTCTAAAACAAGAATGACCTCTGCTTCTCCGGAACATATTAATGTGTGTAGAATAGATCTTGCACATAGCAGCAGAAGCATTTTTCAAAGTTCTGAATCTATCTAATTCAGCTTTGATTAGAGTGAAAACTAGAGGTCCACAAGTTATTTCAAGAAAGAACTTTAGAGACCAAGAGGCAATATTAAAAAAAAAAAAAAAAGAAAATCAAAACATGACCTTCTGGAAAAGGGAAAACTATGGAGACAGTTAAGAGATCAGTGGTTTCCCAGGGTGGAGAGGAAGGAAAGATGAATAAGAGGAGCACAGATGATTTTTAGGGCAGTGAGGATACTCTGTATGATACCACAATGATGGCCACATGCCATCACATGTTTGTCCAGAGCCATAGGATGTACAACACCAAGAGTGAACTGGAATGTAACCTATGGAATTCTGGCGATAATGTGTCCAATGTAGGTTTGTCAATTGTAACAAACATACCACTTGGGGGGGGGGATGTTGATAGTGGGGAAGGCCACATGTGTCAGAGTAGGAGGTATATGGGAAATCTCTGTACCTTCCTCTTTTTTTTTTTTAAATTTATTTATTTGACAGAGACAGGCAGCGAGAGAGGGAACACAAGCAGGGGGAGTGGGAGAGGAAGAAGCAGGCTCCTAGCGGAGGAGCCTGATGTGGGGCTCAATCCCAGAACGCTGGGATCACGCCCTGAGCCGAAGGCAGACGCTTAATGACTGCGCCACCCAGGCGCCCCTGTACCTTCCTCTTGATTTTGCCATGAACCTAAAACTGCTCAAAAAAAAATTTGTCTTAATTTAAAAAATCAAAGTGCTAGGTTAGTCATTAAACTTTAAATAGAGAAAAGATAGCGATTACTTATAAACCAATTACCTTAGAATTTGTCTTAAATCTATAACTTGTCATCATAACATTGGGTTTCTGTTAAATCTATTTGCAAAAATATTTTTGTTTTAATAATTTAAGGACTATTGTGTTGTGACTATGAGTGCTTACTATAGGAGACTACAGTTGTTAAAATGTACAGGTGGAAGATATTCTTTTTAAATGATAAGCATTTCTTAAGAGGTTGATTTCACCCACCAAACTAGTGAAAATTAATCCATTAACTATTCTTTGAGTGCTTTGTGTTATGAACTACCAATATAAAAAGACTGTGCAGACTCTTAAAATTATGAACAGATCTAAAGGGTTTTCCTTTCTTGAAAAATGTATCTTACATATAATTAAAAAAGTGGCTAAAATGCATTAACTTTAAAATACAATGCAGAAACTGAATTTTCCTCGACACATACAAATATTTTTCTTAATCAGCTAGGTCTGCAACTGTTCCCTATTCCTTGAAAGCTCATATTCCACGTAGCCCACAGTCTGGCCAAACCTCAAGAATTCTAAATTAAATATTTTAAGTTAGAGATTGAGGACAACCCTACCTTTCCTCACTATGACCTTGCTTCCAAGGAGTTCTAACCTACCTGGCTGGCATGCTTGCTGGCTTAAGAGTCATTCCCACTTAGTTGGGAGATGAAGGACGGGGAGATACGCAAGTTCCAGGCAGTCACAGGCATCCTACCCTTTCATAAAATTTTCATTATCTCTGGGTTGGCTGCCAAGTCTGTTTTGATAGCAGTCTTCTATACTGGGGGGGGGGCAGTATATGTGTATACAGCAAGAGAGAGAAAGAGAATATTAAAGCAAATTGGCCAAAATGTTTGCAATTAGTAAATCTAAGGAATATAGGTGTTCTTGATAGTATTCTTACAATTTTTTAACATTTAAAACTATTTCAAATCAGAAGTTAAGAATAAAAAAGAAGCACGCCCGGAGTTCTATGGAAGAATCTCTTCACACATCTCATGCTGATTGGGAAGTTGGTGTGCACATAGAAAACCTCTAAGAGATGGTGCTGCCTGACTTCCTTTTGTCAGCTCTGACTCAGTTGACACACTGTGTTATATGTAGATGGAGAATTAGTAACCTAGAGGGAAAGATGATTGGCCTAAGGAGGCATACTACATCTCTGGTTTTCAAAAAGGTTGGGGACATAATCTAGGCTTCCTGACCCTGACTCTCTGAAGGTGTAATAACTGACTAGAAAGGTCTGAGAAAGCCAAATGGCCTTTGCCATTCAAATTCAAACCCTAGTGAAATTGTCTTACAGGATAGAGAAAAGTGTGTGTGTGTGTGTGTGTGTGTGTGTGTGTGTGTGTGTGTGTGTGTGTGTGTGTTGGGGCAGAGGGCAGGGAAGGGGATGGTCTGGAATGTCTTTCCACAACAAGCCCAACCTTGGTCTCTGAGGTTGTGGTCCCAGTGCTCACGTTTCTTCCCGACCTCCCTCATCCCCGCCATACTCTTCTTTTAGAAATGCTTCCTGGCTCTAGAGGATTCCACACCAACGTGGCTCAGGTCCTTATACTCTGAATGCCATGAAATGTCACTTAGGAGCAAGAGTAAGCCAGGGCCCGGACAAGAACACATGTTGCAGCAGCCCTGACGCTGGAGTGTGGGTGCAATGCAGGGAGTGAGACAGCAGCATGGCAGCAGTGGCCTGATGGGCCGTGTGGATGTTCTGCGTGTGCACACCCTTCTCAGCACCCTGCCAGGGGAGCTCTGGGCAGGACTGCCTCCTTTCTTGGGATGAGTTCCTTGATTGGCAACCAAACTTCGGCTCAAATTTGACCAATGCTTTTAAATATAGTGTATTCATAGAAAATCTGGGGTATGATAAGACCAATATAGCAGGAAGTGATTGCCATAGAAAAGATAGTTTATTACCCACAGTTCCCAAGAGGAGGGGCCAAGCCATGCCATGGGGTGAGGACACTTGGGGAAGCAACAGGGCCATTTAAGAGGCAGAGGGAAAAACTATTGTTGGCAAGAAACTTTATTGTGGTTTCTGTAGGGATGGATTTAAAATTTGCATCAAAAGCATTATCACATTCTCCATCTAAGTGGACAGTTTGTGTTATATTCCCATTATATCTTGGTTTCTTGGGGCACCATAATATTAAAAGATAATGTAAAAGATTCTAATGAAAATAGAGTTAGCAACAAACCCAGAGGCAATGGAAACTTTGATGTAAAGGTAAGATGGCTTTGACTGTTCCGAATTGGCATAAAAGCTGACTATGAAAAGAACTCGGAGCTTTCTGTGAAGTTCAAAGAAGGTAGAGTTCAGACTTGAGATGATAGACTTGATACGTTTGTGGTCCCCAGAGAGTAAAGCTAGATGTGAATGAGAGTTTGAACTAAATGAACTCTATACTCTGTCTAGCTCTAGGGACCATAAGATAATAAATGGAGCAGTTCAAGGAGAGAAGACAATAGGCTAGCAGGATCTGCAGTCCAAGTCTTGGTTTCCATCTACTGAGTCCCAGGCCACAAAGAGTTAGGCACCACTTCTGGTCACAGTAGAGCCAGATACTTGCTGTCTTCTCCAAAGAGATAAGTTGCTCCTGACATCAACCCCAGCATGTCTTAAATCGGGTGCTCAAAGGCATCCAGGACAAGGCTAGGTGGGAAACTGTATGTGGAATGAGCTGCACCGGAAGGCACAGAGGCAATAGAAGAATGCTGTAATAGAACAGAGCATCCCCAAATGATGAGGAAGATGGTTATGTTGGTGTCCCTAACATGGGACATATACTGTGGCTTACTGTCATTTGCATTACTGCTTCTCTTTCTGCAGCATTTTATAATGAAGAGAAGGCTGAATGGAGTGGTGAGTACCAGCCTAAGCATTTGCAGGCATGACTCTTACTTCTGAGTTTGTGAATCCTTGGCTTAGATCCTTGCCATTTTGCCTTCCTAGGCTGCCTCCTAATGCTTCCCAGTTCCTCATATTTCCCTAATAATATCTGACTCATAACTGGCTCTCTGGAGAGTTTGAAATGCATTTTATATTGAGTGCCTGCATCGGTCACCTCTGTGAAATCAGTTGGGCGCTTTGCACTATTGGATCATTTGTTTTTATGTTGGGTCACCTTAGAGGGCACTGACTATCCTGAGATTTAAATTTTCCTTTTCTGCTGTGATGTCTGGTTTCAACCTTCTTATGGTACCTCAGGGTATATCTCCCTTACATGCGTTTTGACCACCCAACTGCCAGCTTGAACCAGGGCTTAGATATCCTGGGTGGCAAGATTTAATGAGGAGCTTTTATTAATTCCTAGGTAATAAAATTTAAAAATAAGTCTTCAGATGCATTTAAAAATGTGTCATGTATTATTTTAGGCATGTGAGCTATGAAATAATGGCAATAATGATGTGTTTAAGCCCATTAAATCATGTAGCTGGCTGAAAGTGTTCCATAAAATAGAGTAGGAGTAATAACTGTAGGTCAAATTGAATTCTGAAAGATGACCACACAGGGACCAGGCAGGCTCAGGAACATGAATATACTCAGAGACAGAAATCATTTTAATGGAATTTCCTGAGTTTCACAGAGAACACATGCAGTTCATAAGACAAAGATAGCACAAAGGTATAGCTATTCAATGATTGATTCAGACATCAAATAGGACGGCCTGCTGGGATAGTCCTCCCGCAAGTGCATCAGTGTTCAACAAGTCGTGTGTGTAAAGGAATCTGGGAGGCACTGGGGAATTCACAGTTGATTTGTGCTAAGGTGCTTTGTTAGGCATCTCATTCAGTTCTCTCATGAACCCTAGTGAGGCAGGCAGAGCAAATAGTTGTCTCCCCGTCTCACAGATGAAGCACTTGAACCTGTTTTTAATGTGCGTACGAAGCAACTGGAGCTTCTGTTCAAATGCAGAGTCGGCTACAGTAAGCCTGGAGTGGAGCCTGAAATGTGTTTCTAACAGATTTCCTGATGATACTGATGCTATGTGTGGCGAGATCTTATAGGACATGAACAATTCCAACTGGTCTGGCCGGGAAAAAGCAGTTCAAGGCATAAATAAATGGGCATCACATGTTTGATGAGTTATTTTCCGGATGCTCTTGGCTAATAGTTGAAAAAATATTTAGTGCAGATCTCCATAATAGAACTTACCATGATGAATTTGTATTTTACTGCACACTGACCTACTTCCTCAAGCAGCCTGTAGGTTCCTTGAGGAGAAGTAATGGTGGTAGTGGTGGTAAGGGGGTGAGGTGTGAATAAGTAATGACAAAGATGGTGATCCTGAAAGTAATAGCTGAAATTTATTGAGCACTTACTTGGTGTCCGGCATTGCACTAAGTCCTTCACATTACTGTCTTTAATCTTTACCACCATCTTCCCCATGGGATAAGTACAGTCCTATCCCTAACCTACAAAAGAGGTGTTTAAGGGCTAGAGAAGATAAGTAGCTTAGAGCTGGTTTTCAAACCCAGATCTCTCTTGTTCAGGACAGGGCCCTTATCTTCCTGGTCTTTGTCTTTTGACAGCTGGCATAGAGCTGGTGAGGGGTGGGTTTTGTTTTTGTGAAATGGATATTTTGGACCAAGAAGAGGTTGGGCTTCCTCATAAGTGCCACAGTAACAGAATGGGCTGTCCCAGTGGAGTGACTGTCCTTTAATCTTTAAAAAATAAATAAAAATAAAGTGGTGATACAGAGAATAAAAAGCAGGTTGGTAAGCAAGATAATTTCTAATAAGAACCACCACAGAGGTGGAAAAAAAGTAAAATGGTGAGATCGGACAGGGGAGTGAGAACTGTGGAACGAGGATCTTTCTTGGGCTATAACAGGGGCCCTTGATGAACAGCTCTTTACTTTTCTACCTTCCAACAGGAGGAAAAATTCCCTAAAACAACAACAACAACAACAACAAAACCCCAAAAAAACAAAAACAAGAAACTGAAACAAAACAAGGAGATCCATGTCTCTTCCCAGTTGGAGCCATCCTTTGGTGTTGGGTGACCTGTACTCACTGGGAAGGAGCAGACATATGTCTGTCTTCTGAGACTCCCATCTTCAGAAGTCTTGCCTGGGACACGTAGGCGCTCAGCACATGCTTCCGTAGGAACAAGAAAGCCCCACATGTGGTACCAAGGTGTTCCAGGTCTCCCTCCCCTTTGGTTTTCACGGTCTGCCCAAGCAGTGAGCAAATGTCATAAGAAGCCAACATGGGTTCCCAGGTGTTTTTGCTGTTTCCTCCTTCTGTCTTGTCTTGGCAGGCAGTTTGCATTAGTGAAAAGAAAGAAAGAAAGAAAGAACACTGTACCAGGAAACCTGAGCTCTCCAGTTAGAGATTTGTCACTAATCAGTCAGGTGACCTTGGGGAGCCTTAGAATTTTAGAGCACAAAAAGATCTTAGGGAAATTCTTCATTTTACAGACAAGGAAATGAGATTCCAGGAGGTCAACCTTAATTCAAGGTCATTTGGTGTGTGCGGACAGGTCTAGAACTTCAGGTCTCATGATTTCCAGTGCAGTGCTCTTTCTGTAGAAAAATGTTCTCACTCTGTCTCTGGGCCTCAGGTACCTCACATAAAATGAAGGGATTGACATGGCTCAGGGGCCTAATCAGTGCACAGATGTGCTTTGTCCGGCTAGCATGGGGCTGTCAAGTCCTTCAATGTGAGTCCATGGGGTGGGTCATCAAGTCTCTGGTTTGACACAGACCCTGTCACTCCAATTCACCATTCTCTGTCATCTACTCGGTTCCTGTTTGTATGAGTTTAGAACCCTGGGCTAAAGGATCTCTTAGATCCCTTCCAACCTTGAACACATCTGATCCTGAATCTTCTCCCTTCATGCTTTTCGACAGCAGACAAAATTTCTGATGGGAACAGAGAATCTTTTGGACCGACTTTGTCCCTTTCTGGCAGAAATACCACCCATCAAATCAGAGAGGAGTGAGAAATTACAAAAGTTTAGTCATCTCAACCCAAAGAGGCCAAAATCTGACTAAAGGCAGCCTCAGCTTATTATAAATTTAATTCATAGAAAACCACCCGGCAAATTCAAGAGGTGAACTCCTTTGGCCTTAGGAATAAAGAGCCCCTTGTAGCTAAAACTCCACCCTTTCAGGGAGACCCCTGCATCACACATGCAGCAAGTATGTGAGGCTGGAACACCATGTTTTCTGGGATGGCGGTGTCCCAGTGGATCCAGTCTGAAGCTTAGGGCTGGGAGGAGCAATGTTGGCTACAGATATTGGCCTCAAATGAAACAATGACTATGCATGCTTCAGGGAATTTTACTAAGTATGAGATCACCCTGGCTGTGCTGGGCTTTCTTCACACAGCCTGTTATCTATAATTGGGGAGTTAGAAAAGGCAAGGACTTTAAATATCCCAGGGAGCCTATCCCCTGCCCTGCAGAGTGAAGCTCCTTCTCTCACTGTGCTATCCCCCTGCCCACAGAACACTGGCCTCAGATTCAGGGAGGCCTTTACCTCAAGTCATTCTGCAGCAGAAATGCACCTTGCTGTATGGTTTCCTCTGTCAAAGCATCTGTGTGGCCCAAGTGACAAAACATCAATTTTATTATACCTCATCTTCCTGATCTCTTCATTCCCCTTTACCCACTTATTCAACAAACATTTATTGAATATTTGCCTACCACGTACGAGACATTATTCTAGTGTGTAGGGTACGTGAGTGAGCAAATCAAGAAGTTCTTGTGCTTACGGTGCTTACATTCTATCTGTGCAATAGGTGATTTTTCTGGATGGATCCTAAAAAGATCTAAGGTTTTATGAGTTAAAACCTTAGTTACCTGACAATCTCTTCAATGGCATTTTAAGGGATGCTGAGGGTCTGAGACACGTTTTCTTCACTCACTTTTCTCCTCACGTCCACAATGGCTGTGCAGAGCAAGAATATGATTTCTCAGATTCTATGGCTCTTTTTTTCCCTCCAATCCTATAACCAATAGAGAGCCTCAAGGCTTAATTATCATAGCCTGAGCTCCCACTGTAGAATTCTGAATGCTGAAAATAAGCATTTTCAACCCATGCTTAAATCTAGTTTAAAGGCACTTCTTGGATCCCCATGTGAAAACTCAAGATGTCTATAAATGAAACGATCTTTCCACAACTAGCTATCCATCCTGGTTTTGATATCTCTGTCATCAATACCAGTTTTTTTTTTTCTTTTCCTCTCATGTTCTCAGTGTAAAACCTTGTCTTCACTCACTTCTGATATCTCTGACACTCAGCTTATCTACTGACTTCTTTCGTCTTATTCCCCATGTCTGTTCGTGTCTCTTCATTGTCACTCCCCCCTCCCCCGTGCTCATTCTTGGGTGGGTACATCAGCCCCTGCCCCAATCTCTCCTGCAGGTGCTCTCCAGACAAATGTACCTCAAACACAGCTTTCAGCTCCCCACTCCTGCTCCTATCAGACGTCTAAATCCCTTGCCAGATTTCTGAGACCCTTCATGACTCCCCTCTACTGATCCAACAGCTTTTTCCATTTTCCCATTTTTCTCTACATGTACTCTCTGCTTTTAGTCAGGTGAGGCTCTTAACGTTCCTCAAATGCACAAACTTATTCTGTTTATGTTCATGCTTTTATTCTCAGCCAGGACAGCCTTCTCTTCTTTCCTCCCTTAGCCTAAATGGATCACATACCTATTATTTGGAATAACTCAAGTGTTACTTCCTCCATGGAACCTTCACTGGCCAACGAAGAACCTTCTTCCTGTGGGCTTCCACAGGTCTATCATTTGCCCATGGCATTTAGCAGTCATTTACATTAGTTGTTAAATGGTTTGTCCGTTGTTTCTTATACTAAGCTCATCTCTCCAATGAACCAAAGCTCCTTCGTGAGGAACTATGGACTGTGCTATAACATATATAGTCTATTGTACTATACTATACCACACCACACTATACTATAAAATTTTGTGCCCAAGCTTTCAAGCCTAAGCTTTGTGGTTGATTGTATTTTCGGGAGACTCTACCCACATTTCCCCCGTGAAATCGGATGCTATTGTACTTCATGGTCCCTCACACCATTTTGTGTCAAAGATAAATAAAAGTTCGTTTTTATTAAGAAAAAATAACTAGCCATGTTTAGCCTATCTTTGAAAATCCTTATTTATGTACACAGTTATATGTTTTCAGGCACAGGGTTTATTCTGATTTCTTGGCCATTACTTTTATATTAAATTAAATCCCTCACTTTTTTTTTAAATCTCCTACTTACCTGATCTCAAAGGAGACAAAAAATGTTAAGAGATATTAGAGAGGTTCATGCACCTTCAAGATAGGTGTTTTTTCTTTCAAAGAGCTAAGGTTTAATAACCATTTACATAGAAGAGAAGTCACTTTATGCCTGTCAACATGAAAAATAATTTGCTTCAGAGAAATGGGAATATGGTTGTTTATCCTCTGGCAATGTATGCAACTTCAAACTCAGTGAGCTAAAAATCTGTTCTTTTCAGAATATAAATCGACTGTCAAGAATCTGTGTACCAAATGATTATGCGTTGCTATTTCTCTCTTAATTCATGCACACCATGCCTTGTGTAACATTACGTCATATGCCGTAATCATGTGTCACGTGCAAGATACATAAAATACATCATGAATGTCCCACTAGATATCAAAGCCATCCAAGTCTAATTAACTTATTTTACAGACTCTTTCTAGTTCTTGTCCCAGAACATACAAACATCAGAAATCAGAAGTCAGTCTAAATGTTTTAATACCTTACTGTAGTAAATCATTATTTCTTCATTTGTTATTCTTTGGTTATCTGTACATTTAGTCTGGATTTCTTTCAAGTGTACTTCTTGTTTTTTAATGTCATTTTAATGCTATTTAAAAAATGTTATAAACAGGGACCCCTTTTCATATTGAGTAAGTTCATGAACTGTGAATTATTCCATGTGGCTCATTTACCATTTTAATCATCTGTAGGTTTTTCAAGAGTCAGAAGTTTCTATCTTGTTTTACAGCAGAGCAAAAATTATAGTCCTTTTAATTCAAGAGAATCCATAGGCCATAGGAAAATCTGCAGAAGAGAATAGAGTTGATTTTCTTCACAAGCCCCATGGACATATTGAAGTTCCTAGGCATTTGGGATCTGCCCTACCTCACGGAAAGGTAATCCCCAGAATGTGGAGGGCACAGAAGGAAATACGTGGTGCAGCCTGGCCTCTGTTGCCTTTTCGGTGCAGGGTATTGTATCCACAGAGCTCAGACAAAAGAGAATATGAATTCGTGAATGTGCACTCTTCATCAAGGGCACAAGCCTTATGACCATGTGTCAAGAACAGTTATGTACCCCTCGCCTGCCTTGGAAGAAAAAGGAGTTTTTCCTCTCAAGAAAACTTGCCACATTCAAACAAAAAGAAGTAAGAGTAAGAAGTAATCCTTACTCCTTAGAGACCCTCATCCATTAATATTTTTAAAAGCAAGACCTTGTGCTTATTGAAACAGAACCCTCAGTAATGGGTTAAAACTTGTGGGTTCCAGCAATCCAAAGTTCTGAAGTTCACTTGGATACCTGTTGCCATCAAGGAATCAGTGGCTATGTCTCAGGGCTCCCCAGTCATCTTCCCTGGGGCAGCTGGCTGTTTCCATATTCATCCTGGTCAGGCCTGCTGGTAAGATCCCCAATCTCAGGGTGGAGGAAGCCCTGAGCCTTCCCAGAAGACCACAAAGGAAAGGAAAACGCTAAGAAATCTTGCCAACTTGGATTGTAATTTCAGCACTTTTATGACAAATTCTTGTAATGTTTACTCATTTTCCCAATTTTTTTTCCCAGAAAAGGGTATATCTCTGCCTCCCAGGGTTTTGCAAGTAACGATGACACATTTTTGTAGCAGCTGTCATTGAACAATGCTTACTTTTCTCCTAGTTTTCATCATGAAGTTAGAATTCATTGAAGTGGGACATATGAAATATTGTTTTTCTGTGGTTTTGAGACCATATTGAAGCAGCGGCAATAAAGGAAATGGGTGGGGAATTGCTATTAACTCTATTGGACTTGAGTGTTCCCAAATTGAACACATTATCTTTCTAGAAAGTTACTCTGAGCTCCCTAAATACTAAATTCCTTCCTTTTTGCTCTCTCCAACTTTATCTCCTCTCTTTTGAACTAATCTGAAATGTGAATTATTTTTCCTGCTAAATGGCATAGAATAACTATGCTTTGCAAATAATAAGTAGTCAATAAATGTTCCAGAATGAAAGAAAATCAATTGTGGTTTTAACAGTCATGCCTAGGAGTAATGAATTCCAACAAATCATTCTTTTCCTACCCTTTAAAATGTTTACTTCTTTCTAATGCATATATGGTATAAATGAGAAAATAAAAGATCACTCAAAATTCCCTCATTACAATGATAATATTTTTTTGAAGATTTATTTATTTTAGGGATGGGCATGGAGGGCAAATGGAGTGAATCCCAAGCAGACTCCCCACAGAGTGCAGAGCCCAGTGTGGGGCTCGATCCCAAGACCCCAAGACCACAGCCCGAGCCAAACTGAGAGTTGGGTGCCCAACTGACTGAGCCACCCAGGTGCCCCTACAATGATAATAATTTGATGTATATTTTCTTTTGGCATATATATATTTACATATATGTATATATATAATTTATTTAACTTTCTATTATATAGTCAGTATTTTCCAAATTATTAAGGACATGATTTTTAATAGAAATATATGATAAATTCATATGATTCTATCACCATATGTTTAACTATTACCCTTTTGTTAGTCAACAAGATTGTTTTTAATATTTCAATATTGAGATGAGGATCCTGTGAATATTCTGATACAAAAAATCTGTTTTTTAGTTCTGAATGTTTCCTTAGGGTTGATTTTTGGAATTGATATCACTAGGTAAAGGTAGATTGGCATGTTAAGACATTTTTATCCTGGGCAATTTAGAGCATAAGGAAAAGGGATAGAATGGCAAAGTGAACCCCATGCACCCGTCACTCAGCTTCACAATGATCAGTTTATGGTCAGTTTTGCTTCTCTACCACTGCCACCCACACTCCCCTTCCCCTTGGGGGGTATTCTGAAGCAGATACCAGGCATCTGGCCATTTGGTCCTGGAACTCACCTTTGACTTTTTCTCCTGGTCCCCCACAGCCAACTATCAGCAGCAAGTCACACTGCTTTTATCTCCCCAATATACTTTGTGCCCACTCCTCTCCATCTCTGTTGGCATCACTCCCATTCAGGCCACCACTCTGTCTCACGTGGACAACCCCAGTAATCTCCTGATTGGTTTCCCTGCTTCTACTCTTGCCCACTTATTCTAAAGGAAAGATCAAATACTTCTAATAATTATTTTAAGACTAATTAACAACTCATAATAAATTTGTCTAATTCTTTAAGTTTTTATGTTGAACATGTTATTTTTTCAAAGGATTGCAAAAAGTGTTCAACCTGTTTCAAAGAGATCATTCTTGGTGTAACACCAACAGGTAATCTCTTCATAGAGGAGGTGGGGGAAGGAGGGAGGGAGAGATGTAGGTATAGATACAGATAAATTCAGGAATATATAGATGTAATTAAAATTATATATATATATATGTAAATTATGAAAACAGATATATAGTTAAAATCAGTCACTAAGTGACATCTAAAATTGGTATATCTGGACATCTTCTAAAAAATCATATATATATTTTGATTTCAGTGGTTGAGGGATAGTTCTGCCTGGAGAGAAGAGGTTAAAGTAAATGAATTTTAATTAAAGTTTCTTCTAGCTATTAAGTTCTTTGAGTCTATGAGTTTTGTTTTGTTTTGTTTTAAGTAGGCTCCACACCCAGCATGGAGTCCAGTGCACGGCCTGAACTCATGACCCTGAGATTAAGACTTGAGCCTGAGATGAAGAGTCAGACACTTAACTGACTGAGCCACCCAGGAGCCCCTATGGCATTTCTCAATGTAATATAAATACCCAGGTGAAAATTGAACAGGAAGAAGTGTATTGCTTTTGAAGACATGACAAAGATGAGCTATTCAGGTTAAAGTCCAAGAAGAATTTAATAAAGTAAATAATAGTGATGCTTACCTACTTATTAAATACAATATGTCCATTTATATCTTGTCTGTCCTTCAGTTACTGAAGCCACTGTTGTCATGGAAAGTATTGGGGGACTGGGATATGGTAATTTATAACAGTCTGGAAATTTGATTATGCTGAGTCCTCAAGCTAGANGAAAATCGCCCCCCCCCCCCCCGCGTTCCTTCCTTGATCTCTTTCTCTCTCTCTCCCTCTCTCTTTCTGTGTTTCTGAGATAGAAAGCAGGAGTGAGGACAGGCAGAGGGAGAGAGAATCTTAAGCAGGCTCTACGTCTGGCACAGAGCCTGCTTCTTACAGGGCACTTCTGATTTCTCGGTCTCACCAGTCTGGGGCAACCCACTCCATGCAGACTCCTCCAGCTTCATGCAGATGTCCTGGCACAGCTTCTCCCCCAAGGCGGTCCCAGGGCTGCTTCATGCACCTCTCACCTCCTGCATACACTTTCTTCCCAGGAAAGCCCGTCCTAAGCCTGTACTTGGAGGAATGAGAGTTATTGCCTTGTGTGCAAAACTTAATGGATCTATGCTCCTTCCTTTCCTTTCCTAGATCCGGCAGCCTCTACATGCCCCCTGGGGTCCTGCCTCATAGTATTCACACCCTCAGGTAATCCTCTCTCCTTGATTGTGGGCTGGACATAGTGAGTATTCTAAAAACAGAATATGGCAATGGTGATAGAATGTCACTTCTGAGACTAGATTATAAAGAGACTGACTTCCATCTTGTTTGCCCTCTGTTGCTCTCTTTCTCCCTCTGGGTGTTTGGTTCTGGAGAAAGCAACCTGCCGTGTTGTGAGCCCTGTGGAGAGGCTCATATGGCAAGAACAGATATCATCGACCAATAGCCAGTGAGGACATGAAGGCTGCAAACACCCGCCTTAGTGAAGATGGAGCAGATTCTCCCCCAATCCACCCCCAAGGGACCTTCATTGCACCTTGTCCCACCACTGCCCCAGCAGATATCTTGTTGCAGCCCTGCAGGGGACTCTGCCTGAGAGGCACTGGGCTCAGCTCCTCCGGGATTCCTGATCCACAGAAACTGTGCGATAATGAACGTGTTCCTTTAAATGGTGAATTTTGGAGTGTAATGGAGCATCTGTAACAGAGCAATAGATAACAAATGCATCCTACACCCTACATCACTGCTCTTTCACTTCTGCTCCCTGGGCTCACATTCCCCATTAAAGTGCTCACAAATAGGATTTTGTCTCACATGGCTTTCTGGGGAAACTTGGCTAGGACATATCTTCTTCATGTTCTCTGGTATTTACTTACTAATTCTCTCTGTGATGTAGCAAGCCTCCTCTTATTTATTTAGCCTAGAATAAGGTAGATCCTTTTGATTTGCTCACTTCCCTCTTTTTTCAGCTCAGGATAATTTTCCTCAGTGGTATTTTTGGCTGTTATTTCTGTACCAGGTTTTCTCATTCCTCTCTTGGGAGCAGTAACAAGTTTTTGGCATCCATCTCCCTTTCCTGTCCTCCCTGCTTGTTATCTTCTCTCTCATCTCTCTCTCTCTGAAAATTTTCTCCCTTTGCATTCTGAAGTATGTTCTCATGTTGGTTTTTCACATTTCAGATTCAGTTTTCAACTAAGGTATTGCCATTACCAACTCCAAACAATAGTGACTTCTCGAATTGATGAAGATACCTGTTATGAAAAATGCTTAGATATTTTTAATTAAGTTTTACATTGCCCTTTGGTTGATAAATCTATTTTTGAGATATAGAAGATTCTGGTAATAGTCTAGAACCCTGAGGGATTCAGGAAACGGACAAATCAGTGCAGGACCAGGGGTGTGGTTATGACTTGAGGACAAGGTAAAGAGAGTGAAGTGGGTGGGGAGTGTCTTACCTTGCTTTAGTAACAAGCCCAACTGTATTATAATCAGCCTACATGTTTCCCATGAGATGTGCCTGCCAGACAATACCATGTGCTCGTGTGTTCCCCCGAGGCCGTACATTGCCTTTCTCTGATTTCTTATCTCCTTCAAAGCTACACTTAGTATTCATTTGAATTAGGTTTCATCTATATCAGAATATTTAGGGTGGGACCACACTACCATGATTTATTCCAGGAATGGCCTTGGCAGTAAGCAAGCAGTGTCTTTATTTCACAGCTGGGAAAAACTGGTTCACAGAGAAGTTAAATAATTTATCCAAGATCAGAAGTCTGGGGGAAGAGCAGAGAACTTTATAACATTCTCCAGTTTTCAGAAATTCATTTTAACAATTGCACTGTTTTGAAATCAGATAGCTACGAATTTTTTTTTAAATTTAAATTCTGTCTTATTTTGGTGAAATTCTCAAAATTTGTCTTCAGTGCATACAGTCTTCTATTTCTGTGATCTTTTTCTCTTTCCCTCTTCTTTCCATTTCTGCTTATCTGTAATATTTCAGCCAAGGATCCCTTATAAAAACCTGGTCTTAGCAAAGGAGCTGAATCTATACCCTTATACAAGAAAGGTATTTGTTAATGTTTAAGATATTACTTCTCCCTATGAATTACAAATAAATGAATCTTGTGGGATTTGGGGGACACAAAAAGTTAGAATGGAGGGTTGGAGAAACTGAGGTGAGGAGTAGGGAAACAAGTGTGGAAAAATTTCTTTTCTTGGCTCTTACAACTCAACATCTAGGTTCTACTTACTTCTCCTGTTGTTGGAATGTGCCTTGCAGTGACTAGCAGAATGTGCCAGGCAGAGTACATCAGGAATAGTTATCTTGCTTGCATATTAAAAAAAAAAGATTTTAAAAATTTTATTTATTGTATTTTATTTATTTTTAGTAGGCTCCATTCTCAACATGGAGCTCAATGCAGGGCTTGAACTCACGACCTTGAGATCAAGACTTGAGCTGAGATCAAGAGTTGGACGCTTAGGGGCGCCTGGGTGGCACAGCGGTTAAGCGTCTGCCTTCGGCTCAGGGCGTGATCCCGGCGTTATGGGATCGAGCCCCACGTCAGGCTCCTCTGCTATGAGCCTGCTTCTTCCTCTCCCACTCCCCCTGCTTGTGTTCCCTCTCTCGTTGGCTGTCTCTATCTCCATCATATAAATAAATAAAATCTTTAAAAAAAAAAAAAGAGTTGGACGCTTAACCGACTGAGCCACCCAGGTACCCATAAAGACTTTATTTTTGACAGCAGTTTTAGATTCATAGAAAAGTGAATGAGGAGTCCAGTTTCCATGTAGCTCCTAACCCCCGACTCCCCACGGCCTCCCTTACTACCAATATCCTAAACCAAAATGAGATATTTGTTACAACTGATGAGCCTACGTTGACATAATGATAATCCGCCTAATAATTCTCCAAAGTCCATAGGTTATGTGAGGGTTCACTCTTCGTGTCATACATTCTCTGGGACTGGACAAATGTACAATGACATGTATCCATCATTATAGTATCACAAAGAATAGTTTCACTGCCTTAAAATTCCTGTATGCTCCACCTATTCATCTCTCTTTCCTCTCTAAACCCTGGAAACCAGTGATCTTTTTACTGTCTCCATAGTTTTGCCTTTTCCAGAATGCCATATAGTTCGAATCCTATAGGATATAGCCTTTTCAGATTGACTTCTTTAACTCAGTAATAACATTGAAGATTTCTCCATGTCTTTCAATGGCTTGATAGCTTATTTCAATTTAGTGATAAATAATAGTCCATTGTCTGGATGTACCACGGTTTATCCGTTCACCCACCAAAGGACATTTGGTTGCTTCCAAGTTTTGGCCATTATGAATAAAGTTGCTGTAAACATTCATGTGCAGGTTTTTGTGTGGAGTAATTTTCCAAGTGGAGCATGATCGCTGCACTGTATGGTAAGAGTATGTTTAATTTCGTAAGGAACTGCCAAAACGTCTTCCAAAGTGGCTGCACCATTTTACATTCCTACCAGCAATGAATGCAAGTTCCCGTTGCTCTACATCCTTATCAGCATTTGGTGTTGTCAGTGTTTCGGCCAGTCTGAGAGGTGGGTAGCTATATCTTGTTGTTTTGACTCGCAATTCCCTAATGACAAATGATGTTTAGCATCTTTTCATATGCTTATTTACCATCCGTATATCTACTTTGGTGAGATGTCTGTTCAGGACTTACACCCATTTTTTAATTTGTTTGTATGTTTTCTTGCTGTGAAACTTTAGGAGTCTTTTGTATATTTTGGATAACAGTCTTCTATCAGATAGGACATATTTTCTCCTAGTTTGTGGCTTGTCTTCTCATTCTCTTGAGTCTCACCTTCTATACAGTTATCTTCCACTTTTTGAAAGTTTACATTACCCCACTTCACCTTTAGAAAAGACCAACATTAGTACACACTTTCACTAACTGAAAGAAATCTTAGGATTTTTGCTCTTTCTTTTTTTTTTTTTTTAAGATTTATTCATTTATTTTAGCCCACGAGTGTTGGGGGGAGGGGCAGAAGGAGAGAATCTTCAAGCAGACCCTCCCCACCCCCGGCTGAGCATGGAGCCCATCTTGGGGCTTGATCCCATTACCCATGAAATCATGACCTGAGCTGAAACCAAGAGTTGGTCACTCAACAGACTGAGCTACCCAGGCACCCCTTAGGATTTTCGCTTTTATGAAAAAAGGTGAAAAGCAAAAACAGTGTTCAGCGTTTGCTTTGTAGTAAGCCATTATAGAGGCAGCACACCCCCAGCAGCGACAGTGGTACTGCCAAACTCCTTTCCTGGGAACTACACCCAGCATCTCAGCATCAAGTTGCCATAGCTTTGAAATGTGTCTGTGAGCATCTGTGCTTTATCTCAATTTATTTTGTGCATCTGCTAGCAAGATGTGTCCTGAAATATCAGAAAAGCCTAAGAAGTTATTTTTCGGGTCTGGGAATGCTCAAATTTTTTTCTGTATAAGTTAATGGTGATTGCTTCTTTGTTGTACACCATTTCAGCTTTGGAGAAGTTTCATAGGAATGCTCTACTTTCAGAGAAGGAGGGCAACCTGTATATGAAAAAAATAGTTTCTTTTTCATGTTCATTTACTTATTGGTTTCTGAGAAGCAGCCAAAAGAGCTGAAGTGATGAGAAAAGAACACTATGTTCTGGTTTCCATGGAGTAGGCAGGTCTAAAAAGGACAGTTAATTTCTGTCTGTTTCAGCTGCTGGATTGTATGTATCTCATCACTAGAAGCTCTATAGAGATTAAGGAGTGGAGTATGTGCCATCTGGAACTGAGGCTTACCTAGATATTTCTTCTATATTCTTTGGAGCTTTCGGGCCTTGTTGGTCTTGGAAGTTACAGATCCCAAATCTGTGTCGCTGTATCATATTGGCTGCAGGATTAGCCCTGTCTCACAGGGTTGCTTATCAATAAAACTAATTAGGTCCTCCAGTGTATAGTGATCTCATTGTGGTTCTAATTTGCATTTCTTTGATAACTAATGATATTGAACATATTTGCATGTGCTATTTATATAATCCTTTGTGAAATTTAAATACCGTGTTCATTTTTAAAAAATGGGTTGTTTTCTTATTGAGTTGTAGAAGTTCATTATATATTTTGATGTAAGTCCAATGTCAGGTATCTATTACAACCATTTCTCCCTTTGCCTTTTCTTAATAGTGTCTTTGCTGTTTTTAGTTTTGATGAAGTCAATTCATCATTTTTTTTCTTTGCTTTTGTTTTCCCTATCTAAAAAGATCTTTGCCTAGCCAAAGATCACAGATATATTTCTCTATATTTTTAATCTAAAATGTTAAAATTTTTATCTTTTACATAGGTCCCTTTTAAGATTTTTATGTAGTGTTAGATAAAGTTCAAAGCTTACTTTTATCATATGGCTATCAGTTTTACAACATCATTTATTGAGAAGACTGTCCTTTCTTCATTGATTTACCTTGGCACTTAGATCAAAAATCAATGGCTTGTATACATGTGCGTCTGCTTCTGGACTCTCTAATTTATTTCATTGATCCATGAACTATCCTGTCACCAGGACCACAATGTCTTGATTACTTAGTTATAGTGTAAGTCCTTTAACTTTGTGATTTGTTTCAAATGAACTGGTTCACCTAAACGTGAAGCTCCATTCCTCCCAGCTCCTTCCTCTTACAACTAAAAATTCTTTAGTTTGTATCCTTTAGGTTAAATCCTTGTGCATTTAACAGAACCATGAGCTTAGGAAGTCTCTGGAAGGTAGAAAAAAGAAGATGCACTTCCTAGGGACCTCAGGACTTAAGGAAGAATAAGGCGGTGAGTTTCTGGGTTTCCCTATAGCCTCTCCTATATCTTGAACCAGGAGCTGCAGAAATCTCCAACCCAGACGGTCAACAGGTACAGAAACAAACAGCTCCCAACCTTCCCCTGGCAAGTAAATAACAAGTAACTCTGTTCCCCCTGGCCAAAGTTTGGGAAAAGGATGGCCTAACAACAAAATATTTTAGGTAATGCCAGCCCTACTCCATCCAAACACCAATGGAAAAAACACACCCCTCTCCCCTACCCCACAAAAACAAACTATGTTCTCCAGTCCCTGCACTGGGTGTCAGCAGGGCTGAGTAGGAAGCTGTTCTTCCATTTCCTGCCCAGTGGAAGCGCACGGTGCTCTGATTTCTATGCCAGGGCAGTGTCTACAGAATACAGTGGTCGCCTGCGTCCGCACGCCCACCCAGAAGCCACAGGAAATAAGGAGGCAGTGCCAGTGACCACTAGGCTGAAAGGAGAGTTAGGCACTTCCACAGTTACAGCTGGGGATTTCAATACCCCACTCTCAGCAATTGATAAAATTACTGAACAGGAAATTCCTTTGGCTATTCTGAGTCCTTTGTATTTTCCCTAAAAATTTTGAATCAGTCTTTCAATTTTTGAATAAAACTCTATTAGAATTTTAATTGGGATTATGTTTATAGGCTGTACATCTCTAGGCCAACTTAAGAAGCACTGACTTACCAATATGGAGTCTTTCGATATATAAATTGATATCTTCCCATTTATTTAGGTCTTTATTTTAGTAATATTTTATGATTTTAGTGTATGGATATTTCACATTTTATTCAGTTTATTCCTATGTATTTCATATTTTTGATAGTTTTTTAAATGATTTATTAAACAAAAATGTGTTTATTTGGTCTTGGAAGGTATTTTTGCTGGATATAGACTTTGGGACTAATGATTTCATTTGTTTCAGCACTCTAAAGATATTATCCCAGATTTTTCTTGCTTTCATTGTTTCTGATAAGAGGTCAATATTCACTTGTGTCATTGTTTCCTGGTACATGATGTGTCATTTCTGTATCTCCTTTTAAGATTTTCTCTGGGGCACCTGGGTGGCACAGCGGTTAGGCGTCTGCCTTCGGCTCAGGGCGTGATCCCGGCGTTATGGGATTGAGCCCCACGTCAGGCTCCCTCTGCTATGAGCCTGCTTCTTCCTCTCCCACTCCCCCTGCTTGTGTTCCCTCTCTCGCTGGCTGTCTCTATCTCTGTCGAANCATCTGCCTTCTGCTCAGGTCATGATCTCAGGGTCCTGGGATCAAGGCCTGCATCAGGCTCCCTGCTCAGCGGGGACTGCTTCTCCCTCTCCCTCTGCCTGCTGCTCCCTCTGCTCAGGTGTTCTCTCTCTCTAATATATTGTATATATATTATAAAGATATATATAAATAAATAAAATCTTTTAGAAAATTTGGAAAATATATTTTCTCTTTATCTTTGCTTTTCTGCAGTATCAGCATAGTTTTCTTCATATTTATTCTTCTTGAGATTTCCTGATTACCTTCAATCAGTAAATATTACCTTCTCCAAAATAGGAAAATTTGTGGTCACTATTATTCAATAATTTTTCTGGTTTCTTCTCTCTCTGTTCTCCTTACATAATTTCAAATACATGTATGTTAGACGATAAGGTAAATTCTTCAGGC
This sequence comes from Ailuropoda melanoleuca, assembly GCF_002007445.2. NCBI lineage: Eukaryota > Metazoa > Chordata > Mammalia > Carnivora > Ursidae > Ailuropoda > Ailuropoda melanoleuca. The sequence goes on from NC_048222.1 coordinate 57,073,608, forward strand.
TCTGTTAATTTTTTTCCAGTCTTTTTTCCTGTGATTTTTATATTGGATGAATTTCTACTGATTAATATTCAAGTTTCTTGACTCTATTCTCTATCATCTCAATTCTGTTGTTAACCTCATCCAGTACATTTTTAGTTTCATATATTTACCAGTTTTCAATTTTTTTTTTTGGTTCTTTGTTATAGTTTCTATTTCTCTGCCTTTTCATTATGGGCATGTTTTCCTTTACTTCACTGATCAGAATTATAGTACCTGCTTTAAAATTTCTTGTCTGCTAATTCCAACATCTGGAACATCTCAGGGTTTATCTCTACTGATTGTCTTTTCTCCTGAAAATTGCTTGCATTTTTCTGTTTCTTTGTGTTGAATATTTTGGATTGTATCCTGGATATTGCAAATTTTAAGTTGTGAAGACTTTGAATTTTATTGTATTTCTCCAGAGAGAGTTGTGGTTTGTTTGATTTAACAGGCAATTAACTTTGCTGGGCTCAAACTATGGACTCTGTCTCTTGGGTAGTAGTTCAAATTGCAGCTCAGTTCTTGTATCCTTAACTGCGTTGGTTGCAGTCTGTCCACCGATGCAAATTCAAGGGTTTGGAAGATATATGGGATGAGTATATACACAAAATTTGTAGCTCCCCACCTCTGTGCTCTCCTTTTGGGATTCCACTCTCATTTTTTGCAACTGAGTTGCTCCAGACTTTGTATTCTTTTCTTTAGTCCTGAAAGACTGACTTTTCTCTTAAAGTTTTAGTCACCCTACACAATGCTTGTTGCAGTCTGTCTTCAGACTTAGAGTTGTAAGAAACAGAGTATACACCCTGTGCCATTTCCTTCATTTAGGTGTCATTTTCCCTCCAGAACCTGCTCTTGTTCACGTTCCAGTCATTAGATAATTTTATTGTTATTATTGTTTGTTTAGTTTTTATGTTTTTTTTTTCCTCCAGAATTTATTGTTATGGTAGAAGGGTCCAATAAGAGGTTATTCAGCCAAACTAAAGGTACAGTTCCCAACAGCATTGTTTAAAAAATTTTTTTAAATCAATTTTACAATATTTTTTGTTTGCAAGTAGAATTATAATGATCTTTTTGTATAATGACCTGTGCCCTGTGCCCTTGCTGAATTTACTTTATTGTTGCAGTCACTTATTTGTGGATTTTTAGTATATTTTATATACATGATCATTTTGTCTGTGGCAGTTTTACTTCTCTATCTCCAGTCTGTTTGTCTTTCATTTCTTTTTCTTACCTAATAACATTGGTTGCAACTCCCAGCACAATGTTGAATACAAGTGATGAGATCAATTATTCTCCCCTTGTTTGTTATATAAAGGTAATGGTATTTTGTTTTTCACCATTAAAGGTGATGTTAGTGTAGTTTTTTTCATAGATCCCCTTCATCAGGACATTCCCTTATATTCCTAGTTTGCTGAAAGCTTTTATAATAGTTTAGTGTTTAATTTTGTTAAATGCTTTTTCTGTATCTCTTGAGACAAGCATATGGGTGTTCTCTTTTAATCTATTAATATGGAGATTTACAGGGGCGCCTGGGTGGCTCAGTCATTAAGCGGCTGCCTTCAGTTCAGGGCCTGCGTGATCCCAGTGTTCTGGGATCAAGCCCCGTCGGGGGCTCCTCAGCTGGGAGCCTGCTTCTTCCTCTCCCACTCCCCCTGCTTGTGTTCCCTCTCTCGCTGGCTCTCTCTCTCTAATAAATAAATAAAATCTTTAAAAAAATAATTAAAAAAATAATGGAGATTTACAATGATTTTTCAAAAACATTTATTTATTTATTTATTTATTTATTTATTTATTTATTTATTTATGAGAGAAAGAGTGGGGGTAGGAGCACAGGGAGAGAAACTCAAGCGGGCTCCATGCTGAGTGCAGAGCCCAATGCAGGGCTTGATCTCATGACTCTGAGGTAAGAACCTGAGCCTAAATCAAGAGTTTGATGCTCAACTGACTGAGCCACCCAGTTGCCCCTACATTGATTTTTGAATGTCAAACCAACTTTACATTCTTGGGATAAACTCCACTTGTTCATAATACATTTTCCCGTCTATATATTGCTTGGTTCAATTTACTAAAATTTTGTTGAAGATTATTGTCCCCACAATTCTAAAGAATATTGACCTGTCCTATATTTTCTTGTAATGTGTTTGTTTGGTATTTGCTCCTCTTTTTTTTTTTTCTGAATGAGTTTTTGTAGGATTGTTAATATTTCTCTTATAAATGTTTGATAAAATATACCAATGAAGCTATTTGTACATGACATTTTCCTTGTAGGAATATTTTTAATTGTGAATTTATTTAATAGCTGTAAAGTCTCTTAAAGTTTTCTATTACTTACATATCAGTTTCATAATTTATGCCTTTCAAGAAATTTTTCCATTTCATTTACTTTGTCAAATTCATCGGCATGAATTTATTCATGATTACCTTTTAATGTCTGTGGGATTTTTAATAATGTCCCCTCTTTTATTCCTGATAGTGGTAATTTGTGTCTTCTTTCCTTTTATTTGAAGAGTGCTGAATTTATATTATCCATAACAGGCTTTTAGGAATGTGGAAAATATTGGACTATATCCTGGGAAGGATGTGTCACCTTGGGCTGCGTGCTTCCCTGTGGTCAAGGTAATGTTAGTTATGGATGCAGCTATGCACTGTCAGCAGTTAACATTCCCAGCAACTGGAGGATGGGTGCATAGGTGCAGAAGAGAAGCTCTTGGCATAGAATAGTATTATCGACTTTGGAAGAGAAAACACATTTTTTAAAATTTTAATTAAAAAAAATTTTTAAGTAATCTCTATACCCAGCGATCAAGAGAGTAATTCTAAAGCATTCTCAAATCTTAAGTCAAGAGCTGCAGATTTAACTCTGGAAATGTAAATTTGTTATTGCAGATTATAAACAGGTTTTATTTTGATTTTTTAAGATTTTTATTTTTTTCCAAATTTTTATTTAAATTCCAGTTAATATACAGTATATGTATTCGTTTCAGGTGTAGAATTCAGTGATACAGCACTTACATACAACGTTCAGTGTTCATCACAAGTGCCCTCCTTAATCCCCATCATCTGCTTAACCCATCTCCTAACCCACCTCCCCTCCAGGGACCCTCAGTTTGTTCTCTATAGTTAGGAGTCTTTTTCTTGGTTTGCCTCTCTTCCCCCTCCCCCCATATTCATTTGTTTTGCTTCTTAAATTCCACACAAGTGAAATCATATGGTCTTTTTTTTTTTTTAAAGATTTTTTATTTATTTGACACAGAGAGAGAGACAATAAGAGAGGGAACACAAGCGGGGGGAGTGGAGAGGGAGAAGCAGGCTTCCCGCCGGGCAGGGAGCCTGATGTGGGGCTTGATCCCAGGACCCTGGGATCATGACCTGAGCTGAAGGCAGACGCTTAACAACTGAGCCACCCAGGCGCCCCTGAAATCATATGGTCTTCGTCTTTCTCTGACTGACTAATTTCACTCAGCATAATGCTCTCTAGCTCCATCACATTGTTGCAAATAGCAAGATTTCATTCTTTTCGATGGCTGAGTAATATTCCATTGTGTATATATATTTATCACATCTTTATCCATTTATTAGTCAACGGGCATTGGGCTCTTTCCATAACTTGGTTATTGTTGATAATGCTACTATAAACACTGGAGACAGGTTTTAATAATTGTCCTCTCTTAAAAAAATAAAAAAACATTTTGCAAAGCTTTCTTTAATTGATGTCATTTGAGTATCCACATGCAGTTATAATATTTATCATTCACAAATCATCCAGAAGTAAATGCAATACATGAGTGTAGTTTCTTAGTCATTCCCAAAATTCTGACTACAAATGGAGGTTTGAAGGTTTTTTTTCTCCTCGCATTTGCCAGGAGCAGAGTCTGTTTCTGGTATTTAGAGGGTATCCCTCCGTTCCTCTATAGTTACTCGAAATTCCTATCAGAATCTGTTCCCAAGAATATATCCGAAACTCAAAGGACAAAAGCTGATTAACAATAGGGTTATCCCTTCCACGTTGATTTGCATGTTTATTAGAAATCAAAACTCTAAACTATAGGAAAATGCAATTTTAATTACCTGGTAAATATAATTTCTTACAGGTGCTCACCAGTCTAAACCTCCAGTCTCTCCAAAACAATCCTCTGCATCTCCTTTGCCTACTGGCTACTCCAGCTCAGCTGAGCTGCCTTTAGAACTGCCACACGTAACAAGCATCAAACTCACCACCTTCTTCATGCACACACACACACACACACACACTCTCATCTGTAAGTTCTTTTGGGCCAATATCTTTTACTTCGGATGATTCCATGCAATACCAAGCAGTACTGTGAATATAAGAAACCCACCTGCTAACCTGTTTGTCTTTGGTATTCCTGGACCTTTGTGCCTCTCTTCACCCAATTCCAGTAGACTTGTCATGGTCTCCAGTGGGTATCCCAGTAAGGTGCATGTGTCCCTGTCACTCTGCAAGGAGATCCAGTAGGGTTTTGAAAGAAGATATAATGGGAGAAAATGGGATTTCATGATTTATAGGAAATATATATTTTGTCATTCAGGTTACCAAAATATATTTCTTATATATATATATATTTGGTCTTTGTCCACAGTTCCTGGCTCATTGCTTCCAAAACTCTTGGAATTTCCTGAGTGATGAGAGCAGTGGGAGCATCTTCTTTCATAATAGTTGGCCTCTTCTCCTCAGTTCCTGAAAAGCTTCAGAGCCAAAAAGGTAAATGGGTGTCTTGTTACTCATAACAGGTCCTTTTCCACCACAATTGGGTTTATGTTAATAAGATGACTTTCAGAAATCACCTAAGGATGGGAGCTGGCGGAACCAACCATGAATAGAGGGGTATTTCTATGCCAGTCCCAACCCCTGATTCCTGGGGGAGAGGAAATGGGCTGGAGGTTGAATCAATCACCAATGGCCAATGAATTAATCAGTCATGCCTATGTAATGAAGCTTCCATAAAAAGACAAAAAATGGAGAGGATTTGGAGAGGTTCCAGACTGGTGAACATGTTTAGATTTAGGGAGAGTGGTGCACTCCGAAATAGCATAGAAGCTCTGCCCCCTATCCCACGCATCTCTTCCATCTTGCTGTTCCCAAGTTATCTGTTTTTATAATAAACCTGTCATCTAGTAAGTAGACTGTTTCTCTGAGTTGTGAGCTACTGTAGCAGGTTAATTATATCCAAGGAGGGTAATGGGAACGTCTGATTTATAGCTGTTAGGTCAGAGATACAGGTGACAACCTGGACTTGAGATTGGCACCTGAAGGGGAGGGGCAGTCTTGTAGGAGTGAGCCCTTAACCTGTTGTTGGAATCTCCTGTCTGTAGTTGGTTGGTCAGAAGATAACAAAGCGGGTGTGTGATTGGTGTCTCAAATGGAGGGCAACCTCATGAGACTGAGTCCTTAGACTGTGGAATATGAGGCTATATCTAGTAGATAGTGTCAGAACTGAGTTGAATGATGGGACACCTACCTGGTGTCTAAGAACTGCTCCTTGGTGTTGTGGGGAAACCCCAACCCCACACACATTGGAAATTGTGCATAGAACCCCTTTATGCATATATGCACATACACAAAATCATCCTATACGTTTTTAATTTCTTGTATGTTTTATAAAGTACCTGCAAAGTAGAACTGGCATAAAATAGAAACTACTTGGCAATCACAGCACTAGAATTGTAAATTTCCTTTGAGAGGGTAAAGTTAAGGATTTCTTTACCTGGATATACTTTAGGGAGCTGGTCACTTTAGAAATACAGATTCCTAGGCCACATCTCAGACCTACTGAATCAGCATGGTGTGAGTATTAGGGACGGGAATCTGAAATTTGACAAGCTTCTTAGTTCATCTTGAAGCAACCCACCCATGGCTCTGCTTTCTGCTGAAATTTAATGCCCTCATTTTCTTGAAGAGGAAACTGAGGCTCCTAGAAAAAAAGCGAGTTGCCAAGAACACAGCAGATTAGGAGTGAAGCCCAGACCAGGACCCACATGTGTCTTCTAATCCCATGCTTGTCCCATCCCTATTTCTGTGGTTGACGTTCAAGCTACAGGCATCGTTTTCTAGAGTTTCCCAGACTCTCCTTTCTCCCATTCTATCACACTAGACACTTCCCAGGGGTTGATTATCTGTGGAAAGTTACCTAGTATGATGCCATTAATATTGTTGCTAGCAGAAAATCATGTAGAAATAGAGAAATTTCCTGCTGCAGCATGTTATGTAGCACAAATGGCTTGATTTCCAGATGGGACTCACAGGAGTCAAATTTTAAGCTTACTAAGTCATGTTGATTGTGATTGAAAAATACAAAAACATTTGAGCTTTTGTAGATATAAGAAACACAAATGAAGGATGTTTAGTAAACCCATTGTCAGCATAGGTGAGTGGATGCATGGCAGTCCTGTCAATAGAAATAGAGAATTCAGGGGAAGGAACAGGTTTAGGGAGTTTGCTGATATATCAGTTATCTATTTCTCTGGAATGAATTAGCTCAAAATTTAGTGGCTGCAAGCACCACACGTTTATTATCTCCATTTCTGTGCGTCTCTGTGGGCACTGCTCAGCTGTGTGCCTTGTGCTCTAGGTCTCTTGCAGCTGCAATCAAGTTGTTGGCTGGAGTTGTGGTCTCAGTGGAAGGCTTCCAGGCTCACCCATGGTTGTTAGCAGAAGTGGGTTCATCCAGGACTGTTGTACTGAGGGCCTTACGTCTTTGCTGGCTGTTGGGGTCTCTTGGTTCCTTACCAAAGGGCCTCTCTATAGAGCAGCTCAGAACACAGCAGCTGCTTCCAGCAACGTAAGCAAGCAGGAGAACAGGAAAGGGCAAGCAAGATGGAATCCAAGAGTCTTTCTGTAACTTAATATCACAAGTGACATCTCAACACCTCTGCCACCCTCTAGCTGCTAGAAGTGAGTCACTAGGTCTAGCCCACACTCAAGGGGAGGAGATCACCCAAGGGCATGAGTATCAAGAGGTGGAGATCTTTGGGGATGATCTTGGAGGCTGCTGCCCAGCTTGTGGGAGGGTGAGGTGGAGACCCAGCAGGAACTTGGGCAGCTAAATTTGAACCTCTAGGGAGATATCTGGCCTAGAGATACAGATCTGGGAGTTAGTAGCATTTTATGAGCAGGAGGTGAAATCATTTGGATCGATAAAGTCAGCCAGGAAGAACATTTTTTTCATAAGGTATCCACTATTTACTAGTATCCACTAACTACTAACTTCTTAGAGAAAATTCAGATTGAAAGTAAAAACAAAAACCTGTAGGAAAAAATAAATGTCACTAAGCAAAGCTACTTGTCATTTCTAACTCAATTCAAACCTTGAGATTGGCCATGAAAATTTGGGTTAGGGCATGTGGCATTTCCTGGTATGATTAGAATATTATTAAGATCCTGAGAAAAATTAGTTGTCCACAGAAATTCCTTAAAATAGGTGACTAATTGAAACCTGAACCGTCTCCTGATGAAGAAAAATAAAGTCTAGTTTGTCCTCTATCAATTTTAAACTACTGATCCGATGGATCTCAGTGTTTCCAAAAAGTTTGGGTGATGAATATTGTAAATACTCATATAACATGATTAATCATGGTCATTTAAAGCCCTCCTCCCACAAGCCCATAGATCCCCTCCCCTCCATCAGTACCCGGCCCAAGGCGTGTCACGAAGGCTTGGAGAGCTCGAGGTATGTCACAGTGAAGGATGGGGAAACACCTCATAGTCTCCTGTGGCCCATGATCTTTCCTCCCTGTGTGCCTTTGTCTCATGCTCTTCGGTTCCGCTGGAATGTTCTCCCAGACTATTTCAGGCAGCCAAATCCTACCCTCCCTTCAAGGCTTTGCTCAAATCCCATCTCTTCCATTAAGTCTTCCTGACTGGACAAGCCCACCGCACCCCACCCCACCTCTCTCCTCCCCCGACTTCTGTCTTGGTGCCGCCCATTTTGCAGGCTAATCCCCAGCCGCTTCCTGTGCATGCTTTTGTCTTATTCATCAGGGGTTGGCAAACCACGGCGGCCCATGGGCCTAATCTCATCCCACTGCCTGTTTTTATACGGCCTGCAGGCTGAGAATGGTTATTGAACTTTTAAATTATTGAAAAACGAGAGGACTAGTATTTTGTTTCATGTGAATATTACATGATATTTAAATTCAGTGTTCGTAAATATTAATTTTTGTCAGTAAATTTTGTTCAAATTTGCTTTCTTTCGGCGCTCTGCCCACAAAGCCTAAAATATTTAGTGACTATAATTTTATGGAAAGGTTGCTGACCTTTGCTATAGACAGTTGATGTCTCTCTCTTGAGAGAGGGTGTAACCCTTCCGGGAGGACCCAGTGCTGACACGTTATGGTGGCTCCTGCAGGGTCTACCGTAGTGTGGAGCATGGAGCTGGTGTTTGGCAAATGCTGCTGAACGGAGCTGAGAGAGAAGGTGTTTTTAATTTGTGGTGGATACAATGTTCTGTCCTTTCTTGTTGTCCAGGCCTTTTCTCTATTCCCCTCTGCTTCTGGGCTGGTATCCGTTATGTCTGGTAGAAAAAAAAAAAATGACAGGGAATACCAGGGTGGGTCACAGAACTCATGGCAAACACAGATGAAATGAAGTCTGGGAAGCAGAGCTTTTGTTTTGGGTGGGGAGGAACTGTTTGCTTTGGGGGATTGAGGTAATGAAAATTATTTCAATAACATAATGTAACAGTTGTACATGCTTTCTGCCTGAAGTACAGCTAGGCAAACCTCACCCAGGAACCGCATCTGCAAGATGTGAAGATTCAACACTGCAGTGCTGAACAAATTCTCTTCCCTGCTTGGCAGAACACAAAACTACACACACACACACACACACCTCGGTTAGACTGTGTAAATTACACCATATGGACACAGACTAGAGAGGGAAGCAAAAAAAAATAAAAACAATTGTGTGAGTGTGGTGGGATTATGGGAAAATACTTACAAAAAATGCCTTTTTCTTTAAATAGCTCAAATATTTCTACAATAAAACCTCTGAAAATAATTAAAATGAAAAAAAAATCACATTCCTTCTCTAGCATGCATACATTTTAAAGTTTTTTTTTTTCTTTTTCACTTTCCCCCTCACAAAGCCAGAATTTTACATTGAAGCAGGAATTTTTAGGGGCCCGAGTGTAAATACAGACACAAACATGTACAAATTTTCCTTAAAAGGAGTATCTATCTATGTCAACTTAAACCGCCATTCCCTAAACTCAAACTCTCTAAAACTGTAAAATGGGAAGAACATTACTAACTTCCCACTGAACACAGTGCTTCATAACCCAGGCTTACGAAAGGGTAGCTGTCACTAAAGGGGTCTCTTCCAATGCTCTAGACCTTGTGATTCTCACAGGCAGATACGGCAGCTCCTTCAGAGTCAAATCCTCAGCTCCTGGCCATGGCTGGCATACTGTGCCTGACTTTCAACTGAATTTGGTTAAATGAATACACGAACTAAACAACAACAAAACAATAATAATAACAAATGGGACACATGTAGAAGTACTCTGCTAGCAAGCAGACAACTTAACTCTACCTTAGTTCTTTTTCACAGCCAAGACCCACTCATTTTTATTACCTCCCAAGACAGAAGGCCTAAAGCACAGCCAGGCAATGTGACGTGGCAGGGCTCCATCACTAGCTGGGAGGCTTAAGGCTTTCCTCAACACACAGAGTGCTAAGGGAGAATGGGTGAGGTTTTTAAGTTGCCATCGTAACACCATCTTCAAAGGAAGTTAATGTATTCATCTGTGCATTCACAACTATTCACTGAACATCTGCTGTGTTCACCTGATGTGAGTAGGAACTAGAAACTGAAGCAGAGACACAGGGAAGTTGACTAGAGCAGCTGTTATGATCCCTTCGTTTCCTGGGGAGATCTTAGTGACTGTAGCATGGAGCAAATGGAGCTCTCACATAGGAAGCGGGGTACATTCAGACTGCAGTAAGCTCAAGGAATGAATTATCTGTAGTAATACTATGTGTTATGGGTCAGTGGGAGTGGCTCCCATCTCCACGAGCCCTAGAACTTGACTGGCATTTTTGTGGCAGATGGGCAAGGTAGTGGTGATGAAATGAAAAGTACCCTTGACTTGTTGTCAAAGGCATGGTTCTGAACCTAGCCCTGCCTCTAGTACTAGTTTTATGAATGTAAGCGAGTTTCTTGACTTTTCTGAATGTGAATTTATTTATCTGTTAAAATTGAGACAATATTTTCCCTCCTAAGTTTGTATTAGTTATCTATTCCTGTACAATAGACCACCCTAATGATTAAGAGGCTTAAACCTACAATGATATTTTTATTCTGTGAGTTCACTGGGCAATTCTTCTGCTGATCTACTGGATTCACAATCGTAGCTGCGTTTGACTGGCAACTTGGTGAGGGTCTCCGCTTAGCTGAGACATAGTTTCTCATCCTGGACTTTTTCTTTTCCTTTTTTTTTTTAAGGTTTTATTTATTTATGTGTGTGTGCGTGTGTGTGTGTGTGAGAGAGAGAGAGATTGAGAGAGTAAGTGGGAAGAGAGGCAGATGGAGGGGCAGACTCCCTGCTGAGCAAGGAGATCAACGTGGAACTCAATCCCGGGACCCCAGGATCACGACCTGAGCAGAAGGCAGTTGCTTAACCAGCTGAGCCACCCAGGTTACCCCATCCTGGACGTTTTCAAGGCACGGCCATCTCAGGGCCTCACATCTTCAGGCCAACGTTTACCCTCACATCTCATGGCAAAAGAAAGGGAAGCTTTGACATCTCTTAAGGCCTAGCCTTGGAAGCCGTACGGTGTTACTTCCACATATATCTCTTGGTTAAGGAAAGCCTCTAGACCAACTCAGATTCAAAGGGAAACAGTTGGGAAATGGTCTCCACTTCCTCCTCCTCCTCTTCTTCTTCTTCTTCCTTTTCCTCTTCTTTTTTTTTTAAAGATTTTATTTATTTGAGAGGGAGAGAGAGAACGAGTGAGCGAGAGCACTAGAGTGGGGGAAGGAGAAGCAGACTCCCTGCTGAGCAGGGAGACCTATGCGGGGCTTGATCCCAGGACACTAGGATCACAACCTGAGCTGAAGGCAGACGCTTAACTGACTGAGCCACCCAGGTGCCCAACAGTCTCCACTTCTTGATGGAAGATGATAAGAATTATTGTGCTCATATTTTTCAATCTACCATAAAAGTTGTGGTGACGATTAAATGAGATGATGTATGTGATTTGGTATTGTTTTTCTGATATAAGTAGGTATGGTTTCTGGTAGCTGTCATATATGCATTCTCTTTTTGTAACTTCAAAATTCTACAATGTGAGTGGTATTCCAGTCTGAGGCCAAAGCTAGTTTTTGTTTTTTAAAGATTTTATTTATTTGACAGAGAGAGAGAGACAGCCAGCAAGAGAGGGAACATAGACAGGGGGAGTGGGAGAGGAAGAAGCAGGTTCCCAGCAGAGGAGCCTGATGTGGGGCTCCATCCCAGGACTCTGGGATCACGCCCTGAGCCAAAGGCAGATGCTTAACGACTGAGCCACCCAGGTGCCCCCAAGGCTAGTTTTTGATACTATGACTGATTGTATTATGAAGGATCTATTTGCCATCAACGGAGAGAACTGGGGCTTCATGAGACTAGTTAACTCATTTCACAAAGTAATGCTTTAGTTTTCAATAAGAGACCTAGAATCTAATTTTAAAGTATTCTTCTTAGGCTCTTGGAAATGCTTTATCTCAGTAACCTCTAAACGTCCTTGAAAGCTCTTGAGGTGGTGGTACAGGCGACATTCGGACATTGTGTGTGTGTGTGTGTGTGTGAGAGAGAGAGAGAGAGACAAGCATCAATGCCCCCAGTTTTGGGTAATAGTGTTGTGGTCATCCTTTACGGAGTAACCAGTCTCCCATGGCATGCTTGTTAGGACCAAGCATCAGGTTGCTCCATCATCCCGAGTGGGATTGTGGGCCAGTTCCTTAAACTAGCCAGGCAATTAGACCCTAGCCTTTGAATTTGAACGCTAAGAGAGGTGGCAGAAGGACTAAAATGGTTGGAATTGATCACCTACACTGTATTACCTGGAAGAGGTTCACCATTTGTTTTTGCTGCCTCTACCCAGAACTGTATTAGTTCCATTTTATTCCAGAATCAGGTTCAATGAGCCATCTCATAACCTGATAATACATTAAGCAATTTTTTGTTTGTTTAAATTATCCAGAGTTAGTTTTCTTATAGACAGAGACTGCTGACACAGATATTTATTCAGTAGATACAGACTAATGAGGGTGGTCTGGAAGCAAAAATGCCAGAAGATTAAATGATCAAACAGCAGCCAACAAAGTAGTTATCTTTTGTAACAGTTTTCAGGACACTGTACAAATTTCCTTGAATAAGGAGTACAGCCTTGTCCTTAAGGATCCATAATCCAGCTAGGGAGAATAAGTACAATAATTACAGAAAAAAATTATAGCTCACCCAAACAATATATAAATATTCTAATTGTCAGTGCCTAACATAGTGCTGACACACAGTAAGCATACTATAATTATATATTACAATTAATACTTATTAATTGAATGATTCAGTTAGGTGCAATGAAGTTCAAACAAGAGAGAGCAAAAATTCCTCACAAACAAGGAGGAATTTGATACAATGGGTAGAACCTTTCAATGAAGAGGAGGAACAAGGGAATTCCGTCTAGCCTGCGGACTTATTTTACAAACAGTGTTATAAACTGTGATAAGTTTAAAGAGAGGTGGCTCCTGGATTAGCTGGCGTCAAGAAAATCTTATTGCAAAGACATGATTTTCTGTATTTGTTACCAAATTTTGTGATTGTTAACATGCTGCTCCAGATAATGGGACTATTTCTTACATATTTCTTACGTATTTAAAAGTGCATTTCTCTTCCAGGGATCAGTTTTTTTCCCTGTTATGTCCTATGGTTAAGCCATGAGACTTATTGCCCAAAAAGGGCAGTTTGTGGGGGGTAGAGCTCCCAACCAATATGAAGAGGTCGTAGAAAGTCTTTGCTCTACTGAAGGAGGGGGCCAAGGGAAAAAGAGGAGGAAAAAAAGGGCAAAGGCCAGAAGCGAGCTTTAATCTAAATCTCCCCCTTAGGGGTAAAACCCGGGAAGGCAGTTTGGAGTTCTATTAGGAGTACCTAATAGAAATGTTCAGAAATGTTAGAAGGGGGCTTACAGGGCACCAAGTTTTGCTTTTTGTTTTGTGGGCAAAAGCCTTAGAAAAGCCTGTGTTCAGTTGCTGCTGGGCAACATGTCGCCGAGTGGAAGAGTCTAAGAGAGATTACAGTGTCTCACATGCTGCTGGAGTGTAGGGAAAGTGGGCAGAGTTTCCAGATTCCTCAGAGGGTGAAGAATAGTCCAGAATACCGTGGGGCCTTCCTGGATCTCCAACAACCCTGCTTCTCCTGAGCCATGATTCCTCTGCTCAGATGCTTTTCCTGGTCTGAACAACTCTTTACCTTTAGGTACGTGGAGAGCTTTTTTTAAAAAAATGCCCACATCAAGGTTCTACCCAAGGCTATTTAAATCAGAACTCCAGGGGCTGGTTCATGCTGTCAGATTTTATTTTTTTTTAAGGTTCCAGGTCATTCTGTATGGCCAGGGTTGAGAGCCACTACGGTAAGTTAAGTCTAGTTACGTGTCACTTCCTTCCAGGGAAGAAAACCTTCCCTGATCAGTCCCAACCTAAGTCAAATATGCCTGTTATATATCCTCTAAGCAAGCATTCAATATTCCTTCCTCTTGGCATTTAACAATTGGGTCATTATTTTTTCAAGTCAAGTTTCCCTATAGACTATCTGTTGTGTTAGGGAAAACACACTTCTGTCTTGCTCACCAAGGAGCCAGGTTCAATCATGCACCAATTGGTACACAGGTAAATTACATCTCGGATGAATGTCAACCAAGAGTGTGTGACCAAGCCTCCAATTCATAAATCTGCTAAGAGAAGTTTTACAGGTGAGACCTTAAGCTACCACATACTTCTAAGAACTATGACTTTAAATGGGCTCATATTTTTGACATTTTCACTCTCTTCATCTTTCACTTGTTATTGTTCATCAGACTCATCATTGCCATGATAACTGTGTGGTCAACATTATTATTTACATCTGGCAATTGGAAAGAGGTTATATAACTTGCCCAGGTCCCTATACCCTATTATCTAGGCACAAACAATTGCAAATAAGGAAAGCCCCCTTCAACAGGATTCCTGTTTGTGCTGAGCTCTTACTTCTGGCTTGACAGCTGTGGCTGCTAAACGGGGATTTTCTGGGGTCTCCAGTTCCAGTAGCTGGGGCCAGGGTGTGATTTCCTGCCCTCCTAACCTCCTAAGCCTTTATAGAGTATAAGCAACACTGGGCCTTATCCATATAGGGATGCCATAAATGCTGTATTCTCCAAAGTTACTGTGCCTTGGTTGTCCTGGAGAGGCAGTCTGTGGTGTGTGTGTGTGTGTGTGTGTGTGTGTGTGTGTGTGTGTGTGTTTGGGGAAAGTGAACTAGAATTGTCTAGGAGAAGCCCAATCTTAGTTAGCTGTAGGCTGGGCAGGAGGACCATGCCTTCACCACCCCCATCCCAAATCTCAGCTTCCAACATTCACAGGCCTCTGAGTCAGAGGGATCCCACTCAGGCACTTGCAGCATCTTGGATCAGCCCGGGTGGCTTGACCTCTGAGCCTCAGAAGAGCAGTGCCTCGAGTGGGCACTCGACGCCCAGGGGGCAAGTGGCAGTGGTGGAGACCCCTTCCACACCCTCACACCAGCCCCTGCAGCTACCCGTGCCGGGGCCCGCGACGCGCCCTGCCCCAGCCTCCGGGGCTCCGGTCTCCGCTGTGTGCCCGGCGGGAGAGGCGCAGTGAGGCGGCGCCGGGGAGGCGCGGGGAGCGAGGACGCCTCTCCCCTTGCGCTGGGGTCGTCGGGGCCTCTGGGGCCGCTGTCTCCAACGCGCGTTCTTGGTGCAGGTGGCACAGCTTTCCGCGCCCGCGGCTTCCCAGATCACGGGAGAGGCTAATCTCGGGTCTAGACCTCCCAGCGGCAGAGAGAGCTAAACCGCTACTCCGCTTCTTCCCATTCCCCCAGCTCCTCACCCCAAAACGAAAAATCCCAGGCCGGGCAGAACCTGATCACCTCTGCCTCCTCCCAACTGCGCTAATCCTGCGAGCGAGGGAGGCCCCCGCTCCGAGGCGGCGGCTGGCAAAGGGGAGTGGAAAGGGAGGATGGATGGGGCCGAGGGGTGGGGTGGCGATGAGGGGGATGTAGGAGGGGGTGTCATTTTCTTTTTCTTTCTTTTTTTTAAAAAAGTATTTCTCTCGCGAGAAACCGCTGCGCAGACGATACTTGAAGAGGTGGGGAAAGGAGGGGGCCGCGGGAGCCGCGGCAGAGACTGTGGGTGCCACAGGCGGACAGGCGGCCACAGCTGGGACAGTTGCGGGCGGAGCGGGGCAGCGGCTGCCGCGGCCAGGACCGAGGAACAGCTGCCGCCGCCTCGGGAGCCGGAGCTGCCGCTTCTCCAGTGGGTGCAGCCAGGGTCCCGACAGGGGTCGGGCGGCCACCGGGGCTGGAGCTGCAGCCACGGAGGCTTTTGCGTTTGCGCCGCGCTGAGGGCAGGGACAGGGACTGGGTGAGGGGCTGTCCCGGAACGTCCACAGCTGGCGCTGGCCCTCCCCTGCCTGACAGCTTCCTGGCCCGGGACTCCCGGTACCGGGCTCCGCGTCAGATGCTCGGGGGGCGGTGGCAGCGCCCGGAGCCGGCCGGGGACGGCGCGGCGGGCTTCCAGCCCCGCGGCTTGGCGGAGAGGACAGTCAGGGAAGCTGGGGCGTTCAAGCGCGCATTGCGCGCATTTCGTGCCATTTAAAAAAATAAACCCAGCGAACTGGCCCCGGGGTTTAGAACCGCTAGGGACATGGGTACTCTGCGGCGCGCTTTTCAGGCGGCGTCCGGGAGGCCGAGAGGTTGGCTGGGGCCGCGGCTGGTGGGGGCCTGGGCTTTTCCGCCAGCTGTGGACCAAACGGTCTTCACTTACCCAAAGTAACTGCGCCACGCTCAGGCGGCGCTCGGGCTGGGCTCGGGAATGGGGACCCCAAGGCTTCAGCATCCCGATGCCCTGAACGTCTCCCCCGCTTCGGCGATTTGTCTGTTGCAGCTGGCAGGGGCCGCCTGAAGTGCGAGCAGCGCCTGGAGAAGGCGGGAGGAGCCCGGCCCGGGGGACGGGCGGCGGGAGAGCGGGACCCCGGCGGCGCGGCGCGCTTCAGGGCGCAGCGGCGGCCGCGGATTGAGCCCGGGGCGCAGCAAGAGGCGGCGGGAGCCCGCGGCCGCTCGGCATCATGCGGCGAGGAGGGCTGCTGGAGGTCGTCCTGGGATTTACCGTGCTCTTAGCGTCCTACACGAGCCATGGGGCGGACGCCAATTTGGAGGCTGGGAACGTGAAGGAAACCAGAGCCAGCCGGGCCAAGAGAAGAGGTGGCGGAGGACACGACGCGCTTAAAGGGTAATGGAACGGGCCAGCTCCTTTGGTGTGGGTCTACCCTCCCTATTCTCCCGAGTATCAAGATCCAGAGGGAACTGACAGGGTCGATTCTCCACAGCGGGAATCCTTGACAAGATCTCCTGGGGGCACTTTAGAAGTGCGAGGGGTGTCCAGCCCTCGCCCCGTTTGAGGCTACACCACTTTGCTTCTGCTCTTTAAAGATTTCTGCTTTAGAGGCTATGTCATGGTTAAAAGGAATCTTGGGCCATTGTCGAGGCCGATTTTTGGAGGCGAGAAGGGTTCTTTGAGGAAGAAGGGGAGGAGCTGCGACTGAGAGACGGAGAGAAGCCCGTTCCTTTCCTTTCATACCAATTCCGGTTGTGTTTAGGGGAAAGTGCTTGCCTTGTGGGCACCTTTGCAGATGCTCTATTGGTAAGGGAGCAAGGAAAGAAAGGAATTCTAATGACAGAGTCAGGGAAGACACAGTCAAGGGTTGGCTCTCCTCTGCGTTATGCTTGTTAAATTAGGGACTGAGTTTTCGGTTGATACTGCCTTTCTGATGTCTACCCTGGAGGCAAAGCAGGGCAAATGTTTTGAGAATTTGGGTTCTTTCGGGTTGTAAGGGGCTCTTCATTTCATTGCGGTAGTAATGCTTCTGTGGCTGGCCTTAACAGGGGTGTTTTTAACCAGTGGTGTATGTGTTATGTACATGCAATTGAGCAGTTCACTGGCTTCGTACGTCCCTATTACAGGAAATGTTTCAGCAGGAAATATTTAAATTAGGCAGGTTGACCGTATAAGGACTGTCAGTTCCCTGAATTGAAGGATGAGAATGCATTTTCCTTAAAATTGTTCATATTGAAAGAAAAATCTGTCTTTGTGAGATTGTTTAAATTCAAGCCTCCGTAGAAGCAGCAGGATAAACTGTAAATGATCCATTTTATCTCCTTGGAGGAGTCTGTTAAATGAACCCAAACAGTATGCATACACAGAGGTTTTCTATTAAGTTCTTTTCATTCTCATTGTTGCATCCTTTTTGAGTAATTCTGTAGCTTGATTATATGATCCTGAGTCACCAGGTGTTGGTGTCCAATCTGATTTTGTGGCTGAACATTTCCTTTATTCCTTTTTGTTATAGGCTGTTTTAACTATATATATGGAGTAAAATTTTTGTTTGTATGGCCCAGGTACAGGAAGAAAAAGTGCAGTAAACTGAATGGACCAGTTTTTGAGTCTTGGTCTAGACCAGGGAGGGACAAGGTGATGGTCAGGGCCAAGTGCTTGGGCTGTGGTAAAATATGCATGATTTTCTGGCCCCAGGAAATAGTTATGATTAATTTAGTTCCATCTTGGCCTTTGTGGAAAATAAATCCAGGACTCCAACAGTGTTGGAAAGGAAATTTGCTTATCATGTTAAGCCTGATTCTGATCAGGCAGCAGACATTCATTGTTGTGTGCAAGGCCCATGCAAGCAAGTTCAACAGATGAACGGAGACCCTGATTTTCATATGTTCTTCAAAGGACCTGAGTTGGTCTAGCATTTTTCCTTAAAAAATATATATTTCTGCTATGTATATTATCTTAATAGCTAAGCTTGATGGCATTGCCTCTATAGAAAGAGTGGAAGTGGGATTTAATTTTGTGGATGAAAGTCTGCAGGGAGACGTTAGGCCCCACCAGACATTTGTCTCATCTCTATGTGCTATCACCAACCAGTGTTGTTTCCTCAGGAAGCACCAACTCAATGTGAAAACAGAAACTAAGCTTTACTTTGTTGCTTACAGAATGTCCCTAATTTTACTTACACTAGCACTCATTTCTCTTGGGTTTTACTTTTTTTATGATTATAGGGAAACACCTCTGTGTTCCTCATAGTTTTTGGTCACAAACACATATGTTACACTATTGCAAACTATTCCTAAAAAGGTGTTATTAGTAGAACAGTAATTATGAGTGTGCCTCACTCACATTATCTGTAAGATTTTACATATATATATATAAAGATTTAAAAAATAATTATAAACATCTACAGTGCAATATGTCATATACTAATATAATAATGAATTTTTTACAATATTAAGGTTTTTATTTTTAGAATTCTCATGTGATCTATAAGGTCATATATATATATATAGGGAGATAAAAATATAATTTAAAAGGATATGCAATTAAAAAAATTTCCCTCTTACCTCTCAGACACCATTTTCATGTATATTTTTGTAGACATATTATAGGCATCTATATGTATATACGAATACATATATATACATATACATGTGTATGTGTATGTATAGCATGTGTCCTATTTAATACATGCAATATACTGTACATACTGTTCTGAACCTTGCTCACTTCTATATATCTTTCATGCATCCAACTTTTAATTCTTATGGATGTAACATGTGCATTTTCTTGGTGTATAGAATCCCATAATGTGGCTAGAATAGTTCCCTAATGATGGATCTCTTGATTATGTTAATTTTTTTTTTTTTTGCTACTCCCAAATTCTACATGCCTGTGTGTGTACATGTGCAAATTTATATGTGGCACAAATTAATAAATGTGGACTCTCTGGATGAAAGGTTTTCCCATAGATTTTAAACAAGTACCAATTCTGATTTTGAATTTGAATAGCATTTAAAAGGTATTCTCTCTGCTTATTGCTATTACAGTCTCACATGAATAAGTCTTTTAGCCATGCCCTGCTGTATAAATCATCAGGAAAAGCAGTTGTGTGTAATGTTTTTCCAGTTATTGCTTAAAATTTCTATTTTTTTGCTAGTTAAAATATTACCAGCTTCAAAACTAACCTCTCTGACTACAGTAAAGCCTGTTTACCATTTTGATGGAAATGCACAGTTTATGAAGTGAAAGTGATTTGTAACCCCAAGTCTGCCTGATGCCCAGTTGGTGGCAGCAACTTTCAGTGCCTCACTAATATTTCCTCTAGTTAAAAGGTGCCCCAAACTCACCAGTGTCCACCGTGCACTGGTCTCATCTCTTCCACAAATACTGCCTTCTTGTCTTTCTCTGATGTGACAGGTGACTGCAGAGTTTGCCTTGATATTATCCTTCTTGGGATATATATTCCTTTCCCATCAGCACCCCTGCTTCACAGAGTAGGGACCTGCCTCATTTTTCCCTCTCCGGGAGTGTAGTCCTAGCTTGTCTTCTCCTCCCATCCTGTTGCAGGTGTTTTTTTTTTTTTTTCCCCTTCCCACTGGGCAGCAGAAGTTGTTCCACAGTGGAAATTTAAGCATCCTCAAGTTTCTTCCCAGCTTTCACTGTGTTTTCTTAGACTAAATTGCCAATTTCTGTTTTTACAGGAAATCC
Source organism: Ailuropoda melanoleuca (assembly GCF_002007445.2). Lineage (NCBI taxonomy): Eukaryota > Metazoa > Chordata > Mammalia > Carnivora > Ursidae > Ailuropoda > Ailuropoda melanoleuca. Next base: position 57,093,429 of record NC_048222.1, read on the forward strand.
TTTTTTTATGGAATGAGTGTGGTCCCCATTCACTCTGCAAAAATTACATTTTTCTGTATTTTGAAATGAAAATTTTGCAAGTTTCAAAAATGTTTTCAAATAATAAATGTATAGTAGTTTTCCTTTGACTGGGCACTGCTTAACATGTGTGAAGTGACTTTATGAGAAATAATAAGATCCTAGCTTTATTGTTCAAATTTCAGTTCACAGGAATTTTTCTCAGCTGAATTCTTAACTTCTGTGATTAGGCAAAAACTGTGGGAGATAATTCAGTTGAAAAACAAACAAACGACACAGCTCTACTTGAATAGCAGCAGTTAGGAATCATTTATTTAAGATTGCCTTAATGCTTTAGCTCCCAAATAAGGAAATATTACAGTTTTCTGTCAAAGGGAAAAAATTCTTTGGAGTGAAACCCCTTTTTCCAAAATCTCTGATAAGATGGATTGAGAATTTCTGTCCTTGTTGCCTGGTTTATAAGTGTATGAGATGGGGTATATTTCACACAATTTGTGTCCTTGTGTGTGATTTTCTTTTTGGTCTTTGTTTATTTGTTTATTTTTTCCAGAGGTCTTGTTACCAGAAAAATACACGTGGAACCGTTCATACACAGGGTAGATTATATGACGGCAAACTCCAAGGGATTAATTACACAGAAGTCTGTTATTAAAATAAAGAGCTTTAACAGGGAACACAGAAAAAGTTCTGTAGAGTTTATGAAGTCCATTTATTTTATAAAGACGACTTTAAGACTTCATCTGAAGTCAGGTAGGTTAATAATTAAATACGGGGAAAAGACTCCTGCAGTGGTGTGGTTTGTCCTTGTATTTAGTGAAAAGGTTAGGTTAAAATATTGCAAAATCATTTAAAAAAAGGTACTCTTTTTAAAAAAGATTTTATTTATTTATTAGAGAGTGAGAGAGAGTGCAAGTGTGTGTGAGTGAGTGGGAAAAGGGGCAGAGGGAGAGGGAGCAGCAGACTCCCTGTGGAGCAGGGAGCCTGACGCAGGGCTGGTCCTCAGGACCTCAAGATCATGACCTGAGCTGAAGGCAGATACTTAACTGACTGAGCCATCCAGGTGCCCCCCTCAAAAGATATTCTTAAATAGAAGTTTTTAGCAATTGCACATTTTAAATGAGAAGATGGAGACAAAGTATATATTTGTGTGACTCATTTTGTAGCATTTAAGACAGAGGTTGTTTACAAAAATGCCTAAGTTGTTGGTATCACAAATTAATTAAAACATACATCAGCCTACGGTGAGATGAGGTTGAAGCTGATGGAAATGGATGTACAGACATCCTTCCAAGCTTATTAGGAATTTTAAAGAACAATTGAAACATTCTTTGTTGTCTTGTGTAGCTGATGCTTAAAAAGATTAGAGTATTATGCCAATGACGCTTATCAAGCAAAATACTGAAGAAGTTAATAGTGCATTTACAGAGAGTTTGTTTGCTTTTTCTTACAATAAACCAAACAACCAATTTATGAAGTTTAGCCTTTGTTTATAATGTGAAAATAAGATTTTAAATGTTTTCTTGAAATAGAAATAAACTCTACTAATGTCTTAGCTTCTAGAAACTAACCCAACAAATGGGCCTCTTCAAGCAACTTAGAATTTTTTTCCATGAAATTTTTTTGAGAAAGCTGAAATCAATTAATATAACAGGCTGAATTATATGGCAGGCCTTGTTAAGTTTGATATTCCCATTAGATTACAAAATCATCAAAGGCAAGAATCCTATCAAAAGCATTTTAACACTAACTGATCATTAGATGGGATTTCAAAGAGTTCATTAATTCAGGAAGCCTTGATTGAATGCCAGCCCGAATTCAGCTCTGTGGAATGCCAGGGACACCCAGCCTGTAGCCTGTGGGAGCTTCATATTTGGTAGGACAATCAGATGCATCATGGGAACCAGGAGTCAGTGGCAAGGTGGCAGATGGCATGGGGTATAGGATTAGGTAAGAACAAATAACAGCAATAATTGTAGCAGCGATAGGTACTTTCAGATGACATTTATGTGCCAGGTGCTACTCTAGGCGGTTTCTATATGATAACTCATTTGAGGCTCACAACATCTCTATGGGATGGGTCTTTTATTAGCTTTTACAGCTGTAAGAGCTGAGGCGCACAAAGGTTGAGTTTTAAAGACAAACTCTTAACATTAAATTTTCTTTCTCTAGTAATTTTAGTTATGGCTTTGGTTTTTCATTCCACTGGTCAAGAATGCAGGACTAAGACTTAGGTAAACTCCGCTTAAAAGTCCTAATTTTCCTTCATGCTGGTTCACACATCCCAAGAATGGTTAATAATATACTAATATTAGTCAAACAAGAAAATTTCTCTAACATTTCTACAAAGACACTAATAAAACACAGAAGGAATTATAGAATGTCAGTGTTGGTGGGGTCTTTGGATGGCACATATATTATATTTTAGCATTATACCTTGAACTTTCACAGAGAGTGGCAGGTAACCATCACAGGTACCCTCCTTCTGCGTTGCCCATGTCTCTGAGTGGGACATGTCGTTCCTCATGATGTCATTCATTCAGAATCTCTTGTTGTCATGTCCCGTGTGAAAACTTACTCTCAGACTAGAGTTGCAAGAGATGTTTCTCTTTTCAGGGGAAACCAGTATGTGTGTTAAGTTTTTACCAACATGCCAAGTTATTTAATTCTTCCTGTTTCTTTCTTTCTTTCTTTCTTTCTTTCTTTCTTTCTTTCTTTCTTTCTTTTTTTTTTTTTTTTACCTCAGAGCCATTAATATAATGTAATTTTTACGTAATTGCAATAATGATGGTAAAGATTAGCAAGCTCTGATATATCACTCAGTAGTACAATTTACATACATTAATTCATTTAATGTATAACTTCTTTATGAGGAAGATTATACCTGCTTGCCCATTTAATATGTGAGGAGAGTGAGGGATGCAGAGTTTCAGTAATTCCTGTGGGGACATACACTAGTAAGTGTTGGAAAATCTGGTCTCATAATCTGTGCTCTTAAACAATATATCTTACTGCTTCCCAATTATAGTAAATCTTATACCTGGTAAGTTTGTTTCTTTCTCCCATACTCTTGGTGTCTTCATTTCCCCAGAATCCTCTCCCATAGCTGCTGTGGGAAAAACTCAACATCTTTTGAAGACAAATGCAGTCACATGACAAGGGAAGCTGCACTGTGGGGATAGGATTCTTCAGAAAAGACTTCATAGTGAAAGTCTATTAGGGTTGGCAAACTGGACCAAGCTGCCTGTTCTTGTAAATGAGGTTTTATTGAAACAAAGCCATGCCCATTGGTTTATGTATTATCTATTTCTGTTTTCATACTGCAGTGGCAGCATGGAGTAGTTGAGACGAAGTATGGTTGGAGAAACTAAATTATTTGCTACTTGGCCCCTACAAAAAATGTTTGCCAATCTCTGGTTTATGTAATAAATAAGTGACCATCTACTAGGACTGAGAACTTGAAGACACAGCTCATGTTTTATTTATCACTAGGGATACTGAGGAACTGGGCACATAGTAAGTGTTCAATAGACAATTTTTGGCTGACCAATTTTGGTTGGGTAAGGTAAACGATATAAATTAGAGTTTGGAGGAAATAGAGGAGAGAAATAAGGAAAAATTTGAGTGGAAAAAGCATGAGGCAAAAAGTATGAAGGCACTGAGGGACACTCAGTACAGCTGGGCAGGGTTTGCACTGCACAGCTCCAAGTGGAACAGTTCATAATGTAGCCTAGGAATGTAGTGCCCCCTGGGGTTGTGCAATATGCAACTGTGTGTGCCTGTCTATAGATCATGACACTCTCAGGGGTGGGAGAGGGACTGAAGGACACGAAACATTACTATCTGATTGTTGTGAAAGGTGAGGATGATGAGCTCGAAAAGGATTCTAAGATGGGAACATATTAGACGTTTGCAGCTCTGGCGAAAGGTGTGTGGTTTTAGAAGGTAGGGAGGCCAGAGGCAGGGAGATTGGGAGGCTAATAGAGGAGTCAGGGCGAGAGTGGATGTGACCTGAGCGGTGGAGAGGGTGAAAAGGAGGCTCAAGTAGTGTTCCAGAGGTAACACGAGCAGCACTTGACCACTTGGTTGGTCAAGAGGAGAGACAAAGCAGAGGGTTCACCTAGGATGCCCCCACCCCCATGTACATTTAATCTTATTATACCTAAAAACATTACAACACTGTGAATGAGAAACTAAAGAGAAACAAACCATCCCTAGTCCCTCTACTACAAGGAAACAAGCTATTTTCATTTGTGAGTGTTTTTTCTTATTGCTACGTAACGAATTACCCCAAACTTAGTGGCTTAAAGCAACAACAATTTTATTATTTCTTACGATTCTGCAGGCCAGGAATTTGGACAGGGAACAGTGGGGAATCTTGTCTCTGCTTCCCATAATGTCTGATGGGGCTGGAGTGAGCAAGATGACTTCTTCACGTGTATTTCTGGTTCCATGGACTGGCGCCTGTAGCCCTGTTTACTTTGGTGTGGTTATTCTTAATGGATGGACAGAGGAGGGGAATAAAGGAAGCAAAGAGCCACTTGTCAGGCTCTGCTGGGCACTTTCCAGGTTTTAAAGCTCTCCTGTGCAATCTCTTGCCTGGGCCTGTCCCTGGGGATGGAGCCACTGAGTGTTTTTTCAAATGGAGAAACTGAGCCCTGGGTACAGCTACCAGGCCTTGCTCAGGTTAAGTGTCTATTGGAGCAGGGTTTTGAACGATAGCGTCTTAACCCCTGGGCACATGCTTTAACCCCATATGTTGACTACAGGACTGACTCAAATGGCTGAGGGCTAGCTGGAAGGCCTCAGATGGGCTCCTGTGTTATCAGTGTTGGCTGGGTTCCTCAGTTCTCCTCCATATGTCTCAGATTGTCTCCCTCTCCACGTGGCCTCCCCACATGGACTCTCCAGCAGTATAGCCACAGTTTGTACGTGTACATTAGGGTCCTAAGAGTGCAAAAGTGGAAGCTACCAGACTTTCTTCCGGCATAGCCTGGAGTGGCATGACCTGGAATTCCATGCAAGTCACAGGCCGTCCAGATTCAAGGGCATGGACTAATAAACCCTACCTCTTGCTGTGTGGAGCAGCGTGTGTCTGCAGGGAGGGGAGGCATTTTGAGGGGGACACCTTTGGAGACTAGCTACCACTGTAAGGGAATAGTTTTTTGAGAAGGATAATCAGATGTTTCAATCCTACCTTGACCCAGTCAGATCGACTTCTACATTGAAGACGCTGCATTGTATTTCGCTACTGTAACTTCAGAATGAAAAATGCCACATGAACAATGTGTCCTCACGATCTGTTACATTAATGTTAAGGACATTGGTCTTGTCCACAGTTCTACATTTAAAGGACTCACAAACCCCATGAATAAGATTATAGTCCCTAAAAACTAGCAAATTTTTTTTTCAAATATAAGAATTAGAAAACTCCTAACGTTACCCCCCGCTTTTTCCTTTAGCTTCTAAGACAGGGACTAGTTTAATGCACAGTCACTTTAATTTATTAACTTAAATATTTGGTGTGTTTTGCCTTCCTTCTGTATGGGATTTTGCTTTCAACTTTTATTAATAGCCTCATATTTATATATTTGTTGGTGTAATTTGCCTCAAAAATATTTTGGGGCAGTCAGGGCTTATAATTGATCAATAAAAATAGATATGCAATTGCCAATAGTCAGTATTGTAGTGAACTGAACTCTTTTATTTCTGCCGTAAATGGAGTAGCCACATTGTTAATAGGATAAAACTGGATTAGGAATACAGTCAAAGTGGATTGTGGAGCCAATGCTCTACTATCACAAATCCTAGTTTTAAGTTCTTGTGACTTTACCACTTCCTCAAATGGCTTTTTTTTTTTTTTTTTGGTTGTTGTTGCTGAAATTATCACTGAGTCTATTTATTCAGCCCTTCGGAGTGGAAGGGAGAGAGGAAAATTCCCTATGTCCACCATTCCCAGCCGGAGATGTATTCCAGACGACAAGCAGGCTCCGAGTTAGGAGAGCTGCTCCATTAGACAAGTGATTTGGTTCAGTATTTTGAAGAGTTGTGAATTCCTAGACCATCAGTCATACTTACATTCATATATAAGTATCCAAACACATCTAAGTCCAAATATAGTACAACCATTTTATGATGTTGGTGTTGGGAGGCAGGATTTATGGGGGCCCTATGGACACATTATGTCTACTGCTAAGTTCATGGTTTTGAACTGAAAAATAGGAATATCTCTATTAATCAAGGGAATGTATTCCAGGGATGGGGTTTTGTTTTCTTTTGTTTTTCTGTTTCCTCTCCTTTTCCTCCTTCCTCTTCCACTTTTTCTTCTTTCTCGTCACCATTTTCTCCTTCTTTTTCTTCATCATAATCATCATAATCTCATCTTCCTTTTCTTCGTTTTGCAAGTAACTTCAGAAGACGAGCTATAAATAAAATAGGGATAATAGGAATACCAAATAAGAGTTAAAACATTAAGAAAAATTCTAAGTAAAATGTTAAATTCTTACGTGGCAGTCTCAGGATGTTGGAAAAGGAGAGTGAAAGTAAGGATTTTATTAGGAGAGGGAAGGAGAAAGATTAAAGGAGGTAGGAGGAGAGAATTGGGAGAAAGTTCTAGGGTGGAGAGTCTTATCAGCCAGGGATCTAGGATGGACAGAGCAGGTGATGGGTTCTGACAGATACAAATGACTACCCCCTCAGTCCAGGGGACCTGTAGCCTTAACTAACCTCTTCAGGGAACTGAGGGCTTTTGGAGGAGTCAGGGCACAAAAGAAAGACACTTGGATGTCAGAAAAGATTCCTACAACAACATTTAGAGGAATGCACTGGAAAAGCAGGTGAATCCATAATGTGTGACGAACCTGTGCATTGGTGCCACGTGAAGTTTGGTGAGTCCCCTCTTCTCATGGGTAATGGTTTGTTGTCCACCATTTCTCCTACCCATTGGTACTAATTTATAAGATCGTGTAATCAGACCCTAATAGGTTGGTGCCTTTGATGAATTACTTTTAGAGACTCTTCTTATTTGAATTTTTTTTGCACATGTAATCATGACTCAGATCTTCCTTTATAGTCATACCATCTATCTTTACAAAAATATTATACATTAGCATTATAGTGGGACAGACTTCAGAAACTTACAGATGCTGAAACCAAGGCCCAGAGAAAGTTCTTTCAGAAGTGTTCAGGGTACTTATTTTCTTCCACTGTGTGGAAGCTGAGCCACACACAGTGACAAAAGACAATTTAAGTAGAAGTGTGTCATTGGGCATAAGATTATACCTCCACTTTGTCTTCATTTCTTAGAAAGGGTGACTAGTATTTCTAAGTCCTCACTTGTGCTTCAAATAAGCAAACCTCCTGTACCACGTGGGCACGGACATTTGTCTTGCTCTTGTTTATTTGGTCTCAGGCAGTGCCATCGGCCTCTCAGTGGTCAACCCTGGTGGGAAGCTGGGCATTAGAGTTTTAGCTCTTCAGTGCTACCTTGGTGTCCGCGGAAGCCTCCATATCAGGTGCCGTTGAGTAGGATGGAGCTTTCCAAGGGACGTAGTTGCCAGTTAGAGTAGCGGGGAATGGGTGGGAGAATGAGAAGGGGGAATCTTCTCTGAGAGTCTGAAGGGTAACATCCCCTCCCACGATCACCATCACCATCACCACACGCACACTTGTAATTGGCAATTAGAGCATCAAATGTCCTGGGCTAGGCCATGGCAATTCTAGGTGTGGAAGTTCAGACTCTTATCTTATAATTGCCTGACTCAGTTATCCACACTACTAATTTATACATTTAGATTCCACGTAAGAAGCATGCCAATGAAGAAAAAAATCTTAAATTCTTGTCTTTTCTTCCATATCATCTATCCCAATAATTTTGGAGAACATCTGCCTAATCCAAATGACAGCTATTTATTGAGGATTAACTGTGTTTGAGTTGGACCTAATGTTTCACTCTCAGGATGAACACCCCATCTCGAGTCTGTTGATGTGATTATGTTCTTTCCAGTGGTTTGAGGCAGAACTACATTTGGAGCATCTTTCTCTCCTTTCACGGAGGGGTTAATGTCCAAGGTGATGTGGACAGGTGCTTTGGAAGGAAGGACTTGATATGCAGCGTTCAAGTCGACAAGTAGTTTTTAATCTTTCATGGGCTGCTGCTGCTTCACACCCCAGAGTTCAGGCCACTGACCTCAAGTTTGCAAATTTTATATCCCATTACCACCCTGTGCGCTCTGTACTCCCCAGGGCCACATAGTTGATGTTTTAGCTGGAATCTGAGAAAGTGTCTGAACATTTCCTGAAGAGTTGGCTAGGAGTGATTTGGCAGTTCAGTCATAAAAACCCGGAGTGAGTGGCTGGGGTATACGTTATAATTACCTCACACTGTTTCCTCTTTGAGCCTGGTTGTGGGTAGCTGGGTACAGTGGTATTGCTTGTGAGACTCTTATTTTAAAGGACCGAAGAGTCATTTTCAATGAACACTAATAACCATTGGCCATGTTTTTAGGGAGGCTTGGAAGCGTGGACGTAGACATGCCTGGAGGCCAATCCTGGCTTCACCACCTGTTAGGAAGGAACCTCAGACAAGTGGTTTGACCTGTTTGTCAGTTTCTCCACTTGTCAAATGAGATTATAACACTCGCCTTTCTGGGTTGTTCTAAGATTCAAGGAGAGAATACGTTTCAAGTTCCTAGTATAGCGCCTGATGTGTTCAGCTACAGTGATGAGGATGATTAGAATTCTGTTAGGGATAAGGAGGAAGAGGGGGTAGAGCCATACAAAGAGGCTGGATTTTTATGGCCAAAGCAAAAAGTTAGGTAACCATTAGTATTGGGAGACCGTGGTCTCAATTTTCTCATTTTGGAACTGATTATTTTCAGAAACAGAGGGAGTAAACTTGAACTGCAAACATTTAAAAAATTTAATTTTAATGGAAACTGACTTTGTCTGTGAAGATCTGGTTATATCTAAAGATAGTGTGCTGATAAGACTTTAATTTTTAAATTTCCCCTTCCCTCAAATTGTGTTACCTTTATTGGGAAATAAAGTTACTGAATGCGATTCCTTATTTATACACCCCCCCCCCACCAACCGCCCCCTCAACTCCTCCAGAGAAGTTTGTATTTTTTTACTGGTAGCTTTGGCAAACAGGCCTTGTCTTCTTCCTGCTCGTCCCGTCTTTTGGTGCTGCTCCTGTCACTGTGCCTATTATCACTGTGGCCAAAGAAATGAGGCACTTGGATGGCCAGGCCTGAGAATGTGGAATGGGTTTAAAGAAGTAGAGAGGTGCTGGGTGGTTGCACACAGCATCTGCACCCAAACTGAGAAAGCTCCCTTTCCGTCGACACAGAACTCCTTCAACTCACTCTGTCATTACTGTTCCCTCTGGGCGCTTTGTGGGCAGGCCATCTTACGTGATTTGGGGCTGGGCTGACTCAGATTGGCCACCTCTGAGAAGAGCCATGGCCTTTGCTCTCCAACTGAGCATTCCCTTCCTTTGGCTTCATGCCCTGCAGCAACGTAATGCTCGTTCAGTACAAAGCATTCTTATTTGTTGTTGTTTTTCTTCTGTGCCCAATTTCTCTTGAGAAATTGAAAATCTTCTTATTTTTTCATTTTCTTTTAATGATTCCCATTTCAATTCTAGTGAGAGTTGACTTTTAAGAAATATTAAACTATCTGGGAAAATGGAACAAAAACATACATTATCTTAGTTTAGGCAGTGCTTTGGTAGAGTTCCTATACACTGCACCCTTACATACCAACCTCTCATTAACGGATTGGCAATAAACCCTAGGAAGTTGTGGTTGCTTCAAGTTCATTCACAGGCTATAAAAATAAGAGTGCCTTAAATAAGGAGTGGTTTAAACAGATAATAGTTATTTTTCCTTTCGTCATTAAAAATGTTCAAATTACCTAATATCTCTCATCTCTTTAGGGTAAGTCACACCATCACCAATACAATCAACATTTATAAAAAAACGAAAATGCAAAAACAAACGAACAAACAACCAGGTACTTACTTTGCTCTATTAACTTCCCAGAAAAGAAAGAAACCCCAAATAATGAAATAAACTTTTCTTTTTAAACTTTTGAAAACCTTTCAGGAATTTTACAAGAATATTTGAGCCATTTTTTCCTTTTTTTTTTTGTCAGCAGTTCTGATTTTGTTTAGACATTTTTGAACAGCTGACCGTTCTAGACAACAGAGTCTAAAATGGGGTCATTTTTCTTATTTTTGAGGGTTTTTTTTTAAGATTTTGTATTTATATGAGAGAGAGAACATGAGAAGGGGGAGGGGCAGAAGGAGAGAGAGAAGCAGACTCCCTGCTGAGCGGGGAGCCTGACTTGGGGCTCAGTCCCAGATCCCAGGACCCCGAGATCATGACCTGAGCTGAAGGCAGATGTTTAACCAGCTGAGCCACCCAGGCGCCCCTAGACAATAGAGTCTAATTTGACCTTGGCCTGACTCCTCTGCCCTTTGCATTTGGGCCCCTCCTTGAAAGTAGGTTAACACACATTCTCACATTTTGAGGAGTCAGGAAACATACCAGGATTCCTTGTTAAATGATTTTCTCCTTCTGTTTCATGTTTCCCATGACTCTAAGAATTCTTCCATTTGTGAACCAAAAAGCCAACATTCAGCCGTTTGACTAATCCGATACAAATTAATCCCTTTTCCCTCAAACTCATCTTTTGTTAACTGAAGGGGTTATGTTGCTCATAAGGAAAGACAAGGTATACTTATGAAAATGGATCACGTCAAAAAGCAGTTGTTATGCCCAGGGAAACCCATCCCCTGGGGCTAACATGATAAGTTATTTGCACAAGTGTGGTTAAATCTTTTGTTCTTGGATTCCTTGTCTAAGGAACATTAACTTTCTTTAGTAGCTGCATAGAAACATTTTGGTTAGTTCTTGCTGCTTGTTTAAGATGATAAACATCTTGGGATTGGACTGTTATTATTTCCAAATGGGGATCCCCATCCCACTCAAGAATGTTGAGTTGCGTAACAGTTAAAATTGGGTGTTCAAGTCAATGAAAAAAGAAAGCAACGTGTGTTATCAGGGTGGCATTGTAGGAGAGGATGGTTATCAGAATGAACTAGACCACATGCTGCTGCAGAGTTGTTTTAACTTTTTTTTTTTTTAAAGATTTTATTTATTTATTTGACAGAGAGAGAGAGACAGTGGGGGAGCAGGGGGAGGGGGAGTGGGAGAGGAAGAAGCAGGCTCATAGCAGAGGAGCCTGACGTGGGGCTCGACCCCAGGATCCCCGGATCACTCCCCGAGCCGAAGGCAGACGCTTAACCACTGAACCACCCAGGCGCCCCTGTTTTAACTCTTTAATGTGGACAATTTCAAATATAGACAAAACTAGAGAGAATAATGCCGTGAAGCTCCAGGTTTAGCCCTTATCAGTTAATAGTCAATCTTATTTTATCTACTTCTTTCCCCTGCCACAGATTATTTTGAAGTAAAACCATGAAAGACTAGTTTGTTGTGAACATCTCAATATGTACCTCTAAAAAATAAGGACTCTTTAAGAAACATAAGCACAATACCACTATTACATTGAAAATTAGTGTTCACTTTTTTAATACCCTCAAATATCCAGTGAGCATCCTTTCCTTCTTAGAGGTTGTCACTATGTTGAAGTTTTGTGCTGGCATCGAGATCCCAGTCTGCTTAATTATATCTTGCAACACGAATACTGTCACAACTTCTCCAGAGCTCAGCAAGTTTGGAGAGGACAGTGCTTGGCATCACTGAGGCTGAGAGGGAAATCTTTTGGGTTGGATTTCAGGGAAGAGATGTGCTGGCAGTTGAAATATGAGTTGCCATGTTCTCCATGTAATGGACAGCATGTCGACAGCCTCTGAATTAAGTCATAGAGACCTGAAACTGGAAGGTTATTCAGAACATTGTCTGGGTCACCCAGGCCTTTGTGCAGCTCATTGTCTTCCTGAGCCAGGCCAGACAGTTGCCTGCATGATCTGATGGTTTTGCTTGAACTGACTTTTAAAAAGACAAGTCACACCCATATTCAATTACATGTCTAAAATAAATTCTATTGGCAGCTTTGAGTAGGTTTTGAATTGTCCACATTTTGAATCTCTACCTTGCCTCCCACCCACCCGTTCCCCAAACACTGAACATAACAGCTTACTCATATTTTTGCTGGAGGCAATGAGATAGGATTCTCACCAAACAGAAACCCCAGTCGATAGGAATGTTTCCTAAATGTGTTCCTTTTACCATTGCTTTCTTCTTCTAATATGCTTTGGAGGATCTGTATTAAAATGTTTGTTTTTGCAGATCTAAGAAAAGAAAACCAAAATACAAAAAATTATGCATAAACTAGTTTATATAAATGAACACATTCTTGTTCGGGTATTTATGGAAACATCTTTCTAATCTCTAATCTAAAAATCTCTAGTACTGACCTTGGAATGTTTTATTAATAAATTCTTTTGGTTTTTAATTAATGATTTATGAAATGTTTCCATTGTGTGACCTTTGAGCAATTACTTCACTTCTCTGAATTTCAGTTTCCTCATCTGAAAATGGGCACAGCAATATATTTTCTTGATAGGACTTGGGGGAAGAGTCACATGATCACTTTGTAAATTATAAAGCTCTCTGAAAATTGCTAATTATTATTTTTAGTCTACAGTATATCTTCACATGGACTAGATAAATTCCTGATTTAGTAAAATTTCCTCAAATTTAAGTTAGACTATTCTTGTTAAAAATTTTCCAGAGATCTAAATGTTTGGAAATAAATGCTTACAACTTTGCCTCAGTTGCAAAGTTAAAAAAAAAGTTATCAAGTTCTTTATCCCTAATACTGTGAATCGTTAATTTCAATGAAATAATGTCAACGACTTCATGCTTTCAGCTACCTTCTGACTTTTTAGAAACTTAAATTCTATCACTGATTTATTTTCTATTTTTTTGTTCCTTAGCAACAATGTTGCTTCTGTTCTGATGAAGTAGTTTGGCAGATAAATGTTTTAAAAGACCCATTGCCTGTTGACTCCTATGAAATAGTTTGAGGCACAAGGTTTCTGAAACTTTTTTTTTTTATTATGTTCAGTTAGCCAACATATAGTACATCATTAGCTTTTGATATAGTGTTCAAGGATTCATTATTTGCACATAACACCCAGTGCTCATGACAACACGTGCCCTCCTTAATACCCATCACCTGGTTACCCCGTCCCCCCAACCCCCTCCCTTTTGTAACCCTCACTTTGTTTCCCGGAGTCCAGAGTCTCTCATCATTTGTCTCCCTCTCTGATTTCTTCCCATTCAGTTTTCTCTCCCTCCCCTATGGTCCTCTGTGCTATTCCTTTTGTTCCACATATGAGTGAAACCATATGATAATTGTCTTTCTCTGCTTGATTTATTTTCTCTTAGCATAATCCCCTTCAGTTCCATCCATGTCGATGCAAATGGTGGGTAGTCATCCTTTCTGATGGCTGAAATATTCCATTGTATATATGGACCACATCTTCTTTATCCATTCATCTGTTGAAGGGCATCTCAGCTCCTTCCAGTTTGGCTATTTCTGAAACTTTTGTAGCTGTAAAATGTTTTTAAGTGATTCATCTGAAACATGGAAAAATTTCACTCTCAGACCCCGTGAATTCTATTTATGGGTATCTTATGTATTTTACTTTTCATTTTCGGTTTTTAAAATTAAAAAAAGTAGATGAAATGATATTGATTTCTTAGTAGTAATTATCTTTTTAATCACTTTATTTTGTTATTAAATTTCTTATAAACATTTACCTTTTCAACAAATTAAATGCTCACTACGCTGACAGAATTCTCTCCCATTTTTGTCTCAGTCAGAGGTACATTTAAACCCTAAACCTTCATTTACCATTTAAGATTCAGGTCTTTTCCTAGGTGCTGGGTTGTAAAGATAAATCCGAATTTTCTATCTTTAGACAACTCACATTGCAAAAGAGAGGGTAATTATTGGATTCCAGGGCATCTGAAATGCTTGAGTAACCTGAGTATGAGATTGAGGCCACCAAATAGACTTCAAAACTGACCTGCTTCTTTACTTCATCTGGAAGCCAGTCTTTCTGGAAATGGCTCACTGAACTCTTGGTCTGTGATCTCATATTATAGTCGCTGGAGGGGTGGAACCTTCTGGTCTCTAAAGAAATCAGGTATATTAAGGTTTAGAATATCCAATTACTCCCCAGTTGTTGATGTTTTTATTTGAGTATAGTCGACACAAAATGTTACACTCAGGTGTATACTCAGTTTTTAAATCCCTGACTTATGGACTTACTGGATCTGCCCTGTTGGCCCTGACAGTCTCATGCAGGGGTGGGGGATGGCACTGGGCCTGGGGCTGGGCAAGCTCCCATCCCAGCTGCCCTCTCCGGACTGTGGAGTGGACTGGGTTTAAGGTGTTCGGTTCTCACAGCTCACTGGGCAGCTTACTGTAGCTGCAGGGACCATGAGTTTGAGTAGCCAAGTTTCCTTCTGGTTGCCTGCCGTGGAATGTGTTTTCCCATAGAAACAACATTTTAAGTTGTGGTCAGGTTCCCAGACCAGCCTACAATAGCCTATTTAGCTGATAGAGACTGCTGTTTGACTAGCCTGGACCCCAAACCACCACCTATTAACATTGTTTCTGTTGGAAAACCATTTCGAGTTTTAAATACCAATAGAGAAATGACATGTTGGAGCTCTACCTGTTTGTCCAATTGGGAGCTGCCAGTCCTCGGAACTAGAGTATGGGGTCACTGTGCCCTACCAGTTCCTGAAGGACCCTTTTCTTTCCCCTAAGTCTGACCCCATTGGCTGGTTTTCCTGTCTTTCATGGGATTGCCAGGACATTCAGAAGATATTATTATCTCCCTGGACAGAGTTCTTGGTTTGAGAATTTCTGGGAAGTGGTGAGAATCATGGTTTTTTCTGTTGGTGGTGAAGATGAGGGAAGGGAGCAGTTGGAACTGAAGGGAGCAATGAATTCCCCAGACACCACCCGGCTCTGCCTTTCACCATGCCGGGTTCTGGATCACCTCCTTAGTTTACTGGTTTTAGTTGCAGTCATTTCTATAATTTCATCTACCGTTTGGAAAAGTACAACATGACTTTGGCTTGAGTAAATGGAGTAAGAGCCCAGTCAAAGGAAATGTCACCATAATCCTTGAACTCACAGGTACAGTCAAGGGGTTGCGGAGCTCTGGGAAGCAGTTTTCTGGAAGCACCATGTGTTTTCATGGTGTCATTGGTCAAACCCTCTCAGATGGCTGGCAAGCTACGAATTTGAAACAGGCTCATTTTTCTGTTTTGAGGCAATCCCTTCTTGTCATTTTGGAGTCAAGTAGTAAAGTTCCAACTTCAGAAACAAATATATCCCTCCCCATGCGTAGATGGGAGCCCCTTTTATAGCACCAGCCAGGGGTTCAGTGATGCCAGCTGGCCAGACACAGCTCTCCCTTCCTTAGACGGCAGTAGGTTCAGTGCAGACTCTGATAGCAGGTCAGTCCAGCCGTTGCCTTTAGAAGCTTGGAGGCCACTTGGGTGGTTAGTAGCTGTTCAGGCTTCTGTGTTCTAGGGTTGTTTAATCCAGAGTACTAGAAGCAGAAAGTACTTAGTGCGTCAGCAGGATTAGGACCTGCTATACATAGTGATGCTTTTGGTCTTCATGGTTCAATATCTAGTTTCCTGTTACAGTGTACCCTGTGGCTTTAAATTCTTATTCTTCTCTTTTGCCTTCCTCTCCTTCCTCTTCTTCCTCTTCCTTTCCTTCTTCTAAGAAAACCACACACTCACATACACACACGTTCCAGTCACCTATAAAAGATTCCAACAGGATTTAAGTTGGCTGCCAGTCTAAAATGACCTCCCCGATTTGGGGAACTGTCTTTGCACCTTTCTGTTTCTTCAGTTTCCGTAGGCTGTGTGTGTGTGTGTGTGTGTGTGTGTGTGTGTGTGTGTGTGTGTGTGTCCCTGTTATGGTGACCTAAATTCTTTGGCTTTTAAGTTCTTGGACTCTTGCTTTTGATCAACACAAAATCCCCACAAAAATACAGTTTAGGGCGCAGAGCAAATTTAACTGTTGTTGTAGCACCCTCTCTGTTGTGCCCATGCTGTGAGTTACCCTACTCAGCAGTGAGGAAAGTGATCCTCCAAGTAGCACCTTCAGGCAGATCTTTCAGTGCTGCCCCGAGAACTTCGTGATGGTTGTCTTTAGGAATTGGCCACATATGGCTCACGCCATCTCTGGCCTTGATCATTTGCAACAACCTGCCACAGTGAAAGGTGCACCAATTTGTGAGCTGAAAACCTTTGTTTACTTGCTTTGGACTTTTTGTTTTCCTTTGCTAAAGAAATAAATAGAATCAGATATTCATATTTGAGTGTTTTGTCTACATTGAGTTTTTGAAGGAAATATAGTGATCCCTGAACTGTAAATATTGATAACTTCACTGATCACAATAAATTAATGATCAGCACATCAGCAAAATAACCAAGGCATGAAACCATTATACATTACTGTTTAGGTATGAAAGATTTTTCTTTTAAATGGATTAATTTGTAAGAAATAGTTCTATTGGGGCGCCTGGGTGGCTCAGTCGTTAAGCGTCTGCCTTTGGCTCAGGGCGTGATCCTGGCATTCTGGGATCAAGCCCCACATCAGGCTCCTCTGCTGGGAGCCTGCTTCTTTCTCTCCCACTCCCCCTGCTTGTGTTCCCTCTCTTGCTGGCTGTCTCTCTGTCAAATAAATAAATAAATAAAATCTTAAAAAAAAAGAAATAGTTCTATTATATAGTTTCCATGTTAGTGGCATATACAGATGACCTATTTAGGACATCAGAGACATAGTATGAATCTTTGTTAATTGTACTTTGTACTTACTAAGGGACTCAATCAATGTTATCTTGTATATTTCCAAATAGACTCCAGGATAGTCTAGGCATGACCGACATTGTTTCTCTGCCTGAAGTTTTGGAACAGAGGGGGTAGGGACAGGTTTCAGGGGTGAGACTCTAGACATATAATTATTTAAAATATATAATTATGATATAGCATACGTGGGTTTTTGAGAGATATGTCTGGAATTGTGTTGGTAGGTTGAAAGGTGGTTGGAATTAATTGAAGAGGAGGATTACCAGTATAGGGGTAAATGAAATTATACACTAAAAAGGAAACATGGAAGAAGCATCTGGATTTAGCGTGTGTGTCCTGGAGGAGAGGTGAATGCATGAGTGAGAGCAGAGATGATGAAGGGAAGGAGCAGGACAGAAGGGTATAATTGAAGGTGTAGGTGAAGATGAGGGTAGACTGGTTAGGCCTACCTGGCAGAGATCTGAAGCTGATAGTGAGATGTTTCACATCTTAGAGAGGGTGAAGGTCTATGTTTGGAACATAGGAAACAGAACTTAACATGGTGAACGTGAAGAGATACTTAGCTACGTTGTCCTAACAAAGTAAAGAGGAAGGAGGAAGCCAGGAAAAAAAGAATGTGATATCAGGCCAGCAGTGAAACACCAAGATTGAAACAAGGGATTTGCCTGAGTGTTGCTGGAAGGAGGTGAACGAGAGATGGGCTAACTGGGTGATGGGCACTAAGGAGGGGACCTGTTGTGATGATCACTGAGTATTATATGTGAGTGATGAATCACTGAATTCTATGCTGAATCAATTTTACTATATATGTTAACCAGAATTTAAATAAAAACTTGAAATAAAATAATGAGCAAGGGGTTTGCTAGTGGAATTAGAGAATTTAAGAGGAATTTCAGCAGTGGGATGGAATAAAATGAATGATTCCTCTTATCAAGTGGGATACATCAAGTCATAGCTCAGAGAGGTTTCTGCTGAGCCTACCAAGGATGATGGGCAAAAGCACCGTCGTTCTGGACTTCTGGCTCTCCAGGCTGACCTTGATGTTCGTGTTTTAACTGCTGTAGTGACACTCTTTGCAGACATGCCTGTCTTCTTCCGAGAGCAAAGGCTGTGTCTTAATCACTATCAAAACCTGGAAGGGTATATTTATAATTTCATGGTTGCAGTATTATTATTTTGCTTTTTAAGAAACTTTTCACTGTGGAACAGTTTCAGATTTACAAAAAATCAGGAGGCTAATACTTCATGAAGTAGGTTGGAGAGGTTGGCTGGCATATGCCTTCAAAGGAGGGAACCAGAATTGTCCGGGTCCCAGCCGTTGTTGACCCAGACAATCCAGAAAGGAGTCCCTGGGTCTGAAGAGCCCCCACGGAGGCTTGAGGAGGACATGGAAGCCGTTTTCTTTACCAGGGTTTGAAGTTTCATTACTTGAGATGTTGTGACTGGCAGATGGGTTGGAATAGTCACATGTGGTGTTCCAATCACTGCTGGTAGATGTGACATCTGTCTTTAGCAAGAAGGGCCGGAGTAAAGGCACCTAAGGAAGAGGGCAGCTCTTGCAAAGTTTATTGGAATAGTAGTGGGTCCCCTCATCAGATAGTGCTCATAGTTTTTCTTTTTTCTTTTTACTTTGATAACAAAAAAACTGTCAAAAAACTATTAAAGTCATGATGTATCGTTCACAATATATGTAGCTCATTAGTGTGTCATAGTTTTTTCATGATCTTTCACATTTTTGACAGTTGACTTTTAAAAACTGGAACATTGGAATGTTAGGATGTTACCTGGAGGCATGTTACATGGACAGCTGGGCACCCTGTATTTTGTGGGGCATATGCCCTTGATACCCCTCTACACTTAAGAGGACTGAGTCATTATTTTTCCCCTCACAGTTCAAAAAAAGCAGGCAACACATACATGGAGCAGGGTCCGCCTCATTAACCTTTACCTAATGCTTAGTATTCTTCTTGCCCAAGGATTTAATCACGTCACATGCGTATGAAATAAGAGCCCCCTGAACTTATTATTACCCCAGTCTTGTCTGAAAGGGAATTTGAACTTGGGATAGGAAGCAGAAAGGCTATCTTGCCTGTAAGGGAGGCCAGACTTGCAGAAGTGGATTCTGGCTAAGGAATGTGGACACGCTGCAGATATCTTGCACAGAGGCCAATTCCTGCAGTGATGTGGTCAGACATGGCAAAGCCCAGCTGTTTGCTCCGTGGAGAGGGGCTTTTGCTAGCCCACACAATCTCTGAGTGCTGTCTGAACTGGATCCGAATATTCAGCCTGCTGAGGCTCACCTAATCCCCAGAGAGCCTGGAGGTGGGTTGTTGGAGAGCACTGTATTCAAAGCAATTGGTAAGAGAAGTTACAGATGAAGACTTAGCAATTAAAACAATGTAATATACAGTGCCGAAGTGGACTCTAAATGTATTTTCCTCCTCCCCACGCCCCCCAAACTACTAGAATACAGGTAAAAACAATTTATGCTTAATTGGTGGTTTATTGATGGACATTTTGTAGGCTTTTTTACTCATACTCTCATGAATGCTGTTGGGTGGAATTCCATTTTGCCCCCAAATGCATCTCTCCTAACATAGGGGTTAGAAGAGTATACTCTGGCGTCAGGCTTCCTGAGTTTAAATCCCCATTCTTTACTTTCAAGCTGTGGGACCTTGCTGGTTTGTTTAACCTTCCTAAGCCACAGTTTCCTTAGTGTTAAAGACAATAATAATAGAACTTACCTCAAAGCATTGCTATGAGAATGAAATAAAGCAATATATCTCCAGCACTTAGCATAAATTTATTTTCTCTTTGAATTTTATTTTTGATTTGCCAAATGCTACTGCCACTTGCACTGAGCTTTAACTTTTGACTTGTTTTGGTGGTGGGTTGGTGGGTATGGCTGATGAAGTGAAAAGGAAGAGAAAGGTAAGAATTCTACATTTTCATTTACACACACAAAAAAGTTCGTTAAAGATTTATCTTTTTTGTTAATGCTTTTTGTGCTGAAACCTTAGAATAAAATCTTTTATAATGGAAATAATCCAGCATGTCTACTTTAGACTTTACGTACCTCTGTGCTTTCCAACTTAAATAAGACATTCATTTATTTCTAGAATTAGAGCTGTTTTTCCTGTGTGTAGGTAGAATAAATGCCACCCAGCTTGTTTGAATGAGTGCTGTTAGTTTGCAGTTCTCAAGATCAAGGTTAGCAGAGGAGAAATCTTGCATCTTTCTACTACCTTGCATTAAGCCATATAACCTGGTAGTATTTAATGTGTTAAGGAATGAATGGCAAGGACATTAGAACAGTCATTGTTTGAAGAGGTTGGTTGAAACACTTGAAATGATATTTACGTACTATAAAGTTATTAAACTCAAAAAAGACAGAGCAGGCAAACAAAAATAAATCACAAGTAGACATTATGTAGAATTTTAGTAATGCAGTGAAGTGAAAATGTGATCACTAATGAAATGGAACAGTGAATGAACGAAACCATTCATACAATGAAGCAGAAAGTACCCCGTTTATGAGAGAAGTTGTTTATACTTTTAAAGTTATTGCTTTAAATAAAAGAGGATGATCAAAGTATAACAGCACATATTTTAAAAATGAGCGTTATGAATGAGTATTAGGTGAGAATGCAAAAGATTTCTCTTCATTTCCCCAGATCTTTATCTCTTGAGGCAACCAATTTTAACCATTTCTGGTTTTGGTTCTTCTCATGTTTATCTTCATGACACCATGCATTGTGCTCGTACCTCTGTTTCTAGATTTACACAGTATCCATTGGCTCCTTGCCATGAAAGATGGGGCCATAGTTTACTGAGATATCTATACCTTTTCTCTCTCTTTTCCTTCCTGCTTTTTTTGTTTTCTGTAATAATAGTATGACTTTCGGGGCGCCTGGGTGGCACAGCGGTTAAGCGTCTGCCTTCGGCTCAGGGCGTGATCCCGGCGTTATGGGATCGAGCCCCACATCAGGGTCCTCCGCTATGAGCCTGCTTCTTCCTCTCCCACTCCCCCTGCTTGTGTTCCCTCTCTCGCTGGCTGTCTCTATCTCTGTCGAATAAATAAATAAAATCTTTTAAAAAAATAATAGTATGACTTTCAGTTATTGGTTATCTTAAAACATTATATAATATACTTAAGCTTCTATTTCTTGGATCAACTACTTTATTTCTCTCCACACCTTTCTTCCCAGCTTGTTTCCTGATTTATATTATCTATACCATTACTTTTACAGGTGCAGGTTTAAAACATTTACATTTTGTTTTGTAATCATTGTAAATCATAATGTCTTCCATGTTTTGTCTGTAAGTTGATTGTAAACATTGAAAAAACAATGAGGAATGTTTATATTACTGTGATTTTTCAAACACCTTGGAAAATCTTTGGAATATCTTGTTTTGTAGGACTGAAATTACTGATTCTGGACTCTTTTTTTTTCTTAGTTTTTTCCACCATGTTATAGGTGTTATTACTCCATAAATACATTCATTCTTGTTAGACAATATGTCCTGATTTTTGTTTGAAAACATAGTTACTCTGACCACAGGACACCTACAAAGGCTCAGGGGTCCTCTGAAGCTATTCCAGGATTTGGCTTGGCGTTGGACTGGATCCAGTGGAGTTATTGTAATGAGCTGTTAGTGGGGAAGGTTTGAGGTGGTTGACTCTGGCTTGGATTATCATTTTCAATCTAGAGAACTTTTATGGAGTTTGGAAGGTTCGATTGCTGCCCTGACCCTAGCTCCTATCCTAACTTCTCGTCTTACTCCCCTTGCCAAGATTCTGACTTGCTCCAGGAAGTTCTGGGTACTCTGAACTGAAGTTTGGAGCACTACTTTGTCACAGGTTGGGCACAGGATTGAGAACCCCTGGCTTAGAATTTGTGATAAACTCTCTCTTCCTTAACCTTTTATAGTTTCTTTGGTTGAGTCACTAATTTAGGTCAGAAGATAATGCTGCATTGCGTTCATGTCCATTATTTCATCTGATACATAGACACACATGATATGTGGCCAAGGCAGACACTTCATTATCCCAGTGTGTAGAGACATAGACTGAGGCTCAGAGAGCCCCTCGCATCAGGCACATAGTAAGCCTCTATCCAATCATTTTCTGGGTAGCTTTGGAGATACCTGGGGCTGCTGGGTATGGATTTAGGGCCCTTTCCCGAGTTCCTTTAACTTTCTTCCTACTTCTCTCTATGATTTTGGCATCCGTCAGTCTGCAGTATGCATTTTGCCCTGAGTGCTCCAGGTCCTCTGGGGCTGTGAGAAGAGCACAGGACAGGGCAAAGACCTTACGTTGGTTCCCTGTCCTGCTTGTGCTTGAAGTAGTGAGTTCAGAGGAGATGCAGGAAGCTTCCGTGCTGTTACACATGGTCTGCACAAACAGGGAAAATGTGCGTGTGCACCCCAACCAGAAGTACATTTTATTTACGCAGTTGCTGTTAAAGGTTTATGCTGATGGGACTGCAGAATTTATACCAGCGAGCCTTGGAATAGCCACTGTTTGTGAAATTGATTGCAAAACATTTGACCTTATTCATCAGCCCCTGAACTTGACGAAGGAGTATCAGTGTTTAGGCCCTAGGATGTGGCATAGTGAAACGAATGGTTTCTTTGGGGTCGCTGTGTGTTCAATCCTTTGCCTTTGTTTCCAGTATAGAACTATCTAGATCCTTACCCTGTGGCTCCCTTAAATTGTTAAATATGGATCATCTGGATTCTGAATGGAGGCTTTGCTCCGGGAAACCTGATGAAATATCTGTTAACAAGAAACCCAAAGTTACATTGACTTTATTTTCCTGTAACTGCCGGTATCAACTACTGTGTTTCTAAACTTTGGCTAAAGAAATATTTACATTTTTTGGCATTTATTTTTTCTGACTAATGTCAGAGTTTGTATTCCCGTAATTCTAGTGAAAGGAAGAATATGGTCACATTTTAGGGGTGAGTTGGGTCATTGTAAAAAACATACACAGCTTCAATGAGTAGAAATTTAGAACTTTATATGCAGATTTTATAATGACCTTTCTTGACTTGATTGGTAGGAATTTTATTGTTTAAATTAGACTCAGTTAGCCCCATAGATTTTTATATCTAT
This sequence comes from Ailuropoda melanoleuca, assembly GCF_002007445.2. Lineage (NCBI taxonomy): Eukaryota > Metazoa > Chordata > Mammalia > Carnivora > Ursidae > Ailuropoda > Ailuropoda melanoleuca. Next base: position 57,116,445 of record NC_048222.1, read on the forward strand.
GCAGTGCAGTGATAGAACACACTGCATTTGGGATCTCTGGTTTTTATTTTTCTGTGTATGGGTAAGGGATATTAAGGGATATCCTTATTGGTATCATTACATTAAAGAGTCCCAAACTACTAAGCCAGTGTTGAGTCCCATGAGTTTACCTTTTTTTTTTTTTTTTTTTTGTCTGCAAAACTTCATACTGTTCTTGTAACTCAGAGATTTTTTTTCCCTTTTATTTGGTCATATATATATATTTTTAAAGTGTGGAATTCTTGTGATTGGATTTTTTTTTTTCCAGACCCAATGTCTGTGGATCACGTTATAATGCTTACTGTTGCCCTGGATGGAAAACCTTACCTGGTGGAAATCAGTGTATTGTCCGTAAGTAAATAGACGATCTGTCTTTCTTCATGTTCTTCTTTTGTTGTTTTGGTTGCATGGTCATTCTTAGTACTTGTTTCTTTGTAACTGCATACCATTATTATGTTTCTAGCAGAGACTTCCAGCTCTAAGATTTTCCTACTTCCTCTGAATCCAGATTGGGAAATACACTAATTTGGTCAAACCACTGTTACACTTTAGTTCAGTGACTTCCTGTAGAATATTTCCGACATAAAGGGAATAGAGCCCCAGGGATACTTTGCTCAAGGGTCCATGTGACCTGGCTTCATAGACTATATAATCACTTTGATGGGATTTTGAAAAAAGGATACCATTGCTGCTTTCCTTATTGTAATCTCTAACTCTGTTGGCCTCCCACAAACCTACTCAAACTTTGTACATTGAATTTGGGTGGTCGAGGCCAAAGACAGACCTAGCTTTAGAGAGTAAAGGAAGTGGATAGAGCATCGGATGCAGATGAGTGGAAAGATGAGGAAAGTTACATTGAAAGTTACCGTTAAAGTATGGTACCAGAGATTCCTCCATTGACTCGGCGGCCACAGCAAACCTCCAGATTCTCATCATTTCCCACAAATGTGGAGTGACAGACCACATGCCAGAAAAGGTGCTACTTAATGGAGATACTATGGCAAATTGATTTTGGCTCTGTCATTTATGAACTTTTACTGTCATCATACCTTTGAAGTAATTTCCAGTTTTCAGGAAACTCTATCCATGTAAGGGGGAAATTTAGAGCTGAAAGGACATTAGGGAATCACTTACTCCATTTTCTTTCTTGGCTTAGAGTGGTCTGTAGAAGAATGGAGTATTTCAACCAGTGCTCTCTTGGTGACCTCAAAAAGTTAATTTATTTCCCAATTCTTGATTTTGACCAAAAGTGTCTTATTCATTTGGCTCATTGTGCTTTATTGAAGGATCAAAACTTAATCACTAAGGAGGTATTTAATGGTGTTTGGAGTTTTCTAAATGAACTTGACAATAGAACACTTTCCGGTATTCTATAGAATCTCTGAGAAATGCTGTCTTCAGGTATTTAAATAGATGTTTATAGGATCCTTTGACAGTTTATTTCTTAATAGTTTTCAATCTCTATCCTAAGCTTTTTTGATGTTTGAATGCACTTTCCATCCTGGGTATTATTTTTAGCCTTGCACATCTCGCCTCTTGCAAAGTTATGCAGGCATTTGAGGAAGGAATCATGCCTTTGAGTATGGAAAGTAGTGACCTTCTAATATATATAAATCATTTGCCATTTAAACTTATTCTCTTGGCCACCAGCAGAGCATTTGGTACCAGTATATTAGTCCCTCAGTAGCATGAAAGTGTTAATATTTCTCTAAAGGATGAATAGCTTCTTGATAGTAGAATCAGTGCTATGGCAGTGGATTCCAAACTTCTTCTCTCAGACTGTTGATATCACTGAGAATGGGACTTAAATGTAGGATCAAAGTTGCTCCATTGATTATACGTTCCCGGTGGGCAGGATCTGATATAGAAAATTAGTCTTGGGGCGCCTGGGCTGCTCAGTCGTTAAGCGTCTACTTTCGGCTCAGGGTGTGATCCCAGAGTCCTGGGATCGAGCCCTGCATCAGGCTCCCTGCTCCACTGGGAGCCTGCTTCTTCCTCTCCCACTCTCCCTACTTGTGTTCCCTCTCTTTTTCTTTTTTTTAAAAAAGATTTTATTTATTTATTTGACAGAGATAGAGACAGCCAGCGAGAGAGGGAACACAAGCAGGGGGAGTGGGAGAGGAAGAAGCAGGCTCACAGCAGAGGAGCCTGATGTGGGGCTCGATCCCATAACGCCGAGATCACGCCCTGAGCCGAAGGCAGACGCTTAACCGCTGTGCCACCCAGGCGCCCCTGTGTTCCCTCTCTTGATGGCTGTCTCTCTGTCAAATAAATAAATAAAATCTTAAAAAGAAAAAAAGAAAATTAGTCTTAGCAGGGCTCGGGATTTTTATAAAAATTATTAAGCAACAAGGATTTATAATAAAATGGGCTTCCAAGAATCCTGGTGCAATTTTTGTATCGTTAAATGTTAAAGTTAATATAAACACAAAATGCCTGTAGGTATTTAAATTTATTTAAGTGCAGGACTTTTGTGTGTGCTCTTTTCTCTCTCTCTCTCTTTTTTAAAGATTTTATTTATTTATTTGACACAGAGAGAGAGACAGCCAGCAAGAGAGGGAACACAAGCAGGGGGAGTGGGAGAGGAAGAAGCAGGCTCATAGCGTAGGAGCCTGTTGTGGGGCTTGATCCCATAATGCCAGGATCACGCCCTGAGCCGAAGGCAGAGGCTTAACCACTATGCCACCCAGGCGCCCTTGTGCTCTTTTCTCTCAATAGGATGTGCTGGGCTTTTGACAGATTGGGTGCTGTGTGGTACAAGCAGAGGGAGGTTGAGAAGCCTGATAGGCAGAAGGGAGTTACTGCCTTTTACATCCAGAGCTTATTTAGGCCAACACATTCGCTTTGTAAATGCATTAAGGGCACAGAAGTCATGATGGCAAAAATCACGAGGAAGCGGAGAGTCCAGATTTCCTCATTTGAGGGTTGGGTTCCTGTAAAGCACCATGCTCTGAAGCCATGTACTAACAGACCTCTGATTTTATTCACAGCCATTTGTCGGCATTCCTGTGGGGATGGATTTTGTTCTAGGCCAAATATGTGCACTTGCCCATCTGGTCAGATATCTCCTTCCTGTGGCTCCAGATCCAGTGAGTATAACATGTTATTATATATAATATTATTTTATGTGGTTATGCCCTATTTTCTCCTAAATTTGCTTTTGGCTTTTCTCTTGCCTGCAGTATATATATATTTTTTCTTTCACTGGAACATCTGCCTTCTCTGTTCTGCCCAAAACACTTGGAATGGCTTTCCTCAATCTGGCCTCCCATTTTCCTTCTTCAGTCTTTACAAGGAAATTACCTATGGGACATAGTTACTATGAGTAATGTAAAGATTATGACCTCCTTTGTAGGTATTGCCTTATTTATCTTTGTATCTCCAATGTAAACGCCATAAATGATGCACAGTGGAATGATTGTTTAAGGAACATTTTTGGCTCAAGAAAACTAGGCATGTTTCCTTGTGGTACTGAAATATAAGTCTGATTAAACACTTTTTAAAAGCTAAGACCCCTGCCTTTGCAAGAGGACGTGTGAGCAGTCATTACGGCCGTTTTGGAGGTGATTTTTCATGAAGCACCAACGTATTTTCCCTTTCACATTTCTACCACTTCGTTCTGTGATTCCAAATAAACACCCACGGTTCATTCTCCGGAGCCCTTGCTTGCTTGTTCTACTGGTTTTTTATACTTGTTTGGGGAGGGGTTATTCTTTAAATGTGGGGTCCTCGGCAATGAATTAGGGGAAATACAGGGGTTGGGAAGAAGGTGAGTCATTACTGGTCTTTAAAAAAGTTGAAGTTCACGCCTATATAAACAGCCCCTCAACACCTTGACCATTATTAAAACAGAAAACTCAGGTTCCTTTTCCATTTCCCATTTCCAGTGAGAAAATGAGTTCCCCGTGTAGTGTGTTCCGTTTCTGACAAGGTTTTCAAAAAACGTATTGTGGAATCAATGCATTCTCTTTTGTCTGTTGCAGGTAGAAGCTTCAGTGTGTTCGAGGTTCATTACCTGTTAAGGGTCCTAGTATTAGCCATGGCTCTCAGGAGCTGATTAACAGGGTAGGCCAAGTAGTCCTCATAGACCCTCTTGGTGTCTGCTCACATACCTTGGCATTCACGGGTGAACACGGGTAACTGTGCCTTAGAGCTCTGTAAAATATTTCTGACAGGGAGCATGCCAGGTCTTCATGCAAGGTGAACTGGCAGTGCTAGAGGGCGGGTGGCCCTAGAAGCAACTATTAACTAGTGACAGACAGGGAGTGTTGAATAAGGGCCCCAGCTTCCTTGCCTCTCAGTTTACAGAGCTATGGAGTGTGTTCTGAACTGTCTGTCGGAGTTGCCTAGTGGACTGAGCCCCAGCTGCACACAATGGTAATAGGCTTAACCATGTATTAATCATCTTGATCATCTTCCTCGTCTCACCTCCTCACTCTCCTACCAGTGTTTCCTGAGGTCACTTCTTTTTTTTTTTTTTAAGATTTTATTTATTCGACAGAGATAGAGACAGACAGCGAGAGAGGGAACACAAGCAGGGGGAGTGGGAGAGGAAGAAGCAGGCTCACAGCGGAGGAGCCTGATGTGGGGCTCGATCCCATAACGCCGGGATCACGCCCTGAGCCGAAGGCAGACGCTTAACCGCTGTGCCACCCAGGTGCCCCTCCTGAGGTTACTTCTAAAACAGACTACTTGCATTTCAGTTATTGTCTCAGAATCTGCTTCTGGTGGAACCCAAACAAGCACAGTCTACTACTAAATATAGTCAGTTGCGGATTGGGATAGAAACTTCCCCATGGGCTGGGAGTCATTATTGCCCTGAGAATAGCATTTTCTTATTTGATCTCAGCTTCGTTTTGAATGTGCATCTTCCAAGCAACAGCAGGTTTGTTGCACAAGTCAAGGGCACCTGAGCTGGAGGAAGACAGAAAGGTAGAGAAGTCAACTGGTGGCACTTCCAGGAGCATGTTGGACATCTCCATCTCCATCAGGCTGCTACTGAAAACTACCTAAGGGATGGGAAGGAGTCTAGATATCAAGTTGGGAACAGACCCCATCACTCAGATTGGCCCTTGAGCCAACCAACAACAGTGTACTCCTCTGGAGGGGATAAAATATGGTAAAACTGGATGGTAAAACTAGGTATCCAGCTGGGAAGGTCTTCAGTGTGATAGAGCTGCTGCTGATTTCTCTGTCAAGTAAAAAGCATCAGATGTAAAGATAGGATGTTAACAGGTTGGTTCTAGTAGATTTCAAGCTCACCTCGAGACGGCAGTATAGTGGTAGGTGCTGTGGGCCAGATTTAGGTTAGAGACTGATGTCCAAGACTCCTGGGTGATGCTCTCTGAAGAGGTTTGGGTCCACCTATGGTACCTGGGCATTGGGCCTGAGTATCTTGTGGATAAGAGTGGTATGAGGAGGACAATCTGGTGTCATTAGGATCTTTGAGGCACTTGGAGCCTTTAAAATCATTGGCTTGGACTCTGCCTGAATCAATATTTGTCTAAACAGCTTGCAAAATTGAAGATGGCAGAATATTTTAAATTCAGGGTAGCTGCGATAATCAGAATTCATTTCTGATCTTTTGAAGTATTGTTCTAGGGAATAGCTGTTCTGTCCTATAGAACTTCCTGGCCACGGTGTGGTTGACAATAAATATGGAGAGATCACTTTGCTAACTTTCCTGCTAGTAGAGGGAAAATTCAACACAGCAAGATATTTGCATTTAGTACCTGTGGTTCTACCAAAAGGGGAGAAATTTAGATCATTTCACCAATATTTCCTATGAGAAATTTTATACTTGTTATGTGATAGGGATCAAGGAGGCCGGGGAAAGTTGTGGAGCCTCTGAGGTCTTACTTTTCTCATTTGAAAATGAAAAGAATGAAAGGAGGATTGTTCTTTCAGGTTGTTTTTTACTTTTGAGTGTCCTGGGACTCTGAGAATCGGAAATGATCTCTTAGTGGCCTGAAGGGGAGATTGCATTTCCAGAAGGTCCAGACTGCCGGCCAGCAATTCCTTTGGGCACTAGGAAGACAGATCTTCCATTAACCTATTGGAACTCTTGCCACTGGTAATAGGGGCACCAGGACAGAAAAGATTGGCTAACCAGAGTCAGAAAAGTGGGTTTTCTGGACTCTTTTTTTTTTTTTTTTTTTTTTTTGAGAGAGAGAGAGAGAGAGAGAAAGAGCAGGGAGGAGGGACAGAGGGAGAGGGAGAGAGAGAGAGAATCTTAAGCAGGCTCCACATTGAGCCCGGCACGGGGCTCAATCTCACCACCTTGAGGTCATGACCTGAACCAAAATCAAGAGTGGGGTTGGGGTGTTTAACCGATTGAGCCACCCAGGTGCCCCAGGACTTCTGGACTTTAATTTTAGTTCTATTTGTACTGTTCTCAACTCCATCCATCTCTGAGACTGATGATGGACCCTTAGTAATCCTAATTCTCCTAATTAGGTTACAGTAGACTGATTCATGAATTTACTCAAACTCTTCTTTAAATATATACATATATATATTATGTGTCTCTATATATAATATATACATATAATATGAAATATATTATTGTCTTCTTTAATAACATGTATTATTATAAAAGTTGTTCCCTGAATTTTATATTTAAGAGTTTGTAAATCAATTTCATACTCATCATGTTTTATTTTCCATGCCTTTTTAAAGGATTTTAAAAACTAAACTTCTTTTTGAGATAATTATAGATTCATATTCAGCTGTAAGAAATAATACAGAGAGATCCTGGGTACCCTTCATCTGGTTTTCCCATGTTAACATCCTGTGAAACTATAGCACGATATCACCACCAGGATATTGACATTGATACAGTCAAGATACGGAAGAGGTCTGTCCCTACAAGGATCCCTTATGTTGCCCTTTTATAGTCATTTTCCTCCTGTCCCTATGCTCCCCTTAATCCTGGCAACCACTAATCTATTCTCCATTTCTACGATTTTGTCATTTCAAGAATGTTATATAAATGGAATCACATGATAGGGAACATTTTGGGATTGACTTTTTCCACTCAACATAATTCTCTGGGGAGTCATCCATGTCATTGCATGAATCAACTGTCTGTTCCCTTTTGTTGTTGACTGGTAATACCTGCTGTGGATGTACCACAGTTTGTTTAGCCATTCAGCAGTTGAAGGACATCCAGTCTGTCTCCAGTTTTTTTGTTACTAGAGCTGCTCTGAGCATTCATGTACAGGTTTTGGGGGGTTTTAAAAATATTCTATTTATTTATTTTAGAGAGAGAGAGTGTGTGAGCAGGGAAGGGACAGAGGGAGAGGGAGAGAATCTTAAGCAGATTCCACACTGAGCGTGGAGCCTGATGTGGGGCTCGATCCCATGACCCTGAGATCATGACCTGAGCTGAAACCAAGAGGTGGATGCTTAACTGACTGAGCCACCCAGATGCCCCTCATGTACAGGTTTTTATGTGAACATAAGTTCTTCATTTCTCTGAGATAAAAGCCCAGGAATGGAATTGATGGGTAGTATGGTAGTTGCATGTTTAGTGTTTTAAGAAACTTCTAGACTGTTTTTGGAGTGGCCGTTCCCTTTTATATTCTCACTAGCAGTGTATGAATGATCTAGTTTCTCTGCATCCTTACCAGGTTTTGGTGTTTTCACTATTTTTAATTTTAGCTATTCTGATAGGTATGTAGTTGTTATGTCTCATTGTGATTTTAATTTGCATTTTTGGCCTGATTTATGTTGTTGAACCTCTTTGCCTGTGCTTATTTGCCACCTGTGTATCTTCTTCAGTGAAATTTCTCTTTATGTCTTTTGCCCAGATTCTAATTTGATCGTTTGCTATTTTGAGAGTTCTTTGTATGTTCTAACTCCTAGTCCTTTGTTAGATATATGAGATGCAAATATTTTCTCCCACTCTGTAACTTGCTCTTTCATGTTCTTACACAGCAAATATTTTAAAATTTGATGAAAATCCCCTTTTTCAATTTTTCCTTTAATGGATCATGCTTTTAGTATCAACTCTAAGAGCTCTTTCCCTACCCCTAGATCCTGAAGATTTTCTCCAATTAAAAAAAAAAAAAAGTTACATAGTTTTACATTCTACATTTATATCTGTGATTTAACGTTGAGACCCTTTTTTTAAAATGGGGTATGAGGTTGAGTTCTAGATTCCTTCGATACTTATAGATGTCCAGCACCGTCTGTTTTTGAAAAGATTATCCTTTACCCATTGAATTACTTTTGCACCTTTGTCAAAAATCGTATTTGGATAGGACTGTTTCTGGGTCTTCGTTTCATTCTGTTGATCTGTAAGTCTATCCCTTCTCCAATACTATACAGTCTTGATTACTGCAGCTATATGAAAAGTCTTAAAAATTGAGTAATTCTTTTCACTTTATTCTTCTTTTTCAAAATCATTTTAGCTGTTCTAGTTCCTTTGCCTTTCCATATATATTTTAGATTAATCTTGTCTATATCTACAAAAAATATTTCTAGGATTTTGATAGGAACTATAGTCAGTAAGCCTGTCAGTCAGTTTGGGCAGTATTAACATCTTCCCTATGTGGAATCCCTTACACTTTGAAAAATTTTTTTCATTTTCAGTGTACTTCAATTCAGTGAGATTTGGAAGGAGCTTGTATTCCCAACACAAATCCAAGCTCCGAGGGTAGAAGGCGGCCAGGGGAACAATTCTAGAGCAGTGTGTGAGCAAGTTTGGGACAACCACATGCTAAAAGTGTGAGGACACTCAGGATAGGAAGGTGGTGTTATCGCTAATCTAGAAGAAGTGACCCTTGGAAAGGTTTTTCAGGGAAGTGTGGAGTTTATATGAACAGGGAGGGGAGGTGTGGGTGGAACCTGCTCAGACTTTAGAAATAGTTGAGTCCTTCGCTTTCTAATCTGTTCTCAATGAAAGTGCCTTTATCACTGCTATCATTTAACCTGTCTTCCTCTGAACTTTTTCCGGCTATGCTAGGGTTTTGTTTTTGCTTTCGTTTCGGATAGTTCAGTGAAGTTGCTCTTCTGAGTGGTACATCTTTAGGCACCACAGGACATTTATGCACTTAGGGGAAAATGTCATTGCTGTTACCTCTCTGAATGGAAATTATTTTTGTCCTGCAGTGACTCTCGTTGGCCCTGTGGACCTGTCTCAGGTGTAAAGTCCAGGAGTTAGTCTTGCTCTCTAATTTGTCTCTGTGCTTTTCCTAACCTAAATTAAAATTGCATGCTTGCCATATAGATGCTTATTTGCAAATTGCTCTCAATGTTCTTTCTGTCCCTTGTGCTTGCCAAGACAATGGCAGGTCTGTAGAATCATTTCCAACCTCATGCATCCCAAAGAAAATGGTTACCTTAGCCCTGCATCTCTTTCATTCCCGTAGCATGCTCAAATTGTTCTCTTCTGGTGCATCATTTTAGGAACTAATTTGTACTGGGCTAAAGGGAGCTTCTTCTTCTGTTCCTGGTGCCTGGCAAATGAAAGGTATTCAGTATTTATCGAATGACCAAAATGATTTTCCGAATCTGGGAAAAAAAATAACATTTACTTAGAATCCTATATAAATACACGTAAATGGCAACATTTTCTGCTGGTTCTAGAATGTTGAGCCTTACCTGAAACCCTTTGAGCCTGTTTGCTCGTTTTCCAGGGGAAGTCCTCATTGGGTCTTAGGACGCTCAGAATTACCTGCATGTAGCCGCTTGGACGCTGACACTTGAACTCCCCTAGTATTGTCAGTTTCTGGGAAAATCTTAACACAGATTGAGTTTAGGAATATATTCTGACTTGAAGTATTTAGAGCATGTAACAAATTTACAGAATCCTTATGGGTTTAAGTGGGGCTTTGGCTTTTTCTAGAGATAGAGAACTTGGTCTTGTAATTGTCGGACATCTGGGATGCTTGTTGAAATCCGTATAAATTTAGAATATGCACTAATGGCAGGACTCAAAAAAATAAAGCCAATTTATGTACGTATACTCTCTTGTTCCTGCGGTAGTGAAGTTGTGTATCTAGTTCCTTTATTTCCCCACAGAAATCCTGAGTGATTATTCTAAAGAAGGATGTTTCTCCCCTGAGCGTCGAAGACTCACAAAGAATGTGAAGTTTCTTTGGCAAACGTGTTTGTGGTGAAACAGACGGTTAAAATCCAATTATCCATTGTTAAGGGTGATCCCCCATCCCAAAGATTCATAGTCATTGGTTTATTGGAACCACTGGACTAACTATGCTTTACCGTTTCACAAGTCTGACCAAGGTTTTTATTTTTTAAAGGAGACATAATATTTCATGGAAATATTTTAGACCTGGAAAAGGTTTACCTAAAAGGGTAGAAAAAATATAAAAGCATATCAGATAAATTTTTATTATATTGCACTTTAATGTAAACTTATCATTTTTCCTGAAAGAATTCATTCTATTTTTCAATTTGAACAAATAATGTAAAGTCATTATTTGAAATACTGTTAGCTTTTTATCTCAAAGTAGCTAAAAGGCTTTGTTGCTCATGTGGGAATGGAAATTAGCTCTTGGCATGAACCACTTTAATTGAAATCAGTTTGTGGGTTGAGTTCCTATGCTGCTTGACACATGATATCATTTCCTGTGCTTTTCCCAGTCCTCTCTGTTTTTCTAAGATAGGATGAAGCTAAGCCTAACTTCACATTTTAAAGCAACTATACACCTTTTCCTGACCTACTTAGAATATTATCCAAATTTTCACCAAATCGTTCCTTTTGTATATTTGTAGATAGTTTTTTAATTCAAAAGCATTTTGGCTGAGACATTTTAATAGAGTCAGAGGAGCCTAAAATAACTGTTTTAATAAGTTTCCTGGGTTGCTTGACTTCTATAACAATGGTCCAACAAGGGATTTATTTCTGCCTTTATAGATGGGGAAATGAAGATAAAGTATTTTTAATAGCAACATACTTAGGGCTGTATAATAGCTTAGGGCATAATGGGCAATTTCTCAGTCTTAGTTTTTGAAGATAGCTTTTGATGTCATTATCTGGTGGTGTGAGTTAAGTAAATGGAAATTACCTTAGTAAGGTTTTAAACCACATCTGCAAGTAGGCAAGGTACCACTCTAGGCACTTAGGGAGTGTAATTAATAAGCATGATGCTTTCCACTCAAAAGAAGCTTTTAGACAAATGGGTTGGGGATAGGAGAAATAACTAAAAAAAAAAATAGGTTAGGTTATATAATATACATTTCAAAAGAGGATAAAGTACTCTGAAGTCAGAGAAAAGAGGGCTCATATCTAGTGGAAGAAGGAAGAGAGAAGAGAAATCAGAAAAGATCAAAGAAAAGAAAATACATTTGCGGTGGGTCTTAGAGATAGGTAGGGTTCAGTATTTGGTAACAGCTGTGTGCGTTGTATGTTGGGGATTAAGGGTAAGGGACAAAGATCAGGTTAAGAAGGAGATTCCACCAAGAGACTAGAACAATGTCTTTGGCATTTTGCATGGCACACAGTAGACACTCAGGAATATTTGTTGAGTGAATGAATGAATGATAAGTTGATCGGGGACTGAGCCACAGGACATACTAGAAGTATGCAGAGGAGCCCTGAAAGGCCCGTGGTCATGCTGAGAAAGGGAGGAAGTTCTTAGCATACTAGACATAGGTAGCCTATCTCTAGACCTGTTTTGAGAAAGTGTGTCACTTTCAGCTTGAGTCAATTAACTCTTTGGTCCTCCACGAGGGTATAGGAAGTATTCAGTTCTGACATCTCTTCCCCATTGTCATTCTGTGATTTGTGTAGCTCCTTATGAAAATGGCCCTTTCTCCTCAGGTCCGCAGCCACTCAAGAGAATCCTAACCAGGGCTACCAAAGAAGATGGCTTCTGCGAGGCGTCTTCTCTCTACTCATAGCAGATTTGGCCCCTATGCTCCAGGAAGACTGAGCCTAAGAGCAAGGCTGAGCAGCTGATTGCTGTTCTTACACAGAAGGAGGGGCTCTCTTCTCCCTATGTAAAATCGTGGAGCCTTTTTCTATAGGAATTTTCTCCCACAGCTTGGAGGACAGGTTGGAGTAAGCCAACTTCCAGTGCCCAATTCTGGTCTCCCTGTGCAGGGATGCATCAACAAGGATTAATGACAAATTCAGTCAAGCCTCTTGTCTTCTCCAAGTAGGGTAGTTATTGCTTCCAGAGGACGAAGGGACAGCCTGGGATTCTGAACACTTTGTTTTAGCATCCTAAATTATTCAACTAAAGACAGCCTACATACTAGAGAAAGGAGCCCCCTCACATGCGTCAGTCACTCCAGTTTCTTCTAGTGTCTCGTCTCACGTCCAAGGCTGCCCCCATGGTCCTTTTGCCCTGACCTCCGAAGTCACACTTAAGTAGGTGACAGTGTGACACAGAGTAGATTTCAAACACCGTGGGTCTTATTTAGTTTAAGATTAAAGTTTAAGCAAGCAGCTCTTTCTGAGCCAAAGCTGGCTGCCTCCATTATCAGGCAGCCTTGTTATTAAATGCTCTTGTAGGTATTTTTCTTCTTTTTGCTGCCTCCAGAATTTCTTTTAACAAAATTCCTTGGAATTTCTCACTCAGACCATTTTCCTGGCCACCTACAGTGGGACTCTAAATCTTCTAACAGGAAAACTATTGCTGTTGTAATCTTGTCTCATGTGGTTGCTCAAGGCATTATTTCCTTGTTGGTATAAATTACAGAAATGACATTGAGTGGGAAGTCCTGCTAAATTAGGGAAGTCATTTAGCACCATTAAAGTAAATATCAAAGAAACTATTGCATTGTAATTGATTTTATATTCACAAAAAGTAGCACATTCAGTGTTGTCAATCAGGTTATTTCTGCACAAGTATGTGTATCTTGAGAACCCATTTTATTTTCTCTCCAGATTACTACAAATCAGCTTCTGTGAAGTGTTGCAATCTACCTACTTAAACTGCAAAAGTAAATCATTCTTTTTTTTTTTTCTTTTCAAGTCCAACACTGTAACATTCGCTGTATGAACGGAGGTAGCTGTAGTGATGATCACTGTCTGTGCCAGAAAGGATACATAGGGACTCACTGTGGACAACGTAAGTAAAACGTACTTACAAGTATCCTACATGCTCAACTATGTAGACAAACGTCTAGACAGATACGTAGACAAAAAGAATGCAGGGATCAGTGCTGATGGATTAATCCTCTTTGGTTGTCAGGGATGTGGCATTTTTACAGATGTCCAGTGAGTCTTACGGATGGTCAGATCACTCACCTAATGCACTTTGCACCAAATTTCTTTTTTCTTTTCTTTGCTTTTCTTTTCTTTTCTTTTCTTTTCTTTTCTTTTCTTTTCTTTTCTTTTCTTTCTTTTCTTTTTTCTTTTTTTTTCTTTTCTTTCTTTCTTTCTTTCTTTCTTTCTTTCTTTCTTTCTTTCTTTCTTTCTTCTTTTTCTTCCTTTCCTTTCTCTTTCCTTTCTTTCTTTCTTTCTTTTCTTTCTTTCTTTCTCTCTCTCTCTCTTTCTTTCTTTTTTTAATATTTCATTTATTTATTTGACAGAGAGAGAGAGCACACAAGCAGGGGGAGCCACAGGTAGGGGGAGAGGGAGAAGCAGGCTCCCCGCCAAGCAGGGAGCCCGATGTGGGGGTCGATCCCAGGACCCTGAGATCATGACCTGAGCTGAAGGCAGAGGCTTAACCAACTGAGCCACCGAGGCACCCCTGCACCAAATTTCTGATCGAAATCTTGGGAGTGCTGGTTTGACTTCTTTTTTTCTCATTTATCTTCAGCAGCCCTGCCTACCTCATCCCCTTAACGTATGATCAGAACCCAAGGTGTAGAATTCTTGTTTGTTCCAGATGTATATCTTCCATTTGACTGCTGAATATGTCCACCTGGCTTTTTAAGAAGCATCTCAAAGTATTTCAAAACTCAGCCTCATCTTTCTCCCCAAACATGTCCTTTTTCTTGATTAATGGTATCTGCATCTCTCTAGTTTCCCAACTTAGATTCTGCTACTGTAATACTTACCACATGGTGTTTAGTTTGCCAGTTCATTCATGAACCCTGTTTATTGTGTGTCTACTCTCAGTCAGTCCCTGCAGAAGAAAATTCCTTTAAGAAAGCTTACTTTTTATTACACTATGATGAGTATATACACCCCACAGAAAATTTGGAAAAGTTCAAAAAGACAAAACAATAAAATTCTCCATAATCTTGTCATTCTAGACATGAGATCTTATTGTATGCATAACGTCTCATACTCCTTTACTTAATATTTTATTAGAAGTATGTTCCATGTTATTAAACATTTTAAAATGTCTTAATGGTTGCAGAATACTCCATTACGTAGATGGTTTATTATGTATTTAATGCATCTTTAACGATGAGCATTTATTCGTATTGTTTCCTGTCTTTGCCATTGTATATATATTTGCTATGGTGAATAATGTTATTAAAAATAACCCAAAACTTATATAATGCCCCCGTGACTGTCCATGCACTGCAGTGTGGTAAGAATAACGACGGAGTTTTGGGTAGCCCACAACAGCAGCGTGAAGAGAGGAGACACAGGACAGCTTCTCAGTGTGGGAGACCCTTGAGCTGAGTCTTGAAGGATGGAGTGGAGTTCACTTGTCAGATGATGGGAGATGGGCCTCTCATGCAGCTGCCACAGCTTGGAGCAAAGCATGAGATCAGGGCGTAGGATGAGATGTCCGACATAGCACGTGTTTTGGTGTTGCTGAGGGAGGTGATGGGAAGGGATATAAGGTCAGAATGAAAGTCGTGGGCCAGGGTTTGTGTGCCTTGATGCATACCATGTTTGCATCCACAAGAGAGCCAAGGGAGAGGAGTAAGATCACAACAACTGAGAACATTCCTCAGTTGAATTATTGACTCGACGTTTACCATGTGCTAGGCACATTTTCAAACTCTGCACGTGCATTAACTCATTGAATAAAACTGTAGCCTTCTGCGTTAGAGGCTTTTTTTTTTTTTTTTTTTTTTTTTTTTTTTTTTTTTTTACCTCTAACAGATGAGGAGAATGGGGCACAGGGACATCAGTAACTTGTCTAAAGTTATATGGGGAGGGATTGGCAGAGTTAGGATTTGCACCCAAGCAGTCTGACTTTATGGCCCATGCATTTAATGCTATGAAATGCTGGCCTCAGACACTTCACTTACAATGGTTTACAGTGAGAAAGATTGTGGTGGCCACAGTGTAGAGGTGTAACTGCAGGGGAAAGAAACAGGAAGCAGGAAGACTGGTACCAAGACTGTGGCTATAGAGCTGGTGGGAGGGAGTGGAGTCAAAGGCATTTTCGGAAAGGGAATCACGAGGAGCTGCTGGGAATCGTCCCGTTCCCTTTGGTGCGCCTTCAGGGAGTTTAGCCCCAGATCCACCACACAACAGTCATTTCGTTAACACTTGCAGAGTTAGAAAAACTTTCCTAGACCTCACTTTCCTAACCTATACAATGGGATGGTTGGCGTAGGCCATCTCAAAATTTCTTGTCTGCTTAAAATCTTTTCCTTCTTCCTGACTGTAAATTAAGAGGCAAATCAGAACAATTAATATACATAAGCCTCTCTAATTTTATGATGAGAAGTGGGCTCTTGCCATAGTTTTGGCTATAAGGGGTCGTGTCAGTTCAAGTCTTCTGATCCCAAGTGAATGCCAAGACAGAATTGGATATTCAAGAGATTTATTGTGGAAAAGACCTGTAAAAAATAAAGGGAGGAGAAAGCAGGCATAGGAGGGGAGGGCCTTCAGGCCACTCAGACCATTCAGACCGTTCAGAGATGCAGGTCTCACCCTCGTGCAAGGAGAGGGGGATTGTGTAGCTTGTGTAGAAGCTGCCTCAGACTAGAATGCAGCTCTAAGAAAGCCTTGGGCAGGCTGACGGGGAGCCCAGAGCAGAGCCTTCCCATCAGGAGAGTTCCATGATGGGCAGAAATGGCCAGTGTCTGGTACCCCACGAAGCTTAGTCATTGGGTGGCAGCGCCAGGAGATCTGTGCCCACGGTCTGATCATGAAGCAGATCTGAAGATGCGGCAGCTGGGGGCTGTCGGCCAGTGAAGCTCCTTACCACAGGTTTTCTGGGAGGGAGATCTGAGTGGCTGAACTCCATGACTGCCGCAAGGATACAGATAAAGTGTGCAGGAAATATTTGAGGGAGGAATTAACTCAAAAGAAGATATTAGGGAAGCCTCATGAAGGAATGAGATGGGAGCTGGGCATTGAAGAGTGGGTGGTACTGGCAAATTTGGCTCAGAAGAGCCCACCACCTGTGGATAAAAATGCCTAGAAAGAGGCCATGCATGAAAGAATCGCAGGAAATCGTACAGAGAAGAGTTGTTCAGGGCATGAGCTCTCAGTTCTTACTTTAATGCCTTTCCTGGCAAGTAGAATGACCCTCCTTCAAGCATCACTGGCCTTATCTCACCAATAGATTCTGTTATAACAGTCAGCTGGGTCTTCTTTACAGTCCATAAATATGGTCAGAATTAATGTGTTATTGTTTGCAGTTAACTGTGTGATTTAACATGCCGTATTTCTGTAACATTGACAGAGGCCAATGTTTTCCCTCATGGGAGTCCTCAAATCGTAAGCAAAAGAGTCAGCTTTGCTAAAATGCAGTTCTCATCCAGTGACATCTCTTATAAACCACCATTTTAGACACAGAACTGAAATCATTGCTCAGATACTTCCCAGAAGGAAACCATCAGCATTGACACTGGTGTAGACTCACTTATCCAGGCAATTTAACCTGAGTTGACTGAGGAACATAGGCAGAGCTGGACCTGGAGCGTAACTGTTTTTTGTTTTTTTGGGTTTTTTTATGTCCTATTAGTCACCATACAGTACATCCTTAGTTTTTGATGTAGTGTTCCATGATTCATTGTTTGCGTATAACACCCAGTGCTCCATGCAATATGTGCCCTCCTTAATACCCATCACCGGGCTAGCGCGTCCCCCCACCCCCTCCCCTCTAAACCCCTCAGTTTGTTGAAAACGAATAGCAGGATGATTGTTTAGACTTTTTATTGTTGTCCTGTCAGGGGATGGTGAGTGTAAAGTAAAGGCTCTCAGCTTCTGTCTCCTTCCCTTCCAGCTGTCTGTGAGAGTGGTTGTCTCAACGGAGGCAGGTGTGTGGCCCCGAATCGATGTGCCTGCACTTACGGCTTTACTGGACCCCAGTGTGAAAGAGGTAATTTTTGTTTAATGAATAATATAAATATGTTCTGGTGGCTAAAGCTATTCCTGATTTAAGCCAGCCTTGGGTTTAAACCGCTCCTTCATGAATTTTGCTGAGCTTTCAGGGGGTTACTGATTTGTCACTTGGAAGTTTCCTGTGATGACAAGGCAGTGGCCCTAAGCCTAGGCATGTTATTCAATAATTCTTGCCAGTAGACTGCAGGACTCACTAGTGAGCCTATGCATAAGCACCAGTTGGCAGGCATTAAGATAAAAAGAGAATTTTCCATAAGGGTAAGGATTGAGCTCATTATTGTCCTAGTAAATTAGAGAAGTGGCTTCAGACGAAACATCTGTATGGAAAGGAAAAGCATTTAGGGTGAAGTAAAATACTCTCAAAGATCTGTGAGAACCTAGTGGGGGCCATGTGGCATACAAGCGTAGCTTCCAAAATGCGCTAGAAACGTCAATTGTGGAGGAACTGGGCTTTCACGTATGTGGTTTCTCCAGTACTCAGTGCAGCCCTCTGACGTGTGTATACTCCTCACTTTTCCGTACAGAAAGACCAAGGCGCGGGGAGGGCAAGGGATCTGCCTAAGTTCACACGCCTAATAATATGGTTTAATCGGAATGTGGGTTTTCTGTGTTTAAGTCTGATGCTCACTGCCGCTCCTAATTAAAAGAGATGTTCTACCTGATTTGCCTGCTTGTAAATGCAAATACAATACTGAGATGTATTTAGATGTGTCATGTTGTTGAGTTTTTCCTCCACCCCCTGAACTTTGGCTTTATTGATCGTCCTGTCTCTACATTCGCACCCCTTTCTCATCATTCCCAGTTTTATAGTGAAGGTTTGGGAGGTTTATTTCATACAAAACTGTACAAATAGTCATGAAAACACTCATTAAAAATACTCATGGATCTTTTAAACTACAATCATCACTTTTTTCTTTTAAAGATTTTTTTATTTATCTGACAGAGATAGAGACAGGCAGCGAGAGAGGGAACACAAGCAGGGGGAGTTGGAGAGGAAGAAGCAGGCTCCCAGTGGAGGAGCCTGATGCGGGGCTCGATCCCATAACGCCGGGATCACGCCCTGAGCCGAAGGCAGACGCTTAACCGCTGTGCCACCCAGGCGCCCCTATAATCATCACTTTTTATCCAAAGTCGTATAAAGATTTTTCTCTATTCTGAGATGGAAAGCTAAGATTCAAGTAGGAGATGTTGAATATATGTTATGTTAAAAACAAAGAACTGAGATCGGTATGGGAGAAACTATTTTCTGCTTCTATTTTTACAAGTTCATTTAAATTCAGTTATTTGCTGTTAAAGCAATAATACCTATCTTAGTAGGTAGTAACTAGGTCAGTAGTAATTGTAACAAGGGTTACAAGGGTGACCTAGAGTTCTTGGTCAATTACTCTTGTTACTGGATAAATTACATTGTATCTTAGTTCAGTACACTACAAGGTTTCGATGAGGAATGCCTCATGGGCTTTTGGCATCATTCTGGAGTCCCCCTTTAAAACTGTTTCTCTTTATAACCTGAAGTATTTTTATTGATTTGGAGATAATATATCTCTAATGGTATTCAGAATAATAAAGGTACCTCTTTCGATTAGGTAGTATCATTCTGTGGCCTTATTATTACTCAGTGAAGATGATGTGGGATTTGAATTGTTGAGATCAAAATTGCTAGTGTGTAACTTGGACAGTGGTGTGTGAAAATAATTCCTCAGATGATAATCCTGGGTTTAATTTATTCAAAAAAAATCACAAATAGGAGGAAGTTATAGGGCATTTTACCTCTAAGAGAGTGGTTAATGATTTACTGTAAGGAATATTGATGCCCATAGTTTAACACAGTCTAAAATAAAGGGGGGCATGATATTTAAGCATTCCACAGTTATTTCTTCAAAGACTTCACCTTTGACCAAGATTAAGAAATGATGTGAATGCATTGAGTTACTGTACTTCTAATCAAGACTGGCATCTTTTTCAGGGATTTCTCTACATTTGGAGTGTCTTTAACTGCTCCCTTTCAGATAATGCTGCCCTGAAATTTGCACTAAGGTATAAATGTATTTTGGTCCCATAGATCTTCACGGTGGTGATTATCTAAATAAAATTAATCTCCAAATGGCAGATTTTCAGGCATGTGCAGTAGTGGAGGTTGGGGAGGAAGCAGGCTCTCTTTCATTGTTACCCTTTGCTTGTTCTACCCATGAATACTGTCCCAGACCTTCAGTGGGAGAAGGGAAGTACAGGTGCAATTTCCCTCACCACATGGGAGAGGGGAGTCTTTTTGATTCCAGAATTGTATTTCCACTTATAGAGTCTTCACTCTTTCCTGCTTTTATGGAAGTCATCTGCTTACCTCTTTAAAGAACTAGAAGCAATATACCCCTTTATTCAAATGCATGCTCATGATTTCAAGAATGATTAATAAAAATGTAGGACTGAGTCAGGACAAATCCATCCTGAAGCACAGGGAAGCGTTCGCTGTGACTTCTGATGGTGGGTTAATATATTGATTAAGTTGTTTATTACCTAGGCTGGTTTATTAAGTTGTTTAACTACCTAGGCTAGTTGTTGCATTACGTTTTAATTCGAATATGGCTTTTTATTTTTAAGAACTTCCAGGAGGTCTTTACTAATCTCCTTTCTCCCTTCCAGGAGGCTGAGCCAAGTGCTCCCGCATTCTCCCTTAGCACACTCTCCACGCATGTTTTGATAGTACTTACCACATTGTATTGAAACAGCAGGTTCCCATGCCTCTCTCCCCGACTAGGATATAAGCTCCTCAGCAGCAACTGTGGTTTCATCAGCTTTTTATTTTTTATTTTTTTTAATGTCTTATGTTCTTGGGCAATCTTTTTTTAAATGTTTTCTTATCATAGTTTGTTAGTCACCATACAGTACATCAGCTTTTTAATTCCCACACCAAGTTCAATGCCTCATGCATAGTAATGGCCAATAAATGTTGAACTGGACTTATTTTAAAGCACCAGAAAATCTGGCGATATGATTATCAGATATGAACAAGTGTCTCCTAGAATTGCTGTTTACCTACTTGTGGATACTTTTCACTGGTTTCATTTCAGGCAGAGTTTACAGTGTTGATGACTAATTGAATTTGGCCCCGTTTTTCACAAGTATGGTCTTTTAGGGCCACAAGACTGTCATTTTTCAGTTGGAAAGGATGCAGAAAGGAAGGTATATTTTGACTAAAACCAGGTGGCAATAAGCAAATAAACAACTTCTGATCATGATGTAACACACATGGAAAGGACCATTTCAAGTGTCAGTTACAAGTACTTCTCAGGGTAAGCAGCTTTGTTCCCGGCAGACCCTGGAACTTCTGTACATCTGTAACTACCTCAGAGAGCCAGTGCGAGTGTGGAATACACTTTGGGGGTGACACTGGCAGTATTTGGATCACTTTGAGCCAGTAAGTGAATCTTAATAATCCATGAACATAGTGTTTGGCTTTGTGGTGGTGACAAGCAGTGGATCCACGCTTGAATTGCAAATTAGAGCATTCATTCAACAAATGCAACCAGAACATGAAGCAAATTGGTCTCACTTGTAGCTTTTATTTTATTTTATTTTTTAACTTTCACCTGCTTTATCCTTTGTAGCTTTTAGCCAGTAAAACAAATAATGTTCTTAAAGAATATCTCGGCTTATTAGCCTCATCAGGCAGGTAGCAGTGATACTGTTGCCTGGCTCTCTGTACTAAACCGAGGGAAAGTAGCGACTTACGATTTGCTTGGCCTGCAGTGTTTACTTTTTAAAAACCGGATGTGAATGCGTCTAGTTACATGTTCCAGTTTGTCACAGTCTTTACCACTCCCTATTGTGATGCATTTTGCTCACTTCATTCATTTTTAGTTTGTTTCCATTTAGTTTGCTGCTTAGCCCCTGAGGGCACTTAAGTCTGCCACCTCCTACTACATTTACATAGAGTGTAAATTTATACTTACAGTTTTTTGGATAGCCTCCTTCCCCTACTCCCCTTCATTTTTGCCTTCTCTCTGCTGGGGCCTTGAGCAACTTTGTAAAACCTATCTTGCCTACCCTCAGTGGTACAGTATTTTAGAATTTTTCTTTCTTTCTTTCTTTCTTTCTCTTTCTTTCTTTCTTTCTTTCTTTCTTGTTAGGATTTCTTATTAGAGTATTAAAATGAGATCAGTGCCTATTTTGGCAGTGACAACACAAGCTGGTTGTGTATTGCATAGTTATTGCCAACAAGAGTATGTGGAATCACATTTTCTCTTGCTGTCTTGCCTCAGAATGCTGACTACTTAAAATCTTGTTAAATGCTCTTCTGTTAAACACAGTGAATCATGTGAGGGGATAAGACTTCTCCGGATAATGATAAAAGAGAGAATAATAGGGGTAGAGGTGAAGTTGGAGATGGGGAAGGGATAATGATGAATAGGCTTGGGGAAGAAGAGAACAGAAGGTAGATACTGAGAAAACATGAGGAGAAGCAAGAGAACCAGGGGAGCACTGAGCCAAAGAAACTAAAAGCAAGCAGTTCAAGAAATAGCCTGACAATTGTTAGGCTCTTCAAAGGGTCAAGAAAGAATGAGAATCACAAAAGGGCCTTTGACAGAGCAACAGGTGAGCGTACTGTGTAGTTGGGGTGTGCCAGGCAGCGAGCTGAACATTTTACTTGGGCAATTTGCAACAAACTTGTGAGTAAAGTCCTATGATGAGTCCTGCTTTACAGAGGAGTGAACAGAGGCAGAGAGAGGTCAAAGAGCTTGCCCAAGGTCAGACAGCTCGTAAGAGGTACAATCAAAAACCTGAAACCAGCTAGACTGGTGCAATCAAAAACCTGAAACCAGCTAGCCTATGCACATTAACCACTGTGCAATGTTTGGGTTTCCCTGGAGAGAGCTCGTTAGTAACCAGAGAGAATTTTTCTGAGGAATCATAGGAAGAAATCCAGAACTATGAGTTTTAGCATGGAAGTAATAGATTTAAAAAAAAAAAAAGAAAGAAAGAAAAGAAAAAAGCACTTCAAGAAATTCAGCTAGGTAAGTAGTTTCCCTCCCTGGGAGAGTTGAGCTAAGTTGCTTTTAAGTACCAAGGGAAAGGAGTCTTGAGTATTGCTTGGGTGTATCTAATGTGGAGACTTGGACTATTTCTCTGTTTGCTTGATTTTAATATTTTAAACATAACCCACTCTTGGAGAAGGGATGATTCCTGTCTGTTTGTAGTACATGCAGATTGACTCCAAAGGACTGAACCAACTTTCTGAAATGTGGACATCCAAAATGAATATTGTTGTTTGTGCAGTTACCATGGAAGGTGATATAGTTGTCCTATGATATTACAATTCTTCAAATCATATTTGGAAACTCTTTTTTGGAATTATCTTTACAGAGTTAGCAAAACATTCGAATGAGTGTGTGAACATTTTGCTCTCCTCTCTGGGAGGCATTTAAATTTTTTAGAAACAGCCTAAAATAGGGTACATTTTAGTGACTATAGTGTATAGTCAAACACCTTTGTTGTTTGGGGTAAAAAATGGACTTAGATTTAAAAAGCAGTGAAAAGAATTGGCTCGTGTGACTCTTAAAGCACATGGAATTGGATTAATGTTTTAATGTTAAACTTTGTGCAAGCCAGATGAACCCTTTTGGAAGCATAAATGCTAATAACAAGATATTTTCTATCGTTACACCATCTGGAGATCTTCATTATGTACCGTCTGAATGTAAGCATGGACATGGATTCTTCCCTGTCCCAAATCATTTGTTCAATATTAAATTCCTACCCAAGTCTAAACCATGAAGACAATGCTTGGATTTTTGCCAAATCAAGAAAGTCTACTGGCTGTTCTGCTGGTTATTATTTGATTAAGTGTAGGGGAAAGTATTATAGAACGGAAAGCTCTAAGAAGAAAGAACAATGGGGGGCAAATGAGTAGAATAAAAATGAAAGTGTGGTGGGGCTCCTGGGTGGCTCAGTTGGTTAAGCATCTGCCTTTGGCTTAGGTCATGATCGCAGGGTCCTGGGATCAAGTCCCATATCAGGCTCCCTGCTCAGTGGGGAGGCTGCTTCTCCCTCTCTCTCTATCCCTCCCCCTGCTTGTGTGTGCTCTCTCTCTCAAATAAATAAAGAAAATCTTTTAAAAAGTTATTAAAAAAGTGAAAGTGTGGCAATAATTCATAGTCCATGAGGAAGTGTGACCAGAGAAGGTGAAATAATCTTTGTTCATCATACTTGCCTCCTTTCGGGAATTCCAGTGTTAATGGAGCCAGGAAAGATGTTTAGTTTTTGTTTGTTTGTTTGGGTCTTTTGTTTGTTCGTTTTGAAAGAATAGAACAGAAGGCACATAGGTTGGTTGTAATTCCCCTTCGTTCTATTATGTGCAGTGTCTCTGATAATACAAAAATGATGGTTTTGCACAGAGATTATTTTTAAGATTTCATTGAACAATTTTCAAAAAAACGATCCTGAAAACAGTTAGGCCTTTCTTTTGTAAATCCAGGAAAGCAGTGCCTGTAGTGTGTTTAGTGAATGGAAAGGACTAACATATAATGACCCAAATACCTAGTAACCAGGTAGTGTATTTTGGATACATTTGCCTTATAACAAGAAAGTCGAAGCATGACCTACTCTTAGAGGACTGCCTAGAATGCTTCACAGAATCAAGAGCTGATTTTTCTGTGCTTTTTCTCCTGGAGTTTTTCTGGAAAGTACTGATGAAATCTAGACTCTTTTTTTCCCTTCTGTCTCTCTGTTTGGACATATGGTTCACACTGCATTTCTGGCCCTAATTTTACATGTTAGGTGGCTGTTATTAAAGTCCCCAGAATAAATGCCACAAGCTAACTCCCATTCTCAAAGTGCCTTTGGAATGCAGAGTTCTGTGAACTATGAATTTCTTTATTCTAAAAGGTAACAGGCAATAAACAGCTCTTACTGAAATATGTTGAGGCCCTTGTGAGCTTTGCCTTTGGGATTTACTCTAAATGTAAAGTAAATACCCGTGTGTAGATAGCAGGGGCCAAATGCCCTAAATGTTACTAGGCATCTGAAGTGGTATTGCAATATTTGACAGTTAGTGGATCATTGAATAAACTTGATCTTCCTAGAACATTTCCAGGAAATGCATCTGTTGAGCTAGACATTCAGCCTTTGTGGTTGAGGAACCGTATGCACATAGGGAACGTATGCTCCCATGCCTCTGGATGCTACATGTGCCTGGTGTGACTGGTGGGGGGCCATCACAAAGCAGTTTAATTTTTGTCTCCCACTTACTGTCCCTCTCAGCCCACTTAATGGGCTAGTTTTCCCCCAGCTGTTAGGTGACATTTTCTGGTCCCTTTCAGAATGTCTCCCCTGTGGGCCCCTTATGTGAGCAAAGATGTCTGTATTCTTATTGATTGCTTACATTTCCTTCCTCAAGCCCTGGATGTTCAGTGGTACCTCCAGCCATCTGGGGCCTCTTTGCCACTCCACTCCAGGCAGCCCTCTGAGAGGGATCTAAGCCCAATCCACACCAGCTTTCTCTTGAAGTAGTCCACAGCTACCTGGTGGAAAACACTCATGAGTTTTTAGCCACAACATATTTTCAGAGTGCAGACCAACTTCAACACAATAGCCACCTCCCCCTTAAACCACATTAATCATCTGTCCAGCCAGTTGCCAGGCATTAGATGGTTCCCAAGCCACGGTGTCCTCCAAACTGCAGTGAATACGTATCTTGCAGTCTGAGTAGTCTCCTTGAAGCCCCTCTCATGACTTATCATCATACTGTGGTCCTCCACCAGCCTCCTAGAGAGCTAGTGACAGTCCAGCTCTCTCCCAAGTAATCCCCTTCCCATCTCTGACTACCTCAGACATGTTTATATTCCTGTTAGGCATGAGGGTTTAAGAGCCCTATGACCAGATTGTCATTACCTCCTTTGCAAATTCTGCATCATCGTGTCACACTTGACTTAGAACGTGGCATCTTTTATCCTGGTGCTTCAACTGAAATGTTCATTGTAACATCCTCTAATATCAAAATGAATCATTTAGGGGCGCCTGGGTGGCTCAGTTGTTAAGCGCCTGCCTTCGGCTCAGGGCGTGATCCTGGCGTTCTGGATCCAGCCCCACATCAGGCTCCTCTGCTGGGAGCCTACTTCTCCCTCTCCCACTCCCCCTGCTTGTATTCCCTCTCTCGCTGGCTGTCTCTCTCTCTCTCTGTCAAATGAATAAATAAAATCTTAAAAAAAATGAATCATTTAATACAGCTCTTAAATTTGAAAAAAAAGTTATGAAATTTGATATAAAATTTGGTATCATGGTTTCATCTTCCAAGACAGTTTGTTTTCAAATTTAATGTTTTTTCTTCTTTTTTAAAGCTCTTATGAACTTTTAAAAAAGATGAAACTAGTTTTTATAAGTTAGTAGCCACACTTAATAGTTGGAACACTGAAAAGTCTTGGGTACTCAAAATACTATTGCAACACTGACCAGTGGAAATGTAACGTGAGCCTTATATAGAATTTTAACTTTTCTAGTAGCCACATGAAAAAGTAAAAAGAAACAGATAAAACTAATTTTAATAATATATTTTGTTTAACCCAGTGTATCTAGAAGTTGTATTTTAATAGATACTCAGTACTATAAATTATTGAGATATTTTTGCATTTTTTTTTCCATACTGAGACTTTGAACCTTGATGCATATTACGCCACATCTCAGTTTGGGCCAGCTAAGAGCCAGATCTAGCTAGTGCTTACCACATTGGACAGCACAGCTGTAGAGCTTTGCTTCTAATATTACACATCAACACTTCCCCTAAGGTCTCTATTAGGTCTCCAGTTTTCCTTCTTTCCACTGCTTCTTCTTCAATTTTTAAGAAAGCAGCATCTTAGAGAGTCGGAGCCTGTACTGATATTTAAAAATAAACCAATGTTAAAAAAAAAAAAGTAGACATTTTAGGTTAGAGTCTAATTTCTCAGGAATTTCTAAGTTGAATTTTGTTCAAATGTAAGTGGATGAGCAAAATCTCTTGTAGTCATGTCAGTTAGGTATAACAGCTATAGCATATATTTCCTAAAAGCTCAGCCCTAAGCTAGGCACTATGATGGAGTCAGAAGGAAATTTATGCTTCTTGTCATCAGGGACTAAAAATCATTTTTTGAAAAGATAGAAATGTATATAGGAAATGGTAAAATAACCAAGCAGGGAAAATATTTAGTGAGGTAAAGTAAATGAGAAATACTACAGAGGAAGGGAAGAGATAGTATAAAGATGCAGAGACTGGAATTGACCAGGGGAGAATGGCGGGCATGTCCTTCCTTAGGAAGTCCTTGCTATGCTAGCTTTCTCAGTGTTGGAGACCTCGTATGAGAAAAGAGAGGGGGCATGATGTCAACTTGCCCAGCTCCAAAGAAGGGAAAGTCTACTTCAAACCTCTCTGTGGTACCTTTCTGTTCTACTGAGCTATGGCGTCTGCACCATTTCTGTATAAGGCAGGGTATTGGGATTTCAAAAAATTATTTGTATTTATAAATTAGTGGGTGGACTGGTCTATTTCTGAAAATGTTTAGCTTAATCCCATGGATCGCAGCCTGGAGACCCTTACTAATTTTATATGCTCAATTGAGAGTCCTTGAGAACACTTGGTGTTTATGTTCCCTAGTAGTTATGGCCTCTAGACAGTCTGTGCTGTTTTTGGTTTATGAATGTATATTGGACAAATACATGGGACTTCGTGGTGTGGATGATGTGCCAAAGTACTTTTTGTAGAACATTAGTCCCATGGGGATGCCATGAAAGGAAGTTTCCATGGTCAATAGCATTTTGGAGACTCTATACCATGTCCTCTTTCGGAGAGGCAGTGGGTGTCTTAGCATGTTAGCTCTTGGGAGTACTTCAAGAAGGTAACTGTTTTTACTTAGTTTAACTCAGCACTTCTAAATCCCTGAATTTTAGAATCCCCATCCTCCCCCTCTTTTCTCCATTAACACCTTTAGCATCTTTATCCTGAGGATCTAGATTCTGATTATTTTAGCAGTTATTTTGCAAGTCACTTGACATCTCTGACACCTTTGTGTTCTGCATAGGAATTTTAAGTCCATATATGATCCTTATCTGAAGATGAATATTTGTTTACTACATGTCTAGAGGTTCTTGGAGGAAGATTTTCAACATGCAGTAACTCACCTTTTGTGTATCTAAGAGGATTCATTTGGCCATAAATTGAAGTGCAGTATAAAACACTCATTCCCAGGGATTTGGTTTTCAAAAATTCTAAAGTATTACCTAGGCGAGTGGTGGGTGGGATACTCCCATTAAGTAGTGATAAATACCTGGTTCGTAAAGGTTTGGTGTGATCAGCATGTATGCCATTCGGTTTTTATCAGCGCTTGAGGGTTCTACTTACGGGAACTGGGAGTATCAGATATTCTTGAAACCAGAGCTTCTTTTTCTAGATTGGTTAAATTTTTTTCTTTCAAGATCAGCTTTAAGGCTTATTCCTTCAGTCCTTTCCTGACCATAGGGAGCGCCACCTCCCAACTCCATCAATTACCATGCAGGTTCACTGACATCACTCTCTGGGCAGCCCAGACCTCCTCCATACTTCTACTTGGTGGTTAATGTGCGCATTAAATATTTAGTCTTTGTCATTCACTTTAAGCCACATTAGCCATTTTAGTATTTTTATTCCTCTAATGAAACCTTATCTTTCTTGTACTTCATTATATTTTTAAATAATTGGGCGACCCAGCCCTTGTCTTTGGAGATATATATGGTTTTTAATGATGTTTATTAAGAAGTAAGGAATGCACATGTGTTTCATCTTGTCAGAAACTTTTTTCTATGTCCATTTATTGATTCTTGTGTTGAGATACTTATATCAGCATAAAAACATCTAGAATCCTGTTCCATGCCTTTTAGGAGGCCTTATAAATAAGTTATAATATTTCAAGTTTTCTTAAAATTATTTTCTTCACTAAATGAAACATAAATGACATTAATTTTAAAGTATGAATATATATATATATATATATAGGAATGATTATATATGTGAATATACACACACACATTTTTGAACTATTTTTTTTAAATTAAATTTGGCCTATCATATCCCATGATTTGGAAGTTATCAAATTTGCTGATCTGGTTCTAGTTTGGGGGCTAATAAAATGCCGATTTATGTATAGTGTTCTAGCTGGGCTATGGTGCTTACCGTAGACCAAAGAACAAAAATTATGTCTCATAGAGTACCAAGCCCAGTGCTGTGAGGAGAGTAGGTTTTTATTAAATCTTGGTTGATTTACTTAATATAACTGTGGGATCTTGAAGTTGATGAGTGATAGCATTTAAGTCTTAAATATATTTGTTTACTACAACATTTTTAAAAAAGGTATTCTGAGCAATAGCACCTACAAATGCATCTGTATTTCATGTGGAAATAGGAGTACAGGTACTGATAATTGAAATGTGTGGGGAGTGAATTATTCTGTGGCACACATGAGAGGAAATGTTCTCCGACTTTCCTACCCTATTCCCTCAGCAGCAGTCCCCTTTCTCTGAGCTGTTTCAGAAGAGCTTTGTAAGTCAACAGTAGATCGGGGTATTTAGTTCCTCAGGAAATAAAGAACGTTCTAATGGTGCAAATCATAAAACAGGCCCATTTCTCTCCTTGTCCCTGGAGAGCCCTTACCCTCTTGTCTGCCTCCTCATAGGATACATTGCTGACCTTCGCTGTTGCAGGACACTCAGCTAGGTGAAAGAGAAGGCTTACGGGTTTGGGGGCAAATTTTACCCAGATTGAAAATTGTTTTATAAATATGCATTAGCTCTTAGGGATCATTTGTTTCCTAAAGTCCTAATGGAAATGTCTTACCTTCTGTTAGGGATTCCAGTGATTTATTCTTTAAATTCAAACTAGTGAACTTTAAAAGACAAAGACAGAACCATGGCTCTCCAGAAGTAAATTTTGATTCATTCTTTGTATAATGATTTGTAAGCTTCATTTGCAAAGTGGGAAATATCTTGGAACTTTCTTGTTGTACTATGGGAAAGATAAAAGGCAGAGGCATACATACATTTTAATGATATAAAACTGGCTGTGGATAGCAGTGTGTAATAGAAGTTTGAATTGCCCTCTTTGAGGAAAACAACTTAAACACCATAGAACCTTCTTTAAATAAAAAAAAAAAACAACACAATTTTGAGTTGGATAGAGCTATTTCTTTTCAGACCTTCTTTAGGCTTCATTTCTTTCAACAGTGTTTTTCCACACTGCCAAGCAGAACAAGCTATCACAAACCCAAACAAAAGGCAGTGACTCTGAGAAGTCATTACAGCCCTTTACCGAGCCAGCCTGAAGTGTGCATAGGGCTAGCATGTTCTCATGACTCCTAGATTGTTATTCTTTATTTTTTATGAATGAGAGAAAATGAGAGGAAAATTATTTTCAAAACTAAATTTTCTTCCAAAGGAGCCCTCATTCCAACTTGTCAATATCCCATGACAATAATTTCAATGTTTTAATTTAAGATGCCTAATTAGGAGATGTTATGTTTTTCAATTGCCTGAGCATTCCTAGAAAACTGGTTAAGAGCTCAGACTCTGGAAAAAATCCTGTTCTCTATTTTTACAGGTCTGATTCTGCTTTTTGTTTGTTTATTCATTTGTTTTGTTTTTTAGATTCCACATTTAAGTGGAATCATAATGATTTGTCTTTCTCTTATTTCACTTAGCATAATACCCTCTAGGTCTATCCAGGTTGTCTCAAATGGCAAGATTTTATTCCTTCTTATGGCTCAGTAATATTCCATTTTATATACTTGTCACATCTTCTTTATCCATTCATCTGTTGATGGACACTGAGCTGTTTCTATATCTTGGCTATTGTAAATAATGCTGTAATATTAGGGGCCTGGTGGCTCAGGTCATCCCTGAGAATCTGCCGTAAAGAGCCCCCAAATACTGACTCAATTAAGGTGGGAGAGTGCTTTTTGTAGGTTTCCAATGCCCTTTGAAAACAAGGGAATTCTTGAGTTTTATGTTACTTATATTGCTTTTCCTCTAATCCTTGTGTTTCTGTTAGAACTCTCATCCTTAGCGTTCCCCTAGGAAGTGATTAAACTGGAACTTAGATGCCTTTAAAGTACATAAAACAAGTACACCATGAAAATGGTTTGCTGAGGCATCAAGCACGTTGAGATAATTCATGCTATTGAGTGGATTTCTCCCTGGAGAACGCCTTTGGATGTCCTAATAGTAGTTGCGGTATCAATAAATCATTTACTGTTTGGACAAGTCATGGCCACCACCTCAGTCACTGGATACATTTGTAATGGTTTATGTGAACAATAACAATAACCACCTAGCAACATACTGTTTGGTCATGTCATTCTTATAATACCACATGTGGTTTTGCCAGCTTTTGATGGATAAAGTCTTGCTGTGTCTAAAATATATATTGCAAATTAAACGGCAAATATTGTTGGAGGCTCACTGTGTACTAAACATGAACTCATGCTTCATGGTGTATGGCTTTACATAAGAATGACACATTGGTGTTTTTTGCTAGTTTTTTAATACTTTTCCTGCTCCATGAGAGAAGGGGCTATATCTGTCTTGTTTATCATTTTACCTCCAGTGTTAGGCACCTAGTAGCTTAGTAAGTATTTGCTGACTGGATGAATGACTAACGGAATAGTTTTTAGGCACATTTTATTTCTCATAACACAAGTAAGAAATGAGTGATGTACCATCTCTACGTTTAATGGATAGTTTTCCACTTGACCTTTTTAAACCATGAACAGTGTCAGCTAGCTAAGTGAGTTCTCTGAAGTGTTAATACCTCAGAAAAGCCAAAGTTATGTGATCTCTTCCACACATGCAGTACTTTATAGACATATACACGCCCTCATTTGGTCCTTGGAGCAATCTTGGGAGAATACTCATGTTTTATAATCAAGGAAATAGATTGGAAGGACCCTCTGTGTCTCATCTAAGGCATGTGTCAAAGAAAGAGATCTTTGTTTTCCACCTCAGCCCAGACTGTGGTGCATCCATATTTCCCAACAAATATTTGCCTGAATTTTAGAATTACAGTTATCTGTAGGATTATATTTAGCTATCATTAATCATCTTTATGTTAGCTCTACCTTTCTTCCTTTCTCTCCATCCCATGTACCTCTTTGATTCTCAGTTGGTCTGCTGATCCTTGGCTATTTCCATTTTCTCTGTCTCTCAGCCTTTAGATCAAGTTTTAAAATACTAAATTTTATGGGACTAAGCAAATCTTTGTGATTCGATTTGTTGGGGAGAGCTGGTCTTTAATTATAAGCCAATGCTGTATGATGAAAACATTTTTGCCTAGGCCAAAGACAAATATAGTGATGGATGTGGGAGCTTAGCTGCAACTGAGCTGTGAATGGAATAGGAAGAGACGGTGGTCCCAGTGGAGCCTGTGAACACACAGACGGAGAGAATCTGGATGTATGAATGAATTGCTCTGCTCTGGTGTAATTTATGTAAGCGTGAAATTAGACTAGGTGTAATGGAGTGTGTGTTCAGGAAGGGCTGAGAATTGGTTTTCTTTTATGATCAGTTTGTTTTCTTCATGCTCATGTCAGGGGATTTGCAGTTTTGTTCTTGTAAAAATAACCGGGGATTTAGAGTAGGAGAATAGTCTCCTCTCTAAGCAGGAGCTCCATGAGAACGGGGATTTCTGCCTGTTTTATCACAATGCCTAGAATAATGGCTGACACATAATAGATGCTCACTAAATATTTGTTGAATAAAAGAATGGATCTAGCATACATCAAGCCTCTCACGTTCAACAATAGGACTGGGTTCAGAGTGGACTGAATGATTTGCAGGAGTGTTGCCGTAACAATGTCTGAACTAACTTAACCCAGTGACAGCTCAAGCTGAATCAGGGTTGGTGTTTGATTCTTGTCTGACCCACTGTACCAGTGCAGGCAGTTTTATTCACTGTTTCCAAGGGGTAGCTTCCTTCCCTTCTGACTCACTGTATTTGATTTTGAAATTATAATTAGCTGTAATTTAACTCTATAGGACAGAATGGTAACTTTAGCTAATCTGTGGCTGAAAATAGGGGGATAAGAATGAAAAGAATTAAAATGGATTGCTTTGGATAGTCTAAAGTGACATGGATTAATATGCTATCAATTTTCTTCCCCTGAGAAACATTTGGTCACAAGGAGATCTGGCTTTCAGAAGAAATTCAAATTCGGGTGTGTGGCTTTTGGCATAGTCTAGCATCACTGGAATGGTCTAAGTAGATTTTGTTTCTTTTTTCCCATGCCTTGCCATAGTTGCTCAAAAAGGCCCAATCCAACGTCTTGACTGTAAGGTTATCTGTCAGCCATAGGCTGAGCATTATCTTGCCAAGTCTCATTGAAAAGCCAGTTAACAGAGTGCACTTGGGCAGTATATAATACTATGCGAAGCATCTCAGAAAGCTTGAAAAGCTAATGTTAGTGGGGATATAATGTGGAACTCTCATGGAGAAGCTAAGAGAGAAAAAGATTGATTTATTGATTGATAGATTGATCTCCAAAAAACAGGGGATATATTTCATGTTTCACAGCTCTAGGAAACTACAGACTTTTAACAGATGCCTTTCAATTGCCCCCAAGAAATATGAATGTCGTGTTTGTTAGATTTTCAGGAACTAATGGTCCAAAAGACTCTGTTTTCTTTTAGCCATGGTGCATGCATAGTGGCTGTATGCTCTTCTTTGATAGCGTCACGGCATGGGTAGGTTTGAGGATCTGTTGGCTGAAAAGCAACAGGAAAAAATGGAAAGGAAGGAAAAGAAAATTAAAATAATATGTTGGATTGAGAAATAACAGAATGGTGGATATTTAAGGCTTTCTTTTTTAACTTCAGCAACTGCAAAAAAAAAAAAGGAGAAACATGTCATAATCTATCTCTTCAATTTCAAAATTTGTATTTTGTGGCTATTCACTGATTCCTGTTTCTTCTTCAAACTCTATACAATATTAAACATATTTCAGAAACTTCCTCTCCACTGAATAAATGTGAAATGTTAACATGAGATTATGCTATCAAAGCAAGTATTCTCATCCAAAATATTTTAAAGAAATTACAGGGCAAGCCAATTACTGTCTTGAGAAACAAGGAAGAACTTATTCCTTTACCCATCACAAATTTACCCTTTGATTCTTATTATTTGGGCTCTTTTCTCCTGTTATCTTTTAATTCATTCCTTCTTAGAATATAATTCTTCTCAATATAGAACTGATTTTAGAATAAGTAAGTAATTTATTTAATGAGTTCCTTTTTTAACTTCAGGAAGTTAATATGAATGATAACTCTTAGTCCTAATGGTTGTTCAAAGATATATGCACCTTGCCACCCTTAGGGCATTCAGATGAATTGGATCTAAATGTGCATGGGTTTCATTAAGTATGGAAGAGGTACTCATTGATTAGGAGTACTTCCTAGGACAAGGAGCCTGAAAGGACCTGATTTATAACTGAATTTTTCTTTCCTTGACAGTTTGTGAAGGGACAGGACAAAGCATGCCCTTCTCATACATAGTTCTCTGGATCCATGTGGACTGAGATAAGAGGTAGAGTTCAAAGAACTCTAATGTGTTGTTGAACGCTACATCAAAAACTAATGGTGTATTATATGCTGGCTAACTGAACATGATAAAAAAATAGTTAAAAAAAAAAGAACTCTACATCTCAGTCAGAAGATTGCTGAAGTATTCTCCTTGTTCGTGTTCTGAGCTGTTCCAAGCATCCATAGCTTTCAGAGAGCTAGCTCCAGGCAACTTGAGACTTAATAGAATATAAAAAATGAAAAAAATACCAACTCTCTTCCTTTCCCTGCTTTTTTGAGAGGGTGGTAGAAATATATGTTCAACTGTATGTAGTTGAAACCCCAATATAAAAAGAAAAAAAGTAGAGCTGCTGTTGTTTTATTCTTTCTCCAAATTTTTATTTAAATTCCAGTTAGTTAACATACAGTGCAATATTAGTTTCAGGGATAGAATTTAGTGATTCATCACTTACACACAACACCAGTACTCATCACAACAAGTGCTTTCTTAATACCCATCACCCATTTAGCTCACCCCCCACCCACCTCCCCTCCAATAACCCTCAATTTGTTCTCTGTAGTTAAGAGTCTGTTTCTTGGTTTGCCTTTCTTCCCCCCTGCCCACCATGTTCATTTGTTTTGTTTCTTAAATTCCACACATGAGTGAAATCATATGGTATTTGTCCTTCTTGGACTGACTTATTTTGCTTAGCATAATATTTTCTAGCTCTAGCTATGTCATTGCAAGTGGTAAGATTTCATTCTTTTTGATGACCGAGTAATATTCCATTGTTTATATACCACATCTTCTTCTTCCATTCATCAGTCAATAGGCACTTGGGCTGTTTCCATCATTTGGCTATTATAAATAATGCTGCTTTGAACATCAGGGTGCATGTATCCCTTTGAATTAGTATTTTTGTATTCTCTGGGTAAATTTCTAGTGGTGTAATTGCTGGAGTATAGGGTAGTTTTGTTTTCAACTTTTTGAGGAACCTCCATCGTGTTTTCCAGAGAGGCTGCACATGTTTGCATTCCCACCGACAGTGTAAGAGAGTTCCCCTTTCTCCATGTCCTTGCCAACACCTGTTATTCCCTGTGTTGTTAATTTCAGCCATTCTGACAGGTGTGAGGTGATATCTCACTGTGGTTTTGATTTGTATTTCCCTGATGATGAATGATGTTGAGCATCTTTTCATGTGTCTGTTGGCCATCTACACATCAAGAAGGGCCATTGTTAAAATTAAGCAATAGACCATTGTTAAAATTAAGCAATAGACTGGTTTGCTTCATACATGGAATTAGCCCAGAGTTCAATGAATATGGTATTTCTAAGAATTGATTTTTGCCAGGAAATTATCCATTATAAGCATGTAAAGAAAAACTTCTCATTCTCTGATATAATTGGTACATTCAGGCATTTATCGTGACACCCAACAATACGTTCTAGTGCTCTGGGTGCCATCTCTGGTCCTTACACTGCATTTGCCTTGCCTGCCCTCCCTTCAAAGCTGTGTTCACCACTCAGGTACATAGTCACTGTAAGTGTCTACAAGCTTTAACAAGTTGGAGATGCATTTTTGCAGCTGGCATTTTTCACTTAAAAATAAATCACAGGATGCACTTTGGAGAGCACAGGTCTAGGAATGGAACATTAGCAAAGGGTACATCAAACCACAGACACTTTTAGTTGGTCCAGTTCACCGTGTTTCCACACAGCCTGAAAAAATAACATTATTACCAGCAGAGGTATTGTTTTGTCCATAATGTTTAGTCATTATTTCTGTGAACATAGTTTTTGAGCACACATGTGGAGGCAGGTACCCTGTGCTTCTTAACCTTGGAGATTTGAATTTTCTTCCTTATTTTTCTCTTTTAACAAATGAGCTAAAAATGAATTTGAATCATTTGCCAACCTTAGAAGGTTTGGTTTAAATTTTCTTTTTTTTCTCAAAAACTTGAACCAATAGAATGGCTCTTGATTCTCTGCTCCATCCCTGGCCAAAAATATATACTCTAACCTTCAAGTTCTTCTAGTAAACAGTGTGTTCTAAGTTTGTTTATTGGTATAAAGAGCAATAATATTTTAGTAACAACTATGTAACAACATAGTTTTTTAAATTTGAATTGTTAAGCTGCCTAAATCAGTCATTTGGTATCAAGCGAAGACTGCTTTTACAGCAAAATATATGTCATAAACATACTAATTTTAGTGATGTATGCCATCTCAGACCTTATGGGAAGGGGTTGCAAATAGGATGGCCATGCTGTATTAGCCAGCTCACTTCCTAACTTTTATTCATTAATTCATGCATTATGGAGAGTCATCAACACATGAAATATTAAAGTAAAAATGACACTGATGAGTAATCAAAACTGCTGACTGTAGAATCTCCAGGGAAGGAGGGGCAATGGGCATTTTTTGGACCACTTAATTCAAGAAAGAACAGGCTTTGTTTATTTAAGAGGCTAGTTCATCTGTTTCCTGATTGCATTCTTATTGTGAAAATGCCAGAGTATATTATAATGGATAAAATGGGAGAAAAAATGAAGTATAATTTAAGTGGGCCAGGAAAGAGTGGTGGTAGATGTTTGAATGTTCCCTTGGAATTACTCAGCGGTTCATAAACCTAAAATACTTTTTTATCTCGAGAACTGAGTTCCTGACTCAAGTTACACAGGAGAAAATACTAGATGGATTGAGGACGGAAAACCTTGGTTCACATAAATTTGTACACAGATTCCTTTATCATGGGAGAATTGTAATTGGGGATTCAAATCTTGAGAACATGACTGTGACCTAGTTATTCCTGCACTGCAAGTGCTCATAGGAGGTGCTGGCTAGACCTGAAAATAAAGAATTAAGAGATTCCAGCTGGGATATGATGAAAGCATTTTTGGGAATCTCTGTATCTTGGCTGGACCACATGGGTTATAACTTGGAGAGGCCTAAACTAGTAGTAGTATATGACAGATTTATAGCCCAATTGATGCTGGGCATCAGAAAAAAAGACTGAGGTTAAAAACAACGACTTGAAAATTATGAGCTTTAAAAGAATTGCTATTGGAAGAGAGGCTGAAGAAGGAAGCATGCATTCCTTATAAGAAGGAAAATAAAAATAATTAGGGTTGAGGGTGAGGCATTGAATGGGAAGCATGGTGGTTTGTTTTTCATAGCAACCTCCTCTTGTAGGACCCCTCATCCACCTTCTCTGCTTCATGGCTCTCCAAGCCACTCCTTCTACATAACATATCATATAACTATTTATGATCTAGTTTTCCCACTATGCTACAGAACTTCATGAGGACAGGGATTACTTTTTTGCTCCACTCCCCCCAGCAACATTGTTGTATCCTCAGCTACCAGAGTGGTGTCTGACACATAGTAGGCTTTCAATAAAAATATACGAAATGAATGAAAGAATAAATGGTGTAACTCTAAGCCAAAAATTCATTCTAGTCTCTTTCCTTCATCCCTTCCTTTTTCCCTCCTCCTCTTCCTTCTTCCAGCAAGTACTTATTAGGATGTACCAGTGCACAAAGACCAAGAAAACAAGATTCCTGCATGCCTCGAGCTTACAGTCTGTGGGCACAAATCCAGACATGCAAATGAGGGCGTAAATGAGCAAACAAGGAGGTCCAGTACAGGGTAATGGTGTTGTGATAGACGTATGCACAAAGTATGATGAGGGTGGAGGAAAAAAAATGCACATCAACTGAGAGGTCAAGGAACATTTTTTTGGAGGAAGGGAAAGTTAAGGATTTTTAGAACCTAGAAAGATTTGTATGAGTTGATGGGAGGAAAAAAAAAAAAGACTTGGCCTACAAGAAAAAAACCCCAGCATTTTCAGGGAAACTGGAGCTAGCTCATTGTGAATGGAGACATGATACCAGAGCAAAGGGAGTTTGGAGGTAAGCAAAATAGGTAATAATTTAAAAATCATTGTCTTTACAAGGTGTTTTGGTGTTTTCACTGGTCAAATATACTGGGACGTCCGAATACTTTAGACAGATAGGTGAGATCGTTCACTCTGATCATGGTGCCTTTTCTATCTCCTAGCTTCCTATTTGATATCCTAGGCTAAGAATGAAGCAGAGCTCTAAAGCAGGGTCCTCGTTTCCCTGCCAGCACCTTCTTTGGAGTGTGGAGACTTCATTTGAACGTAATTACTGGTTGCAAGGCTGTCAAGTCTGTTAGGACAATGGCCCTTTCAGGCTAATCTTGTTATCTGTGATTGTGGGCGGGAGCTGTTCTGAGAGAATACTCTTGTCTCGCCTGTTATTTACACATGAGCTACTTCCAATCTCTGATCTGCAAGTGTTCTCTTCTGGAACCTGTTTTTATGGTTACCTTTAGGAATGCTTACCTGTTGAGTAAAGTGGTAGTTCTGTGTTAATTTGATCTACTGTAACCTCCAAATTTTAGTAGTTTTAGTATTAATATCTTTTCATATGGTGGATTTGTCATTTAAGTTGGTATTTAGGGGCACCTGGGTGGCTCAGTCAGTTAAGCATCTGATTTCAGCTCAGGTCATGATCTCGGGGTCCTGGGATCGAGCCCTACATCGGGCTCCTTACTCGGTGGAGCACCTCCCTCTCCCCTTCCCTCTGCTCGTGCTCTTTCTGTCTCTCAAATAAATAAATAAAATCTTCAAAAATAAATAAATAAATTGATATTTAAATTAATAACACAACATAAAATTTTCATAAAATTGGATGCTATTTTGTGTCTTACTTGAGTTTCCAAATGGGAGACTCCTAATTGTCCTGATCTGATGTCATATGGAAACCATTGCATGCTTTTGATCTTTCTCATGTTCTTAATCATGTTAGGATTTCTTAGAATATTTTCTAGCTCTCTACATTTATATTTTTCTTATTTTATAATGATAAAAAGAATGGGAGATGTTTAGGCCATAGATAAATCTGTACATGGGGCCTGCACAAAGTAGATGCTTAGTACATATTTGTTGAATGAGTGAATAAGAGACCATTTTAAAACCTACGTCTACTCATGAACAGCTTCTACTGTCTTTAGGAAGAAGTCCAGGCTCTTTTGCAAGAGCTCGAAGGCCATTTGCAATCTGGAGCTGGTAGACCTTTTGGCTTTATTTCTTGCTGTCACAACCAACAGCTCATGTTGTGCATTATGCATTCAGCACCCCATGTCTTTGCTCATTCTGTCCCATCTGTCTGACACAGTCTTACTGATCCACCAGATGTGAAAGTTTCCCCTAGCTCTTCTGCAGGAGAATGACTTCTTCAGCATTTCCGGAACATCTCATATGTACTTCCGTGAGAACCCTCATCAAGTCATTTCACTTGATGTACTGGTCTCCTCATCTGGGGTGTGCACTCAAGACAGAGGCTCTATCTTATTTACCTTTGTGTCTAAAGGTCTAATATGGTGCTTCTGACCATAGTGAGGACTCAGTAATGTGTTTTCAATGAATAACTGGGGGATTGGGCCAGGGCCAGGGTTTGAAGATCCCCTAGTTCTACAGCCCACGCTCCACACCATGAGGAAGGGAGCCCTGTGATCGGGACAAGGCAGAGGGGCTAGCAGGCTGAAGAGGCCTAACCTCTCGCCAGGGCATCTGCAGGGAGGAGTGACCATGGCCAGCTTCTAGAAAGCCGTGGATTCTGGCCTGTCTGCCCAGCTGGCCCTCCTCAGGGAAGAGTCCTTGAATGGTGCTGCCCTTGCTGCCTTGCCGGCAAAGCCTTTCCCGAGAGATCTGGATCAGTCAGAAGCCTCAAGTCTGGTTCACAGAATTTCTTTAGTTGTTTGCCAGGCATCTGGTTAAAGGAAGTATGACAGACTTCAAGGGACTGACAAAAATCCGAGATCTCCTTGTTGGGCCACAAAGTGTAATCGAGAGCCATATCTTAGGAGCATAGTAGAGATTATTTTCCTTAGAACGATGATTTTACATTTGCTGACGCTTATTTCATAGTTAACTTTCTATCCTCTTAGCCTTACAACAGCTTTCTGTTTTATAATAATAGGCATTGTGCTTTTTATTTTTATTACATAGTAAGCCACATTGTTTAATTTACGACTCATTGGATTCTATTAGCATATAATGAGTAATAGTGATGTTTAGTACAGAAATGTAATTAGGTGTCGTTCATTGCGCCATATGAGATAAATGTGCTTCATCATGTGATCCTCAGATGTGCACTTCCAACATGTAATTTGAATTGTTTTGTGTATTCTGGACCATAACTGAGACTTAGATATAAATGTGAAAAATACAAACTTCCAAAAATCATTTGAGACAATCCCAAAAGATAGCTCTCAAAGGAGATTCCTTTTTCAGTTGAAATGCTTTGTTAACTTTTGTTTTCAGGTGGTATTCACACTCCTTACCCTGGCACACAGGCCTCTTATGACCTGGTCCCTCCCTACTTCCCCAGCTCCTTTAGCATTTTATGTATTTTGCTTCTTTGTGAAACAAACCATAACATTTTAGATAAAGCTGATGTCTCTCTCCTTTTTTCCTTACTGGTTCCTTTGCCATTCCTCTCTCCAGAGGCTCCTGTCATTATGAATTTGTCATGCATTTTTTCATCTCTACACTTCAGTATACAGAAGAGCTCTTGGCCATTTGTAAAGGTGTAGATTTTGCTGTACACTTTCTCTCCCAGATTTTTAAGTGAATGC
The DNA here is from genome assembly GCF_002007445.2 of Ailuropoda melanoleuca. Taxonomy (NCBI): domain Eukaryota; kingdom Metazoa; phylum Chordata; class Mammalia; order Carnivora; family Ursidae; genus Ailuropoda; species Ailuropoda melanoleuca. The sequence goes on from NC_048222.1 coordinate 57,156,848, forward strand.
TAATTAAGACAATCCCAGTGTTACCCCCTGGGATCTCTTTGCTCGCTGTGGTTTGAAGGTTCTTTGGTGTGTTTTGTTAGTTGTCTAACAAATTCAATTGTTGCTTTTTTTTTTTTTTTAAGTTTTCTAACATTTCTGGTCTGGTGCTTTTTCAGAGATTTTGTGAAAGTCTTATAAATTTTGAATTTGATTTGTTACTGTATAGGATGGTTGGTTGATCTTTCCACTTACAATCTTTCTGTCCCTACACCACAAAAATGGATATTAATTATGCATAATTTCTTTTTACAGAAATCATATTACCTTTTCATTAACTTGGTAGCCTTAGCAGTGAGAATCTTTCATTTACAATGTTCAGAATTTTTCTTGAAGACCTTTTAAAATTTTAATTCTTTACTTAAAAAATATCCTGGTCTCAAAGTATGTCCATAATACACAATGTGAAAAGTATTTTTTTTTAAGTCAGAAAAGTGCAAAGTAGTTGGAAAAAAAATACTCATAGGCCCCTGGGCAATTACTATTAGTATTTAATATGCTCATTTAAGAAAATTTGGGAAGTAGGGTCAAAAACTACCTACCATACTAATATAATCATGGTTAATATTTTCTTGATGTTATTTTCTTGTAATTTTATTTTCTTTACATAGCCATTTATTTTGCAATCAGGACATAAATGCAGTTTGCATTATATGTTTATTGCACATAAACTTTTAAAAAATATCATATAATCTTGTGTTCCCATTTTGTTGGGCATTTGGGCTCCACCTTTATTTTTTATTTTTTTTCCTGTATCACCATGTGTAACATTTTGTGCATGGAGTTTTTTCTGTATTTGGAGGAAAGTGGAATTATTGAAGCTCTTGAAACTTATTGCCTGTGTGGTCAACATGTGCTTCTGAGTGTCTGTTTCAGTCCTGCTTTCTCCTTCTTCTTACCACTCTTTCTTTTTGAAATAATCAGAAAGAAAATAAGTTTTTGCTCATCCCTATTAATAGCCATCACCTCTTTATAGAATTAAGTTCTTAAATCTTTATCTTATCTACTTTAGATATTTTTTCAGATATTTCTCTTTTTTATTAGCGTCTACGGCTTTTGAGATTAAGGAGCCCCCCTACTTCCAAAGATTTGGTAAATATTTTCATTTATATTCTTTCAATTTTTTTATGGTTTGGTTTTTAAATACATTTAATGCATTAGTCCAATTTGGACTTGTTGCAGTCTTAGAACAGACACTACTGAAGTACCGTTGTTCTGCCATGCCTAGTTTAAACCAGGGATAAATGCAGTGATAGTTAGACACATTCCAGGATTCATCTTGTATTTTTGTTTTGTTTTGCGTCCGACTGACTCTTATCCGAAGTATTACTTAAATAGATGGGTGTTCCTGAAATGTTGGCCAGCCTTGGACTTCCTCGACTCATGCTGCCCCTCTGTGGCTCAGTGGGGATCTGGCAGTTGTCCCTGAAGGATGCATTGCTCTTATTTTCTGATTGTCCTCCAGCTAGTTCATGCTAGGTCTTCTTGGCCTTTCATTTGGGCTTGTAACTCTGCCTTTCAGCGTTACTCAACAAACCCACTTTCCTTAGACTCTGGAAGGCCTAAAACACAGGGTCATTCATCTGGCGGCAGGATCCTTTCCAATCACCTTCCCCTCCAGGATCTGCTCGCCCATCTCCTGCAGACTGGCCAGCAGATGCAGTTTGCCTGGCCTGACCAGCACACTTGGGCCAGCTCTTCCTTCTTACTGGCTGAAAGGCTTTCTTTTCTAGCTCCCCTGCTTCAGAGTAAACAAACATTCTGTTGATAGCAACAACATTGTGTTTTTAAAAGGAATGAGTGTGGAGCAAGTGATTCAATAACTGATCAAAAATTGACTTTAAAATAAGCTAGTCTTTGTGGGTAAGACAGCTTTTGCAACTCCGTAGTTTAAATGTGGTGAGCTCCTTATCACTCAAAGTGCTCGACAGAGATGGGAAAACATTTAAGAAATGGTGTATAGGGAAGGCCAGCAGTTCCTGAGGATAACCTCAAGAACCTTCTCACCCTAGGATTCTAAAGTTATATGAGCATCTCACGTCCCACCTCCGTTGTTTTCCCTCAAAGTTTTCCCAACATTTATAGTAGCAGAATCACAAAACAAAATTTTAAGCTCTAGGACCAGCTTGGAAAATATGAAGTTTGAGAAATATAGGAAAAATATTTAAAGATGGGTTCATTATCTGCCCCAGGTGGTTAAAATTTACAAAGCTTACTTATCTCATAGGTAAAACAAATGACATAAACACAAAAAGAGTAGATGCCTGTATAAAGAGCGGCAAGCCTGTATAGCTAAGAAAGAACTAGAACATCTAACCGCAGATTTGTAAGGTTCAATATGTGGATGTATCCGGTGATCTGTGCGTCTTTTAGATAAAAGTAAGAATTGATGAACCAGTTGGGTTTTTAAAAAACTTTATGGAGGTTTATTTTACATACCATAAAATTCACCCGTTCTTAAATGTACAATTCAATACTTTCTCAAGTTTAGAATTATGCAGCTATTACCACAATCTGTGTTTTAGGACGTTTAGAACATTTCCATTGAAAGATTCCCATAAAAGATCCTCTGTGCTTATTTGCAGACAGTCCCTTGCTTCCACCCCAACCCCACCCCAGCAACCACTAATCTACTTTATGTCTCTGTAGATTGGCCTTTTCTGGACCTCTCATGTAAATGGAATCTTATGTACGTACGACTTATACATAGTCTTTTCTATCTGGTTTTCTTTACTCTGCATAACATTGTAGTATGTGTAGTACGTATGAGTAGTTTGTTCCTTTTTATTGCTTAAAAATATTCCATTGCATGAATATACTACATTTTATTCATCCATTTACCAGTTAGTTGATGGACATTTGGATTGCTTCCAGGTTGGGGTTATCGTAATAACACTGCTATGAATATTCATGTACAGGTCTTCATGTGACGTTATGTATTCATTTCTCTTGGGTAGATACCTGGGTATGGAATTGCTGGATCGTATGCTAAGTTTATGTTTAACTATTTATGGAACTGCCAAATTGTTTTCCAAAGTGGTTGTACCATTCTACACTCTCATCAGCAATGTATGAGGGTTTTAGTTTCTCCATACTCTTACCACCACGTTTTATTGTCTTTTACATTGTGGCCATTCTAGTGGGTATGAAATGGTGTCTTACTGCAGTTTTAATTTATAATTTCCTAGTGACTATTGATGTTGAGTACCTTTTCATGTGCTTATTCATATATCTTCTTTGGTGAAATGCCTATTTGGATCTTTTGCCAATTTTAAAGTTGGGCTATTTTTTTTTTCTCATTATTGGGTTGTAAGAGTTCCTTGTGGCTTTTGATGCAAGTCCTTTATCAGATATTGCAAATATTTTCTCTGTCTACAACTTGTCTTTATGTTCTTGATGGTGTCTCTTGAAGTATAAGTTGTTTATTTTGATGGTGTCCATTTATCCATCTTTTTCTTTAATGAACTGTGCCTTTGGAATTGTATGTAAGAACTCCTTGCCTAACCCAAGAACCTAAAATTTTTCTTTTATATTTTCTTCTAGAGGCTGCATAGTTTTAGCTTTTATATTTAAGTTTTGATCCATTTTGAATTAATTTTGTGAATGGTGTTAAGTAAGGATCAATTTTGTGAGGGGAGGCATTTGGATATCCAATTTTCTTAGTACCATTTGTTGAAAAACCATTCTTTTCTTGTTGAATTTCCTCAGCACTTTTGTTGAAACATCAATTGACCATAATTGGGATTATTTCTGGCCTTACTGTTCTGTCCCATTCGTCTATATGTCTATTCTTACTCTAGTACCACAGTCTATTGATTACTGTAGCTTTATAAGTAAGTTTTATAGTCCTCCAACTTTATTCTTTTTCCAAATTGTTTTGTCTATTCTGGGTCCTTTGTATTTCCATATATATTTAGCTTCAGCTTGTCAAGTTCTGCAAAAAATCCCACCAGGATTTTGATAGAAATTGCATTGAATCTGCGATCAATTTGTGGAGAAATGTTATTTTAATGACATTAAGGTTTTGATTCCATGAACATGGAATGTCTCTCCAATCATCAATTTCTTTCAGAAAGGTTTTGTAGTTTTCAGTGTGAAAATTTTGCACTTAAGTTGTTAAATTTATTACTATAAATTTTATTTTTAATATAATTGTGAATGGAATTGTTTTTTAAATTTCATTGTTAGATTGTTCTTTGTTAGTATATGGAAGTACGACTGTTCCTCCTATACTGATTTTGTATTCTATGACCTTGCTGAACTTGTTTATTATAGTAATTTTTTTTGTAGATTCTTCAGGATCTCCTACATACAAGATCATGTTGTTGGTGACTAGAGAGAATTTTACTTCTTCCTTTTCAAACTGTATGCTTTTAATTTCTTTTCTTTGCATTACTGGCTAGAACTCCCAATACAGGCTGAAGAGAAGACATCCTTGCCTTGTTTCTAATCTTAGGAAGAATATATTTATTATTTCACTGTTATTTATGATGTTAACTGTAGGTTGAGGAAGTTCACTTATATTATTTATATTTTGTTAAGAATGTTATCATGAATGGACAAAGAATCTTGTCAAATTCTTTTCCTGCATTTAGTGAGATGATCATGATTTTGTCCATTTTATTAATATGGCATTTATATCAATTGATTTTCAGATGTTTTAAGCCAAACTTGCATTCCTGGGATAAATCCTACTCAGTCATAGTAGATAATCTTTTCTATATATTGTTAGATTCAGTTTGTTAGTATTGTGTTGAGGGATTTTGTGTCTCTATTCATAAGGGATATTGGTCTGTAGTGTTCTTTTTTTCTGGTATCTTTGTTTGGCTTTGTGATCAGGGTAATACTGGCTCATAGAGTATGTTGAGAAGTGAGCCAAGTGATTTTTTTTTTTTTTTAAATTACAGTCAAGAGGAGGGAAGGATGGTGTAGTAGTGTTTCTTTATCTATGGTGGAATTTCATCTAAATGTCATTTTTAATCTGCTGTGAACTAACACTTTTATAAAATATAATCAAGTATATCGCTAGAAAAATTATACAAAAATATAGAAACACAAACTTCATTTATAAAATAGATTTAGTTAATATAAAATAATTGTGTCAAATTGATACAACAGTTTCTAGAGGCTTATTATTTTTTTAAATTGCAATATAATGGACATATAGCTTTATACTGGTTATAGGTGTACAACATAATGATTTGATATTTGTATATATTGCAAAATGATCACAAAAAGCCCAGTAAACATCCCTCACCACTCATAGTTACCATGTTTTTTTTCTTGTGATAAGAATTTAAGATTTACTATCTTAGTAACTTTTTTCTTTTTTTTTTTTTTTAAGATTTTATATGTATTTTTGAGAGAGACAGAGATAGCAAGAGAGGAAGCAGGGAGGAGGGGGAGAAGCAGGCTCCCCACTGAGCAGCGAGCCCGACGTGGGGCTCCATGTGGGGCTTGATGTGGGGCATGATCCCAGGACCCTGGGATCCAAAGGCAGACGCTCAACTGACTGAGCCACCCAGGCGCCCCTCTCTTAGTAACTTTTAAGAAGCTTACTACTACTCTTAATTTCTGTACTTACTACATCACATTCTGGATACAAACAGTTCTCACCAATATGTCAGCCACCATTGAGTAGCACTTGGGTAGACTTATGCTTCTCAAACATTAATGTGCACAGCAATCACCTGAAGATTCTGGAAAGATGCAGATTCTGATCCAGTAGGTCTGGGACAGAGCCTGAGATTCTTCATTTCTCTCAAGCTCCTAGGTAATGCTGATGCTGCTGGTTCACAGACCACACTTTGAGTACTCAAGCTCTGAAATAGAATGCAGATTGTAAAATAGATGTGATTTTTTTTTATAACCCTGTCACAAATTGCTTTGGGACATATTTTGGTTTTTCAAAGACAGTTGGATTGCTGTTGAGTGGTCGTGATACTCTAGAAATCAGTTGTTTTTCTTGGCCTCTAACCTCGAACTGCTCATCTATAAATCGAGGGCTTGAAGTGGAAGCTCTCCGAAGCCCCTCCCAGATCTCACGGTCTGTGATGTTAAGCATGCATGTCAAGGGAAAGTTATGGCTGGATGTGCATTTTCTTTTTATGCAAATCTAATAAAACAGGAACCCCGAAACTTACTTTACCACAGTTCTTAACATGATGTCAAAAACTAGCAATAAACATGCTTTCCTAAATTTTGGATGATCCAGAAAGATTAATAACATTCAAGGATTTTTCCATGTTGAAGTCTTCAAAAAAGTGGGTGGGGGTCTAGTTTAACCTTATAGTTGGAAATTAAAAAATAATTGACTTGCCTCAACTGTGGAGAAGAGACAAGTAAAATAGGTGTTTATATCATGAAATTCAAGTTGACACAAAATAGCTGAGAGGCTTCAATTTCAGCCAAGTTGAAATGATCTCATTTTCCTTTATATTTCATTTTATTTACTGAGATACTTGAAACATTTCCCCCTGTTGCTTAAAAGCAAATGGAAAGGGTGCTAAATCAGTGGTAGAAATATGTTGTCAAAGCCTCCAGGGGCCGTATCCTCAGTCTTCAGCACATATTAGTGTGATTCTGCTATTCTTACGACAGATGATTACAGCAAACTCTGCAATGAAGGGTGGAGACACTTGGTCAGCATCCAAAGAAAGTGACTAATAGTTGACCTAATGTACAGAGCACATGAATAACATATTCTTTGGGTAAAAAAAAAAATATATGGTTTACAGGGTGTACGAGAGTTCACATCCCTCTTTCAGTTCTTCCAAAAGATTTAAGATACTAAGCTGCTTTATTAAATTTTTAATCCCTCAGTCAAATGCAGATTATGCATTAGATGCCACTCGGCAATTCAAGAACGCACTCCTGCCCCAGGGTTTTCTTCAAGTAGTTACTTAGAATTTTGAAGAGAAATAGTATCGATTTTGTTACGTTAATGTTTGCCATGGCCTTACACTGTAAAACAAATTTATTTTAGTTTTACATACCATTAAGCAATCGCTTCCTTTGGTGAAAAGATTTGAAGTCTCTAAAATATATAGGAGTTTTTATTTGCTGAGGAGATGAGTGGAAAGTTTAGAATTTTCCTTTTCTCTTTTCATTTAACACTTGGAACATCACTTGAATAATATACTTACTGTATTTGTTATTTTTGGCTTGGTTGCAAGATATTTTATTTGGTGGATTTCCTTTTATTCATTTAGTAGTAATGGGGTCAGCTCGGCAGACCTTTTTATTTTTAATTAACTAACCCTTGATTGTGTTATGTGCTTAGACACATCCATTAATGTTAGGAAGGACACAGATCAAAACATTTTACAGTGGTTCTTTCTGGGTGGTGAGGTTATAGTTGAATTTTATTTTCTGCATTCCAATTTTTTTAATATTCTACACAGGCCATTTTTTTTAAAATTAAGAGACCATAAATATAAAAAATTAACAAAACCTAGGGATTTCTAACTTTATTTCTCTAGCAAGAGAACTTTTTGTGTATGTGTTTAACATACGTTGTGCCCCTACTAGATGCCAGGCACTTTGTTGAGTTTGGGGCGATAAGGCCGCTCAGACTCCAGTGTTATCCTGGAGGAGCTCAGGCTCTAGTCATTGTCTCACCAAAGTATGGTCAGGGGGACTGATAAATGGCACCCCCAGTGTATTATTACCACCTATACAGGCGTTAATAATGCTGTGCCTCTCCTCTGGGACTTTAAAGAGGATTAACTGAGATTGTGTATCTTGGGTATTTGGTCTAGTAGCTGGCACATAGGAAGCTTTGGTTATGATTATTGTGCTTTGAATATTCAGTGTGGTGGGAAACTTGTTACCTCTGGAGGCAGCCCAGTCTATGCTTGACATGGTGGGGAGAAAGTGAGACCCTACACACAGGTGAAATCAGTCTCTGGAGGGCCTCACCATTCCTGTAGCCACTGTTCCAAGTGGCATCCCCTTAAATATCACAACCAGCATTTTGGGTTATTACATTAGTTCAAGCCACGTTGTGGCTGTGATTTTTCTGAGAAGTCGTCTCTTTTCTTATCACGGGATAGTGAGAAACTAGGATTTATTCTGTTATTATGCAACTATAGATATTTTGTAGATATGCGAGGACTACCTGGGGTTTTTGCTTTTTGCTTAACTAAATCAGCTTTGTGTTATTAGTGGAAAATAAGTGTTTGAGAAGACAAAGCTGTAACTAGAAAAAAAATAGGTGCTGGACGCGTGAAGCAGTTCAGATGAAGACACTGAGTCCAAAGACTTCAACTCCGTTCCCTCCAAAAATATCTTTTCTCTGACCTCACAACAAAGCACACATAAAACCCCATTGGCTTTGCATCACAGAAATGCTTCTCTGTCCCTGCAGATGATTTAATAAGTTTGCCTTATTGATCTGGTTGCAAGGGGTGCTGCCCAACAAATAATCTGACACAATAAAAAGCCTCTGGGGATCATTTAACAGCCAGGGTGGTGTTGGTGTCTGCATGATGACGAGGATTACGGGTGAGCGAAGTTCAGCTAATCACAGGTTTATTGTTCTATAGTAAAGCAGCCACAGCGTCACTTTCGAGCTTTCTGTGTGCCTGCCTCCCATACCAAACATTACAGTCTTTCCCTAAAATTTCCAGACCACCCACTGTAACAATATAGTATATAAAAGGATCCAGATGCTCGGAAAGAGAACGGGTGAAATGTAGAGCACGCGTGATACCTTCTAGATTGTGGGCACTGTTCTTACATAGCTGGCTCACTAAAGATATCAAGCTTCATCTGTAAGTCTCCTTTCCAGAGCATTTACAAATACGTATCAGGAGGAAATGTATCACAAAGATATGCATTTTAAGCTTGTACTTGATTCAGGGGTCTCTGTGCCTTTCCCATTTTGCACCTCTTTTTCAGCATTTCCTGGAGAACAAGGGAGACGTGAATTGTAGCATGTGCACACACACTGAGTTCTGAAGACAGATAGGACATGGCCAGTACCATGTAAGAGTAATAACCCTGAGGAAAGTGTACCATATACCTGCAGAATGGGAGAAGAGAACTAGCTACATACGGATAACTTGTTACAGTTTAAGGCCTGATTGCTTGCAAGGTTTAAACATGCTTTTATTCTGTATCTGTTCTGGAAATGAATATACATTTGGAATTTAGGCAGCTTTGCAGCCGTTCAGTGGTGGTCTGTGGCTTTGCAAACCTGGTCTGTTCAAAACAGGTTTAATAAATGTGGCTCACCCAGCCTCCAAACACTCCATCCAGGACAGGTGACTTGAAAGAATGAATCTTCACATTGGAGACTCGTGAATTAATTTATTTATCATAACCCCCTTATTTCCTCTCACCATTCTGTCTAATGTTGTTTCCCCCATCCCTCGTTATCACATTACTGTAGTAAAAAAATATATATACTTACCTAGATTTTTATCTCTTCTTCTAGAAAGGTAGCTTCAGGAAGGCAGGAGCTGGCTGCCTATTTTCTGTTGTATCTTTAGAGCCTATAAAAGTGCCTGATGTACAGTAAGTAGGTTCTCAATAAGGACTGATGATAAAACTTGGTCCATCAAGGAACTCTGGACAGGACTATGAGAAAAAGATCTTCTTGGTTCATTTGTTCCTTCATTTATTCCTCAAGCATTTATCGAGGACCTGGTATATGCCAAAGACTGTAGTGCTAACTAACCAGGTAAAGCTTGCTCCAAAGGAATTTATAAATAGATAAAAACACATCTATAATGCAGTACAACCTATTCATTAAAGAAAACACAAACTAATGAATATGGATTTAAATGTTTCCTTAAGAATTTTAGAGTCTTCAAAACCTTTATTAAAACAAGTAAAATTTCCCCTTCTAACTTAAATGCTGTAAGTCAGATTATGAGCATAGGGCTTGTGTGGGCTGCTCTCTGCCTGATTTAGATTAGGGGCCCCCACTTGCAGGCAAGATGCTTTCCCCAAACCATGGGCAGAGATTCTCTGCCTTTTTGCAAGTTGGCATGCCAGTGTTTGAGTGGTGATCTACCAGTGGGCCATCACTAAGTGCCATCTCTAAAAATAGCAGAACTTTATCCTTGAAAATGAAAATGCTTTGGTTTTAAAAATACGTTTCTGTTTCTAATGAATCCAAGGCTTGGGTTTGTTTAAAGGCACGCATATTTCCCTTTGCTGATGGCAAAAACCAAAACATTCATGCCCAAGCATGAAGGACTGTTCCACAGTCTCCTGACATTGACCTAATTCCCCATTTGTAATACACAGCCCACCCACCATTTGACAAGATGTGTTATCCGTGAGGGTTGTGTTCCAAGCCCCCCAGAAGATGCCTGAAACCACGGAGAGTACCAATCCCTATACATACTATGATTTTCTCCTATACGTACATACCTATGATAAAGTTTAATTTAAAAATTAGGCACAAAAAGAGAATAACAACAGTAATTATAAAATGGAATAGTTGTAACAATATGCTGTAATAAGTTATGTTAATGTAGTCTTTCTCTCTCTCAAAATATTGTACTGTCCTCACCCTTCTTCTTGTGATGATATCGCATGATAAAATGCTTATTTGATGGGATGAAGTGAGACGAGTGATGTAGCATTAGATTACTCATGACGGAGGATAATCTGCTTCTGAACCACGCTGACCTTGGGTACGACAAACTGTGGAAGGTGAAACCATGGATGAGGGGGTCTACTGTACGTAAAGTTTCTCCAAAGTAGATGCATCACAGTAATCCCTGGTCTCTTTGTGCCCTACTGTCCATCAAAGTTGCCCGAGATGTCATAGTATCACAGCATGGGCCTCTAAGGAGGAACCTTACGACCACCTGACTCAGTCTCTGCCTTTGTGGGGATGCTATGAAGGCCCAGTGAACCCAAGTTACTAACCAGGGGAGCTAATTGATGGGACTGCAGACATAGACCCATTCCCCTAACTTCCAGTTCAACGTTTCTCAAATGTGGTCTGCTGAGCACTTGCGTCAGAATTACTAGGGTTGCTTAGTAAAAATGTGATTCCCATTCCCCAAAGGAATCAGAATCACTGGGGCTTTGTTCCAGGAATTAGCATTTTAATAAGCCCCTCAGTTGTTCTTATGTACACTAAAATTTGGGCTTAAACCAAGCAGGCTGCTTGTCCAGAATGACCTGCCTTCATATTTTCACCTGCTCAGTAGATTAACTGTATCAACCATTTGAATATTAGTTCTTTTTTTTTTTTTAAGATTTATTTTAGAGAGAGAGAGAGAGAGTGCGAGCAAGGGGAAGAGTGGAGGGAGAGAGAGAGAGAAAGACTCTCCAGCACACTCCCTGCTGACCACAGAGCCCTACGTTGGGCTCAGTCTCACAACCCTGAGATCATGACTTGAGCTGAAATCAAGAATTGGATGCGTAACCAACTGAGCCACCCAGGTGCCCCAAATATTAGTTCTGATAACCTAAGAACACGACTCTAGTTGGTGAGGTAACTCCTAATGTAGAAAAAGATTCTTTTTTCATCATGTTATAGTAAGAAAATTTTCATTGGAGGGTTGTTGATTTAGTGGCCCAATTGGAAACTGTTAGTGAAGTCTAAAAAGATAAATGTAAAGCTTTAAAATTTTGAATTGAATCTGATGAAGCTTGAGTTGACCTTTAATATATTCACATCTGCTTGCATTTCCATTAAAACCTTCCTGGGTGAATGTTGATAATAATAATAATTGGTTACATATAATAATAAATAATAAATCATCTATTTATAATTGGTTATAAATAATAAATACTAATAAATTGGTTACCTATTTGGTGGGAGGAACTGGGCACAAGGGAAGTGAAAGAGGAAGGAGAAGTGAATACTCTCTGCACTTCTTGAGTTTTGAATCCTGTGACTGTGTTGCCTATTCTGAACTTTAAAATTATATAAAGCTTTAGAGCACTGGCATTTACTGTAGGACCTTAGCCTGGTTCTACCCAGGCTACGTGAACACATGCTCAGGAATCTAGATCTCCCTGTAGCAGAAGGTAATGAACATTCTAAAGGTCAAGGCCAGGAAGGGAAAAACTGCAGATTCAGCTAGTTTAGGGAAATCACTAATTGGCTTGAAAAGATAGGTCACTGTGATTGCTCACGTATACCCATGATCTCAAAACCTTTCTCTGCAACAGACCATCCATCCCTGGGAATTTGGATGACCTTGGGAAAATCACTTACCCTCTTGAGATTTTGTTTTCTAGTCTGTAATAATAGTGATGAAAACTCATTGCTTTTCGATTTGCCAGCTGTTTCTGAATACATTCTTTTATTTAGCCCTTCACAACAAGCTTGTGGGGTGGGTGGGGTGGTGCCATCTCTATTGTTCGGATGAGGAAATTATGGCCCAGAGAGGTTAGTTGGTTTAGGAAGGGTCACATAAGGGTGGGACGTTTAACTTCCATTACTGGATTCCTTTCACTGTTACATGAAGTGGCGTGGATTGGACAATTTCTAAGGCCTCTTCCAGTTTTAAAGTCTTTGAGTATATTAGCTATTCGGGGATCAGGCAACTTTTGTTGAAGTATTTTGGAGAAACAAACAAACAAACAAACAAACAAACAAACAAAAAAAAAACAGCCCTGAAGCTATGGGCCTTCAACTGTGGGAGCTCCCATTGTGATTAGAGTATCAGAACATGCTCATATGAAGAAGACCAAGGAATACTTTCATATCTAGTATATACCAATTATAAGTTATAAATATCCTAGAAGTTCTCATATCACATAGCATACAGTGTGCACCTAACTACCAAGAGGGTTGGGAATCCCAGTTCCCAGGGAATAACATCCAAGTCTCTCATCTCCTCCAATAATAATAACAATAATAATAATAATAATGGCAACTGCTGTTTGATCACCTAGTGGAGTAAGCATTTGTTATGTATTATCTCATTTAATCCTCACCACAGCTCTCTGAGAAAAATGTTATTATCCAGCTTCTATAGATAAGGAAACCAAAACCTAGAGGTCAAGTGATTTGAACATTCATCTTGTAGATGGCAGAGCCAGGTCATTAACCAAGGTCCTTTACTGGTTTTAGGTCTGTGAACTTCACCTCATGGCTGCTTAATCTTTATGATTGGGAATGCATGTAGGATGGTTTCAGATAAGGATATATTATAGAGGAAATTTAACTGATTCCTGCCAATACCAAGCAGGCTTGGTTTGAGCCTCACCTCTTCTGCATAGCATCTGTTACCTTGTTTTGCCTCCTACATATATGAAGTAGGAATAGACAAACTTACCCTTGCAGATAATAGGTGACTGGAGGCAAATGACAAGCATACTAAACCATTTGAAGGGCTTTGTCTCTGTAAAAGAAAGGTTTTGTGGACAAAGTACTTGCAGTGTTTCTCTTCAGTAAATTTTGTTCATTATTTTTCTGCTATTAGATATGAAAACTTTACTCTGTCATTCTCACCTTCCTATCTGCCATCATCTCTTTCAGTCCCTCCTTGGCCAGAGCAAATCCATTCTGTAGTTGAATGCTGTGGAAACCTCTTGGCAGTTCAGAGTCTTAGCACTTACCCAGTCATTCTGGGAACCAGGGAGAGTTTACATTGTTTCCTTAGTTCACATGGATGCAGGCAAGGTTCATAGCTTGCTTGGGTTGGCAGACAGTTTTTCAAGATTGTAAAAATTGTGCTTTGCTCGGGACCCTGGCTGCTCACAGAGGTCTGCCTGCCTGTCCTTCGTCTGTGTCCTCGGCAGGCCTTTTACTCAGTCAGACTCCTCTAATGAGAGAGTTCTTGGATTTCAGTCTGGGGGAACCCAGCCTCCACCCACCAGACTTCCTGGAGAGCTCTCTGCCGATGCTGAAAGTGCCTGGGGCCTTGAGGATTGCATCAAGCTCCCTTTCGAAGGGGTCTCAAAATTCCTTAGACATAATTTATTTGTGGCTACAATTTGTTACGAAAGGAACCACACTATTCCGGCCAATAAATTGTCAAAGGAGTACATACCTAAGATAGAGAAAATGGCTTGCAATGCAGAATGCTTATTCTCTTTCCTAGTGCTCTGTATTCAGTATTTCCAGTAACTTTAAGTACAGCTTATTTCTGAGTAGACCCTGGTTTCTGCTCTTTGCATTTACCAAACCCCTCAGGGCATATGTTGAGTCAGGGCGGGCCTTTTTACTCACCTGTTTTCCTAGTCTCAACTTCAGATAATCAGCACTTATTTCCAGTGTGAATTCAAACAGCTCTGAGACAGCTCTCTTTATGGAAAATCAAGTAAGTGGATGTGTCTATGCAGTACTCCAAGCTCGCAGAGTAAGCTCTCACCAGATAGTCAGAGCTCTGTAGCAACGATAGCTACTCCCACATTACATCAACCATCATCCTGGCTTTCTTTTTTTATAAAACTAGCTATCAGGAAAACAGACCCAGCTCACAGGCTTTGCTTCTTTGAAAATACATTTGATGTCCATTCTTATTAATCTTCTCTCTGAATCAGCCTTCTGCTATTCATATATCTCTGTTTTTGCATTAGTATATACTGTAGCCAGATACTTTGTATGCGTTCTTTGGGATTTTTTTTTTTTTTTTTGGCCTTTTTGTAAAATTTCCTTACCTACTTCTGTGGTATAGAATTAGGTATAGAATTTCCAAAGCTAATTGTCAATGTGCCCAAATCACCTTTACTTTAGCAAAAGAACTTTGTGCTTCGCTTGACTGGGCTATAAGATGACTTAGATAATTTATACTTCTCTTTACCACACATTAGGGAGTACCTGCTTAGAAAGGGTTTTTTTATATCCCAGCATGGAATAGATCTAATAGTTAAAACCCTCCTTTCTGGAATTACTAAGATATCCAAAAACTAAACCTTATTGTAGGAATGTTGAAATAATGTTCAAAATGATACTCAAGTATTTACAATTCTTTATATCCTGAACTACATTATTTAGATTAGCTGGGAGGAGATATTCTGGAATGGGAAATAGTTGAACAAAACAAAGGTGTGTGCATAGAAATACATGAAATATGTGGTAAGATCAAAGCTTGAGCGGTTTCTTTGGAGCAAAGAGAATTCCAGTAGGGAGGTGAGAAAAGAGGTTGGATGCCAACTTAGCCTCGCTGAGAGAGCTTGGGGTGCTATTATTTGTGTCCAGCCTATTTAAGAGTTTTTCTTTTATAAGAAAGCTTATTTGAATTGGGCGGTGGTGGGGGGGGACCATCCTAACTTGTGACTTAGCCACTGAAAGGGAAGCCTGGTTATTCAGATCTCAAAGCCTTAAAACTAGCAAATTCATGTCCAGGTGGTGGCTTAATTGTATTTTAGGCATAGTGTTTCAGGTGAGTGTTACGTTTTATTTTCAAGTGAGAACCTTGCAAACGCAAGCATATCAAATGACGGTCAATGTAATAAGGACCCTCCACAAATAACTGATTATGCTCAGAGCAGCCCCAGTGGAAGAAAGTTGCTGTAGATACAAACCCAGTTGTCTGGTACCTTTCCTTCAACCTTCACCTGATTCTTTTCTTCTCCCTTCCCCAACCTAGACCCATCTTGCCTAGCCTTCTCAATGAACACTTGGCTTGAGCTTAGTTCACTCAGCTTTGTCGCTGACACACCCGTTGTTCTGACGGAATCCTGGCTTGAATGGAGCTTGCTCAGCTGTGCGTTAGACAAACGCTTCTGGCTGACCTGGTTTAAACCTGGCTTTCTTGACGCCATCTCTGGCATGTTCGAAGGTGAAAAAGGACTCTGCTGCCCTTTCCGTTGCTCCCCTGGAGGGGAAACCAATTGCCACTTGGCACCAGCATTTATCAGGCCCACATCCAGAGTAGTAACATGATTTAGTGAGAATAGTACTGGGCTAAAAGGCAGGAAACTGGAGTTCTAGTGCTGGCTCTGCTTTTTGGTAGCCGTGTGACCTTGGGCAAATCATTTCCCTGCCCCAGCTCAGTTTTTTCATCTGGAAAGAAAAGTCAGGACCTTTCTGATCCTAGGAATCAGGGATGCATGTAACATTAACAAACTCTTGAATGAATGGAGATTTTGGTTCCACATGCTAATTAATCTTTCTGCCTTCCACACTGCCTCTTTGCCCCAAATGCGGGTCCTCTCTATTGTAGTTTTGTAGTGTGCACTCAACCCCCTCTTAGTCTTGGGCTTGGGAACCTCAAGCCCTCCCTTCCTAAGGTGAAAACTATCTACTTGGGACACTTCCAGCTATTTCACATGTAATAGTTTACCTCAGCCTTCCTCAGCAATGCTGTAAGGGACTGTTACTACCTCCACTTGACATATGTAGGAATTGAGGCTCTTTGAGGTTATACAACAGCACGATGTTGGTAATGGGTGGGATCGGAATTCATATCAAGCTCTCCTGTTTCCACAGCCTGAGCTCAACCACTATCTTCTCTATGAGAAGTACCTGCCATTGATATACGAAGTACCTGGCATTTTGTGCAAGAGATCTCCGGGAACCCCTCTTGTGAAGGTCTCAAAGAAAATGATTTCTAGCTGCATTTCAGATGCTTGGAATTTATGCTTTGCCAAGCACTTTTCCACTTAATTTTAAATCCATGGGTATTTCAAGGGGAATTTAACCCATATGTTTCTGTTTCCCTTGTACTTAACTCATCAAAGAGGATTGTTTTGTAAACCTTAGCCTCTTCTTATGAGCCCTATTGAGCTCATATTTGGCTGGCATTGGCTGGATTTTGAATCTGCCATGGTTGAAGCTTGATGTTAAATCCTTCTTTCCAACCACTATTTCATGGTGGTTTCACCCTGTGAATAGTTAGAAATTGAAGGTGAATTATAAAGACTCTTCCACAACTGCACCAAGATTCCACTGATATAAAAAGAGAGTCACTAACGTTTGAAGTCTGTTGAGCTCACCTAAAACCTTACCACGTTAAGCTGTTGAACTTTGCATGAATATGTTCTATGAGGGGAAAAAAATAAATTCATAGATGCTGCATTTTCTCCTGAAATGATGTAGAGCAAACTTGTCTTTGAGAGATAAGATATTTGAGAAGCTTAGGTGTATTACTGCCTGGCAAAGCCTTTTAGCGTAGACTCTCCTATCTGGGAAGTATTTGAGTTATACAGCTAGTGCCGAGTTTCTTTCAGAGACCACCATTAGGCAAAAGCCTGTTTATTATCTTAGCATGTAGATTAGTTGGGTACATTCAGTTCTGATATCCTGCTGAGTTGGAGAATTAATTAACTTCACATAAGCTCATCTAAGGAATGTGTATAATTGTTGGTAGTTGTGCATGACCCAAAGGGAAGCAAGAAAAATTTCTGTACCTGGTTAAAAGTTCAGTTCGACAGACATATATATTGAGAGTCTTCCGTCCCTGGCATTTGGGGATAGAGGTTGAGCGGTCAGAGGCAAACAGGGGACTGTCCCTCCTCCTAGGGAATTTACCATTCAATAGGCTATGACCTGTAATGCTTCTGTCTGTACCATGGGCCAAATAGTGTGAGTGCTAAACACACAGTGTAAAGGCACTGTACCATAGAAGATGTTGTTCATTTTGACTGATGAAGTTGGACAGGCTCCCTCCAAAATGAAGTGTTTAAGTTTGGGCTTGAAGGATGAGGTCTTTGAAGGGGGAAAGACATTCTGGGATGAGATAACCAGACATGTTCTTGGACAATATAGACAATGCTAAATAGTTTTCCCGGATTTCTGCCCTGTGTGTAGATGTGGGGTGGGGTGAGTCTGTGGAGGTGGATCAGAGCTCTAGAAACTCAAGCCGGGCTAATGGGGATTGTGCACGTTTCTCATTAATGAGCACCTGGGATTAGCATGACAGCCTTTAACTGGGCACAGATTTTCAGTGCTGGGAGCCTTTAGTCTTAGATCAAGGAGAGAACATGGGAAAGTGGTAAGGAAAGGAACAAGACAGTGAAGAAACAATATGTGAAATTTACATAAGATTAACGTAAATACCATGTATAAATGAAATTAGCATAGCACATTAAGTATGGCCGTATGTTTGAATAGTGCACAAATGAGGGTCGATTCTTTCTGAGGGAGGAGAAACCAATCAAATGATGCATGTTATGTGAAAAGATCTCTTCTATTCATGGTATCATTGTCATAGAACTATTAGACTCAAGATTAAATATTTTATGTATTTTTTTCTCCTATCATTCTTACAAACACCCTATTATTATCCCTATGTATAATTAAGAAAACTTAAGATCAGAGAGTAAATAATTTGCTCATGGCCACAAAGGTATATAAGATACATCCATCTCAGTTTGCAGATAGTTACAAAGGTAATAGAAGAATATACGCCACTTAGCATAAGCACTAGAACAATGCTAATACCTTTTTGGACTTTCCCATCCCAACTCCTGGAGGTAATTACCTCTGTTGTAAATTTTAACACATGTGTTTTTCAACTGACAGCAAAGTTGCTTTTGTGTTTTCATGGTTTAGGGTGGATATATTTTCAAAAACAAAATTGGTATAATTTGCATTTCATGCAAACGCTCCAACACTGCCCTGAGGGGTTACATACAGCTCCAGATTCAGGGGTAGGAGAAGTAGGGTCACTGACGCTAATACAAACATTGCTCGAATCTTGAGGGTTGGGATTTAATCCTGACATACAGAAAGACAGAAAAATGGGACCTAAGAGGAGGTGTGAATACGAGGGCCCGAACTAAGGTTTGAGAAGTCTGAGTTCTAATTCCATCTGCTGTTAATTTGCTTTGTGACATTGAGAGATGACTTCACCTCTCTAAGTTTTAGTTGACCCTTGTATAAGTTGTATGATCTCTTTGAGGAAGGCAAAGTAGTATGGGGAAAACACAGATTTTAGAATGAGAAACACCAAAATCAGAATTTTCATTCTGCCACTTAGTCTGTGTATGGCCTTGGGCAAGTGTCTTAACTTTACTTTGAGCCTCAGTTTCCTCTTCTATAAAATGGGGGGGGGGAGGAGGGTCTCCCTTGGAAATGCTGTGAGAATTAGGTGAGCCAGCATGTGAAAGTAGCCAGCACAATGCTCTATCACTCTGTGCTTTCTTTCCTTCGTTTATAAGCTTTTTTCCAGTTCTAAAATGAGAGATTCCAATGCTCATCTTATACATAAACTTTTGAAGCACAACCAGCTCATAATTATGGAATTTCCTGTATTAAGGGGCTAAGCACTTCTCTCAAATCAGACTTGTCGTCAGAAGACTTTCCCAGGTCTGAATGAATCTTTTCTTTTCACATTAACAACAACATCTGGGATTTAAAACAAACAAATAAAAAACCACCTCCTCTCACACAAGCGTTAGGGGCAGGGAATGGAAAGAAAAGTGTGATAAAGTTCATTTACCACCCTTTTCCTTCCCCTTCTTTGAGCCAAAACAGATTAGAAGGCTAAGACTTTGTTTTTATTGGTCGTAAAGACCATCTGTGTCTGCAGAGGGGATCAGCACTGCTACCCTATGTAAAGATTGAATAATTCCTCACATTGATGCAAATGCGGTAATACCTTCCCCAGTGCCCTTGCAGTCAGTCTCTCCCTACCCACAGGCCTCCTCGGCATTTACATCGTCCTTTGCTTTTCAGTACATTCTTATTGACACATAGTTTGAAATTGCCACTGTTTGGCAATAGCTCCAGAATTCCATTAGTTCCAGATGTCCACTGTATTTGTGTATATTTTTATGATTGTTATGGTAACAAATCAAATACATATAACAATTGGGAACCTGGGGGGGAGGGGATAGTGGTCTTTATTTTCAGTGAAGGGCAGTATGTGGGACATACCACGTTAGAAAATAGCTCCACTGTTTTCGAAAATCGAATAGAGAAACAAAGGTATTGGTGACCTTATTTTAAAAAATGGAATGTATTTCACAAATGAGAACTGGCAGTCACGTCGATGCATGAGACTATTTCTATGTTAATTCATTTAAATTGTGTATGCATTAAGAGCAGAGCGATAAGGCCAGTTAGCAGAGCCTAGTCATGTCCCAACATTAGACACCTTATCCAGTTGCCAGGAAGGAAAATTAAGTTGATTTTTAGAAGATGGGTTCATGAAGGAATAATATCTGGAGTTCTCCTTTGAATTTGGGTGAAATAAATTTATTTGTTTATTTATTTTTTTCCTTTTTTTCTTTTAAAGTTTTTATTATGTTATGTTAGTCACCATACAGTACATCCTTAGTTTTTAATGTAATGTTCCATGATTCATTGTTTGCGTATAACACCCAGTGCACCATGCAATATGTGCCCTCCTTAATACCCATCACCGGCCTATCCCAATCCCCTACCCCCTCCCCTCTGAAGCCCTCAGTTTGTTTCCCGGAGTCCATAGTCTCTCATGGTTCAATTTATTTATGCACTTGATCTGCTTTGCTCAATCTTTTTGCTCCCGATTTTAAAAATACATGCTACATAAAAATTTCAGAAATGCAATATCTTACTCTTGGATCGTTCACTGACATATATATCAAATGATAACAAAATCCATGTGTTTGGTGTTTCAGTTAGGAATGAGTTTGGATAAAGTAACAGAAACCCCACCACAGGAGCTTGAACAAGTAGGGATTAATTTTTCTTATGTTACAAATGAATTTGGAGATATCTAAAATGTCATCAAGGACCGACCATTGGCTCTTCTTTCTTAATGCTTTACCATCCTTAGTGCATGGGCTTTTGTCCTTATGACTGCAGGTTGGCTGATGGACTTCCAGGCATCACATCTTTCTAGAAGGACAAAAGAATAAAGGACAAGGGGATAATCCAGGTGACTGTGTCTCATTTTATCAGAAAATGAAAAGCTTTCCTTGACTCTCCATCTTGTAGGCCTCCACTCGCATCTTATTGACAGACCTGGGCACATGTCTACTACTAACTGGAAGGTTGCTAAGGACAAAGGGACTGTACAGAGGGGAGAGGCAGCTGTCCACCTGTGCCTTTCACCTTGCTCAGAGTAAGAATCCAGGCTCGACTTGATCTTCATGGTAGCCTTTACTCTTACTCTATTGTGCAAGTCCCAACTATTATTCACAAGAGGAGACCAAGCCAGAGAATAGAGCCGATTCAGAGCAAATCTGTCGGCCCTGCAGAACAGACACATGTCCTGTGGTCTATGGGTCAGTGGCATCATCTGTTTTAAAGAATATCAGAATATCTCAGTAATCTGTTACCATGGTATATGTGGGAGTAAGGGGAAAAAATAGGAACTCTGGTAGGTATTTTATATACATGCTTTCATGTACTATTCATTGTACCTGCCTGGGAAAGCAACCCCAGGGAGGGGGCAGAAGAAACTGACTCAAGGGTAACTGCTCACCGCCACACTGATCATCATAGTTTTAGGATTCGAGTCAGATGCGATAGATTCAGGGACTCACAAGTAGTTAATTATGGCTTGGCCAAAGGGAATGAATAGTGCGCGAGATTATGGGTTTAGACTAACTCGGGAGCTACGTAATTTTTCATATTCATTCATTCATTCATTCATAAATTCTTGAGAACTTATTATGGACCCACAAACTAGTCTAAGCCCTAGGGGTACAAAGTTTAATGAGATAAAATATTTATCTTTAAGGCTCAGAGTCTGATGAAAAACAATCATATAAATCAGTGATTCTGATGGAGTTTAATTAGTACAACAGAGGAAGGAAGAGGAGAGTGGTCAGGGTAAGACTTCCAGAGGAGGGATTGGCTGGAAAAATAGGGGGAGGAAGAGCAATCCAAGCAGAAGGGACATGAGTTGAGGAGCTACAGTCCCCTTGGTGTCACTAGACAGGGACTGCACTGAGGGGAATGGCAAGAGACGAAGCTCATAGGGACCATTCCACAGAGTGCCCTAGGTTTTAACCCAGTGAAGTTCACTATTATGTGGTTAGAGGAAATGGGGATCCATGGCAAAGCAGAGACGGTTGGGTTATAGAGGAGGGGCAGATTAAGAAGCTGTCAGGGTGGTAAATTTTGCAGGGCTGACTGAGTGTGGGGTGAGAGGACTTCTATAACACCCCCTCCTAGGTTTGTGGACTAGGTGATCTGAGCCATGGTGATGCCCTTCACCAAAATAAGAATGATGAGAGGGGCAGGTCTGGTGGAAAAATGAGCTTCTATCAGACACATTTTTCTACTCACACTGCCTTTCTTGGGTGATGAAAGTGACCTTCTCTCCCCAACCTGGCTGCTGTGTCCTGGCTCAGGCCAGCGGAGAGGCCACCAGGGCATCTGAATGGTTCACCGCTTAGCCACTTAAAGTCCATCCGACAGCTGGAGCGTCTGCCCAAGATGCACAGTAGATTAGTTGCTGAGCTGAGGTTGAAAAGCAGGTGTCTTGACTGTTTAGGCCACCTTCCTTTCAATCCTATCCCTAGGGTGTATTCTGCTTAAAAAGGCAAGGTAAAAGCCTTAGTAAATGCCTGCTGCCATTTGGGGAAGATCGGCTAGAACTTTGTGTGTCACTAAGAATTAGCTACTGACTTATATATGGCTGTGGTAACTTGTCTGCAAGTTTATTTGTTCTCATAGGGCCCCTCTTGAGTTACAGTCGAGGTACGAGGGTAGCTGCTATAGGGCTGTGTTTGTTTGGGCTTGTGTTACTACCCGGGAAGGGTTTTATATTTTCACTTCTCTTTGAGAATGACAAGTTACGTATTTTATAAAACTCTTTCTGGCTAATCTGGACAAGTTACCTAAATAGTCCCACAGTCTTATTCATTACTTATTAAATGGTGCAGAGGTTTAAGCCTTTTTTGAGCCACAAATGCTTTTAAGAAGCTGATGAAAACTGTGGACTCTCTTCCTCCAAAAAGGTATAAATGCGCACTGTATACGGGTCAGATCCAATTTGTTGCAAGTAACGAAACTAGTTGAAGCAGAAAGGGAGATTTGTTCCCGGGATGTCCCAGGAACTCGAGGGCAGCAGCGCACCAGAGCTTAATCGAGGCTCTCTCGACCTCTCCCTGAGGCTGCGTGGTCTCTCTCCTTGCTCCTTTCCTCAAATGTAGTCCTTCCTCCATGCAAATGACCTGCTCTGCACTTCTTCAAATACCTACTGGCCTAGAACCCTGGAGGTAACATCACCTGAGGGTCCTGCCCCCTGCAGGGGTGAAGACCAGTACTTCCCAATCCCTGTTCCAATCCCAGTTCTTGAAGAGAAGATGTGATTGCCCCACTTGGATCAGGCACTTAGAGACTAGGGCCACTTTACTGTGTCCAGCTGTCAGACACATGACTTACGTGCAATGTCTGGGCGCTCTTGGTCCTCCTGGGCCCCTGTTAACTGCGATCTCGTCAAGTTAGGAATTACGGACCAGAGGAATTGGAATGCTGATAACCCCAAGGCACTACCTTCTAGCCATAAAACTACTGCAGAGAATGGAACTCGCATTTGAGCAGAGGATGTTTGCATGAGCGTAAGACCTGAGGACACTTGCTCCGTGCAGGAGTTGTGGGTTTTGAATATCAGTAGTTAAATCCCAGGATGGTGACTGTGATGTGGGTTGAATTATAGCACTCTTCGAGGTCATTGATATTATATTCCTAACTTTTACCCTTAAAGGTTTGGAAATTCAATTTTAATTTTAGTTAACATGCTTCGTAAATATCCAAGGGAATACAATATAGACCTGTTCATACTTCCAGAGAGCCAAAATCTGGCTCAAGTTGTTTTTTCTTCCACAGTTGGAGAAAATTGTGGTGTTCGGCTTGTCTCCTGGGGCATGTTAAACCACTTTTAATGCTGTCTCTTATTATTTTCTGACCATATGCACTTTCCACACATATCTAACTAGCTGCCTCAGATGAAACCCAACGTCTGGCCAAGTTGAAGTAAATCTTTAGTAAGTGGTGAGAGCGAACAGAGTGACACAGTGCCCCTTTCGTGTTCAGACAGTACACGATTTAATAGTTGTAGACCTGATAGTTTCAGGAGCAACTCGAGATTTTCTTTCCAGTTCTAGAGAATGGAAATTTCTGAGCCGTCTTCCCACTGGCTGCGTGAGGTGAAACTCAGACACAACTGGATCGACCTGTTTGCCCGTATAGCATAGTGTTCATCCTTAGCTCTTCGGATTATTTACCTGGGGTGTCTGGAACATAATTTTTACTTCCAAAGAGCATGCTGCATGCTGTGCAATTGCTATTTGATGCTTTAAAATCATTGTCACCTACAAAACATATGTGTCCCAGAACATCCAAACCTGTATGTTACCAGTGAAGCTGCCAAGAGGCCAGAAGCTACCATGATTGTCCAGTTGGTAACATGTTCTCAGTCCATGTGGTAGATCTTAAAAATGGATGACCGTGAAATAACAGCAAAGTGCAGTTCTAAGGTTCTAATACTTTTAGTCTGTGGTTTCTCAGAAAATCAGTGTTCTGCCATGTTTTGATATCTGAGCATGCACAGATTTTTGTCAGGAATCTTCTTTTGTTGATTAATTAAACCGACCTGACTGGGTTTTGGAACTGTGGCCTCTCCCATTCCCTCAGCTTCCATGCCTGTCTTCAGCACAGTTCACTCACGTGTTCTGAGTAATGCTCGTACTTTCTTCCAACTTGTCTTTCTTCAGTTGAGTTCAGCGCCAGACCCGAGCTGGAAATAGTCTCAGGAAGTTTTCATTCATCAGATATTTTCTTCCAAAGAAAAATTCTGAGACTAGGAAGGTCACCTTGAGAACTACTTGATAATATATTGTCATAGTTCAGTGATTATGTGTGTGTGTGTGAGAGAGAGAGAGAGAGTCAGAGACAGAGAGAGAGACAAGGGTGGAGCGGATGAGCAACCTGTGTAACCAGTACCCATAAACAAACGCATATTTGGTAAAAAGCCAGTTCTAGAAATAATACTTCTCAACCAACGTATCTAAACTATCTCACAGTCATATATCTGTCTTGATGGTACAGAAAGTCTGTATTTATATGAGGTATTTCTCAGTTGTGGTTAAATAGCTGAACTTTTGTCCTCGCCTTAAGTTTTTCACCAGATCTCTAAGAATTGATAATATCATTGGAGTGTGGTATGTATCAATTTCCTGTAGAACGAACTTAGGGCTGGCAGCAAGCTGCTAGTGGTCTTGGATTCCCTTGCCCTGTCATTTCATAGAAGCAGCAGTGGAGTTCCTCTGGAGGAAATCCCACCCACACGCCAGGATTCCGTCACATACTGTTGGTCTGAGCCATGTGTACTTAACACTCGGATTTCTGTGAGCATTGGCCAAACATGTTTGAAGGAAGAATTTCAACCATATAGTATATACATAAATATGTGACTATGATATGACTACATGCTTGCTCAAAAAGAGGACGGGAAGGGCAAGAAATTAAGTGAAAAAGCTGAAATGCACAGACCAAGATTCAATTTCATTATACATAGGTTTTATAACATCAAGCTGTGCAGATAATACTGTTTTATGCAGGGCCAGCCTCATCCGTTCAAATCACCTGTACTATACATGGTACTTTGTAAAAGTGTGAAGACCTTTCATACTGATTATTGATAATTCGAGCCTAATCTTCTGTCAGATTCCCCATTCCGGTGAGTGGCTGGCCACTTATCCAGATACTGGAGCCAGAAACCCAAAGTCATCCTTGTCTTTTTAGTTTTCCACACCCTTCACATACAAACCATCTTTAAGTGCTGTTGATTCTTTCCTGCTCCCCCCAGGGATACCCCTTACCTGCTGGCTGCTCTCCACTTCTGTGCCACCACTTTTGTCTAGCCATCGCCATCTTTCCTCAGATCCTTCAGTAGCCTCCTTGCAAGCCTTCCCATTTCCACTCTTGAACCCTCTACGCAACACACGTTAAAAATAACACATTGCGTTTTCAGTGGCTTCCTCTTGAGCTTTGAGCCAAATCCAAACTCTTTACCATGGCCTGGAATGTGCTGTGTAATTCAGTCCCTGCCCAATGTTCCAGCCCCATGGTGTGCCCCTTTCCCCTTGCTCTCGGAGCTCTAGTCATAGTGGCCTTCTCTCGTTACTGGAGAAGCCAGGCCCTCTCCCAGATCAGAGCCACTACTCTTGCTGTGTCTTAAACCTTGGAAGCACTTACTCTCACTTTGCACAGCTGACTTGCTCTCATCCTTTAGGCCTCTGTATAAATAACCGCCTTCTCCAAGAAGTCTTCCACGGTGGGTATCCCCAATTATTCTTTATCCTGGCAGCGTGCTTACTTCATTTGTAGACTAAATCACAGCCTCAAATCTCAAATGGTTTTAAATGTATTCACCTATAGAAAGGCACGTATTGCATGGTGCACTGGGTGTTATATGCAAGTAATGAATCACGGAACTTTATATCAAAAACTAGGGATGTACTGTATGGTGACTAACATAATAAAAAATATTATTAAATAAAAAAAATGTATTCACCTATTTGCTGACTGCTTCCCCTGCCAGATGGTAAGTTCCATGTGGTCAGGGACTTTTTCTCATGCTGCTCACTGATACAGCACAGTAGCTTGATAAATATTTGTTGAATGAAGTAATTCTTTTTTTTTAAAGATTTTATTTATTTATTCGACAGAGATAGAGACAGCCAGCGAGAGAGGGAACACAAGCAGGGGGAGTGGGAGAGGAAGAAGCAGGCTCATAGCGGAAGAGCCTGACGTGGGGCTCGATCCCATAACACCAGGATCACGCCCTGAGCCGAAGGTAGATGCTTAACCACTGTGCCACCCAGGCGCCCCGAATGAAGTAATTCTTGATTGCATTTTACAACTGTAAAGTTTATTCATTGAACCTGATCATTGAAGTCAGAGTGTCTGATTTTATTTTATGCAGTAGGATTTTTAATTGTAGTAAAATATACATAACACACAATTTATCATTTTAGCCATCTTTAGATGTGTAGTTCAGTGGCACTAAGTGCATTCATATAGTGTGCAACCACCACCATCATCTGTCTCCAGAACTTTTCACCTTCTTGAACTGAAACTATACCCATTAAACAATAACTCCCCTCTCCTCCCTTTCCTCAGCCCCTGGCAACCACCATTCTACTTTCTGTCTCTATGAGTTTGGCTAGTCTAGCTATCTTATATTAGTGGAATCTTCATTGGAATAACACCAGTTAATTTTTTTTTGCCCCTTTACAAGTATAGGCCTTTATTCTCTGTATGTGAAGATCTCATTTATAATAATGATTTTCCAGTTTTAACAATAAACATTCCATTGGAATCCTTCAGGAACTTAATTCCTTTTGGATAGAATTTGTATTTTAGAAATGAAGCAATATGACAAGGCACTTTTAAGATACATGAGTTGATCTAAGAATATGTTGGCCCTGGGAAGTTTTATGTTTAATATCATTGATCGCAGGGCCCTTTACTCTTATGTTATTAGTCTTGCTTTCGGAATGTAGGGAATGTTTTATACTTGGTGGCTAGGAAGAAAATATAAAAGAACAAATAAGTCAAATTGTTATATAATACTATTGTTTTTGTCTTGCTGTTCAGTAGCTGATGCTCTGTGGTGAAACTGCAGTTTGGTTTTACATGGCATTCATGCAACCCATTTTCAACATGCATAAATCAGCGCCAGCTGGTTCTTTAACATGCAATTTGCAGACCATGAAAAATGAAGACCCTGTATAATTTTATTATCTTGATGGTAAATATATCACCCAACCCAGAATTTGACTTCTAACCACCCACCACCCATTTTTTTTCCTAGTAAAGGTAGTTTGGAGATAATGTTGGGGGAAAGTGAAAATCAGTCATGACTCTTAGGATATACAATGAAGGAACAAATAGTGTCAGGTCAATGATTATTCAGACATGAGATATTCTCTTCCCTGGACAAGATTACTTACTGTTTTCTTCATCATGGAACAGAATAAAATGTGATCCCAGTATTTTGTGGTTGAGTTGCTGCTGCACATATTGGATTCCACAGAACTATGGGCTGCATTTGGTCAACTACTTAGTCTGCATGTTAGAATTAAAAGGTGTACATCACCTTGTTTCTGTAGTTTTGAATGATATTTATATTAAAATTTATAATGGTAATACTTTCATGAATTAAAGAAGGTAAAAGTCAGCAAAATGTTAATAGAGTTTTGTGCTTATTCTTGTGCCCTATTCCCAAAATGTTTTGTTTTAATTAGTTAGCAGTGAAGCTGTGTCTTAGATACAGTTACGAAAAGATAAACATTTTGCATAATGTAATTTAGTACATTTTGCCAAAATGTCATATTCTTTAAATAACATTGTGGAGGCCATATTCACACTCATATCTTACATGTAGTATTTTGTAAAAATGTATGGATTGGAAAGTATATTTGAAATTTATTGTGTCATTTAAGAAAAAAAATACATAGCTTGGATGAGATGGAAGAGACAATATCGCATAGTGAAAGTAACCCGGGAAGGAATTCTCACCCCCTTAGAACTTTTATTATTAAACATTTCAAACTTACATTTAAGTTGAAATAATAATGTAAAGTGTACCCATATTCCTTCCACCTACATTAAATATTTGTTCACATTTTTCCACTTTTATACACATAATTCTCTATGTGCTTATTTGTATATGTGTATATATATATAAAATATATATTATTAATATGTACAATACATTAAATATTAGGGTGTAATATATATAAATGCAGTTACATATTCATAGCATATAGGTATATATTTTTATATATTTGTTGTCTGTTTGTTTTGTTGAATCATTTGAAAATTAATTTGTATATATCACGACACTTTACCTCATAGATAACCAAAATACCATGACCATATCTAAGAGAACAATTCCACAATATTACGTAATATACAGCCCACATAAAATTTCCCTGGTGTGTCTCTTTTTGAAACAGAATCCAACTAAGGTTTGGTTATTATGTTTTTAAATAATCACTCTACCATTGGGGGGGGTCTTTTATTTTTGGAAAAGTTCAGGGCAGTTGCCTTTGAAAATCACACATTCTGGGTTTTCTGAGTGTTTTCTTGTGGTGTCATTTGTCTTGTTCTTCTACCCCATATGTCCTCTCTGCTACAGGTTAGGTCTGGAAGCTTCATTTGATTAAGGTTTGACTGTTTTTGGCATAAACTTCATAGAGGATGTTTAGTACTTTATATTTAATCAAATCAGGAGTCATGGAGGTATTCCAGGGTGGCCTGTGATAGTGCAATTCTTGAGGAAATTAAATGTTAACTTTTGGTATTACTGATGCTAAGTTTGATCAATGTGTTTGGAACCTGGGTGGATAATCTCTCTGGCATTTCACTCAGGTACCCCGTCTAGCACCGGGCAGGGCAGTTGGAAGTGGGAGTTCATGGTAGTAGAGTGATATGTATATAGATGTGCTTTGTAACACTGGGAGGGGAGAGCATAGAATTGTGATTTCAGTTGACTATTAGGACAGTGAAGGTGATTAGCCTTCTTAAATTTTAATTTACTGTTTGGTTTAGTGAGCCTGTGGTTCCAGGGGGTGGGAGTGGGGGAGGGGGGAGAGGGGCTGAGGGAGGACAGGGTGAGGCCCAGGCATTAGTATTTTGCAAAACTTCCCCAGGTGATTTGGTTATGTCCTAAGGTTAAGAGTAATTGGAGTTAGAAGAAATGGCAGAGGTTATGAGGCTAATTATGATCATAGAACTTGTTTGCTTTAATTTTCCTCAGACTGAAAGTTCTCTGAACTCTTTCCTCAGGAGGTTGTATTGAAATTCCACACGTTAGGAGTCTAATGTGTCCCAGGCCAACCTACCTGAAAGGAAGAAGCATGCTGTGACCCTGTCATGGATAAATTGATATCTCATTCTTTTGTTTGTAATTTTTATGAAAAGAAGGATTTAAAATAATTGGAGCCTACTGCCCCAAATTATATCCTTGTGCCTTCCCTGCAGTTTGTGGTTTAGTGACTGGGCAGGAGTGACAAGAATTCACTGTACCGCAGAATAGTCTTTCTCTGTGCATGATGCTTTTGCTTCAGGGTGAAGTCTGATTGCAAATGAAAGTGAAGTATTCTCAACATCTGCAGGAACATGGATGGGACTGGAGGAGATAATGTTAAGCGAAATAAGTCAAGCAGAGAAACACAATTATCATATGGTTTCACTCATCTATGGGACATAAAAAGTAGGAAGATCGGAAGGAGAAGAAAGGGAAGAAGAAGGGGGGCGGTAAACAGAAGGGGGAATGAACCATGAGAGACTATGGACTCTGGGAAACAAACTGGGGGCTTCAGAGGGGAGGGGGGTGGGGGAATGGGATAGGCTGGTGATGGGTATTAAGGAGGGCACGTATTGCATGGTGCAGTGGGTGTTTTACACAAGTAATGAACCATGGAACTTTACATCAAAAACTAGGGATGTACTGTATGGTGACTAACATAATAAAAAATTTTTATAAAAAGAAAAAGAAAAGTGAAGTAACACTGTGGGTCACAGCATTCTGAGCTGCAGATCTGGAAAAGGGCCGAGGATCCGGAACCACATGTACACGTTGGTTAGATCCTAAGTCTTGAGGCTAAATCTGTGGGGACTGTGGAACAGTCCTGGAGCCTCTCCACTCAGAATGGGGACACGTAGATGCAGAATTTCTCATGAACAAGCCACACTAAAGTAAGCCAGTTAAAAACAATTAAAATTGCATTTTAATTTGGGAAGGGCTTGGCCTCTTGTCCTAGTTCATGGCGGTCTTATAAGGGAATGATTGTGGAGCAATTTGCAAACAGAAAAGTATTTTTAATATTGTATTTTAGTTGTGTTAGGAGTAAGGATTTACGTCGAGGGAAGGAGTCAGACATTACCCAAGCACTGAATTAAGCACATTCCCGGTCTCATGCTGGGACTATCTGAAAAAAAGAGTATGTAAATTTAGCCTCGTATCACATACGTGCTATGGGAATAATTGTAAATAATTGGATTATTGGTAAGGAATTGGGAGTGTGGGCAGATTTTTTCCTGTGGTTAAAATATTGGACAAAACCAGCATAACTTTGGCAATCTAAATGAAGCACAGGACAAAAGGCACACGCTGCCAAATCAGAATGACATTTGAAAACCACACTAATAGAGCACTTACCTTCCAAGGGAGGTTTAGATCCAGTTCTATTTCATCCAGATTATGCCTCTCTTCGCACTCAGCAATTTTTATTGAAAATGTGGCCCTACAAATACATTTTATGTCCACTTACTAATCTGCACCGTCAAATGGTTTGGTTCTTTGTCCATAGTGATAAGTATTTAGTGTAGAAATGTGTTAAGTCTATAGATTCTGTTACACATACTCCAACTATTTGCAAAATATCCAGTGCATTTAATAAAGACGGGTCCCTATGTACTCTAGAGATGCCCAATGAAAATTGTCAGAATTAATGGTTGCCATTTCTATTCCATGTGTTTCATATTGAAATGAGGGTAGGAAGTTGTTGACCCTGGAAGAGTCTAAGGATTATTTTCTTTTTATGAAGGTCTTCCAATGAGGAATTCATGTCTGAAGTCATGAGGCAGTGTCAGACAGGGCTGAATCAGACTGTCTTAGTATTTTGTAGTATGCCTTGATTTTGCTGGTGTCATTCTCAAAACACGTGTTTGCACCTACCCTGAATCTTTGCGATCCTCATATACAAGACCTTTCCATGAGGTACCTTGACAAAATGAGCAGCAAAACCAAATCCAAGCAGTGTCGAAGAGAGGATTATAAATTCAAATTCACGTTCATTATGTTTTTTTAAAGATAGAAAATGACACACCAACATGAATCTATTTGATTCAAGTATTTGCAGTAATTAAGAGGAGAAACAAACCTAAATTTCTTTCCTTGTTTACCTAACATAGAAGTTTTTATTTGTTTTTCAAATAGAAGATTATATTGCTGTGATCTTTCTAGTCTCAGAAGTAAAATATGTATATGTAGTCATAAAAATCTTGGTGGCTATTATATAAGACCAAACATCTTTCATCCTCAAGGAGTTCATCAGTAATGTACGGTGAATGTTGTATGTAATAATGAAGAATTGGAAGCAATTTAAATGCCACACAGTAAGGAAATTATTGAATAAATTATGTTATAACTTGGTGGAAAATTATCCATCACATACATCAATTAATGTAGCAATTAAAATCATATTTTGGATTAGTAGTTACATGGGAAAATGCTTTTGGCAATGTTAAGATTCAAAATTATAGATTTAATATAGTTCCTATTTTGTGATAAAGAAAAAGACACACGTAAAATTAGGTTAAGATAATATAACCAATATGTATCAAAGATTTCTTTAGGTGCAATTACATGTGATTTTTATTTTCTTATGTTGCTACCTTTTCCTTATTATCTGAAATAATTATTTTCAAATCACAAAAATATATTTAATGAAGTGTTAAAATAGAAAGAAATGCCATATGTTAGGGAAGTATTTATTAAATGCCTATGGGTAATATTTGGAAGAATTGAGCCAAGTAATGAACAATTGCAGTCTTGCCTTTGTCCATGCGTTTACTGCGTTTAAGAGCACTTTTGCTGCAAACTGTCATGGTGCTGTCATTTTTCTTTGACAGAATGAAATGAGGGTGGAGATCTTATTCAAGAACATTAAATTTTTATGTTCTTGTTTGAATTCAATACTATGGAAGAAGATAGCAGATTTTGAATAGATCTGATATACTGTGAAAAATATTAAATATTGAAACATACCTAAATTTGGCAATATAAAACTAAAAAATAGTAGGGTAAAAAAAATTCATGAACAAAGTAAAAAGACAATAAACTGAGGAACTACAGGAGACAAGGCTGGAAAGATGGGTGGGGCCAGAGCATTAGAGACTTGAGGGGAACAAAGGTAAAAGGTTAGTCTTTTGGAATGGTAACACTGGTGGTGTTTACGTACAATCTAAACAATTTTTTGGACTTTTTATGTATCTTGAACTAGTATTTACTTAATAGTTTTCTTTAAATTGAATTAAACTTTTTTTTTATTCATCCTCATTACATAGCAAACATAATTGTGAAATCACGAGTCTGTTATGGTTATACTTTTTAATAATACAAATTAGAATTAATAAATGACAATTAAAACCAGACTATCTAAAGCCATCTCACGTCCCATCAGCAATACACATAGCACACTTTGGCAGGCACTTTCGTGGAGAGGGAGATGTGGAGGTGTAGGGACTCGAGTTTAAGCCATCCTGTCCATCTCTCAAGTGCTACCATAATTTGGGCCTAGTCCTTTTGCTGAACTTGACTGGGTGACATTTTGTTTTAGGAACTCCTCAGAAGGCTCATCTTTCCACATGGACGTTAGGACAGCGTGGGCATTAGGGTGGTGCCGTTGAGCACAGGTGGTTCATTCCAGCAAGATAGAAGGAAGAGTGAGGAAGAACATTTAGTGGTAGGGAGCTGCTGGGGTCATAAATGCAACAGAGAAAGCAGGAGAGAATACACAGAACAGAGGCATGCCTGCAGGTTGGATACAGCTATTGCCCAAATGTGGTCATGCTCCATCCTGGTCGCCCTTGCTGGTCCTGTAAACGAAGAGTTGTCCTTGGAAAACTGCGTATCTATGTCTCCTGAGCTACCTTGAGAAAGAAAGAAAAGAAAGGAAAGAAAGTGAAAAGTGAAAAATGAAAACCTAACCCAGAGGTTTCATCAGCATACACGGTGATTCTCATAAACCATAGAATTCAGTGGTGAAAGGAACTTACTGGGGTTATTCAGTTATTTATTATTTATTTACTCCATCCCTGGACTCACAGTAAACTATCTATGCACTTCTGAAAATGACATGGGAAGCATGCAGTTTTGGGTAGTGGGTAGAAGCCCATGGGTCTTGCCACAGCCCAGCCTCCCTTATACGTCAAGGTCACTGTAGAACAGAAAGGGGTATTATGGTCTCAGTTCCTCTCATAGAGAGACTGAGGACAGCCTGACTTTGGTCCTCTGTGCTCAGTACATGTTAATCTTTCTTGTTTTTTGGCTGCTGAATGCAGATTGACTTTCTCCCTTTAGCAAAACAAACCAGAACAAAAACGGAGGCAGATTTTTGTATCCAGTGAGAGTACTTGGAAATTCTCCTGTGGCCTTCACTTAGCCCCGTCTGCTTGAAGATGGACTTTTGCCCAAGGGTTACAGTGATTCAGACCAACGTCCTTACTCTTTTTCTTAAATACCTAATGTCTTTGCATGGGTAAATATTTTAAAATGCTCGCTTATTTGTTTGCTTGCTTGTTTTTTGTAATTGAAATAAGATGGACTCAATCCAAAAGAAAGGAGTAATCCATTTCTTTTGTTCAAGGAACTCCCAGGAAGAAGGTGCCATGACTTGCCTCCTTGCAAACTTTGAAATTTTTTGCTTTGTCCAGCCTGAATAATGATAGACTGTAAGCTCCGTGAGGGCAGAGATTTGATCTGTTTTAATCATTTAAACATCTATCTCAAGCACAGGGGCAGATTCATAGCAGCCACTGATCCTTTTTTTTGGTGAATGAATGTATATTAATATCATAATGTTATGTATGTAGAGGACATCACAGTTGTAAAGTGTTTTCCATTATCTCATTTGAGCCTTACAACGGTGTCTTCACAGTGGGTAGGAACTGGTGTGTTTATCCTCATGTCCTAAGGGAAGGGCATGGAGGTGAGCGGTAGCATGGTCTGCCCAAGGCTTCCCACAGAGTCACTAATGTGCGGTTCCATCCCTGAAGACTGTTTCCCAATTGGGAGTCAAGCAAGATGGGGCACAGCTGTTCCTCTACGTGATGGTTCCTGCTTTTCTGGACCTTCATGGAATTCTCTTTCTTTATTTTCAGATTACAGGACAGGCCCTTGTTTTACTGTGGTCAGCAACCAGATGTGCCAGGGACAGCTCAGCGGCATCGTCTGCACAAAAACACTCTGCTGTGCCACAGTCGGCCGAGCCTGGGGCCACCCCTGCGAGATGTGCCCCGCCCAGCCCCACCCCTGTCGCCGAGGCTTCATTCCAAATATCCGTACAGGAGCCTGTCAAGGTAAATCTCTGGCGGATGGCGTTATTAACGGATTCATCTTATTTGCTCTGGAGAGCCATTCTCTAGTGAAGCTGGAAAGAATGGAAAAGCGGTGTCAGAGACATAACTTCACGATTTCGCTGACGGCATGATATCCAACTTAGGCATTAGGACCGTGGCTCAGGAGAGAGCAGCTGGTCTCCCTGGAGTTTTCCTTGCCAGCAGTCCCCCTCCGACCCCAGAGGTGTTTCTAGGGGGTGGTATGGTTCTGTCTGCAGCAATGCTATGCATCGTAGCAGTGCTGTGTGTAAACACTAAGCAAAATTTGTGAACTAGGTAGTTTGTTTTTCTCAATTTTTTCCCTTCATTTGATATTGTTGGAGTTCCTCTGTCTCATGGGTTGTACTTAGTTGACCTCAAGAAAATTGTTCCTCTCTCCATTTTACATGCTACATTATGCTTTTTTTTTTTTACAAGTCAGAAATAAATTAAGATTTGTTTCACAGTTTTAAATATCCCCAGATGTCGCCTGCTCGCTTCTTCTCCTGCCTCCCATAGAAGCCCTTACTCTGTTTTTTGGCTTTCACTCCTGTTCTTCCAGCTGTACAAATTCTTTTATTGTCTGGATGTCTGGCAGGAAACAGGAGGAAGTGAACGGAGGCAGTTCACCACTAAACTGATGGGATTGAAAACTCCCAGGCTGGATCTGTTTCCTTTAGACATCTTCAGGGCTTTTTTAGCAAGTTGCAATATTTTCAG
Organism: Ailuropoda melanoleuca; assembly: GCF_002007445.2. Taxonomy (NCBI): domain Eukaryota; kingdom Metazoa; phylum Chordata; class Mammalia; order Carnivora; family Ursidae; genus Ailuropoda; species Ailuropoda melanoleuca. The sequence goes on from NC_048222.1 coordinate 57,192,525, forward strand.
AAAATTCAGGGTACGCTTTTCTGAGGCAAACAGATACTAGTTTGGTTTTGTTCTGCATGTTAATTCTAAGGCTAATATGCAGTAAAACAGAATTTGAGCTTAATCCCACAGGTCTGTGGTTCTCCATTAAATTACACTTCCACAAATTCCACTTGTGATAAACACTGCTAGTCCTGGCTCCCGACTTCTATGTATAACATACAGCTCCTTTATGTGCCCTTCAACTTGTCCTTCTGAATGTCGGGAGCAGCAAGAAGTCACTTTGAAACAAAGGAATTACAGAGGAGTCTAGTGTGATTTTATGAAATAAAATGTAAGTTTAGTTCCCCCTTTCTTGGGTATCTTCTTTATTTTTTCTCATCCTTAGGCAGTCCCAGGGAGTTTTTGAAGAAATTCTTGTTCTTGGTGTTCTGAAATAGCTACTACCCATGAACTTACCAACAGAAACCAGAAAGCCAGATGTGGTGTCCATAAGTCCTTGTCAAAGGTTGAGGCACGGAGAGAATTGGGGTTCAGAGAATGAAGAGGGAAAGGGAAGAGCAACTGCTCTGTGGCTTTGCTATGCATTTTATACAATCTAGGCTTTATCAGCATTTTCTTTCTGTCCCTTCCTGACTCTGCTATTAGACATCCAAGTTGGGGGGGATGAAAAGATTTCTATCAGAAATTTTGTGAAACCCATGAAATCAAAATGGCAGTCATGTTGCCACTTTGAGAATGAAATTCCTCATGTTTCGTTGTGTTTTTTTCCAAGTGATTCTGCTATCGGCTTGGGGCTCTGTCTCTTTGCTGGTGTTTTCAGGCCTTGGGCCAGAAGTGAGGGGCTGGGGGCAAATGGGTTCATAAAAGAGCTTATTCTGTCTTCAGTCTTGGAAGGTATGGCCAGCAGAGAAGTGCCCTCATATATTTCCTCTCGGCCAAAAATTATAACCAACAAGAATATCAAGTTTTGCTTATATGTACCATCAAATAGCATTTTAATAACTTATTAAGCATATCAAGAGAATGGAAACTTCTGGTCTAAGACAAAATTGAGATCAGCTATAAAACATAATATAATTATACTTCACATATAGTGATTCATTTGTGGGCCAGGACATTCCATTTAAGACAGCGACACTTTTATAGCAAAATAAATTGTTGCTCCTTTAGTAGCTTTTCCCTCCTGCTGACTTTTCGCAAGAACACAGGTTATCGGAGATCTAAAAATTGGTGATTGCTCTCTTGCTTCATACAATGAAGAGTAAAACAAGACAATACACTAAGTTTCCAGATTTCGAACAGAATATCAAAAGTGAGAGAAAGAAAAGTTAGACTGCCACCCTGGGGGTTCCTTTATTAAACTAGATTTTTGTGTGTTATATATGAAGAGATGGAAAGAATGTACATGTATTTTTTTACAGTCTTTCTAACTGAACATAATGAGCCTGGAATGATTAATTTCATTCCTAGAAGATTCATATTTGGGACTACATGTGGGACCACAGTTATTAGGAGCCAGGGATACAGCAGTGAACAAGACAGACAAAGAAACTGCTCTCTGAAATTTGCGTTGAAGACCATGAATTTATGAAACAAAACAAAACAAAGAAGCATTTAACAGGTCGGCTAGTGATTCATTCTATGGAAAAAATGTAGTGTAGTGAATAACGGGGGGCTGGCTGTTGCTATTAGATTGGCCAGGGAAAGATCCGCTGCCGGAGTGGAACAGAGACCGGTGGAGGGACAACATGAACCTCTATGCAGCTTTATAGAGGGAAAATAATGCAGGTAGAGGGACCACTACTACAAAACCCCAGGCAGGTGCATCCTTGGTATCTTTAAGGAACAACAAGGAAGCCAGTGTGGAAGGAGAGGAGTGAGAGAGGGACGAGGCCAGAAGACGAGGTCAGAGAGTAGAGGGGGCAGATAGAATCTTCTAAGATATGAGCTTGAGTTTTGAGCTGGGACGGACACACTCTGACTTACCTTTAAAAAGGTTCCCTCTGGTGGCTGTTCTGCTGGCAAGGTGAGTCTGCAGCTGAGACTGCACGTTCATCTGGGGGTCTCTCACTTCTCAGTCCAGTTTCCTGGGTTTTTTAATTTTTACTGCACAAGACAATTCTACAGAATGGAAGGTGAACATTTCCCATTTCATTTGCATAAAAACATTCACTGTCTCATGTAGTCCAAGTGATCGTAAGTAAATTCTGCTTTAACTGAATCATTCAATATAAGCCTTAGAGACAGTTTTATTATAGAAATGTGTTATTATTTTGATTCTAAGGATTTCTTGAATAACTCTAGTTACTACTGTCAGCCTTTAAATCATTGTGTCCCTGTAATTTGCAGCATGCAAAATAAAACCCGCAAAAATCAGTGTAAATACTCCCCTCTACACAAGGGAAGACGAAAGGTGGGAAAATTAACAATATTTGTGACTTCTTATAGAAGTTACATCACTCAAATAATTTATTTTACACAAAGTAATTGCGAGAAATAGTTTCTCTCATCATATTCCAAATATCGTGATGGACAAATAACTCACTGACATAAATATGGTAACATAATTGTAGACAAACTATCACATTTTCTTCTGCAATGACTTATATGAATCTCTCCCTCTCCTCTCTCTGTTTCCTAAAATCTGACAGATGTGGATGAATGCCAGGCCATCCCTGGGCTCTGTCAAGGAGGAAATTGCATTAATACTGTTGGGTCTTTTGAGTGCAAATGCCCTGCTGGACACAAATTTAATGAAGCATCACAAAAATGTGAAGGTAAGAAATATCATGCTTTGCAGTTAAGGGGAGGAAGGGCAGGCAAAACCCAAATCAATGACAAGCTTTATTGCAAATTGTTCCAAAATCCTTCTGTCTTTGTCATTCCTGTGAATGTATAAATATAATATTCTTACTAGAAATAATATGCCTTTGTGCTATTGAACCAGAAAAACCCTGCAGCTTTTTCCACTTTTATAGACCCAAAATAAGAGATCCATCTGAATCAAATTAAATATTAAAACATGAAATATTTTTGAACCAGTATTTGGGTTAAAACATTCAAGACACATGTTTTTACATAGTTCTAGAGACACGAATTTAAATTTAATCATTACATATCATTCAGAAAGACATATCTTCTGATGTTTTTCTACTTAAAATGTATGTTTGATTTTTTTTTGAGAGATTAACTCTTATATTTATGCTCCTAGTACAAGTTTAGAATTTTCTTTTCTGCCTATCAAATGGAATTCTTTTAATGTTAATCAAACAGAAAAATAACTGGAGGTAAATTTATATATTTGCATTTAGTTTATAGATTGAGCTCCTGAAAATGTGTGTAGAGAGAATGTGTTCGTATTCACCACTGCTGCTACTTGCCAAAAAGAGGCCTGGCATAATAACTGCTTTTTCCATGAGAGGGAAATAAGTAGGCAGCATCAAACTCTCTTTTCTTTGATGAGTGCGCATATGATGTCTGACAATAATGTAGCAAGGTACGTGCTCATTAGACTCAGCAGAGCAAACTTCTTCCTTCCTTTTCAGCTCTTCCTGGTGTGATACAAAGTTTCATTTTGACACATGCACTGCTGCTGTGTCAGTAAATCCCAGCAATGAGGAATAGTTCGTTCTAAGTCATTCTTTTGGGATTGGGTCTGGGTTGTTAATCTTCTCTGTGGATAGCCACAGTATATCATATGTGGGAAAGACAGCATCAAATTTGAGGTGGGATTCATAAATTACGTAAAAGAAGTTTAGTATCTACTTGCCCTGAAAGTGAACAATCTGAAATTTGACTCTGCTAGAATTACCTTTATGGGTGAGAGTTGTTTTTAAGTTATTAATCATTGTAGAATTTATAATGATATGTTCTTGAACATGCTATATACACAGTTGAGGTAGCTGTGAAAAACTCAGGTTCTAAGGAAGTGGGACTTCTTAAAAACATTTTAAGTTTCAAAGAACAATAAAGTTGACTCTTACAGCCCAATGTATTCTAGAGGTTATATTGTAGATCTACGAAGCTGAGAATGTTGATACTGAACAGGGTAAAGAACTTACCTAGTTGCACCCTTTCACGTTATAAATTAAGGAGCTGGCTATGTTAAGTGCCCTGTTTGAAGTCGTTTAGATAGTGCTAAAATTTACTTCTTTTAATTCACACTCTGGTACTTGTATCATATTATATTGTCTCCTTTCCTGGATCTAAGCCTCTAATTTAATATTTAATAATTATATTTCCTAATATTTTGAAAAATTTAAAATATGATAGTATGGATTTTCAGGTACCATTGTATGTGTCTCATTTTATGCTACTAAATAAGCTGTTAGGTTTATAATAGCATGCAAAATCCACATCAGCAGTGGGTTGCATCTTATATTTTCAGGCCTTCTCAGCTTGATATATTTAGCTTAGATATAGTCAGCTTTAAGATTTAGGGCAGTATGGTCCATATGATTTGTCCAGTCTTTGTCGTTTTCTGGAATTCAATAGCTACCAGCTTGGAGCGAGACTGTTTCCCTGTGTTCTTTGCCTTTCCCTCAGACCTGTCAGTTAACGTGGGTCAGGATCGATCACCTTGTGTGGTTGTGAACAAGACAGAAGATGCACAGATTTAATACTCAGACTGAAAGGAAACTCATTCAAAATCCTTCTGTTAATGCTAAGAAGCCTATTATGGTGGTGTGTCCAATGGACAAAAAATTCAGTCTGAGAATTACTTAATCCTTTTTCACAAATATTTTTTTTTCCAGCTGCATATTGAAATCAGTAGCAAGATAAAAACAGCATACTTTTGGCTAGACCTTTTTTTTTTTTTTCCTTAGCCATCTACGGTTACATTAAATTCAGATGATGGGGTTTTTCCCCTCCCTTTTTATTTTTTTATGCAAAATTGATACTGGAAGAGAATGTCCTGTTAGTACTACATGTACTCTGGCCTGGAAGCTGGTTTGGGCATTGTTGCCCTGTCTTACTGGAGTAGGAGAATAATGAGAAAGTCCTCCAAGAATGCTTGGTGAGCTGAGTCCCCTCCTTCAGCTCTCCCTTGCTTTTCTCTAGCTCCATGCCTCATTATGGGAATGTCGTAATTCTGGGCATAGGATGATTGATAGGGTGGTCAATAGAAGGAATTCCAGAAAATCTAGCCCACACCACTGAAAGGATGAAGAGAACATCTGTGTGCCCTGGGAAGATGGTCAGGCCACAGTGGGATTCTGTGCCCTTGTGAAAATCATTCTGGCAACTTTGCCATTACTTTGAGTGGCTTTTTGAAATGCATCTTCCTCTTGACTTGGAAAGGAAGGGATTGGGTACCTGGAAGCCCACAGTAATTTATTTAAAAAACCAATTCCATCAAAAATGGGCTTTAGCAAATTTACAAGATGCTAACCTTCACTCCCTCGGTGATGGAAAGAGCAGTTTTTTGTGAGATCTTCCTTTTGCAGAATTCTCCCTTCTTAAAATATCCCCTTTCCCTGAAACTTAAAAAAGTCACGAACCAAGTTTTATATCAATACATGCAATTTAGATTCATTTGAAATGTAAATTAACAAGCTGAAGTGATTAAATAACAATTATTACATTTTCATAAATTTAAGAAGAAAAGATGGAGATTTATAGCTGTGATTTGAGAAAAAGGGAAACAGAGTTCATGCCCACCTTCCTTGTTGATTTTTCCAATGACTCCCGAGTGTGCGCACTAAAAGAACACATGAGCCTTTTCTTTTCGGAAACCAAGGCCATATTTGCATAGGTTACTGTGGGAGGAAATTAAGAAATAAAAAGTGTAATGAAAGGATTAAGTTTTATTTCTGGAAGAAGTCCCTTGGATTCCTAATTAACCACTAATATTTTGGGATTTAGATTATCGCCAGCCCAGCCTTTAGCAATTATAATAGCACTGCGTGATGCAAAGGACTTTTTAAAAATGTAGCTCTTAAGTCTGTGCACTCCCTCGTACGTGGCCAAAAGCCTTAAGACTTCTCCTTTCTAAAATAATGACATATTTATCTGATGGCTACTTGCTCTTAGGGCTCTTATCCTCTCAGGCACCAAGGAGAATTCCTGGGGCTACTTAACCCACTGCTGTAGACGGGGCTCTGTCCTCTGCAGCTGGTTGTAAGCCCTTGACTCCCGCTGTTCAGGGTCACCAGCTCCCTACATGTTGCTGAACGAAATCCCTGAGGTTTAGGCATAAGAGCATAGGAGCCAGGTAGTCTCGGCCCTAGTCCCATCTTCTGTGTGATCTTGGATAAGTTATTTACCAGCTGTGAGTGACTTCAGCTTTCAGATAAGGAGCTGAACAGGAGATGATCTCTGGGACTCCTTTCCAGTTCTGCAGTCCAGACTCCATCTTCACATTTCTCATTCGTGCCCAACTATGATCAGATAGCAGGTGCTGCCTGAGTAGGAAACCACGCAAGCTGGCCTCTGTGGAGTGACTATGAAATAGTATGGCTGATGTTTTGTCAACATGACTTGAAGAATTAGCTTGTTTACTTTTTAGTCACATATTTTACACTGGATTTCACGTGTCCAGTAAAGCAAAGTTCATCTCACAGATGAACAGGGACACCAAAGCTGGAGAGAAAGGGCCTGCCATTCGTGTCCCTTCTTGGGCTCACAGCAAGAGGCCAGTGAGACCACAGGCATGGCAACTTCCCAGCAGGTCTGCCTCTCCCTCCTGCCCCAAGGATCCAGGGAAAAGTATCCAGAGCACAGAAGCAGCTCTTTCCAGACAAGCCTTACTTCCCACCAGTCCCCCCCCACCAAACTGATTTACTTTTATGACTGGCACGTGATATAGACTAATTTACAGAAATGATATGAAATCCACTGATCTCAAATTCTCTTTGACATGGGATCCCTGAAAGTCTGTTAAAAGGAGATAAATACAGTGTGCTAAGAGCCTGGGAAAAATAATAGATTGGTATGAATGAGTTCCCGAATGTAAGTGGTTTCGATTCCAGTGCTTTATTTTGGCCTTTTACTATTGAGGGACTTCACTCCAACCTGGTCACGAAATCAGAACGGCTACCCCCACCGTTGCTGAAGCAACAGGACTGAGAAGCAAAAAGGCTCAGGAAAGTAGAAGGGCTCTAGACACATGAAGAAAAAGGGTGTCACTGAGGAGAGAACAGTAAAGGGAATTCACAGCCATTTAAGCTCCTTCAAATTGAACCATTTAACCCAGTCCGGTTTTATCTGTATCTGGGTGAAAACTAGGGAGGCGCATGCAGCGCTGTGTTTCCTGACTTACTGAACTTTGAGGCGGGACAGGAACCTAAGTGGGATCCCTGCCCTTCTCCCCGCTGTCCAGCCCTGGCACTTGGAGACTTGGATCCACATCATTTGTAAATGAGCCTCTTTGCCCTTACTTTGAGTTTTACTCTTGCCAGTTTTCTGAAGGCCTCAGTGTAACACAGCAGCTATGCCTGGGCACCAAGATTACAGAAATCAGTCCTATGCTTATATCTAACTATGACAGTTAGATGAGTTGACACACACGAAACCTTTAATCAATGCCTGGTGCTCAATACCTGTCAACTCTCATTGTTATTATTGTTGTTGCTGTCATCTCAGTAAAGGGGCCAAATCTAACCTAGCCAGCATGTGAAAGGTGTCTCCTCAGTCCTGCCAGTTCATTCTGTTTTTTAAAATAACTTTTTCTGATACATTTTGTGACTTAAATACCTCTTTGGTTATTGATATAAATGGCATTAATAAGGATGGTAGCAGTCATTTATACTAACAGGTAGAAAAATATTTCTTTTAATAGACACTCTTTCCTCATATGATCTTTGATAGGAGTTCAGTGACCCAGACATTAACCCTTAGGGACACTTTGAGGAGGGTAGGTTCTTTTTAATACCTTTGTGTTACAGGGACACACCCTCTTCTATCCTTAAATGAGGTTGTTGAATCCTCTAGGCTGAACTTGTTTGGGTTTTTTTTTTGTTGCTGTTGTTGTTTGAGAGAGAGACAGCGTGTGCGTGCTGGGGGAGGAGCAGAGGTTAGGAGAGAGAGCATCTTAAGCGGGTTTAACACTCAGCACAGAGCCCGACAAGGGGCTACATCCCAGGACCCTGAGATCATGATCTGAGCTGAAATCGGGAGTCCAACACTTACCTGACTGAGCCACGAGGTGCCCCTTGCTAGTTTTTAAGTAGGAGTGTGGCTGGTCAATGCAGGAGGATTAATGGTAAAGAACTGTCTTAAAATGTGTATGCTGATATTATGTTAGTTCTAGAACCTTAAGCTCCATCCTTGGCTGTTTCTCAGCCTGACTTCACCAACTCCAGTAAAATGTCTGTCTGTTGGAATAGAATATACATCTTTACCATTATATAACTTCACAATGACAGTGCTGTTTATGTTAGCATTGACTCTAATATAAGCAGGGGAATATTGTTTGCTTTAGCCTCTAGCCTAGCATAGAAGAATGAGGATTTTGCTTTTAAAAAGGTTAAACTGCACATAAGCAATGTCACTGTTGCCTTTTTGACTAACAGGGTGAACTTGAATCGAAGACCCTTGAATCTGGTCCACTCAGAACTCTATTTTGTTTTACAAGTGAAGAGCAGTACTTAAACTGGAGAAGAAATAGTCTTTGTTTTTTTAAATTTAGGGCTTTCCGAGTGCCAACGGTATAGTCTGGTCATTGCAATACTCCCAGGGGGCTTGGGTCAAAACACACCTGTCTCTAGGTGAGTGCAGAAAGCCCACTCCTCTTGGAGTCAAGGTCATGCAGATACCCTGTGCTCTGAGTTTACTGTTAGCCTAAGCAGGAAGTTCTCAATTTCTTTTCTCCCCTCAGTGGTGCCACATCTATTGATAAGTGTCAGTGTCTGAAGCTGGGTCTTGAAATGTTCCCCTTGAAGGAAATGGTTGGATTTATCCTAAGGAATCTTTACTACTTCCTTGGGGGAGACCAGTGACCTCAGGCCCTCAGGGCTAACCCTGATTATGGCCTCCACTGACCTCCCAGGCTATGTGGGAATTGGAGTGGTTTTCAGAGTTGTCGCCGCTGGGGCAGATGACCAGACCATTCTCTCTCCTCCACGATCAGTCACTGGGTGTGGTCTCCAGGTGATGTGGCTCTCTGCAGCTCAAGCAGTCCCAGAGGAGCTGAGAACCAAAGGCTGTCTATCGATAGCACCCCTAATGCTAGGGCAACAAGTCCTCCCTTGAGAGGGACCTGGGTAGAGCATCCCAGTGTCCCCCATGATTCCCTCACCGAACCCACAGAAAACCATCATCATGGCCGCTTGGGTGCCCCTGAGAACACCACGATGGCCGAGTCTTGGTCAGCACTCAGACCACATGCTCCTCACTATAGGATTTCAGGATCTGCTTGTGGAAAATCAGATTGAGAAGAAATGCAGGAACTGATGCGGAATATAAAGTAAGCATAAAGGGAGCCTCACTCAATGCAAAACATGGAGAGAACAGGGAAAACAAAATTTTAAACCAAATGACATTCGGAATATTAGCATGCTATCCTTACTTGGTAAAACAGTACATAGTTTTAGATTTTACGGGGGAACTTTCTATTATTTTGCTCTAATCTCTTGAGCTTTGTAAGTTCCTTGGGTAAGCCCGTGTTGAGAGAAGCAGCACTCACTTTCTGAACTATTTTATATGCAGCTTTTGTTCTGTAGAGATTGGTTTGACTGGCGTTCCATCTGAACCTTGTGATGAGGAATGGTTTTATACTGTGCGCTCTGAATACTAAACTCTTCTTCATGTTCCAGATATTGATGAATGCAGCACCATCCCTGGAATCTGTGAAGGGGGCGAGTGTACAAACACAGTCAGCAGTTACTTTTGCAAATGTCCTCCCGGTTTTTACCCCTCTCCTGACGGTACCAGATGCGTAGGTAGGTTTAATTCTAAACAGCATGCTTGATTTCTGTAAATCAGTTCCGTAACAAACGGCTTTTGAAACACATTTGTTCAGGGCTACTAATGATTTCTCACTTGATGTAAAATGTACATTTACATCTTATTAAACAGCTGAGCCCTCTCCTCAAGAATAGAGGCACCTTGTGGTCTTGTATTAGGATTTTTACCTCCCAGAAAAAGGGATGATCCAAGAGCCCATACAGATATCCTCAGTCTTAATTAACTTTGCAGTTATGCGAGTGTCAAACCTTCCGTCATTTCCTGGGACCTGCGTTAATTTAGGTCTGAAATTTTGCAACAATCTCTTAATTGGTCTCCCTGCTTCCTGGCTTCTCTACAATCCATCTTGTCAGATTTATCTTCCTAAAATAATGCTTTGATTAAATGACCCTCTTGCTCAAAAACCTCTGGTAGTTTTCCATTAGGATTTGGAAATCAGTGGTTTTCAGTCCGTGTCATGTGGATCCTTCAGGTACAGCAGAGGTCTCCAGAGCTGCTGGGGTGGAAGAGGGGAACAGTGAGAAGGGGGAGGCTGAGGGGGGAAAGGACCCCTGCCTCCCACTCCCTGCCCCTCGCATGCACACACTCTAGGCAACTCTGCCTTTACCTGGTGGTGTGTTAGCTTCTAAGTAAAGTATCAATTAAAGGAGGGATTTTGTTGTTTAAAAAAAATAGGTTTGATAGCTGCTGGATTTAACGATCGCTAAGACTTCCTTCAAACTCCGGTTCCCTAGAGTAAAGTTCAAGGTCCAGAGTGTGCAGCCTAATAGTTGAAGACCTTCACTCTCTGATCTCTCGCAACCTTGCTGACTTACCAGCACACTCCCTGCTTCTCACCCTCAACCAGCTCATTTGTTTTAATTCCTTCCTGCCTTGAATCATACCTGTGGTACCATTCAAGATATTCTTCTTCCCAGCTCAAGACCCCTTTCATGCTTTTACTCAGGTTCTCTGTCTTTGAAGATGTCCCAGATCAGCCTACCTGAAAGGAGTTTCTCCCCTACCTGGGATATGCTTCTCGTAAATGATCTTGTAGGGAAATTTTATGTCTGTATGTTTTTTTAACTCCCTAATTAAGTAATAAGCTCTCCTTAAAGGCTAAGTAACTGCTATCCTCCTATATCCCTGGTGGTTCTCGGCATGATTCCTTACATGTCATGGACACTCCGTAAGTATTTGTTGAATATGAAAATGAGCACTTCCTTATTATTTGGGCAAAGCTAGGGAAGCCTGTGGCACATGGCCTGGGAGAAAAATGAACACTGTCTTTTGATGTTTGTTTCTGGCCCATATTTTCAAAGACACTCGGCTTCACATCCTCACCACAAGCCATGAATTTCAGACCCAAACTGAGTTGCACTTGAAATTCTGAATTCCTTTGTACTTAGTCACATATAATAAAAGCTGAGGGCTGTCTCTTAAGTTGACATTTGAATAAGTACAACCAGTGAGGGAAGTGTATCTGGACTTTTCCTTAGAAACAACGGTGATGCCCGGGTTGCCTGATTATCCAGGATCTCTCCATACATACTGGCACTGCAGGGAAAGACTGTCCAGTGCAATTTACAGAGCTCCTTTTTCTCCCCAAACTGTCCCAATTCTCACTTGACATCCTGTGATCATGCTTAGCAGAGAGGTAGATCAGAAGTTCTTTCCTGGCCAAATAATAGGTAATTTTGTTTTTTTTTTTTTTAACTTTCAAAGAGAGCTCTGGATTAAAGTGATTAAAAACCTTTACATATCAGATGGTTAACATTTTTATCAGTCTTTTGCCAAATATATCCATGCTATTTACAAAGAAAGGGGATGGGGGGGACTAGGATTCAGGGGTGACGTCCTGTGTGTGAGGTGTTTTGTGGAAATTATCTGACTTCGTGTTCACAACCACACTGTAGATGGGAAGAAGCTGAGGTTTACAGAGCTCAGATAAGTAATTTGGTTCAATTGTTTAAGCAGCTAAGAAGTGAAGGAGCTGGGATCCCAACTTGGGCCTGAGCCCACAGTCCCAAACCCTCTCATTGCTCCCTCCCTAATGACCACCGGGCACAGTAAACCCTTTCTTAGCATACACCTAGGCCAGTACAGTTTCTTCTTCTTTGGAACTTTATTGTACCCATAATTAGGAACTTGTTATATAAAATGCTCCAAGTGACATGTCTGCCTTCCCTAAAAAGCTGATATCTCCTTGCCGTTGTAAACCACAGAGACCCCCCCAAATTATCCCTAGTGAAAAGAAAATACATATAATCTCCAACTTCTAAACAAATCTAGGATTTGTTGGTAAGTTGGCTGTTTGGAATTAGTCAATCTAACCAATCGAAAACCCCACCTATAGCTAGGAGTATGTAGTATCTCCTTATACATCTCTCCTAAGCACGAGATTCCACCTGCTATCTTTGGTCACACATTCTGAGGCTCTCAGACCTTCCTGTCCCCAGTATCCCCTTTGATCTGTAAGCTCGTGAAGTATTATTTTACTTTATTTATTTATTTTTTTGTTCTGTGATCTTCCTTAGGCACTTTATAATATCTGTGTACGGTGGTCTTTTCACGTTACTGTGCTCTGTCTCATCAATTCCCAGGAATCCTGACGACCATCCTGTACCTAGTTTGGGCCTCACAGCTCTTAGCTCCTGGTTGGACACAACAATGTTAGTGATTGGTTAGGAGAGGCCTATTGATGGGCTAGGATGACCTGCAAACACCTGTTTAATCCATAATATATATTTTTTGATATGGTATAGTTCCTGGGTTCTGAAAGGAAGGGGGCCAAGTGATTCAGAAGGGGGGAAAGGAGGAAAGCTTCCTACTCCTTTTCTGCCAGATGTCTTGGCCAGAGCAGATTCAAAATAGAGGAAGGTATCTATGCTCCACTTACCTCCTACAAATCCTAACATTTTCCCCCCTCAGCTTCCATAGGAAATTAGCAAAATGCTTATGTAGGTGCAGGTGCCATTTGTATACCAGAGCCTGCCTGCAGCCCAAACGTGGCTGGTAAGATTTTTTGCACCAACATTCACCGTTTTGATCAAGAATTTTCTAACCTACCGATTTAACATGTAAGTACAGCCACCTGGGCAGTAAAACAGTATCATGGTTAATGTCCAAAATAATAGACATTAGCCCATGAAGAGTTTGTGACTGGCAGCTGTAGGTCCCAGTTTTGCTCTGAAAGATAGCCCACATGGAAAATTATATATACAAATTTTGGTCAAGTGTTTATACTGAGTTTTGACCGCCAAATTCATTTGAAACTGGGATATAAGCCAGTTTTGAACATTTCTTCCCACTCTTAACAGCCTTTGGTTTCCATGCCCCAAACATTTACTAATCGCTGAGGATATAAATTATTGGTGGCTTTAAAGCCACGAAAAGTAGAAAGTGGCAAGTTCTGTTGTTCTTTTCTCTTCATAGGGAAGGTGCCACCTGTGGCTTCACAGAGCCTATCTTGTCTGCACTCCTCCCTCCAGCTGTTTGCGCTGGACCCAGCTGGAAGGAAACTTGTTCTGCCTCTCTGCTGAGACTAGTAGTCTAACTGGAGGTGTAGGAATGGGGCCACAAAAAATCTCTAGAAAGCACATTTATACCTGCTAGTGGTTTTAAGTATTTTTCAGAAATAATCTTGTATTCTTTAAAGCTGATCCATAATTTTATTTTGTGGTTTGTTTGGAGTTTTTTTTTGTAGCCTTCTTCATGAGATATTAATAATTTATATGTTTCTAAGTGTCTTATTTTTTATTTCATTTTACTTTATTAATTTATTGCAACCTTCAAGATCCAAGAGTTTCGTGTTCTTAAGAATGATGTAGATGAAAACAGTCATAGGGATGACCTTCTCTGATCAAAGTTGAAGTTTAGTGTTTAGACTTACAGGAAATATAAGGATGAGATTTTACTTGTAAAAAAATTCGTCATTTTATGAAAGAGTTTACAACTTATATTTCCTCAAATGACAAGCATATTTAAAATATTATTTACTTTTTACTTTATTATATATGGACTACGCAGTGATATACTTTCCTTAAAGAGAGGTACATCTTCAACATGTCAGGGAGATCAAGGTATTCTGTACTTAGCCACCTGTGTCCCCTGTTTCGTGGTACTTCCTCAAAGGCCCATGAAGCAGTTAGGTTTCTACTATGTCACAGGCCCTTTTTTGATAGCCTAGACTTGTGCTTCATTGTGTCAATGTTGTCATGACAGTCAGACATGATGTAACCCAATAAAAGTGGTATGTAGAAATATGTCTTCCTCTGTTGCTTTGAGAAGATATCTTTCTGCCAAAAAAAAAAAAAAAGGCTTCAGGAACCATTGTATCTTATAGGTCTAAGAACTTGGAATCATATACATTTTGAACTTGTAAATAATTAGCGCCTTATAAAATCTGTTAGGGCCCCAGAACAAAAGGAAATCTTGATTAACAAGCATTGGCTCTGACTGCAAAGTGGTTCACTCCTTTAAAAAAAAAAAATCTCAGAAATCTGACTCACAGTTACAGTCTGAAAAGTAAGAAAGGTCTTTTAGAAATGTAGACTATAGTGCAGACTTAATGTTGTTTTAAAATAGATTTATATCAATATTTACCTAAAGTGGCTTGAATTAAGTAGTTGGAAACCAAGGACAACACAGTCTCCCTTCAGTATAGAGACATGTCTTTATAACTAATTAACTGTCACTGCCAGTGATTTTCTTAGTCTCTCTTTTCCTATGGCACATATGGTTGTAATCATTCGTTCCCACCTTGGGAATGGAATGTGGGACTTTGGCCAAGTGCACCCGCTCGCAGGGGCGAAAGGTGTGAGACGAAGGGAGTTCTGACCGAGCATTGTTCCTGACCAGCACACGCTGCTTCCCTTCCAGGGCGTGAGAGTGTCAGTGCGTCCTGCCAGAGCCCAAGTGTGAAGCGTAGAGGTGCTGGGGCAGGAAGGTGTTGTGACGACTTCCATCTCAGTGATGTGTGTGTGGGTGTGTTTCTTTGTGCTCTCAGATGTTCGCCCCGGATACTGTTACACGGCTCTGGCAAACGGGCGTTGTTCTAACCAGCTGCCGCAGTCCATCACGAAAATGCAGTGCTGCTGTGATGCTGGCCGGTGCTGGTCTCCAGGGGTCACCGTCGCCCCTGAGATGTGTCCCATCAGAGCAACAGGTAAGAGCCCTTCTGGTTATCTGCAGCGTATCCCAGCTCCCCCCCAGCACAAGCCCAGTGGCAATGTGCATGAGGCACATCTAGGGGAAATCCAGGTACGTGAACAAGATTCTGGAAAATGAAAGAGACGACTCCCTGGGAGATTTCCCCAGACAATGACTTGGGAAACTACAGAGGTCCATACAAATGATACTGTTTTCTGGTACTGCCTTTTATTGAGCTTGCTTATTGCCGCCGAATAGCAACCTTCTCAGGAGGGCTTGTCCTCTCTTATTCTCATGTATTTCTGTTGGCTCCCAAGGAGTCCTCAAAAGCTCCCCTGAATCAAACTCACTTCTCTCAGAGCCTTTCTGTGTTATGCTGGATACATGTTTTCTCCTTCCCTAACGTTTGACACTTTCCTCTTCCTTGGTGCCAAATCTTACTGACTTTTTTTTTCTTTGTTATACCTCTCGCATCTGTCAGATTCCTTCCATTTTCACATAAAGCTCCTTGTCTCTTGTCTGCCCTATTGCAGTGGCCTCCTAACTTGTCTCTATGAAATCCACAGCTGCCATATACATTTCCCAAAGCATAATTCATCTGAAGCTAGGTTAAAAAAATTATGGTCGGGGGAAAAGGTAGGGAAAGATAATCCAGAAAAACTTTCCCAAGATGAATTCAGGTGGTATCTAGTGGTCCAAGTCACTCCATTTCTTGAAAATAAAATTTCACTACTTGGCAGAGAATCTAGCATCCTCATACCTGACCCCAGTTCATCTTTTTAATCCTTCTTCTTTACGGTGGCTTTATTTTTCCAGTTAAATTATACAATCAAGCTTTCCTCGAAGCCAGCCTGAAAAATCTGTAAATTCAACTGTTTCCTTTTTTCCTAGAACTTCTCCTCAGTTCATGTTCTTCCCCCTACTTCCTAACCCCTGCCACTTTGCTTATTACATCCCCTCTTGTTTGGTAGGATCCTAACATGATTCCTGACAGGACCTAATTCCTGGATGTCCCGAGATAACCACAGCTAGAAACTCTGCCTTCTGTCTTGGGCTCCAGGTATTTACTGCTCTTTGGCACAAATCCCATCTACTCTGTTTTGTGCCAATGTGTGTTCATGTATTGCTTTATGACTAGTTGATAAATCTCATTGGGAGGTCTCATTCATTCTTCTAGTCCCATATTCCTTATGCTTTCTTACCACTTCCACAGTAGTTAGCAAAATCTGGCTCATAGGAGGCATTCAGGTGGAGGGAACAATTTATTAAGTGACATCTTTCCCACCAGTTCTAAGTGAAAACTGAGGTTATAGCTCCTTCTTTATCTGATTCCTGAACATGTGTTTGACTTAGAGAACTGTAGCAGAGCGAATCAAGGTGAGGAAGGATAAACACAGAGTTAATGGAATACTGCGGAGTGTTATTCGGGCAGAATGTGAATTTCCCATTATCCTGGGTTCTACACCTGCTCACAGATGTTACTATAAAATTTCTGTTTATTGCTACGAATTATATGTGTGGATTAAAGAAGCAATAGAAATCTTTCAATACATTTTAACATATAACAAGTCATATATTTTGTCTGATTTGCTTCATGTCTATGACCTAAAAATATAACTCACCATCCTTAGTGCGCTAGGGGGGCCTTTTAGTAGGTCACTGTTTAGAAGTACATGACATCCCACTAAGACACGTGGCTTGGGTACTAGGAGAATGGCTTTTTAAATACATAGCTAATTTAGTAATCAGCAGCATTGATGCAGATTGTTTTCTGTGCTGAGGCCTTGAATAGATGGCAGAGAGACAGCAGGTTGAAGTGCCTGAAGACCGGCCTTGGGATGCATGGAGCGGAAGACCCTGTTTCCCTGTGTGGCTTTGCAGGGAGCTGCTCTCTCATGTACCACTGAAATACCCACGATCTAAGATAGTCCCAGGGCAAAGCAGACTGACAAAGAAAAGCTAATTTGCAGATGGGTCTGTTTGCTCAGATGTTCTGGTAGCAGTGCTATAGAACTCTGGGCTCTTAACTTATGGAGAGTGATTATACACACACACACACACACACACACACACACACACACGAAGGATTATTTTGGACTGGTCAGGTTTTCACTGTGTAAAATAAATCAGTATCATCTCTGGGTTAAATGGAAATAGGAAAGATGGACATCAGTTGAACAAAACTAGCCCCAGTTTGCTGATCCTGAATGTAAATGGGTTCATGGGAAAGTTATGGAGCTGAAGAGAGTAGAAAAGAGTATAGGATCCACTCTGATACACTTTCCTACAGAGGTTAAGATGAATTTAATGGCATGCTTAAAGTCATATACCAACCTAATTAGCAGAAATCCTGATAAGCTATTCAACTTCTTTTATACAAATCCTAAAAGACTAAGGAAAAAGAAAGGCTGAATTGCTTGGAAGCAAAATGAGTCCCTTAATATAATTGCTATCCAGCTAAATCCAACACATGGTTAATGAATTCCTCTTATGTGCAATTTTCAGGGCTAGGCTCAGAATGGGAATTAGTCATGAGTTAGATATGATCGTTGACTTCAAAGACGATGCGCAGTCTTGGTGATAGAAATCTGGTGGAAAGCAAATAGCCAGGAAATGATAGATATGGCACCTCCAGGTGATAATTCTGTAAGAAGGATCACTGTGGTTTCATAAGAGGGATTGTAGCATCCTGGTTCAGGGAAGCATAAACAATATATAAATCCTTTCCAGATGCAGTCAAGTGCTACAGAATCTGTGTGGGTTAAAATTACAGGTAAATAATAATTAAAATTCAGTAATAGAATTCTCTGAATACATAATGTTAACCTGAGTTGAAATTGCCAAATATGATTGAAGAAGTTTTAGTAACGGACCAGCAAGTAACAACAAGGTACATGGTAGCTAGGTGTATTTAACCACATGTAAACTGGCAGATTTTCCCTATGAGGTTGAATGTGAATGTATTTCCATAAGACATAGTACAGTGCCTTAGAATAAGTCAGATTTAGTGCACAAGGAAAAGAGTAATATTAGCCTAATTTCTACTAGTGGATACAACTAGTATTGAAAGTATCTGTGGGAGAATCCCTGTGTGGCAGTGATAATAAAATTATCAATATTCTGACAGGAAGGAGAAAAAGAAATTTTAAAAAATCACATGATCAGTTTACATATAGAAGGAACTGTAACAAGATGTGGCTATCTGCAGGAAACATGAAAATGTACTAGTGGTTAAGTAAATACGTCCCTGGCAACCTGGATACTGTCTTAAAACACCTTTTTGGAAGCTCAGGAAAAAACATGTCACAAAGGTAAAGATGATTTTTTCTAATACAGACCTAACATGAAAAATAGTAATCAGCCTACATATGAGGTCGGAGGGAAATCCTTGATTAACTCAGGTGCACAAGTTCAGGGAATCATCGTACAGCATTAACAACAGACCCACCACCCCCTGGTATTCCTTCTACCCCATGGGGTGCTGCTTCTCCAACACTTTGTTGTCTTTTTACAAATAGGTATTCCGCAGGGCTCTATCTCTGCACAGCCTTCTCTTTACTTTCCACACCTTCCCTAGGTGAGCTCGTTCATTCTCATGGCTTTAAATACCACCCGCCTACTCATTAGTCCAAAACTTACATCCAGCCCCCCACTTCTCTGTCAGGCTTCAAACTCTTACATAGCTGCAATGTGGCAAATCTGCTTGGATATCTCCTATCTCAAAATTCATATATTCAACATGGAACTTGGCTTCTACCCACCAGACCTGCTCCCATTGCAGTTTTTCCCGTTTGGTAAATGTCACCAACATCTACCCAGTTGCTAAACCAGAAGACTATGTCATTCTTGATTTCCTGTTCCCTCTGCTCTGACATTTACTCCTTCATGAAGCACTACCCACTTATCTCTAAAATATGCTTCAAATTCGTCCACTTCTGCCCAGTTCCATCGCTGCCTCCCTTGTCCAGCCAATGCTTTCTTGCCCTTGGTCTTCTGTAAAGCCTTGCGTCCCTGCACATTCTCCTTGTGTCAGCAAGACTGATCTTCTGAAAATGTTCGGTTGATTACATCCCACAGTAGTCTGCTGAAGACTTCCAGTGGCTTAAAATAAAATCCAGGCTTTTTAGTGTGCTCTTTAGAGCTCTGTGGGATCCACAAACGGGACTGAATTGAGAAAGTGGGATTTGATTCTTCCTTGAGGTAAATTGTGACATGGGTAAAGGCTTCCTAAATTTGGGGAGAGGCATGTGGTATACACTCTGGGGAATTTGGTTTTGGCTTTGAATTACTGTTCCAGTATGGTTGCTACTGTAGCTATTAGGATGGGAATGAAGTCAGTTGGCTTTTTCCCTTCTCTCCATTTGATCTAATGTGGTTTGATGATTGATTTTATTCAAAGTTTCTTTGAAATGTAAGGGTGACTTCCACAGGCATATGAGTTATGCTGTGGCTCAACTTTTGTGTTCTGTTGTGTCGTGTTTTTCCAGAGGATTTCAACAAGCTGTGCTCCGTCCCTTTGGTAATTCCCGAGAGACCAGGCTATCCTCCCCCACCCCTTGGCCCCATTCCTCCAGTTCACCCTGTTCCTCCTGGCTTTCCTCCTGGACCTCCAGTTCCTGTCCCTCGACCACCAGTGGAATATCCATACCCATCTCGGGAACCACCAAGTAAGGATTGAAAAGTCATCTGGTTATTATTATTTTTTTTACATTAATCAGGTTGAGGTTTTGTTGTTGTTTATGCTGCTTTAGTTATTAAATTAGTATATCAATTCTTAGATAAACTGTTTGGTTTACAAAGTGTTATATGTAAGTTTCTCAATTTGCCTATTGCTTAGAGAAAAATATTCTCCAGACTGATGTCCTCTGGTTATTGACAACTGTGGGAGAGTTATGGCAGAGCTTTAAATCTCATTCAAGGATGAAGTCATAGAGGAGGTATAAAATTATACTTTGAGTTTTATATAACGCAAAGCAGTTTTGCAAGTATTTACCAAGAACTCATTGCTTCAGTCATTTACCCAAACTGGAGGCTTGAGCATGGGCCAGAAAAGAGGTAGGGAGAAGCAGGCTACAGCGAGGCTGCGAGACCTGGCTGCTGGTGATCTCTCCAAGTGGGCATGGAAATAGACTTTACTGGGCCCAGATGACCTGTGCCCAAAGAGAGTCTTCCTTCCTTTATGATTTAGCATCTTGCCCATGATTTTAATGGGGTTTAATGTTATTCCTTTAGGGGTGCTCCCAGTCAATGTCACTGATTACTGCCAGTTGTTTCGCTATCTCTGTCAAAATGGACGCTGCATTCCAACTCCTGGAAGCTACCGGTGTGAATGCAACAAAGGATTCCAGCTGGACCTCCGCGGGGAGTGCATCGGTATGTGACGTCTATGGTCGGGTTAGCATGAGAGGCTATGGCAATTCTGTCTCATGACTAGATGGGTTTTCTGTTGCCACCGTAATAAATCACCTCAAACCTAGTGGCTTAAAACAACACGAATCTGTAGTTCTGTAGGTTAGAAGTCCGACACAGGTCTCAGAGGGCTAAAATCAAGGTGTCAGCAGGACTGTGTTCCTTTCGGAGGTTTCCATTTCTTTGCCTTTTCCAGCGTCTAGAGGCTGTCTGTATTCCTTGGCTGATGGTCCCCCCTCTATCTTCAAAGCCAGCAGCATAGCATCTGCAAGTCTCTCTCTAATTCTTTGGTTCTCCCAATTCCCTCTTCCACTTTTAAGGGCTTTTGTGATTACATAGGGTCCATCTGAATAACCCTGGAGATGCTCCCCACAGGGTCCACTGATTAACAACCTTGATTCCCCTCTGCCGTGTAGCATATTCAGAGGTTCTGGGGATTAGGATGTGAATATATTTGGGGAGGGGCATTATTCTGCCTACTCTCATAACTTAACTTTCATCATAAATACATTAAAGTTGTTGCTGATAACTTTAACGTAAGTCATCTTATCAAAAATCTGACCATTCAAATAAAGCATTAAAACTGTCCCCCAAATTATGAAATTTTGCACATTTTACTCATTTAAATGGATAACTCACCAATTGTCTCTAGTTAGTCATTAAGAACTGACAAGAGAAACTTTGAGCTGTTGACAGGTCATGTAAGCTAGCAAAAGGAGAAAATGTAACACAAGAATAATTCATTTTTTAATTGGCAAAGAACTCCCAGTCGCTGTCTAACTTTTTAAAAATCAATTCCTTTCTTAGCTCAGTTAATACAATCCAATTCTGTAATTATGAATCAGGCAGAAGTAAGGAGTTCTTAGTTTCTCACACTGTGTGGTTGCCTGGTGGTACGAATCCCCTTCTAGCACACGCTGAGAGAGAGTCATTCAGTCTGTAGAGGTCATCTGGAGCTGGCTGGAAGAGGGGACATCCGGCTCACGGTGGGGGAGTGTACCTGCAGCAAGAAACCTGTGACTCTGGATAAGTGGGTTATCTTCCAAAAGCCTTAGTTTCCTCATCTTTACAAACGGGAATATAAACCAGTTTGCTGTTAAATAGACTGATAGTTCTAAACAACTGTAAAACCAATGGGAGCCCATCTGGGGATGAGGGTTTTGGGGTGGACTTTGTGGTAGGTGAGAACAGCTCTTGAAATGAAAACTGTTTCATGTCTCGTTCTGATGGTCTTAGTGGAACTCAGCAGGGGGTGCTTAGACAAGGTTAGGCCCCCTTTTTATTGAAACAGAGAGCTCCAAGAGATACTCGGAATTCTACCTAGAAGCCATTTCTGAAATGTTAGTCTGTTTGAATCCCTTAGGCCAGATTCGAGGAAGAGAAAATGTTTATTAGCTTGGAGTGTGAAGTTGCTACATGTTTGGCATTTTTCTCTGAGAAATAACACGGGGAAAATAATACACTTTAACGGCTAGACCGGTTTTCCAGTGGCTGGTGACACAGTACATTGTAGCAGAAAGAGAAAAGATCCTTTTCATTATGCTATTTATTTCTTGAAAGTGTTTTAACATGTAAAGGAGACCGATAAAATGATCTTAAAGTTATGAGTTATTGCTATCTAGTTTCTTCCTAAAATATACTGTATTTTGCAGATGTTGATGAATGTGAGAAAAACCCTTGTGCTGGAGGAGAGTGTATTAATAACCAGGGCTCGTATACCTGTCAGTGCCGACCAGGCTATCAGAGCACACTCACCCGGACGGAGTGCCGAGGTATGATCCTAGCTCGGAAGATGCTAAGTAAGGGGAATATATGCTAAGGAAAAGGTTTGCTTCGAAGGAATTTAATGGAGTTTGAATAACCCTCACCAGGAGAGGCTAATAGGCCCTTGTTGCTTTTTGCACTTAATTCCACATATTGTCACTCTGAAGGACAGCGTCATAAAAGCCGGCGGACATGCAGATCATTTTAAAGGATGCTCCTGTTCCTGTGGGAATATCTTATTTTTGCTACTTTTTTGCGTCATCACTATTGCTCTTAATTTTTAATCTGGGAGCTAGGGAATGGGGTTTTCCTTTGCTGACACAGAAACTGAGGAAAGTTTCAGGTGAAATTGTATTGAATTAATTTCTTAGTGGAAAGGTCTATAGTGTAAAGAATGGTCACAGCAGCTTTGCCCGGGAGCTGGTGGGAAACGCAGAATCTTAGGTCCCACCTCAGGCCTACTGAATCGCAGTCAGTATTTTACCAAGATCCCCCCAGTGATCCATAAGCACACTGAGGTTTGAGAAGCACTACTATAAATGCTCACAAAATTTTCTCCTCGGGTTTATTAATTAGTTTATTACATCATCCTATATGCCTTTTATCAGATGACTGATATATCGAGTTTCTGGGACAGAAATAAGATGTACTTTTAACCCTCAGGGAACTCAAATATCTATGTCTCTATAAATCTGGCACAGAATGAGGTATTTCACTGATCCAGTAAAGCCAGATAAAAGCCAGAGAATTCTGTGTTAAAATTAAATACAAGGAAATGTCAAAAGGTTTCTTTTTTTTTATGTTTTTTTTAGTGCATCCCTTGTCAAAAGGTTTCTATCACTTTAAAAAAAAATTGTCAGCTATTAACAGGAGTTAATTTTATTTGCTTTTTTCTTTTTTAAGCAAAAGCTCTTCATATGAGTTGAAGACATATAGTTTTTATTTTTATCAGTGACTAGTTGCAGAGGCTTTGAATGTGGTCTGGCTTAGAGATTTCTTGCCATTGGTATATTTTAGCACACTGCCTGTGAATGGCAGTGTTGAGGAGAAGAAACTGGGGCACAGTATGTCAGCCTGCTAGTATTACTATTAATGACCTACGTACTGAATATAAATATAGATAGTTGAATGTTTAACTGAATTTAGAACACTCTTAATATTATAACTATTGTTTGCAGTACTTAGCACGTATGGTGTATTAGGCATTTTGCAGTAGTAGAGAATAACCTGACACCAGTGCCTAGAATGCTGCACTATTAAATACTCAAATAGAAGAGACTCTTGAACGAACTCAGCTGGGGCGAGGGCCAGCCAGTATCGATGAGTGGTGTTGTTATCACTCTGCGACTTAATTTATTGGAGACTAAGGATTACCTAAAAGCCTCAAATACTGTCTTCTTTAAGAGCTAGTGCTAAGCTTATCTCAAACATAAGGAGTTGATGACATATTCACATTTTGGGGAAGATGAAAGTGGCCACAAAACAGAAAGACTGTGTACTTAGCTGAGGAGAAGTACATGACAGGCTGAAGAGAAGGGGGCAGAAGAGGCAGACAGAAACCCGGTAAAGAACTTTGAATGGCAAGCTTCCAATTTATCTTGTCAGGCAGTGGGCAGATGGATGGTGCTCTGAAGTTAGAAAATGCCGAACTCTTTATACTGTTTATTTTATCCTTGGGCCTCAAAAGATTATAGAATCCTAAAAAAAAATTAAAAAAAAAATAAAAAAAATTCTGCTCAAGAGTATGTGGCTTTTACTATTTTTTGGAGTGTGGAGCAAGTCAGATTTTTGCAAGGATTAAGAAATAAATGAGAGAGAAAAAGAGCGTAGGTTGTTGGCACAAAGATCAGACAGAAGAAAAGCCCAGACTGCCTCAGCTAGTCCAATGACTCGTGTGGAAACCACTGCTGGATCTGCCCAGAAAGAAAGTGCGTCTGAGGGTCAACCACAAGACACCGTGCAGACGCAGGGTAGACAGAGTAACCAATGTGCCATGAATGCACATTCTTGTCGTCCAGAGCATGTTTCGGGGGCTTCTGCTCAGGCACATGTGGCCTCAGCTCTGCACAGATAGCTCTGCCCCCAGGCACGACTCCACGGTTCCCTGGTCTCTGTCTTCTGGGGAACAGGCCCTGGCAGAGATCGTATGCTATGTAGACCAGGCAGCGTGTATTCACCCTCTTGGTGTCCATCCAGGAATCTAGCCTAGAAAGAGGGGAACAGATAATCCAGAGTACCATGTTGGCCAATTTGAGTTAACCATTGATCTTTAAATGAGAGATCAGATATAGGTTATTCGAGTTATTGTCCTTTGTCAACACTTCTATATCAAACTCTGCTGTTGACTTTGGCATGGCATGAAATACAGCATTAAGAAGGGGAAATGCCCCCATATTTTATTTGGTAGATAGAATACTTATGAAGTTATAAAAGAAAGTAAGAATATATAAACAATAAAACTGTACTTAGACCAGAACTGCCATAAGGAAGGTAAACATTTCATGTGATTGCTGGTTTTCAGATGGAATTAAATTTGTTAATAGGATTTTTGTTTTCTGATGTAGCTATGAGATCTGCCTTTTTGAGCATGTGTTGAAAGATGCCAGCCGAAGTTTAAAATAAATAATGATATATACCGGCTCATTAAATTAGCTAGGAAAATGAAGAAGAATCTGTTTTGTGTATACAATTGAGATTTAAGGGGTCTTATTAGAAATTAGAGTTAGATCAAATGCTCTTATATTGGCATTCTTTTTCTGTCATATGTCTTGCATACTCTAGTTAGTCTTCTAAAATCTCACGTTACTGGATATCACGTTTATGTTGAAGAATATTTAGTAATTAAACCCTGAGACTACCATCATGGATTTGGAGATGGAGGGAGGGAGATATAAAATAATTGTAAATCCACCAAGTAAAGCTATTTCTTCTGTTTTAACTTCAATTTTAGACATCGACGAATGTTTACAGAATGGCCGTATCTGCAATAATGGACGTTGCATCAACACAGATGGCAGTTTCCACTGTGTATGTAACGCGGGCTTTCACGTGACACGAGATGGGAAGAACTGTGAAGGTAAGTGGTAGCAAGATGGTAGTCAGGGCAGCAACATAATATTCATCCCCGTCCTCATCATGTTTTCAATATCAGAAGTCTTTAACAAGGGACGCCTGGGTGGCTCAGTTGGTTAAGTGTCTGCCTTCAGCTCATGTTATGGTCCCGGGGTCCTGGGATCGAGTCCTGCATTGGGCTCCTTGCTCAGTGGGGAGCCTGCTTCTCCCTCTGCCTGCTACTCCCCCTGTTTGTGCTCTCTCTCTCTCTCTCTTTCTCTGACAATAAATAAATAAATAAAATCTTAAAAACAAAAAAAAGTCTTTAACAAGACCAAGCCAAATATGGAGTGAAAGGTCAAAGTAGCAAATATATTTCACATATTGTTATGGGGGATGTGAGCATACTTTTCAACAACATTCATATCTTTAATTACGTTTCTGTGAGTCAAATAACATTTCAAATATATGAGGAGAGTTTGTCCTTTAAAAATCCCTGGTGATGATGAAACTTCTATAACATAGATCATTACTTCCTAATTTCATGCCATTGGAATTTGTGCATTGTTTTTTTAATGGGACACACCTAATGTCCTTTATTTCTTTTTTAAGTTTTTAATTGAAGTATAGGTGACATGTGCCATATATTCTTTCAACATTTATAATCCTTCTGTTTGAAGTGCCTGTCTAGTAAGAAAATACTGCTGAGTACCTGGAAATGTAAAATTTGTTTGAGACATTGACTATTGAGAAGCCGCTATCTTGCCTCTTGAATTAATCACCTCATTTTGAATTGGGCTGTTTCAAACATTTTGTCTTTTTCCCCTGCCATTTTTTCCTGAATTGAAAATATGACCATTATTGATGAGTTTCCACTTCTTAGACCTTTAGCAAAAAATGAAGAATGCTTCTTATCGTCTTTCCCAACGTCTTTGGGAAAGATCCCAAGAATCTATTCATACATTAAAAGAATTTGAAAATTGTTCTTAGAAACATTTTTGGCAGAATATTATCTCAGTGATTCAATTCAAAGACTTAATGCCAGAATTCTCGGTTGGGATAGATTCCTGTTTAAAAAAAAAGAAAAAAAATCATAAATTACATTGGTCTGACTAAAGCCTGTAAGTGAAAACACACCATGTCTAGAAGAGCAAGTGCCTCCCAAGATAGCTGTAGTATTAAATAAAATAACATATTGATGAATTTAAAGAAATAACCCTATGATCAAGGAATCCTAAAGGTTAGCTAACATGGCTATACTCCATAGTCCAGTCTTGCATTTTAAAAATACATTTTTTCCTACCCCTATTTAAAACTGCTTCAAACTTCAAGCTGTCCTTTGGTTTCTACTTTATGAAGAATTGGGAAGTGGCCTAAGTACATTTTAAGTTACATCCTTCTCAGTTTTGATTTTTGTTTTTATTTTTCAGTGTATTGGAAGTAATATAAGTGAAGTAAATATAACTATCAGGCTTTCAACACACTTTTCAGTTTGTACACTGCTGTTTTTTAAAAAAAAGTCCTGGTAGCTTTCATTTCATACACACACACACACACACACACACACACACGAAGTTTGATATATATGATTATATATGAATTTCGTTTCTATACACACATGCATATATGTGTATACATGTATACATAAAGCATATATACAGTATGTCCTAAAATAAATTTAGCCCTAGAGTTTGCATGCACAGATCAAAAATTGAGAACTTAAGAATACATATTTTATATGACCCTTCTTCTTGTATGCTATAGTTTGGAAGAAAATTAGCCTTAGACTATAATCACAAAAAAAAACAAACAAGAAATGTGAAGACAAAGAATTATATTCATTCAGATTGGCTTCCTCTGTAAGCTTACTCTTCCAGTCATAAAAGAATGTATCTTTTTTGTGTTTTTCAGATATGGATGAATGCAGCATAAGGAACATGTGCCTTAATGGAATGTGTATCAATGAAGATGGCAGTTTTAAATGTATTTGCAAACCTGGATTTCAGCTGGCATCAGATGGACGTTATTGCAAAGGTTTGTGCTATAAAACTCGAAAGTCATATTCTCCCCTTGCCTTTTCTCCTTTCTATATGGCTTAGAGGTACCACTTTTCCTTATTGATTCTCCCCATTTAAAGTCCTCCTAATTCGGTTTAGGAAACCTCACTGGACCTCCTTCTTAAGTCCAGCCACCCAGAGAGCTATGGGGTATGCTCAAGAGGCTGTTCTGATTTCAGAAAGGGTGTTTGGGGTCTTCTAAAGGAACCTGAAAGGCTATGTAGCGAATGAGAAGCTGAACTAACAGTTGGTCCACCAACAAATGTAAGCATCTTTTTAAAGAAGCTGAATTCTACCTCTTCCTTGTATTTGGGGGATAATGGTAGTTAGGTCTTTGGATGGCTGTCATTTGCTACCTCTTACATCTTCATCTGGACAGATGCTTATTTCAGTGATCTCTTCTCCATAATTTCCTCCAGATATCTTAAGAAACAGAAAGTTTTTCATGGACGATTTATTTAGGCATTACCAGGTCACATAAGCATAAAGGGGAATTGAATTATGCAGAAGAAATAAACCAACTAAGAGCCGTTGTTTAGCTTGGTAGCTTTTGAAATAACCGCATTGCTCCAGGTATTGAAACAGAAATGAAGATTTTTATTTGTGCTCTTGAAAATTGGGGTTCTAAGAAGAGTCATCAAGATAAATTTGTGCTTGTGTCTCTTACGTTATGTAGTCAGGGATGAGGGATTATTGCCCTTGGGTCCAAGATCTAAGTTAAAACCATACTTCTCAAGGAACCTTTTATCCAAAACTGGTCCAAGAAATCCGCTAAAATACAGCACTCAAAGCCTTCTGCTCATAGTTTCAGATGGAGAAGTGCAGAGTGTCAAGCTATTCAGGACTAAAAAAAAAAAACAGCATAAAATCCTATGATGCCTCTTCTCCAGGTGCCCCTGGTAGACAGTTTTGATAAAGGTGCTATGGAAGAAAGCCTCGTATTAAGTTGTTGGCAGGACACGCATTTTATCTAGGCTTAAAAGAGCTTCTATCCCTTGGTTGTTTACCTACATTCTCCATGACCTTCACATCAACGGCTCTTAATATTGTGCTAATCTGTCTTCATAGCAAGAGAAAACGTTCGAGTTTTTACAATTTGAAATAGGAAATAAGTTTCTGTACTTCTGAGCTCTGTGCTGGGAGGAACTTATTGTTTGGAAGACAAGATTAACAAGTGGAAGTATTTTACAGTGTGAGACAGAATATGACAAAGTGCCAAATTGGGCAGATTAAGTGCTGCACAAGTAAAAAGAAAGGAGAAGAGAACGATTGCTGGAATATTTGGAATCAGGCTTCCAAACAAAATAACAGAAGGAGATGTGAAAGCCCCTTTGTGCGCAGACCTTTTGCAAGAGCACATACTCCTCTTGCCTATGCACAGAGCGTGCTGAGATTCACTTCCAGTGCCTATAGGCTGCTGGTGACGCAGGTCACGCTCTTTCAGCATTAAGTATGACAGATAGATAATACTGATGTAATTAATTCAGACATTATGACTTCATAGATGAAACTAGGTTTTGCAACTGTCTGCAGCCAGTGAAATAGATGAAATACACACATTAGACTAAGAATAAAGAAAAAAGAAATTTCTTATGTGCTGAATTTCTTCTTTTCTGTAACTTTTCTCTTGACATCATTGGATAAGATTTTCTCTTAGCGCTGAGAACTTAGTTCTGAGACCACAAAGATGGGACTATTCAAAGCTAGAATAAACAATGATAATTTAATCTCTGCAGTTAACTAATCTGATGACCAGCATGGCCTCCCTGATCACTCTCTGAAAGTTGGGGCCACTCACATTGAATCATGCCCTCTAGATCTATGTTAAATCTCTGTCCCCATTAAAAAGTCTGTGCGTCACTTTTCAGGCTATAGTTGTCACTGTTTTATGGTAGATCTCAACTTGAACAAAAAGGTGACCTGAATAGCTGAACCAATTTGAGTTCACGTATTTAAATATAACTGCTGTTTTAAAATACAATCTGTATATGGAATTTTGGACCATCTGAATAGATCTTGTGCCAAATCACACAAGCTAAATAAAATATAGAGGTGTTTCAATCTCAATTTGCCTTTTTAAGGTCAGAAGAAAGGAAATAGTTACATACACTAGTTATATATTATAAAAGGGGTTGTTATAAAATGACTTGCTTCTAAGTGTTCTGTGTTTTCCAAAACACAATTTTGGTACCATTTCTACTTCCCTATATTAAAGGGAAAAAATCTTTGCTATTATTAGTATGTGCCAAATAAAGTCTTTTACCAGACCTCCCTAAGTATATACATATGATACTATAAAATATCTGTAATACTTAATAAAGATTTTTCTTTGCTGGGTTCCATTTGCATACAGTGCTGTTCTTGGCCAGAAATAGTCATCAAAATCTCCTGTGTTCATTTTCCATTTCTTTCCTATCATG
Source organism: Ailuropoda melanoleuca (assembly GCF_002007445.2). Classification (NCBI taxonomy): domain Eukaryota; kingdom Metazoa; phylum Chordata; class Mammalia; order Carnivora; family Ursidae; genus Ailuropoda; species Ailuropoda melanoleuca. Next base: position 57,222,244 of record NC_048222.1, read on the forward strand.
TTCCATCAGGGTTTTAGTTCTATATCTCTTGATGCCATGCTAGTCATCTCAGAGAGCTAAGACATGAGTGATATTGGAATGGACACCTGTCTGAGTGTTAGATGCCAAATGGAGCGGCTGCCTGCCCAGGTCAAAGTTACAGTCTATTATCAAGCTAGATTTCTGACAGTCCTGTAAGAATTGCCATGTGAAATGTTCAGTAAGACCCTTTGTCTGTTAGCTGTCACTTCCCTTCTTCTTCCAATTATGTTTTTGCTTTTGTGATTCTTTTTTGGATGAAAAGATCTCAGGAGAATATGATTGAAATAGCTTTCTCTGTGGTAAAAAAAAAACCTCACATAGTTTATGTCAATTTTTGTTACTCTTTTCTCAAAGGACAATGAAATGAATCTCAATGAGCTTTTATTGTTGGTGCTGCTTATTCTTTTCCATCTTCCCCATTTTCAAGTGTTGTAAAAGAATTATAAACATGTTTTGGTTTCGTATAAATGTCGCTCCATTGTTAATAAGTGCTTTTCCCCACCACAGATATTAACGAGTGTGAAACACCTGGAATCTGCATGAATGGGCGCTGTGTCAACACTGATGGCTCCTACAGATGTGAATGCTTTCCTGGACTGGCCGTGGGTCTGGATGGACGTGTGTGTGTTGGTAAGATAAAGCCATGACTCCAATCTACCCTCTGTCGACCAATAAATCCCACCAATAACAAATACACTCTCCTGTAACAGACAGGACAGAATATTTGTGGGGGAACAAACCAACAGTATCAGTTCTCTTCTTGCATAAATTGGATATTAATCTAAGAGAAAGATGAGCTGAGATAAATGAAAACCAGAGGAATTCCCATCTCTCCTTCCCCCCTGTTCTTTTCTAATCATGTAGATGTCCTCAGTTTTCTCCAACTCTCCTTTGTTGATAATTGTCTTTGAAATTGGCCTATATACACTCATTACCTCATAGTGAAAATTTTCATATAGGAAATTAAATGTCCAAAAAGAAATATAGAATGCAAAGGAGGATATGGATAACCAAGGACTTTATGTAATATTTTTATGTGGCTTTATAAGAAGTTTGAAATTGTTGTGAAATACATATTAATTTTAGCCAAATTATTTTTAAGAAAGGTAGTCAGTAAACCTTTGAATTGGGCATGGCTGTATATTCCCTCCCTGGTGGTAAAGATGACACTACTTAGTAGACCAATGTCTACAGACTTATATAATGAACTATTTATAGATGAAACTTCCTCCTTTTTGAAAGTATATCTAATTCAAAGATTCAATAATTGCATGTTTATTTTGAGGTAGGCCACACTTCTTAAGAAAGATCTTATTTATCATAGGGTGAGAGTCACCAGTCATCCATCATTCGTTTAACTTGTATTAAGTGCCTGCTCTGTATAGGTCTGGGAAAGACCAAATGAAGGAGATAGAATCTCTGCACTTAAGAATCTCACAGTTGGGTAATGCATGGTAGTCTCTAGAAAACTGAAAGAGTCTGGCAATTGGTTTCCAGTTCGTGGAAGCTAAATGTAGTTTGTTTTGTTTTGTCTTTTTCTGTTGAAATCTAAGACCAGAGGCATCTTCTGTGAGTTAGAACAGGGATGATGATTAAATAAAGCCAGCTTCAACTTTGACCTGGGGAGTTCTCATCTGTTTGAAGTGATAGTGTGATGACAGATGCTTCTCCCTATTTAGACACACACATGCGGAGCACATGCTATGGTGGATACAAGAGAGGCCAGTGTGTCAAACCCTTGTTTGGTGCCGTGACTAAATCTGAATGCTGTTGTGCCAACACCGAGTATGCGTTTGGGGAACCTTGCCAGCCATGTCCTGCACAGAATTCAGGTATGTGGTGTCATGGGAATGCCCTCGTACTGTCAGCCTCCAGCCACCATCTGCAGTCTTTGCATTTATGGAAGTCTCCAGATACATCATACACCTTCCTGGGGTCTTGGCAGGCTACTCAGGATCTGATCACACATTACTCACCCAGTCCTAATGGTCATTGGGAATCGGCAGCACGTTTGGAACCCCATCCCAACTCCTCCACCTTAAAATACTCGTGCCCTTTGGAATTCACGGAACTTGCCTTGTTTTCTAAAGTAGTTTCACCGTGTTTGCATTTTGCAGGAACAATTATAAATCAGAATTTTACAGAGTGTAAAAGTAAATAATTTTCAGATTACCTGAATATTTCCAACTTTTTTCCAAAAAAGCTGTGTGTGAATTTTGTTCAAATCCCTCATGTTGATTTAGGTGTGCTTCTCCTAAATGATTTTATTCAACCCTGGGGAAAAAGTATTTTTCTCAATTTGAAGTGACATGGCATAATGAAAAGAAAACTGGTTGGTGAGTCCGAATTCTTCCAGGCCACAGGCAGACAAATTACTTAATTGGGGGGTTTAGTTCATTGTAGGTTTTTTTTAAATTTAGGAATTTTGCTCACCTACTTTGAAAAGGATTTGAGATGGCTTACAAGAGTAAAAATTGTAAAATAGAATAATATGGAAAAGGAATCCTTAGTTTTCTCACCTACAAAATGAATTATCTTAGGTAATCCTCTCCAGTTATAAATTATTTCTATTTGTAAGGCAAAAATAGTTAATTGAAACTAAAGTAATAAACTGTCAACATTTGGAAACGTGGCAGTTTCTCTTCAGTGTTCTAAAATGGAATTAGATCTAATATTGAAAATATGTAGCTCTGATTGGTTGATTTACATCTAAGATCCAGTTAGTTCATTTCCACTCTATATACAATCAATTAAAGATTAACTCACAATTTTTAAATATTTGCTATTTGAAAGTGATAATATTTAAAATTAGAGAGTTGGAAATTAAAATATGAGAAGTTAGAGAAAATTAAATGGAAAACTTTAAAAGAAGTGAGGGATGCCGCTTAAAGAAGGAAGCTTTTTTCTGGCTGATTACTTCACAAATTACCATTTTATGTATGATTACCAATCACTTCAATTCATGCTCACAATAATATTTCGATTATATAGCATCAAATATAATCCTGTCCAGCAAAGATACCTCCATGTAACTTTATAGTTGCATATCATTAATACTTTTTGTATGTTACTTTAACTTTTCAAAGTACTTTTCCTGTATACTTTGAATTTACAAGATGGATGAGTATCACGTGAACTGGTGCACAAGAGTATAGGTGATCTGTTTACATCTTCAGTAAGTGGAAGAACCAAAACTTAGAATCTAGGACCCTTGGTGCATAGAGTTCTTTGTTTTTACCTTTTCCTCTGGACCAAGTACATCTGCAAAGAATTCTGATGATACCTCAGCAAATGAAGTAATCTTATAAAAAAAGGTGACTAAAAGAGACCAGATTTCTTTAAGCAGTAAAGCTTAAGGTGGTTAAATTTGAAGCCCAGCCCCACTAGCTTCTATTTTGTGTTTGAATGCACTTGCACAGAAGAGGTCCGCATGCGGATGGTTTCATTCCGTTTGGTTTCTCCACCTGTTTGGTAGAAGAAAATGTCAATTCGTGAAGGATCTAAGTGTAAAGTACCCCTTATTTCAGGGGAGAGGGGAGACTTTAAAGGTACTGAAAGTATTGGGAAGATTCCTTCTTTAGTCAATTTCATGAGAAACTCCAACCACATCACATCTAAAGTCCATCCCTGTGCTCTGGAAGGAAGCCAAGGGAGCTATCTTTGAAGATATTTCTTCCTGGCTGCTGAATATTTACTCCTTGCAGGAGTCAGTCAGGTAAGCCCACAGAATTGTAAGTATTAGGAATTTTCTCATGTGTCCCCATCCCAGTGTCTCTGGGGAACGACACTGAATTACCTCAGCAGCACCTACCATTTATTAAATGCATGAGCTGTGCGAGGAGCTGTGTTGAGCACTTTCCATATTTTCTTGTGAAATGCATAGAACTGTCATGTGAGTTGGGTTCCTCGTCTCCAGTTTCTAGAAGGGGAAACTAACAGAGGGAAAGGGGCTTGCTCCCAATAAGCATTGTCATCCGCCTCCAAACCAATGCTGACCTGAATTCACTGATTGCAGAGGATAGTCTAGGACCAGATTCTACCCAATGGAAAAGAACAGTGACAACAATTTGCTTCCCCTTAGGCCAGGCATCAACTAATTTAGGACTAACTATAAAATTGCTTTTTGCAAAACTGGCATGATATTATTTTTCCTATTTTGTTACTTACAGTATTTCAAAAAGTGTTTTAATTAATTGCTGATGTGAGAGAATAATGACAATGCATTTCTTTTTGTTTCCAGTTCCAGGCTTTCAAACACACAATGGCAGCCACTTTCCCAATTGTTCCTTTTTTGGTCGCATTTAGCAGGATTTAAAATTTAAGGAATTTCACCACTTTTCTCAAATTTACATTTGCATGAAGGCAGAGGCTCTGAGGGATCCAACCTTCCTTTTTTTAAAATCTGTGTAACTCCTTTGCATCCACTGTCATCAGGAATACAGCTTTCTAGCACGCGGGAGTATAGGAGCTATTGCTTCCGCAGTGAGGTGGGTTGGCCTCAGTAAAAAAGCCCGTCTGTAACATCCAGTTCCCCTGCCACTTAAGCACAAATGATTTGCATTTGACCATGAGACTCTGGTTGCCGGGAACTGTGGGCAACTAAAGGGACACTTCAGTTTGTTTTCCTTGGATAAAGTATGATTCCCGTTAGTTCTCCATTTTCATCATTCACTCTTATGTTCTTCTAAATATTGTTGGAAACATTGCATCAGTTTTAGGAAATAGAAATCTGATTCCATCAGAATTGGGGAACGTATTCTGTATACCTCAATTTCTTAGTAAGATCTCAGTTTTAACATTAGGCAATACTTTGCCTATGGATTTATCATATAGAATGAATCTAGTATCCCGATGAATATGAACTTTAAATATACACTTAAATGCAAGTACAGATACTTTTGTTTTTCTTCTGAGTGGAGGCTAGAGAATTTGCAGAGAGAAATGAGAAAATTGATTGTACTAAAAAAAAAAAACCAGTTCACACTAAGAAACAAAATTATTCCCAAGATGGTAGGAGAAAGTTTTATTAACAGTTAAGAAACCACATTTTAACAGGCACATTTCACTGTAAGTGTAAAGTGTTCCCTGGTGAATGAAATCAAATTATAGGAAAAACAACTTTTCCGAAAGTGCTTTGCACAAGGAATTGCTATAACTTGCCTGTGTCCTTCAAAGTCATTCTCCACGGTGATGTGGAGCCTTTAAAATGGGAGCCAGGGGTACCAGTGACTCTCTTGGGAGATGCCTCCTTTTCTGTTACCACTTTATTCCAGTTCCACTCACTTAGGAGGAAATGATGTGTGCAAAGCCAAGTACAGGATCGACCTGCTCTGCAATCAACGGACTCATTTACTATCTGTTAATTTGTTGCAGCGGAATATCAGGCACTCTGCAGCAGTGGGCCGGGAATGACGTCAGCAGGCAGTGGTAAGGACTTGTTTGGAATTCACTTCCTTCAGCATGTGCAGAAGCAGCAGTGCTGGGCCTTCCTGTGGGTTCCCAGTTGGTCCATTTACACCAGATTGAGGAGGTCTGACCCCTTCTCTGGCCGTCACTGCATGATGTACCTGGGACCCCTAGAAGCCATCAGGGGCAGAGCAACTGTGGTACACTGGGTCCTGGGTTTGCTGGGTTTGGGTGTGGGGCTTGGTACTGCAGGGGTGAGTGCTCTCCCAGGGTGGTCGATGGAGGACTGCAGATAAGATACAGTGACTGTGATCTCTCATTCATGAGAAGAGGCTCTCTGATCCTCCTTTGGCTCTTCCACAATCAAGTATAATTCAGGGTTACGGGCTCAGTTGCATTGTTATCCATTCACATTTTGAATGATTTATTGACTGTCAAGTGTTCAGTCAGTATAAGATGTCAATAGGGAGCTATCTTATATTTTGCAGCAAGCAGTGATAGTAATTAACGGAGTTGAAAGACAATGAAATATTTAAGTGTAGGGCTTAGAACTAGAGAAATATTGGTACCATAAAAGAATTAGAGTTAAAAGAGAGAATTGGAATAAGTGTAAAAATAGGTGACAGGAAAGACGAAGGGATTATTTTATTAATACAAAACCAAATGATTCAATTCAGGACCGTTCTGGGGAAAAAAAGGTAGACAAAATTGGTTGTCAGTTCATTCTCATGATTAATTTCATCATTATGTATGGATGAAGGTGAAGAAGAGATATTTGGGGGAAAGAGGAGTAGTAAAGAAATTTATAATGAATAAAGAGTTAGTGGGGAATAAATAAAGTTGTGATAGGGACCTGGAGAAGGACAAACATGTCAACCCTGACTTAGAGAAGATTTGAGACTAGCCGTTCGCTGATTGTCATTCTGCATCACCCTTGACTATAGAGCTCTCTTCAGTCTGGGCACATGGAAGAGGGAGGACCCAGCCTCATCCAGGCTGAGCAGCAGAGGCTTTTCCAGATCAGGTGGTGTTTGAATGGGCCTTGGACCAATGAGTAGACCTGGCTCCAGACATTCCTGACACAGAGCAAAAGGGCATTATATGTTCATGGAAGAATGAGAAATTCAAAGTAAATAAACAGAGTTCATATTTTAATTTAATCTTGAAGATATTTTTGAATTTATGAAAGTTTGAACCATGAGAATGACACAGTCATCTTGTTTTTAAGCTAAGTGTGATGGCAATGTGGAAGGTACATTGAAGAGGGTTGGGCTGGTGGCAGGGAGACCAGCTGTAGGTACTGGGGCTCTGTGGTGATCCACTTTTCCCTCTTGATGTTTGAGCCAGAAGGCGGCGAGGGGTTCTCCTTCAGCCTGATTAAAGATCGGTAATCTTGTAGTTCCAGCTCAAATGCCAAGTTCCTCTCAAGGATTGGTGGAAGGAAGATTTGAGTCAGAACATCTTGTAGTTAGAAACAGGGATCAAGCTTTCTCATCTAAGTGAAACTTTATTTTTACCAGGTCCTAAAGTTGTTACATTTCCTGTAATGTTATTTTTTTTGACAGTTCTTTGACCTCTGTTTTAAGAATGTTATTGATACTGAACTTTTTTCTGGTGGTGCAGATATAAATGAATGTGCATTAGATCCAGATATCTGTCCAAATGGAATTTGTGAAAATCTCCGTGGGACCTACAAATGCATATGCAATTCAGGATATGAAGTGGATTCATCTGGGAAGAACTGTGTTGGTAAGAAGTTTCACCTGTTCCTAAGACATCTCATGCATCATGCATTCTTTCTTTGTTGCTTGGAGGAAACCGCTTTCACGTAGCCTAAAGGACTGGGCAAATGCATGGCCTTCACTTTGGGTGTCAGCATGGATATACATATCTTGATTAACTAAAATTTACATACCTGAATCCTGATAGTTTATAAGTAGTCACATATCATGTTCACTCCAAAAAAAAGAAGCTCCTTAGATGTATAAAATACAGGTTGTGAGCTGTTCTCATGTGTCTACAAAGGCGTCCCTATTTTTACCGAGAGAAGCAACTCTTCTTCCAACCACTTATTAGATTTAATCAAAGAAAACCCAGCTTATTTTCAGTAATAATTGTTCTCTGTTAAGTTTAGCAAACATCATATTTTTTTAAAGATTTTATTTATTTGAGAGAGAGAGACAGAGCATGAGAGAGAGCAAGCACGAGTGTGGGGGGCAGAAGGAGAGGGAGTGGCAGGCTCCCCACTGAGCAGGAAACCCTAAGACCAAGATGCAGGGCTCTATCCCAGGACCCTGGGATCATGACCTGAGCCAAAGGCAGACACTAAACCAACTGAGCCACCCAGGTGCCCCAAGCAAACACCATATTTGATGTTTTAACAAACCTTAATGAAAGCACCAGCCAGTAACTAAAAAAAAAACGTGGGGAATAAAATGGTCAACATGGGACCATTATTTTTTTTTTCCACCTTTCTCCAGTCACCTAGACTAGTATTTTCTAAAACATACTGTCCATTCTATAGTGCAGTGACATACTGACTTTTGATAAATGAATTCTTCCTCTCTCACACCCTTAATTTTAGGGCTTCTTTTTTGGGGGTACGGTTATGATTTGACTGCACATGGTATTTTCAGACTAGATTAAACTCAAAACAAGTGTTAGTATTTCATTTTTCTGTAAGAGCCTTTCCTCTTCGGCAGACAGAAATCATCATTTATCTGTACAGGCCCAGAAGGACACAGAGATATTTTAGCTTCATCCAAAAATCACCCCATTTGAAGCAAAAGAGAGAGTTTGGGAGGCAATAGGGACTCTTCCTTCAATGCACTAGTATGTACTCCAAAGTCGAACCGATTATCATCAGGTCAAAAGTATGTTCATACTCCAGATTATGTTTAGAGATATAAAGTGAGGAATCAAAGATCCACCACTGCCATAGGGTTAGGACGTGGCTATTTTTTATCTTAATCAGCAATTCCTCACTTTAAGGTTTCATATCCTTCTGACATCATCAAAGCTTAAGGATTGCAATATTAACACTTCTGGGAAGTGTTAGCATTCCCTATGTCATTTTGACAGAATTCTCACCATGTTGTTTGCTCATACAGTAACGTAATTTTATTAAACTTCCATATTTTAAGTACTTTATAAGTATATTGCTAATTTAAGTGGATTTACTACTGTGAAGCTAAGCGGCTGTCCAGCGCTGAATTTGTGTATCCTTTATTTTAGGGCTACTAGGTTGTCAAATAATGATCTAAGCAGAATTTCTCGATGTGTAAAAAATTCCCTGTGGACATATGGCCTCTTCTGTGGGTTGTGTGATCTAGTTTAGCCCAACTGCATATAATAAGCTGTTGGAGTTCCACGCTTCCTGAATTACCTAAGTAACACATATCAAAACTTACATTTTGCACCAGACAGACCAATTATTCACCTGAGAGTAAGGAGTTTTTCCGAGCTCTCTGAATCTCAAGTCTGAAATTCTCATGAGAATTATGAATTCTACAGATTGCTTCCTACTCTAAAACACAAACCAGAGGCCATTTCCGTTATTCTAAAGAAGAAACATCTATCCTGGAACTAACACATATCAAAGATGGGCCATACTTTCTAAATATTTATTTAGTTCCTTAAATCAATAGGATTAGTTCTTTTAATTCTGGCACAAGGAACAGTTCTATGAAGATTAATGATTTCCAGAAAATCCAGGTTTCTTCTTGTTAAAGAAAGTGAATTGCACAGTATCTGGTGACTTTAGACTTTGTAGACACCTAGTAAAAATAATCAGATGAAACCTCTATTTTCCTCAAGTTACGTAAGTTAGGCAAAAACCAATGGTAGAGGAGTTTTGCCTGTTTGCTTGAGTTAATCATGCCATGTGACCTTAAAAACTTAACCTGAAAAAGCAGAGAAATTGCATGCAAGGAATGAGCTCCCCTAAAAGTTCATGTTTGTCGGTTTTCCAGATATTAATGAATGTATATTGAACAGTCTACTTTGTGACAATGGACAATGTAGAAATACTCCGGGGAGTTTTGTCTGTACCTGCCCCAAGGGATTTATCTACAAACCTGACTTAAAAACCTGTGAAGGTAAACTGTGGTTTTCTTCTCATATTGTGTACTTTAATGTCTTTTGGTAACTGAAAACTACTGAAAAACTGTGACAGTAAGTTAGAGTTACCTATTTTAGACAATTATGTCATTGTAATTGAGATTCTGTGGTCCTAAATGACTCTTGCATGCGCTTTGAAAGCTACTGATGGTACTTACCTACAGTTGGCATTTTATTTGCCATCATTTAAAAGATGAAGAAAATATCACATAGTAAGTAATTTGGAGATCACATTTAATGTTTGCTCCAGATTTTCTGAATAAAAAAAATTCAGCCATATGTTAGATTCTGTGCTCTAGAGATATGCTCAATTATTATTTTTGACATTCCATCTAGTCCAGAAAAAAATCATCTAGGCCAGCTCTACTATCTAATAAAGAATATGTGGTAGAAATTGAGGCCAAAGTTTAAATATTCTTTCATGCCCAAGGCTAGTTTTTTAGCAGTAACATGGACCTGCTTTTGTTTTAGACATTGATGAATGTGAATCGAGTCCTTGCATTAATGGAGTCTGCAAGAACAGCCCGGGTTCTTTTATTTGTGAGTGTTCTTCTGAAAGTACTCTGGATCCAACAAAAACCATCTGCATAGGTATTTATCCTGCTGATCAGTACTGTGTTTAATGTCCACTTTTAATGCAAAAGAGTTTATTGCAAAATAGTTTAAGTATGGATGAACAAAATTGTAAATGACCATTATCACATGTTTCACGTGATAATTCTTGCTGTAATTCCAACGCATGTTTGAATTTTTGATACAGATTCTATTAAGTATCCATTAAACATCATCTCCCACCTCCCTGCAGAAACCATCAAGGGCACTTGCTGGCAGACAGTCATCGATGGGCGGTGTGAGATCAACATCAATGGAGCCACCTTGAAGTCCCAGTGCTGTTCCTCCCTCGGTGCTGCCTGGGGGAGCCCGTGCACCTTATGCCAAGTCGGTAAGAGAGACAGGCACTGTGGCTCTGGGCCCATCCCACTGGTCACTTTGCTTGGAAAGGGGAAACCCAGTACTTTGTTTATTTAGGTTCACCTAGGAATTCTAGATTTAATTCTGATGACCTCAATGGAACATATTGCTGAATAGGAAACTAAGAGAAGTGTCAAGAACAGTAATTTCATGTGATTTGGCGATTAAGGTTATTGTTTTCTTTTTCTTTTTATAATGCATGTTATTTTTTTATTATGGAAATGATATTACTCCCTTTAGAAAACTGTAAGTATGGAAAAGTATAAAGAAGAAAATAAAAGTTATGTACAATTTCTCACCATCATTAACATTCTGAAAGCTTTTGCTACTGTTTTCTGTGCATATTTGTTTAACATATATTCTACTTGTTGTTAAAGACATAAACCCATTTCAAACTGATTTAAACAAAAATGAGAATTTATGTAAAATACACCAGTTATACCCCCAGGGAACCACAAGGACAGCAGAACCATAGATGGGACCAGAAATTGGGAAACAAGTGGGAACTTGGGGAGTAAAGCCTCCATCCTTCTCTCTTTTTGTAACATGGCTTTCTTTGCTTTGGCATGCAGGTACTCAAAGATGGCCACCTCTTAGGTCCCAACTGTGCACCTTATTCTTTCTCCCACTTATTAAGAACAAGCCCATGCTCCTGGGGAATCAATCAGTTTTCCCAAGCTTGTGCGGAGTTCACCCTGAGTTCCATCAACTGTGGCAAGGGAGCAGTCACATAGAATAACATGGCAGCTAAGGGCCCATGTGCGTAGGTCGTGGGTCCTTTCTCAGAGAAAGAGGACCATTGGCACCTGAACAGATGTCACCACAGTAGCATATTTCTAGGCTCTGAGGATGAGGACGTGGACATCTTGGGGAGGCCATTATTCTGCCTACTGCAGAGAGGAAATGGAGGAAACTCGGGTGGAATGATTTGTTTTTAATTAATGAAGTTGAAGTTTCAATCATTTCCTCAAAATGAGAAAAAAGAGATAAGGCTGGAACTATTTTTGTTTTCAAGAAGCGAAACAAAAGAACACACAACTGGCAGCCGCTGTGGTCAGCATAAGCTATCGACTCTGGTACACCAGGATTAACTGATACCCTCGTATAAAGATTGCTTGGCTTGCTTGTGATTGTTTAGTTCCTTATTTACACTTAACTTGTTTAATGTCTGGTTCTCCCTTAGTTTGTTGTTTTCTACCACCACACTGTAATCTGGTTACCCTGGTGTTGCTTTCCTAGATCAGCAGCTCCTATGGGCTCTCTTGGAACCTCATGATTAGGGTTCCTGAGCTTCTTACAGGCACAGATTATCTTCCAAAAAATGGATTGATGTAAAGGAACCAGTTTTCATGCCTTAACTTCTAAATCTGTTGCAAAGCTGAGGTTTGAGAGCCTTGCCGATGATTTTGTTGATTCAGTGTTTGGGTAAATGAATACATAGTCTGAATGCTGCAGGACAGGAGATCTTCAAATTCTAGACTTTGTTTTCCATGTTCATGTTCTAGGAATCATATAATGTGATTCCTATTTTAGAGCTGATAGCAAAAGAGAGACCTAGCCAATTTCCTTTTTAGTCATCACCTTAGCATGATATTTAAGGGACCTTTGGGTCTCTCAGGACCTCTTAGAGGAATTGAGCTAAATTCAAGGAGACATTTCATTCTTCTTCTTCTTCATCTATTGCAGAAACACTTTGTCATCTTAGACTTATTCATAGCCACAAAATCTAATTCATGTCCAGGTCTTCTTTCGTGTTTCTTATACTATGTCATACAAAGTCTGGATATTGTTATCTCAAATTCGTTTTTTTTTGTTTGTTTGTTTTTTTTACAGATCCCATATGTGGCAAAGGCTATTCAAGAATTAAAGGAACACAGTGTGAAGGTATTTATGTGTCTTTATAAGCCATATATTTTGGTGTGCATGAAGAATGCTTGTGTGAACTTGGATTGGATAAAGTTGTCATGTAACTTCCCAGTGAGAAATATGCAGCAGAGAGGAAAATAATGAGAACTGCAGAACATAACAGATGTTAATTTCACAAGCATATATATGCTGTTGCCAGTGTTGGATCACCATGGCCACAGGGCAGGGTGACTGAAAATGGTTTAGGCTGACCGTGGTTTCGAGTGACTGCACTTTCAAAATACTATCAGAAAAAGAAAAATGGAAGTTTTCGATGAGGCTATAAAATTTCCATTTTTTTTTCTTGGTTTGTCCTGGCTTTTGTTTGTTTGTTTGTTTCATGGTCATGGAGGATTCAGAAGGACATACTCTATTGTCTAGTTTTTGAAAGTCTACGTGGATTGTTTCCAGTTTGTTGTGATTCTTTCTCACGGAGTCCCAGATAGACATAGGTCAGGGTGACTAACACAACCTGACATGACACAGCAGCTGAAAAATTTTAAAAACAGCAATTAGTCCCATATGTGGAATGAAATGAAGTTTTTTTTTCTTTCCTGCTAAAATAAAGAGGAACGCTACAACCCCCACCCAAGGTCTTGCTTTCCAAATGATGACTGAATCCTTTGGCCTTTCTCTGGTCCAGACCCACTGTTAATAACTTATCTGACCTCAGCAGCACATTTTGGTGTACAAGTGGCCAGAACAAAAAACCCAAAAAGGTAAATTTCCCCCTCCCCGCTTACATCTCTCAGAAGGAAAGATTTCAAATATTTTTTTTCAACATCCCTGGCTTGGAAAGTTATTTTTCTAAATAGAGACATAGTATGCTAATGCCCCCTTTTTTTGGCATTGGCAAGCACCTTTCTTTGAATTAACTTGATGGTGAATATTTTTCCAAATTAAGGGCAGAGAACATACTGCTTTCTATTTAGCAAACCGGGAAGGACTGGTGCGTTTGAGAGCGGGTGGGTGAACGATGAATGAATGAACACGAGCATCTTTGGACTCTCCCTGACTCAAGCTGGGACCACCAAAGCTCCGACAAACAGCCTGAGACTGTTGCTGAGGTAGAACTAGTTACACGCTTTCTGGGGACATCTCAGCATTTCTCAGAAGACACTCTTTTAATGGCCCCAGATATTTCTCAGTGGGATTTTTTTTCTTTAAGCTATTTCTTCTTTGCTACTTTGAAAGGCCAGGCTTCTGTTATTCCCAGACATCTGGTCTCATAAAGCTAACTATGTGTCTCCTGGGAGCCTTACTTGAGATGTCCATAGTACCCAGAGCTGTCCCCAAGAACTCTTACCAACTCCCAACCTCTATAATTCAAAAATTACTCCTCAAGACCAGTGGAGAAGCTCATACCTTTGGGAAAGGGTGGACTCAGTCTTGTTGCTATTCAAATTTCCCAGAAATTCTACATGAGCTATTTGGAAGCAAACTAGTTTTATGAACTTATGTGGTTCAAAATGGCCTTTTCTGTTGTGAGAATAATTGTAACTCCATGAATGGAATAAATTAGAATGATGTTATACAGATATTTTAACTTCATGGTTTTTTCTCTCTTCATAGATATCAATGAGTGTGAAGTATTCCCAGGAGTATGCAAAAATGGCTTATGTGTAAACTCTAAAGGATCGTTTAAATGTCAGTGTCCCAGTGGGATGACTTTGGATGCCACAGGGAGGATCTGCCTAGGTAAATCCTGAGCTCATTACTTTTCTAATGGTCATCTCTTAAAGATTATTAAAAACTCAGTTAGTAAGATGAAGCTGAATATTTGGTTCCAAGTACAGTTATACATATCCCAAATTCAGCATTTCTGTTAGGATCCATAATAGTTTCCTTGACAAATAGCCTTCCTCACTCAAGTTCTTCATTTATTCTTTATCAAAAGAGCGGAGAACATGTTAGTGAAGAGAAACATTAGTTCCTTATTGATGTGTAAGTATTCCTTAAATCATTACTATCACAGTCATTATTCTAGAACTCTTAAATCTACCTCCATATGCCACCCACTATAGGATACAAGGTGAATGGTGGGGAGAACAATTTTGCTTGATTAGAAACTGTAGCCCATGCCTGTTAGGCATGTCCTGCCATTGGCCAAATGGACAGGTCCTTGCAGGAAACCCTAGTGGGTGTGAGTGAAGAATGCCACATTCCTGAATAGTGAACCTAAAGGAGCCCAGAGCCACTGTTACTTCTAATCACGGTGGGATTCTCCATGCCAACTGCGAGAGCCCAAGTGGCATTGATAGGGAAGAGACTGGCCCCTGAGTTCTCAGAAAGCTGCCTCGTGGGCTCTTACTGGCAGTAGGTTGGAGATCCCACAGTCATGTGTGTGGCGTCTGGCAGACATAGTCTGACCCTGCTTCTGTGGCTTCTCACTGCCGGGAATATTTATCTGGGATCACTCGTTTCTGAGTTCATGGCTCTGAAAATGATCCTCAGGTACTTTGTGTATCTGAAACCATATTTCTCTGCAGATTATCCTTAGTGAAGTGTAGGCGGTTAAAAGAGTGGTATGAGGTTAAGGGATTTGGATCATTTATGAATTAGAACTAATAACCCTTAAATATAGAACTTTATGGTTTATAACGTAAGCAATATGGAGTAGAAAAGCTGGAATCCAGAGGGGAGGGTCTTTTTGTAACCACGGATGTCAGTTAATCTCATTTTGAGTCTGCTTTTTTTGTTTAGGAGGAATCGGCATTTAATGAGAACCTTCTTCCAGGTTCTTCAGTTGAAAGATGCTTCAGTGTTTAATTTGGAAATCATTTTAAAAGTATCCATCCATCTCATTAGAGGCAACCTGAATGTAAAGTTGCCCAGAAGGCTTCAGAAGCTTTCTAACATTAAAGGAAGATCAGGCACGTAGGTGAATGGTCAGTGACCACTTTGTGAAGGAGAGAGAGAGGGAAGATAATGGCTTAGGTTTTAATTACACTTTACGGTTCCCAGACACAGAATCTCGTCTGAGCTTCACGGTACCCCCTCAGAGATGGGCGCAACATCTCTTTCTGGATGTAGAAATTCAGGGTCAGGGTTAATAATTTGTTTCAAATAATCAACTTCTTAGTTGCAGAACAGGACTAAGTTCCAGGTCTTTTGACATCTGGCATATCACTTCTTCTACTCTTCCTCATGATTCCACGAATTTGGGGTTGGGGTTAGATGTATCCCACGTGTACCCAGAAGAATGTACACATAAGCACATGTAGAAGTGAAAGAAATACTTGAGAACCAGAGCAAAGGGCTTTTCTTTGCTGTTTTTCCTCTTCAGTCTCAAATAGGGCATTCTTCATTTTGGAACTTAACATTGTACCTCTCCAAAAATGAAATGGATGTGAGGGAAAAGTGCTGAAGCTAGCTTAGATGTTCTCCAATGAGAAAGAGTATGTTTCCTTTTAGCTAGAGAGGAGGTCAAGGCATGATGGAGTGCATGTATTGATAGTTAGCTTGCCTGTACAGGGAGAAAACATCTCCCCAAAGAGCGCTGCGGGATTTCTCTGAATACCGTTCTTTATGTAGAATTATCAGAAAATGCCTAAAATTGAAAGGAAAGTTTCCAGAAATAGGAGGTGCAAATAAATAGGAGCTGCCAAAGAAAAGAAAGCCTTTTATTAGGTGGGAATACTCATCAGAAAGCCTGGACTCCTTTTGAGGAAAATAATTAAATTCCAGCCAATAAGTACATAGCAAATTATTGTGGACATTGTATGTTGCCTAACCCAACTGGTCAGCAGTTTGGGGCAGTGAAGGAGGTAGCTCTCCTCAGCCTCTCTGTGTTCCCTCTGGCAGATATCCGCCTGGAAACCTGCTTCCTGAGGTACGAGGACGAGGAATGTACTCTGCCTGTTGCTGGCCGCCACCGCATGGACGCCTGTTGCTGCTCTGTTGGGGCCGCCTGGGGGACTGAGGAATGCGAGGAGTGTCCCGTGAGAAACACGCCCGAGTACGATGAGCTCTGTCCCAGAGGGCCCGGATTTGCCACAAAAGAAATTACAAATGGAAAACCTTTCTTCAAAGGTACTGTGGTTTCAGTGGCTAAGGCTCCTCTTTTTAGACCAATAGGATGTTCCACTAACAGGAGAATTACAGTGAATATCATCAGCGTGCCATCCCTTGATCATCTCCGCAGACAGTCTTCACTTTCTGAGTTACAGACAGCAGATGTTCCCTCTAGAATGGGTTTCCTTTCCCCACCTTTCAAGACTTCCTGAGGCCAATTGCCTCTCCCATTAGCCCCTTGTTAAGTGTTTTAAAGTAGATTTTAATACTGCCCTAAGCCAGATATCAACAAAAAGGACATCTTCTTGGGGAATTTTTATTCTGTCTGCTGAAGCCGTAGGGTTTGACCTCCTCTCTGCTGATTTAATCCAGGTCACTGCAGCTCGCCTGAGTGTACCATAGTGGAGGGAATGGCATGACAAACCCAGTTGGCAGACCCTCTTTGTCCAAAAACAGTGAAAGTCATTCTGATGGCAAGCACATTCCAGTGACTTCTGATATTTCAAACATTATTTCAGTTTATTATGCTATCATCTAAAATTCATGTAAAAAATGAGAAGTTACAGATTTAATCTAATTCCAAAATTGATTTAACTTTTTATGCACAAGGTACAGAACTTGTTTACTTTAGCATATGGAAAAATCATGACTGGTTTCTGAGAATTCCAGTTTTTCAGAGAGGCCCAGCTTACGTGCCTGGTATAGATTTTTGTCTTCATTGCCCATTGTGTCTGGGCCTAGTTATTATACTTCATAACCAAATCAACTTGTAAGAATGGGAAATGAGTATATAAATAGTGCTTAATTATCCTTAAAGTCCTAGAAGCCCTGGGAATTAAAATTCTGTCTAGAGACGGCTTCTAGATGACCTTCTTATAAATGTCTCTTAAGTAAATTCAAAGGAATTTGAATGATTTGCTTCCAAAGGCTATCCATTGCCACAGAAGAACTTGTTCTTGCGATTTGATCTGCTAGTCCTGTCTTTCACGACTCTTTGTAGCAATGATCTTGTATTTCTTGAGCTTTAGGTCTTGCTTTAGAAAGGCCCCTGAAAGGAGACTACCCATTACATTTTGCAGTCTCCTAGTGTACAAGAAACTCTTTAAATTATATTAACGAAAACTTAATATTAATTGAGAAAATATTTTTAAATTGTATACATATTTGAGAAAATATTTTAAATAGTATGCATTTATTTACAAATCATTTACATTTTAAATGACATCCTTTTTGAGGTTCTTATATTTTAGGTGCGTCGAAAAGCGTAGATGAGTATCTCCTTCCACTGTACTCTCAATTGGTTGCTGTGGGGCAATGTATTCCTGTCACCTTCTGCGTGCTTTAAGTGTAGAGTCTAGTGGTTTAGAATATTTGCTCGCTCATTCAAGCCAATACTGAAGTGCTTGGTATGTATCAGGCAGGGTCCTGGGCTCTAGAAATCCAAATAAATACACCCTTTATTTCCCTAATAATGCTTTCTAAAATGTAGAGGCTTAAAAGACTAGAAATGTTTACAAAATCACAGTTTTCATGGATCATTACACATTCTTTAAAATGCATTTTCCCCAGACCTTTATTCAAGAGCCTCCAGCCTCCTGGGTTTAAAATAGAGGCCTTGAGAACTCCTTACAGGATGCTCAGGAACTTTCTGCACATTTTCTTTTTCTTGAAGATATCAACGAGTGCAAGATGATCCCCAGCCTCTGCACCCATGGCAAGTGCAGAAACACCATTGGCAGCTTTAAGTGCAGGTGTGACAGTGGCTTTGCTCTGGACTCCGAAGAAAGGAACTGCACAGGTCAGTGATGGGCTCCCTGTTGCGGGGCACCCTGTAGAACTGTTCCCCTTTCCCACATCGCCACAAGAGTGAAAGCTGTCCTGTTACTCACGCGCTGCCGCTTACTGTTTGCACTCAGACATCGACGAATGCCGAATCTCTCCCGACCTCTGCGGCCGTGGCCAGTGTGTGAACACCCCCGGGGACTTTGAATGCAAGTGTGACGAAGGCTACGAAAGCGGATTCATGATGATGAAGAACTGCATGGGTAAGCGTGTGACCATCTGATCCGCACGGGCAAAAAGGGATTCCCCGAAGCCGTGATGACTCAGAGCCTCCCTCCCAGGCCCCCCGTGCTCCTCAGTGCAGGGGTCTCCTGATCAGCATGTCCGGAATCAGTCTGTGGCAGAAGGAGATGACATGCAGGAAGCATGAGGGCTTTCTTTCTGTGGGTTGGCAGTGGCCTAGGACACCAGTTATTGGGTCCCAGAGAAGTGAGTTTAACACCTGGAAGAGACACCCCAGGGAAGAGAAACAGTTCAAACATTAGCAGTGTTAGAGGTCACATTATTATAGTATTTCTGTCCAACATTTCTAGAAAAAGAGTTTGATTAAGCTGGCTGCATTAGATCAGGTTCCCTAGAAAGAAGCCCGAGATGGGGATTTTTTTAAGGAAGAAGCTGTAACGAAGTGAGGGAAGTAACTTAGGGTGGGGGAAGAGGCCTCTTAGCCTTAACCTGATCGCACAGGGGATCCTGGAATGTGCATGGTATCAAACAGCTATCCCACCTTCACGCCAGACCAGATCATATACTCCCTTGTCAGCCATGGGCAGCCCCCAACATTTGAGGGGGATGTAATTCTTCCCTCTCGGGCATTTCTGAGTAAGGTGGACAGCCGTTCTCCAAGAAGGGAGCTTGTGAGCCCTGAGCAGCCAGGACTCCCAGCAACTAGGGGCACTGAGGCATGCACTGGCTTGGGGTCCTGGGCAGGGCACCGCCACCATCTTCCACATGAGTTGTCACCCTTTTGCAGATATCGATGAGTGTCAGAGAGATCCTCTCCTATGCCGGGGAGGCGTCTGCCTAAACACCGAGGGAAGTTTCCGCTGCGAATGTCCCCCTGGGCATCAGCTGTCACCCAACATCTCAGCATGTATAGGTAAGGAGGGAGACTTTCAGACCACATATTGGTGGTCAGTTGTTCTGCCCACGTCTCTGCCATAGTCAGAAGAGCCTCTGGCTGGATGTTTACTATTTTTATTTTCCAAACAGACATCAACGAGTGTGAACTGAGTGCGAACCTCTGCCCCAATGGCCGTTGTGTGAACCTCATAGGGAAATACCAGTGCGCCTGCAACCCCGGCTATCATTCAACCCCCGACAGGCTGTTTTGCGTGGGTAAGTGCTCTCTTTTCTTTTCTATTTTCTTTTATTTAGTCTCTTTCTAAAAACACTCCCAATGTTCTCCCAATGTTCTCTGAGTTCTGTTTCATCACTGGTTACTTCTCCTTCATCTTCCTTGTTTTCGTGTAAGTAAAATTCTTTTCATAGTGGCTCACGATCTTTGGATCTCACTTCCCTTGTCTGTTTAAAGAACCATATAAATGAAGGATCTGAAAGGTTTTAGCTCCAACAAGTCTGATTTGAGCCATGCTGCTTGGAAGAGTGAACAGTAGCGCAGGCTTTGTTTATGCACGTGCATAACCAGGCGAATCAGCAAGTGAGTGCTAACCACCTGCAATTAATGAAGCGTGGGTTCGGTGAGAAAGACAAAACCAGTGGGTACGGTATCTGCCCTTAGGTGGCTTAGATCCGCTAGGAGATTTCAAAGAATAATTATTGGCAAGAAGACCGTGTTCTTTTCATACCTTACATTGAAATGGAGGCCAGGTCTGGCACTCCTTAAAGATGGGGTTTTGTGGGACAAGCATTTTGCTTTGTGGCTGGCCCTCTGTAGGTTTAGGCATGCTCGGAAGAGTGGCACAGAAAGCCCTCTGGGTTTATTGTGCCCAAACTCAAAGTGAAACTTTGTAAAAACTGCCAGTTTTTGCCTGGTTTGGGGTGTACATCATGTGGAACTGCCAAGTCTTACATGGTTTCCACCCAAAGCCATAAATCAGCCCAAATTTTTCTGAAACATGGCCCAGGACAACTCAGAATTCCAACTCGGGTTCTTGAAAAGGATTGGAACCTCAGCCAATCAAACTGAATGTCAAGTTTATAACTGAATATGGGACCCAGAGAATTTCATCCACGTGCTCATTATCCTAACTGGGATTGTTCTTTTAGCCCTAGCATTTCTCCTACCTGGCAGGGGGCACCCCATGTATCGTGTAACTCATTGTTAGTTTAACTTCCAGGCTGCAACATAAGCATTATGAAGGAGGGATAGGGTCTGTCTCATTCACGATTAGATTCTTATCTCTCGCACCCAGTAGGTTTGTACTTTATATTCGTTGAAGGAGTAGAATGATGCAATGACTTCCATTTGCCCGAGGATGTTTTTGTTTTGTTTTACTTTGGAAATTTAAACCGGTGCCATGATAATAGACACAAAGAAAGGTGATTTTCTTTTTCTTTTTCTTAGACATCGACGAATGCAACATAATGAACGGCGGTTGTGAGACCTTCTGTACAAACTCTGAAGGCAGCTATGAGTGTAGTTGTCAGCCAGGATTTGCACTAATGCCCGACCAGAGGTCATGCACCGGTGAGTAGGTGAAATTCTTAATAACGGGTCCACACCTAGAGCGGTTCAGGGCCCAGACTTTGTAGTCAGACAGTCCTGAGTTCAAAATTTTGTTTTGTCACACATTTTAGCTGTGCGTCCTTGATAAAGATCCTAAGCATCGGATTCCTCATCTATAAGATGGGATTCCAATTGACTGTGTGGGAGAACGCACTTTGCACAGTCCCTGGCGCATGGAGTATAAGATGTAGTTTTGAAGAGTCTGATCTTTTGGCTCACTTCAGGGCTGCTCTTGACCAGCAGCATCAGCGTCACCCAAGAATGTGGGAGAAATGCAAAATCTTGGGCCCCACCCAGACCTACTGAATCAGAAACTTCTGGGGATAGATCCCAATAATCTATTTTCACAAGTTCTCCAAGTGATTCGGATATGTGCCAAAACTTGAGAACTGCTGCTCTAATTCACACTTCCTGTTGTGTCATCCTGGGCTGGAAGAGCCATGTCTCTAGCGAGAGATGAGAAAGGAGGTGGGTGAAACAGGTTTTCATTTTGGGTTTCGGTTAAGAAGAGAACTTAGGTTTAGGGATCAAAATTACTTTATCAGATCTAGAAAAATGTCCCCCCAAAATACCTTAGATATAAATTTGACTATAAAAGTCAAATGTTGAAAATAATATAAATGTTTTTCTTAAAAGTGCATCTAGGTAGATATGCTTATTTTAATAAGCAAGTTTCACCTTTACAATATCAGTAAACCAGAGGATGATCGACCTTAGGCATTTAAATTTGACAATGAGAAAAATAAAATAAAATTCACAATCACTGTTAAATGAGAAAATCATGTCAGGGATAAAATTGCTAATTAAATAATGGATTTCTAAGAAGATGTGGAGCTTGACCCTGAACAGTTGTTCTAATTCTTGAAAATGGTTCTCTGCTTTTTTACCCAGGATAAATTGATGGGATAATTTAAAGCTTCATTTGAATTTGAGAGCTAATTCTCTTATGCAAATAGGCTGAGTTTATTTGACTTGAGTCAGTTGACTTTTTCACCACCTTATAATAGATCTAGTATTAACAACATGCTATTGTCGTTTTCTTCTCTGCAGACATTGATGAGTGTGAAGATAACCCCAATATCTGTGATGGCGGTCAGTGTACAAACATACCCGGGGAGTACAGGTGCTTGTGTTATGATGGATTCATGGCGTCTGAAGACATGAAGACTTGTGTAGGTAAGCAAAGAACACAGAATTTCCCATTTTGTCTGGTTATTCACAAGCACTGCTAAATTACATAAACATGGATTTGGGAAGTTGAGAAATGGATCCTATGGGAAAAGTAAGGATATTTAGGGGCATATTACTAATATTCCAAAGCCAGCATTCCAGAGAGCAACTTTCTTGTGACTGTGAGTTGATGTTCTTGTCAGATACGTTATGCGGACTGAGCTGACCATTGGTCAGCCCACATGGACACTGGCTTTATGTCTGTGCATTATTTCTGTCCACTTAGCCCTTCTGCGACTAGAATTTAGGCCTTTGAAGTATTTTATTAAAGGCAAACAAAATTTATTTCTGACAAGAATGCAGTAGACTCTAGAATTGATTGCATTGACGTATCCTACTGCTATGTCTTCACATCTGTTGTACTTTTCTTCCGCAATATCTGATCCCATTCAGTATCTTTATAATATAAGATGTTGTAATTTCATCTCTAAAAATTTGATTTGGGTCATTTTTCACATCTGCCCTGTCTCTACTTGATAGGTCCACTCATTCCTCTAGCTTTTTGAGCCTATGAAATAGAGTTCTAATAACTGCTTTAATGTCCTTGTCTGCTAATTCCATCATCTGTGTCAGTTCTAGGTCATTTCAGTAAATTGACTTTCTTCCTCATTACGGGTCATATTTTCCTGCCTCATTGAATGCCTGGTAATTTTTGATTGGATGCTGGCATCCATGATAAATTTTGACTTACTAGTTGCTAGATATTTTTGTATCCCTAGAAATATTCTTGGGCTTTATTCTGGAACCCAGATAAGTTAAGTTATTTGGAAACAGAGGGGTCCTTTTAAAGTCTTGCTTTTATGCTTTTAAGCAGCGGTTACTCTGAGGCTTATTTTTTGCCCCATGACTGAGGCAAGATCCTTCTGAATTATGAGATTTTCCAGTCTGACCAGTAGGAACAGGTACAATTGCAGGCCTTCTGTGGGCTCTGATGATTGTTCCCTCTAATTCTTTTGGGTGGCACTTCCCTAGCCTTGAGTAGTTTCTTTACATGATTGCATTGATCTTTCTAAGATC
Source organism: Ailuropoda melanoleuca (assembly GCF_002007445.2). Taxonomy (NCBI): domain Eukaryota; kingdom Metazoa; phylum Chordata; class Mammalia; order Carnivora; family Ursidae; genus Ailuropoda; species Ailuropoda melanoleuca. The sequence goes on from NC_048222.1 coordinate 57,245,456, forward strand.
TGAATATGTGACAGGGACCCTTTGCAGGCCCCCAAAGCTCTCTCTATATGCAGCTTTCTTCTGTCCTTTACTCTGCCCTGTGAATTCTGGCTACCTTGGCCTTCCAGGACTTCCAGCATTTTTCCCTCAACTCTGGGACTACCCAACTATATCTGTTATCCTCTCCCCTATGTCATGGCCTTAAAACTACCCCTACACCGTAATCTGGGACATTCATTGAACTCACCTAGCTTGTTTTCTTTCTGTCAGGCATCACTGTCTTCTGTTGCCTCTGTGGTCCTTTTGCTGGTGTTTCACATGGGAAAATAAATTCCATCTCTATTACTCCATCTTGGCCAGAAACAAGAGTCTAGAATTGAAAATATTTAAATTCTGTCACATTTTTATCTTCAGGAAACCTTTACCGAATATTTTTGAAGTCCTATAAATTTAAGTGCATGTCATAAAAAGTAGATAATTTTTAATTTGGGAAAGAAGTGAAGCTTGTAACTATCTGCATTAAGACTATTAGTTCATCTACTCTTTCTTTTAAATATTGGAAACTAAAATGTTGGCAGTTGCAGACTGAATTAAAATTTTTATCTTGCAACAGAATATGCTGCTTTAAAAAGTTTTCTAGACTGTCACATAAACAGGCTCTAAAAGCACCCTAGAGTCCATCAGTTTATTTGCTTACTTGACCCAGATAAAGAGCCAGAGGCCTGGTTAGCCTGCAGGATAGAAGGCAAGTGTGAATTGAGCTCTGTAAATAGGACACTTTTGCGGGGTGGGGGGGGCGGGGGGATGCGAAAACACTTCACCTTTTCTAATTTATTTGTCGTAGTTGTTTTATCTCAGGAAAAAAGTTTTCAGTGGTATCGAACAAATAGTTATATGTATTAATAATATCTGTATTTTACAGATGTCAATGAATGTGACCTGAATCCGAATATCTGCCTAAGTGGAACCTGTGAAAACACTAAAGGCTCATTTATCTGCCACTGTGATATGGGATATTCAGGCAAAAAAGGAAAAACTGGCTGTACAGGTATGTTTTTCCAATTTGAACAAAAAAACTCTTGATGGCTAAGAGATGACTACCAGAGTAATACGAGTTTTAAAACTACTAACATTTTAAGTGCTTTATAAAGCATTTTGTGTAACATTTCTCATTAACTTAGCCTGCCCTTCTTTGGAACTTGTCATACTTTAGATCTACGCTGAAGCTTTTTTCTTTACCTGTGAAAAAAGGCATATTGGATGAATTACCACTATAACTAACACCATAAATATCACATTTTTATGGGGTTTGAACCACATTTTTATATCAGAGTGCTTAACATGCTAATTACTAAACATTCCTATCCCTTTATTAAAGCAAGCCTGCCTTGTTGACGTTTCATTTAAGGTTTTTTAACTAAGGTTTTAAAGAAACAACCTACGATTCGTATTTTTCATCAATTCCCATCAGTCTTCCAGTTCCTTAAATTAGTGTGCTTTTGATGTATTAAGTTGCTTTAGCCCAAATAATTCCTGGGGATTAGCAAATCTTTTGAGGTGATAATTAAACCATTAGTAATTTTGTTTGCCTAATACCAATAGTCCATAAGAAAATCTTTTCACAATATTTGGAGAAGTTTCTTTTATTAAACATCAAATAAAAGAAGTCATTCTGTGTGGATGATATTGTTATTAAGTATTTAGTTGGTGTTTTCAAATTTGAGGCCATGATGGTAAGTATGTGGAATAATATATTAAAGTTTTACTATAGTGACTTATAGTAATATGACAGATTATGGGATATAACATAATTTAAAACATAATAGAGATCATGGTGAGCTTGAATTAGGTAATGGCATAATTTCTTTACAAATAACAGACTTTAATTCCAAAAGCCAGTTTGGCAAGCCCTTGCGACTTGAAACGAACATTAAAATATTTGCAGATTGGCAATGTGGTAAATGTCCTTTTCTTAATTATATCAACATTTTTTCAAGAAAGTTTGCAAGGGTATTTATTATCATTCCAAACTGTCCAATAATGCTAAGTTTCAAATTTATAGATATACAAGATAATGCCAATAATATTACTATTGGTTCAAAAATGATAAATTCTAGCCAAATTATAAAAAGAAGCATGAAGCTAGAATGCTTTCACGCTCACTATATCACTCTTCATGTGAAGCATGGCTGGGGTCCGTTCTAATGAGTGGAACGGTGTTTAAAATCTCAACTACTGGTCTCTGGGGTACAAATGATGCTTAGCTCAGTATGTCTATGGTTCGTTCTTTACTGGAAGCTTTCAGGATAAATATGGGACTTGAGGTAAGGGGTGATGGTCTGGCACTAATGTAAGGGAAGGTAAGATAGTTCCATATTGCATTTTACCTAATAGAGGCTAATACCATTGTTCGGTTCAGTTGTCCTCACTGAAATTCAGCCCAGAGAACCAAGAGGCTTACAGAGGGAGAATTTAATCTAATGGGACAGTCTTCATTCCCTGTAAGAAAAGGATCTCTAGAATTTCATGCTCCAAATTCCAGCTAACAGAGGCATGTGCAGAGGCTGATCATTTTAGGCCTTTCACGATGAAGAAAGCTTAAGTTATTATACAATAGTAATATCATTTTAGGTAAATGAGATATCATTTTAGGTAAATGTATATAGTGCCCTTGGCACAGTGCTTGGTATATAATAGCTGGTCAATAAATAGTAGCTATTGTTGTCATTGTAAAATGAGACCTACAGACACAGTACCCAGAAGTCATTTTAAAGACACAACTTCTAGTTCAGCAAAATTCTATGCTACTAGTTACTGATAACATGCTTGAAATGAGTTTAAACTCTGTATATGAAAAGGCTTGTTTTTCATAATTGAGTTTGCACCGTGGTGATGAGAGCCTTATGCTCCATAGTAGATGAGATGACTCCAGTTTTACATTAAGAACAGCAGTCTTTTGGTGAATCGTATGAACAGAAACTTAGATTTGAGGTCCAAGAAATACTCTATTCTTTCCTAAAGGCCAACATCCCTCTACTTTTAAATTGTAGCCTAAAATGACTTTTCAGTTTCATCGAATCCAGCCAGCACTGTCGGGAGAAGACCGGAGTTTCGCAGCCCCGTTGATATCGGAGCAGCGCGGCATGTGATATTCTCACGTGAAGCTGTGGAACTCCGGATTTTATTGCTAGTTCTCCCACTGGTTCGTGAGCTTGAACAACTCACCAGGGTGCCTTGTAGTTATGCAAGTGTTCCTCCTGGGTAAGCACCCCTGCAGTGAGGTGTGGAAAGAGGGGGTGCATCAGTGAGGGAAGAGAAAGAGGTCCTCTGTAAATACTGTTATTCAACCAAAAGTATCACGTTTGATTGGAAATGACTTACACAAACAGGAGTTGGCAGTGAGTTGGTATACTTAAAAACAAGTTTTAAAAAATCTGAGCCAGGATGTATTTTTAATCCCATGTAACTAGGGCTCTTTTAGCCTGCTTTTAGTTTGAAATTAGTGTCACTCCCAACTTAGAATACCATCAGGTTACCCTGGTGATAGTCATGTTAAAGACAAGTGTTTATAATGTCCCAGGCAACTAACGTAAATAGAGATATGTATCTTGCCTAATGGGATAAGCAAGCCACACTACAAATAGCAGCGAAGGACAAACCTGGAACAATGTTTTTGATGATATATGTAAATATATTTTATACATATATAATATGTATACAGACATATAATGTGTATACTTATATATAATATATATGTGTGTGTGTATATATATATATGTATATATATTTGAGTACCCTGTAAAGGAATTATAAAAATATGTATGGTATTTCATAGGGAAGAACTTTGTTTCATGAGAACTCAAAAAATGTCCTCTGGGTTCCATTACAGCTTTGTCTAAATATTTCAGCTCCCTTGTCATTACTGATTGTTTCCATTTTAACAAATAAACATGTTTTTTTCTCCCAATCACTTTAGCAGCGCTCAGAATCCACCCACTGACTTACATTCCCAGCCCACACAGATGTTAAGGGTTTCTTTTTTCTCCTTCAGCTTTGTTCAAATCATGGGTATTGCTGAGGAGAACGTTTAATTAAATGGAGAGAGAATGTACATTTGCTTAAAATCTAGAACATAGCTCTTCTGTCCTAGCTTAAGGGTGCTGGGTTACAGTTTTTCTGTGGCCCACATGCAAGGCTTCTGCTGCTCATTCTGCATCATTGTAATCAGACCACAAATTGGAAGAAGGAGAACCATGGTTGCTGCTAGGTGCCATCTCTGGTGGGTCCTGGCTTTCACAAACTAATTCGTAAGACCCTACCTCCCATCATGTGCTCACTCAGTCAGTTAGTGAGCAAGCACGCCATTAAAATCAGAATTGTTTTTAGTTAAAATAGCAGCATTTCTCAAACTCTCTGCTGCTTTTCACACAAGAAATGTTACTCCTAGGTCATAGTCCATGACAGAGAATCGTATACTTCAAAACCATCAGGACTCAGGGAGAATTTGTGCCCGTTTCCTTCCAGCTTCTTATCACTGCTAATTGTCCTCTACTGGCTGTCAGCCTGTGAAAACTCCGTGGGTGTTCAGTTAAATAGTCTTGGCTCAAATTTGGGTCCAAATTGAGAAACCCAAGCCTTCATGTTTGGCCTCTCCATTTATTCTAATGTCCTCTTCCCCAATGCCCAATCAAGGAGATCTCACGGTGTGCCAGCTCTGCTGTGACTGATGTCCACATGGCAGGAGGGCAGGTGTGTGGGGTCGCCTTGTATGACTGTCAGAGGAGGCCAGAGCAGCTCAGAGCACAAGCCCTTACTCGAGTGTCGGGGGACACACCCAGCACCTGTGCACGGGGTCTGCTCAGACCACACCCTGGCCCATTAAGACAGCCATGCAAGGAGGACCTTTGAGTCTTTGTGAGGGAACTTTGGTGGGGTTAAGGAGGTTGCAGTGTCAGCCCTAAATTTGAATTTCCTTGCTTTTCTTGGCTTGGGCTTATTCTTAATCTTAAAAAAGGAATTTTCTGTCTGGAGCAAACTTGTGGGGGAAAGAGAACATTTGTACAGAAAGAGATGTTCTTGGCAATCATGTGCTATGTTTCCTTCACACTTATGGAGGAGTAGATGTTTGGATACAGCATTTTGTTTGCTTGTTTTCCTTATGGCTCAGTTTCCCCTTCTGTTTGCTTTTATAATGAAGTGCGTGCAGTCTTAGGCCCAAGTGTGCCATAGAAATAATTAATAAATAATAGTGGGCAATAGCATGCATGCACATATACACACGTGCAAAGAGCTTTTCCTCAAAGATGCCTTTATACCTTATGACCAACTCACTTGTTGCATACTGACAGTAAGTCATTGAGATAATGACTTAAACAAATATTCATGAAATGGAGACTTGAATATTGTCTCCTGAGTATTATCTCCTGGTATCCTAAAGCCTATGATATATGGCTTCTTGCAGATAGAATTTCTTTTCACCTTGAAAACATTGCAGTAAAACTACATGTATTTTCTTGCATTATAAATTTATATTAGCATATTATTGATTTAAAAAAGGGAGGGACACTCCTTTTCAAAGAAGTGGCTCTTAATTGCAAGATTAAGTATGGAAGGTTAAAAAAACTCATATGCAACTCAGGGTACATTTGGTCCTTAGAAAATTTGGAAAGAAAAAGATTGACAGGCTTGATTGACAGGCTATGATCATCTCTGAAAATTGTACTTAGTAGAAAAGATTAGTGAAATTTTCTGTAAGTCTGTTAATACAAAGATTTTGAAAACTCCAGAAAGTGGGACTTAGAATAAAGTTCTTATGTGACTGAAGAAATCAGCACGATTAGGCTGCCATGGCCCAAGGGAAAGAGTGCCAAGCAGCAGACAGGGAAAATGAGTTCAACTGGACTCAGAAATGAGTTCTGCCACTTACTGACCTTGGGGCCCTTGAAAGTCCCCATGTTCTTGGGGACCACGGTATTCTCCTCTGAGTAACTGAGAATTAGGAAAGTCAAATTCTGAGTTTTTTCCACTTAGAAAATTCCTTGACTTTATAACATTAAAAAGCTTCAATACTTAGGCTGTGGAAGCTCATCGTTTCTACCAAACTCAGAGATTGGGACAAATAAAGGAGGGAAATGAAGACAGGACTCTGCAAAAGTGGTCCTTAACTCTGAGGGGAGTGATTACCTGAGGAAGAAGTGTCGATGGTCCTGCTTGGAGCCCGTGAGGTTAGGCTTACTTTCTTGAATTCCCGAGCATACTTACCACTCTTATCCCTGGGCTGGCCTTCCTCCTCATTTCCTTGGAATGTGCCGTGCTCAATTATTCAGTTGGTTAAAGCTTCCAGTCACAAGTCGAAAGCTGCCTGGTATGTGCCTCCCTTGACCTGCTTTAATAACTCAATAGATTCATGTGGCTGCCAAGGCTACATTAAAATTCATCCATACAATACATTGTGATTGTAAGAACTTTCTTCCAGGCGTGTTTTCATTTTACGATTGTTAGTGATGTTACGAAGTATTTTTGTAGGAAAAATGTCATTATTTTATTTTGTGTTTGCTCTAGAAGTTATGAAGAAGCCAAAGATCCCAGGACCATTTCAGGGCTTTAGATGGAACATTTGGCAAACAGCGTGTTTCCAAACACTTTCAAAAATCATTTAATTGGGCTTCTTAAGTAAACAAAAGGGTAAACACAAGTTGCTTGCCCAGTTTCTTTTTCATGCCACTTTTCAAATGATCACTGAAAATTCTTGCAACATTTCACATGCTCAAACTATCCTTCTTGACCTAAGTTTTGTGTTAGACGTTGGTTTCCATATAGAGTCATATTATCCATATTTCCGAGTTCTTAGTTAATGAAAAAGTTGGTATAAATTGAAATACCTGTCTTTCGTTATGGATTCATTTTGGGGAATAAAGATTCTGGTACCTATTTCAATTCTGATCACCAACAGGGTGTCTTAAAATTCAACTCAATTCTGATGACAATGTCTACCCGGAGATAGTGAAAAATGCCACAGGTTAAGGGCTCAGTTATACAAGACTATCCTCATTTCAGATGCCAATCACAAGTCCAGGTTGTTACCTGTGCTTTTGAATGACTGGCTATTAATCCTATAAATCAGAGGTTCTCACCACCCCTCTGTCCCATCACAGAACCCAGAAAACCAGTTTCCTTGCTATATTACCAGTTTATTATAAAAGGATGTAACCCAGGAACAGCCAGAGAGAAGGGATGCACAGGGCAAGGCATGGGGCAGGGGTTTGGAGCCTTGAGGCCCTCTCTGAGCAAGCCATTCTCCCGGAATCTCCACATGTTCACCAATCCAGAAGCTCTCCGAACCCATCTTTTTGTGTTTTATGGAGGCTTCATAACATAGGCATGATTGATCAAATCATTGGTCATTGGCTGTTGATTCAATTCCCAGCCTCTCTCCCATGGAGGTCAGGGGGGTGGAACTGAAAGTTCTAACCCTCTAATCACATGTTTGATTCTCCTGGAAATGAACCCCATCCTTAGGTGAGGTCCAAAATTAACCTCATCAATATAAAAAGACACCTTTGTGCTCTCATCACTGAAGTAATTCCAAGGGTTTAAGAGCTCTGTACCAGAATCAGGGACAAAGACCAAACGTTTATTTCTTATTATAAGTCCCAATATCACAGAAAACAAAACATTTCACTTTATATTTTATGGCACTTTTAGATTATAGAATCTGTCTTGGCTAAATTTGGAAATGGAATTTTGGAGAATGGAGAACTTTCAAGAATTTGGAGTCTTTTAGTAATGTTAAAAAATGAAATTGAACTGAGTAAAATTTGAAGATTTTATTGGCTTTATTCCATGATTTCTGCATCCAGCAGCATCCCATCTGGCAAATACAAAGGAGCTCCAAGGAGCTGTACAAAATGGAAGGTTTTTCTGGTAGGAAGGGGGAGAGAAACAAGGAAAGAGGAGATTGTTTCAGTCAAGGTCTCCTACCTATGGGGACAGGTCTATCAGGTAGATTACCTCTTAGTGCTAACCAGGTAACTCCAGATTAACTGGTTAAAAGTTTCATTCCTGGAAGAGGCTGCAATTAGATTAGGTATTAAGCCATGGTTGGCTGATATGGGGCATAGCACAAGTGACTGCTTTTTAGGCCTCTTGTCTCTTTTTGACAGTAATGTGACCTTAATCTGGTACTCCTTTTACAGAAAAATCTCCATTGGATTGATTTGAGTTTTACATGAAATATAACGAAGGCTTGGGTCTCCAACGTGCTAGAACTCTGAGAAGCTAGAGGAAAGATGGTTCACTCACTGCCTTAAGGAAAATTCCCTGCAAATGTTTGAATTAGCAATGCCTAAAGTAAAACTTTTATAAAAATAAAGCGTAATTAATCAATCTAGTACTTCCATTTAAGAATAAACTATATTTAATATATAGCATATGAGTGAAAATTTTTTCTAGTATGCCAACATTGTATTTCTTTGTCTGTATGAGATATGATAACAATGTACACCATTACTCTATAGTTAATAAAAATATTGGGAATAGAAACATGTGACCATGCGTGTTAATGCCATAGGACGTTAGGCAAATCCCTTTTTAAGGTCTTCAACTAGAAAGAGGTTCATTTTGTTTTGCAGTGACTGGACACTTACATTAAAATAATGGGAGATAATTAAAATTAATAGCAAGTAGCATCGTATTGTCCTTTCTTTATAAATTAAAATGTAAAGCTGTTCAATATATGTAGAGTTATATATGTGAATGCTAAACCAATCTATGTTATATTATGGAAAGTGTGAAAGTGAGTCAACTTTTGAAGTTGCTGGTTGCTATTGCTAAGTTATTTCAAAGACCAAAAAGGCATCCATGCTAAACTTTTTTTAAACCACTGGTGATTTTTCCAGACATCAACGAATGTGAAATTGGAGCACACAACTGCGACAGGCATGCTGTATGTACCAACACAGCAGGAAGCTTCAAATGTAGCTGCAGCCCTGGATGGATTGGAGATGGCATTAAGTGCACCGGTGGGTTGAAAAATAATTGCTTCTCATGAGCTGCGTAGATTATAAATATGATAATATGTATAATTCTGTAAAGGAAAATGTGTATACTACTGACTTCAAATGTGATGCTTTTTGTTCATAATGATGTGACTTTTTTCCATAAGATCTGGATGAATGCTCCAATGGAACACACATGTGCAGCCAACATGCGGACTGCAAGAACACCATGGGCTCCTATCGCTGCCTCTGTAAAGAAGGATACACGGGTGATGGCTTCACTTGTACAGGTAGGCTCGTGTTGGGAGCAAGTGTGGAAACGGCGATCAGAGAAGCCAGGTGTTGGACCATCTTTCAGACTGTTCATTCTTCAGGTTCATTACAGTCCACTTTTAACAGAGGAGATTAGTTATTTGAAACAACATCCCCGTGGAATGGAAATTTGCAGTCAGGTCAGTTAGGGAGACCTCAGAAGCTAAATGTAGTTACATAGCTGATATGGGTATCACCGTATGCAATGATGTCATGACTTTAAAAAAAAATCACACTCCCTTTTGTGATCCTTAGCCTTTCTGTTTTTGTACCTATTTCTCACTGAAAACATTGACTTGTTTTCTGTACCAAACCCGAGGGTGAGCTTGCTGTAGAAAGCTATGTAGGGAAAAGGGATTCAGACGTTCTAGATCATGATAAGATATTGAGATCCATTTCATATGACTTGAGAGCATTAATGTGTCCTGAGCACTTTGCTCACAAATTGCCATTTAAACATAAAGGAGACTAAGGTCCAGTCAGTTGACTTACCTGGAATGTTTTCAAGTCGCTGAAAATTTTTATTACATTTGAAATTGTTTTTGTCCAACCCAATGAAGTTTTGTCATCATAACCCCCCTGTTACTCCTTAGAAAATATTCAGAGTTTCATGTATCAGGCATATATCGTTCGTCTGTTTGGTATTTAGTGCCTGTGGTTATTAGCAAAGCTCAGTAGAGATCGAGCAGACAAGAATGTTTGGCCTCCTTCATAGCTGATGTTCTAGGTCTTTTGCTGCCCATCCGAGCCGAGTCTGAAACCTGAGAAATGGGTACAAATCACAGCACATTATTTCCTGTCATAGATGTGTCCTTCTGTGCACAACCCTGCTCACGAAGGCTTTAATTCGAATGATTCATTTGACTTATTCTTCATTTTACATCATTAGGGATAATTTAGCATTCAGGATTCCGAATCTGAGCCCCATATTCGTGGACTATTCAATACTAACATTCAAAGGAGAGGAAATAATGGGTTAAAGGTGTCAAATAGAAACTATGATGAGACCCCGCTACACTCAGGAACTTGACAATGATAAAAAATGAAAGGCCTGAGAAACTGGAAAGCTCCTGACTGAGGAAGAGTAACTTGTGTGTCTTTCTGGCTGTAGATCTTGACGAGTGCTCAGAGAACCTGAATCTTTGTGGCAATGGCCAGTGCCTGAACGCCCCGGGAGGGTACCGCTGTGAATGTGACATGGGCTTTGTGCCCAGTGCTGACGGGAAAGCCTGTGAAGGTAACTGACGGGGAAGCTGCCGGGGTCCTTGCAGGGCCAGACAAGGTTAGGTTATTTAAACATTCCTGATTTTTTTTTTTTTTAACTGAGGTGTATTTTGGCTTCACATCTGAGCTGGTCAGTTCAGTCTGTGGAGGTATTGGGTCTCCAGCCGGACCATTTCTCTTTGTGCAGAGAAAAATCTCAGCTTTCTCGCCACAAGCTGCACATCCGACCTTGGCCAGATGGTCTGCGTGAATACACCGTTGGTCATAGGAGAGGGAGGCTAACCAAGTGTAGTTAGCTCAGTGCAACCTGTTTATCCCCATCGCTAGGGGAAGGAGCTAAAGTACCAGTCCCCCGATCATGTCCCATGGAAGGATTCTCCTTAAATATGTTTTTAATCTCTGTTATGGTTTGCTTTCTAGAAACAAAAGCTTTAATAACAGAGCAGATAATCTTCTCCATATGTAGAATAATGTACTGGGATGTCTCACATGGTCTCTAAATATCTACTATATGTGAACATGGAGCAGTGTTTTGCAAATCCATTCAGTAGGGAGCCCCTAGGGATAATGTTATATGTCGTGCTGTCTCTCAGCGCAAGGCTCTGTCTTCCTGAGGTGTTGGTCGGACAAGAAGAATCCTGGGAGCCTGCTGGCTCAGGATGGCTCCCACTAGGAAACACAAGGTTCTTCTCTTTCCCCACACTTGTCAGATTTAAGTGCATTATCCCTCACGGAGAAGAATTAGTGTCTACAGTGAACTAAAAAGATTTCAGTAGAAATAAACAAATGATAACCATTGACAGTAGAAGTTTAAACAAGACCCTGATTAATGTCTTAACTAATAATTGTTGCTTGTTAATAGGACATTAACTCAAAATCAGTCTGTAGCTATGACATGTATACTGATTCTCTCATACAGTTCTATGTAAATACTTTTCTTTGTTATGGAACCATTAGGTGTTCTTTATACAGTTTATATTAACTATGCAGAGTTCAATATAAAATTCCTCTGAGGCAAGAAACCAGATTATGCTCTTGACCAGGTGCCTGATGCCTTGTTTACTCTTGTTACTCTGAACATCCAACCAAAACAGGTACTCTGCCACCTCTGGTGACATAAATAGTCACAGTCAGAGTTTTGCTTCTCTTAACGCTATAAGGGAAGCTTGTGTTTGTTTGTTCGTTCTTCATGTAAATCATTGCCGGCAGAGGGGTTATGGCTATTTAAAGTCAGTCTCAGGGCTGTAAATGTGCCTGCATGTCAATTACACAAGCAGGAGGTTAGCAGGAGGTGGGGACCAGAGCCTGAAAGAAGCATCTGCAGTTTTTAGACCTCTGTCAACAACAGTGAGCACCCAGCAGGGCTCTGGGCGTGCAGACGATTATAAAACTGACCATAAAAGTTACCACAAAGCCTTTGTGGTTTGTAAAATTTTAACCCACGATAAAAACAGTAACTGTGTAGATAAGAACAACCCAAAAACCGGGTCACAGGTAGCCTTTTGGACTGTTACTTCACAAAAGGGACCTGGGCCTGTGTGAAACACCAGAAACCGTACATGGATAATGCTTAGCCTACTGCTTGGCACGTAGTGGGGGCTGAAAACAAGTGAGTTCTCTCTCACCCAAGAGGCTTCACCTACGTGGCGGCCGGTCTAACAGGCTGTAGGAGAAGCATCTAGGTTGATGTCAGATAGTCTTCATTTTCTTAATAACATCAGGTGATGGCATTAGGCAGTTCCTTTAGCACGAAAATAAATTTCCTTTCTCCCCCTTTGCATCTCTCCCCAAGATATCGATGAGTGCTCCCTTCCGAACATCTGTGTTTTTGGAACTTGCCACAACCTTCCCGGCCTGTTCCGTTGTGAGTGCGAGATAGGCTACGAACTGGACAGAAGTGGCGGGAACTGCACAGGTAAGACATCCATTCACGTCAGAATCTGCTCTCGGCTTTCCTGGGGACCTGGCTGTTGGGGCCCCACTGGGACCTCGTAAGATTATTCAGAGTCACAAAAGAAAAGCAGAGATGAAGCAACAGGAATCATAGAATAAATTCCCAGGAATGGGTTACATGTGAGGACACAGAGGGAAGAGTGGCAGGCAATTAAAGGAGCAGGGTCTGTGGCCTTACAGTCAAGCTCATGGCTGCAGAAGAAGGGTTCCAGGGGTACGCTGGCTGTAAGGCTTCCCAGCTATTCCTTTTCTCCTTAGGCACGTTTGCAGAGAGTTTCCTTTTGAAGGCCACGCACCGTGCTGGGATCATGAGGTTTCTCCTTGCACTTCTCCACTGTAACACCCACTCCTTGCCACCCTGGCCTGTCTGTGGTCACCAAAAAATGTGTTTCAGAGAACTCGCCTACCAATTTCTAGCAGGGTGATCATTTTCCTGTAGAGCAAGGAACTCTCGGGGAGCATAAGAAAAAGCATGAGAAAAGCTATAGGCCCTCAGTAGACCGTCACTTGGTTCACTTTGGCACTGAGTTAAGACTTCGCAAGACATTTGCAATTCTCTTTCCCAGGCCACCCGTCCATTCCAGGATATTGAGGAAACATGTTCCTTTCTGGATAGGCCCAGGATTTCAGGGGGGAAATGGTATTTTCTGGCTACCTAAACAAGCTATGATTCAGTGGCTCTGCAGGTTATGACCATCAGCAGCACCGTCACAACCACGTCCCTGAATTAAGTTGGGACCGGTACTCCTCCCCACGCCTTCTTCTCCTGTTTTTTTCTGAAAACTGTTATGACACCAAGCTAAGCCTCTAGCATACTCGGGAAGTTTCCTCTCCATGGCCCATACTCCTTCCTCGGGGCCCCATCGCGCTCATTCTGTCCGACCTCATCTCCGTTAGACTGCCCTGTCCCTTCAAGTTCACATGCAATCTGAACAAATGAACTGTCTGCAGAGGAACCTACAGGAGGGTTACCAGGTCCAAGGTGGGGTAGGAGGGAAGCCCAAGGAGAAGGTATCAGCCTCATTCCCCATTCTCTTCTCTCTGAGTCAGCTTGTCTGTTCTTGAGTATTTCATGAGTGTTCAAAACAGACAAAAGGATTACACAGGGTGCAATGTGCCCAAACCCATGTCCTAAATCTGGAATTCTGCACATATTTTTGGAATAGAAACTGAAAGGGTAATATTCCACAGAGCACCAGTGATGGGAGAGTGGCTCTTAGCAGGCTTGAAGGAACATGCTAAGCCTTGTGCGTGCACCCGCGCTCATACTCAGCGGCACGAAGGCAGGCATGCCCAGTTGGGGAGGCGGCAGAGGTTGCCTACTCCTAAGGGTTCCCTGGGACATCTTACTCTAATTTGATGAAATAACAAGCCACACATATTAAATATATCTTCTTAAAACCTGTGTCTGAATTTTCGGTTGACCGAGGTCACAGTAGTGTTATGCTTTCAGTTACCTTGACTAGAATATTTTTCCTAGTTCCAAAGTTATATTTTCTCCTGATGACGAATTTGAATGCTAAATGTGTTCCAGGGGAAAAAGACCAAAGACCATGACATATTTCCTTCCTGAGGGGTTTTATTTCAGAAGTGGAAGACTGTATTTCTAGGTGTAATTATAACTAGTAACTCTTAAAATTCTTGCTGGGAGCCACAGACTCAGTGCTACCATTTCATGGTGATGTGTGCCCCCACACTGGCTGACAACTGTGCCCCTTGCTGTTCGGTTTTAGATGTTAACGAGTGTCTGGATCCAACCACGTGCATCAGTGGGAACTGTGTCAACACCCCAGGCAGCTATACGTGCGATTGTCCCCCCGACTTTGAGCTGAACCCAACTCGAGTTGGCTGTGTTGGTAAGACCTTAAAACTTCTTAGAGAAGTGTACTTTTCTTTTTAAAGCAGGCTTGAACATTTCACTCTCAAATTTTAAAAAAGTAATAATGTAAAAATTTCAACATTTCCTAAATCTGGTGTATACTTTCAGTTATTTTTTTCTATAGGTGAAGTCCCAGTATATGTGTTTGGGCACTTTTCAGTTTCCTAGTGAAAGTAAATTATGGTTTTTAAACAGTCTCTGAGATGGATTTGAATTTTCAGTCCTCACCTAGAAAGAATCTTCCTGACACTCTTTTGTTCATATATGGTAAATAGATACCCGCTCTGGGAATTGCTATCTGGATATTCGACCTCGAGGAGACAATGGAGATACAGCCTGTAGCAATGAAATTGGAGTTGGTGTCTCCAAGGCTTCCTGCTGTTGTTCTTTGGGGAAAGCCTGGGGCACACCTTGTGAGCTGTGCCCTCCTGTGAACACATGTAAGTATACATCCTCCTGTTTATTATTATTACTCCTGTTCAGGCCAGCTCTCCTTTCTAGATCCACAGGAAAGAAGCCACAGAGGGAGAGAGCTGCCACCAGTCTCTACTCTTTGGTCAGGGAAGGGAGATCAAAACTCTCAGCCCTGTTGAGGGACCCCACGCCCACTTTGGGTGTCAGAAGTGTCCCCAGTTGGCTCGTACTAAAAGGTCAGGTGGGGGGCGCCTGGGTGGCTCAGTCGTTAAGCGTCTGCCTTCGGCTCAGGGCGTGATCCCGGCATTCTGGGATCGAGTCCCACATGGGGCTCCTCCGCTGGGAGCCTGCTTCTTCCTCTCCCACTCCCCCTGCTTGTGTTCCCTCTCTCACTGTGTGTCTCTCTCTCTCTGTCAAATAAATAAATAAATAAATCTTTAAAAAAAAAAAAAAAGAAAAAGGTCAGGTGGGGCAGGCCACCTTTCACTTCTATCTGAGTGAGAAGTAGATAGCATTATTTTAAGGAAGATTTTCCAGGCTAGGTTACTTATAGAATATGGCTTACCTTCCAGGAACACATTGATTGATCTCTCCTGTCATCTACTGGCTAATTTTCAAAGGCTCTAGGACAGACTAGAGTGTCCCTGGGTGAAAGAGAAGCAATTAATCAAGTAAACATGAAAGGGCAGACTATTTCCATTCTTATGATATGGCTTGAAAGAAAGCTTTAGAATGTGATTGTATGAACATAAATAAGTCTTCTAAAAAAATCTAAAAGGCTTCTCATTTTTCTAAGTGGGTCCTATATTAGGGTTCGGAGTCAGATACAGCTTCTTAGGCAAAGGTTAGTGGTGCTGCTAATAGTGTATATTGGGATGCGTACGGATTCTTTCCTCGCTGAAGGGTCATTTGTTCACTTGTTCCAAAATTATTTGTCGAGTACCTAGAGTGTGTACTTTGGGTGTGCAGAGATGAAGTAGACTAGATCCCGCCCTCCGGAAGTGTACGGTCTAGCTAAATACGATCCAGACAGAAAAGCTGTGATTCAGTGTAGGTCTCAATAAGGGAACAAAGAACAGACACGTGCCATGAGCAGGAGAAGGAGCGCGCCTGCTTCCAGTTAGGACTCTCACTTGCCACCCATGTCACTTTGGGCAAGTGACTTAGCAAGACTGAGTTTCCTCATTCATTGAACACGTTATAGGATGAAAAGAAGCGATTCCTGTTGAGCGCTCGGCACCAGGATGAATGCTAACGTAGCGGGCACCTGCTTCTCTCTTCTCTTAAGAAGGGAAAGTCAGTTCTGAATGGCAGAGGTACTGTTGACTTGGGGTGTTTTTTAATTGTCCTTGAAGGAAGGGTGTGACCTGAAAGAGGAGGCTTAAAAAAAAGTGGATGATTGCAGGAAGAGGAGGAAAGAGCAAATGAAAGAGGGGGGTAGTTAATTTCATCAGTGTTGAAAGAAGCAAGCCAAGGTGTTTAAGTAGGAGAGTCAGCTCTATTGATTCATAATGAATAGCAGGGCAGTGCAGGTCCACACTACCCCAAACTGGGTCAGAGCTAGGACTGTATACATGTGGCATACACACATAGCATTTCAGAAAGCCAGGAGAGGGATTATCAGATTTGGAAAGACCATGATGATTATGAAAAAGCTGATTCTTTTCGAAGGTCACCAGGAGGACACAGCAGATTAGGTTCATTCTTATTCACATGTTCCTGTATGTATGACACTGCTGGTGCATGGCACTGGAATAAATGCTTTTGAGTGAAATACTTGAATGACGGAATTCATGGAGGGAATCAAAGGACACCGTAGAAAGTTGGTTTGGGAAATCGGGGAAATCAGTTCTGCCCTCGGTAGAAACAGAGGGGCAAGAAAGACCTCTAGGCATTAAAGAGAAGAGTGGGATGGGAGGGGGGCCTCGGTGGCTCAGTTGGTTAAGCATCTGCCTTCAGCTCAGGTTATAATCTTAGGGTCCTGGAATCAAGCCCCACATTGGGCTCCCTGCTCAGTGGGAAAGTCTGCTTCTCCCTCTGCCCCTCCCCCCAGCTTGCGTTCTCTCTCTTTTTCTCTCTCTCTCTCTCAAACAAAGAAATGAAATCTTTAAAAAGAAAGGAAGGGAGAAAGAAAGGAAGGAAGGAAGAAGGAAAGAAGGAAAAGTGGGATGGGAACCAAGAAAGAAGAGATTTTTCCCAAGGTTCTGTTTGGAAAGGGTTTTGGAGACAGGCTGATTAACATTATTAAGGAAGGAATTACAGCCTTACAGAAGAAGTAAGCCTGAACAAAACATAAAAATGGAGGAGTTTGTTAGAAAATAAAAAGGGGAGGGGCGCCTGGGTGGCACAGCGGTTAAAGCGTCTGCCTTCGGCTCAGGGCGTGATCCCGGCGTTGTGGGATCGAGCCCCACGTCAGGCTCCTCCACTAGGAGCCTGCTTCTTCCTCTCCCACTCCCCCTGCTTGTGTTCCCTCTCTCTCTGGCTGTCTCTAGCTCTGTCGAATAAATAAATAAAAAATCTTTAAAAAAAAAAAAAAGGGGGAAGATAATCTTTACAAAGAAAGAGTGACAGCGATTGGGAATAAAATAGTTCCCAAGAACACGAGGCCAGGAGAGTGGGTGGAGGGTCCAAAGACTAGGGACAGTGGGTTTACACTTATTTGGCACACAGATTAAAAGCCATTTGAAAATAACACGTATACACAAAGTTGTTAACTTGCTTAAGATGGGTGGGATAACTGCTGAAGATTCCTGAAAATGAATATTTTCAGTTGGATATGTCAGTCTTTCTCTTGAGAACACAATTTCTAGAAGTTTTCCATTCAAAAGAACTCAATTTGATTTTTTGTTTCAATAGCTGAGTACAAAATCCTTTGTCCCGGAGGAGAAGGTTTTCGGCCCAATCCTATCACTGTTATATTGGAAGGTAATTCTGTAGCCTTGATCTTAAAGTACGCACGTTTTGAACTTCCTTGGGTTTATTGACAATGCTGAAGAAATGCCATTGTTTTCATTGTGATAGACATTGACGAGTGCCAGGAGCTCCCGGGGCTGTGCCAAGGCGGAAAATGTATCAACACATTTGGCAGCTTCCAGTGCCGCTGTCCAACTGGTTACTACCTGAACGAAGATACCCGAGTGTGTGATGGTAGGTGGTCCTTATAGGATGATAAGTTCTCTCAGCTACTGAAACCCAACCTCAAAAACCAGCATAGAGTCACCAATAAAACTAAGAACTTAGCAGTATAGCCAATGGTCTAAACATGAACACAGCCAGCTGCACCCAGGGCAGCTTGCATTAATGTCACTGACGTGCTATCATTTCCAATATACCCCACATCTTCCTCCTTTTCTAAGAAAAGTGGAGTTTTTGTATCTTGGGCCATAGTCCCACTTATGTCTGCAATTTTCTGGGTACTTTAGAAAAGCCATTTTTATTAGAGTGGCAGAGGACTCATTTCAGTGACTTATGAATTCTGGGAAGTTCTGAGTTCCTCTCCTTCCTGTTCTTTATCACTCATCATCTGAAACGAGCTTCCCTTAAAAAGGCAGCCTCTTTGGTTTTATGATGGGAGTGATCACTCCTGTTCGTCCTGTGTTATTGGAAAGATGGAGACAATTGACCACTTTTGGCTTTCAGAGCCCTTGGACCATAGACCGGGGTGGGAGAGATGGTTTTCATCTATATGCAGGAGTCACACAACAGGTTTTGAGAACATATGAAATATTAGCTGTCTTTCTGAAGGATAGTTGAGAATTATAATTTGCCCACATTTCCATCTCCACATGCTTTTGAAGATATTATGGACTCATTTATTAGGAACTCCTATCAGAAGGCAAAACCTCTTTTTCTGGAACTTCCTTTCCTGAACACACACATGAGCATAGACAAAGGACACTGATGAATTAAACATCTGTTTTTCTTATCCAGATATTCAAGTGCTCCTGGGGATTTTCTCCTCCATTGTCAGCATTTATAAGGACACTGAGTCTCAGGCCATTCCACAGAGTGAAGTTTTCATATTCACATGTCACTTTCTCTTTGGATTCCAGACGTGAATGAATGTGAAACCCCTGGGATTTGCGGTCCAGGAACATGTTACAACACTGTGGGCAACTACACCTGTATCTGCCCTCCAGACTACATGCAAGTGAATGGGGGGAATAATTGCATGGGTAAGTCCAAGCTTTTCTGAATCATGCATGTTTGGTCCCCATCTGCAAAGAGAAAAGGAGCTTGTAACCTCAGCAATTGGTCCTTAGTGTTAGTTACTCAGACCGAGTGCTGCCTGCCACCCTTTCACTGTCTTTGTAAGAGCCTCCTCCCTTGTAAACCATAAGCTTGGCCTTTTTTCCCCACCTTGTGTGGGTGGTTGGGAGTTTTCTTTAAAATGTAATGTTGGAAAATCCCAAACAACAGCTTCATAGTACTTCTTTTGTTTGACTTTGGGTGTATCTTTATACAATTATATTTACAGCACTGACCTACAGTATTAAAACATCATGAGTCGGAAATGAGAAAATTGCTGCCAAATAGCAGTGGAGGATTGTTACTAAGAGACTGGGTGGGGAGTCGTGTAAAGTTTATTAATGCTGCAGCTCCATAATGACTTCGTTCTGTGGGACAGAATACCAGGGAATACATTTCTCAAAGTCCCCTTTCTTACGGCAGCCTATGTGGGTAGAAAATTGTGTAAGAGCAGGCTATTCCTGCTCTCATCAAAGTCAAGTTGCAATAAAATACAAAAGAAGTACACTCCTTGAGTACCCCTTTAGAAATCTGCTGTGCTTTCCCCGCGCTATCACCAACCCCGTCCCTCTAGATATGAGAAGAAGTTTGTGCTACAGAAATTATTATGCCGACAACCAGACCTGTGACGGAGAACTTTTGTTCAATATGACCAAGAAGATGTGCTGCTGTTCCTACAACATTGGCCGGGCCTGGAATAAGCCCTGTGAACAGTGTCCCATCCCGAGCACAGGTGAGTTGCACCATTGCCAAAAATATAGGTCGATAAATTACCCATGGACTGTTGGGGAAATGAGTCTCAGCAAGGGAAGAGAAGGGTTCATTGTTTATCTTCCTAAGCAAAAATCCACTCACAAAGGCGAATGTTTAAACTCACAGTTGATTCTGGGCCTTCCGGCTGAAAATTGAGTCACAGCACAGACTTTCTAGCTTGTACACTGGTTCATTCACCAGACTTAGAGACTCAGCATATCATAAAAATATGAACATTGTTCTTGTTATGGCGTTCACCACGTAGCTAAAAGACTGGAAACGTTAGGAAAAGCAATATGACAGGTCGGTGAGCCATATTCCTATTATTCTTACTTATTTGTAATTGGTCTTGTTCCAAAAAGAATTTAAGGCAGCCCACAAAGATTTGAATGTAAAATAAGAAGGCCTAAGGCAAATGGCAAACAAGGGTAAGAAACTTGGAGCAAGGAGCGAGGCTAATATGCAAAAATCCAAGCTGGGAATTTCTACACACTTGCCAAAGATGAGCAATAAGTTTGGCTCCAACCTTCCTAGCAGCTCATATAAAAAGGGGGCGCTAAATCAAGTCTAAGAGTCTCAATGACTGTAAAGCAAACTTAACACCACGCGAAAGCACGACTCTTCTTGAGAGAAATTTTTTCTTATATCCTCATAGAGAAAAATCTCTGTGATGTTATTTGTTTTAAAAAAGTCTCACCCATGTCCTTGGAGTAAATGAAGTGAATTGGTGCGTGGTTCTCATATCAGCTGGTAAATGATGACATCATCATTTAGAGTGCATGAACTGTGATGCAGGTATTGATTAGAACATTCTCTAGTACCTACTCCATTCCCCATAGTGATCTGGAAGATATTAAATCTCTTGTCTGGTGCTATCTGACAATGCAGAAAACAGAATATTCTTTTTTAGTGAAATATACC
Source organism: Ailuropoda melanoleuca (assembly GCF_002007445.2). Taxonomy (NCBI): domain Eukaryota; kingdom Metazoa; phylum Chordata; class Mammalia; order Carnivora; family Ursidae; genus Ailuropoda; species Ailuropoda melanoleuca. Next base: position 57,266,135 of record NC_048222.1, read on the forward strand.
AGTTCATCCGTTGTTTACTCCAGAAATAATATAATCATCATCACTTAGAATTACCAAGAGTCATCTCCAGTCTGCAAGATGTCTCTAGACCAGGGGTTGGCAAGCTACAGCCCATGGACCAAATCCAGCCAATCACCACTTTTTTTGTATGGCCCAAAAGCTAAGAATGGTTTTTACATTTTTTAAATGGTTGGAAAACACCAAAAGAATCATAGTAGGTCATGACCTGAAAAGCATATGAACTTCAAATTTACATGTCTGTAAATAAAATTACATTAGAACACAGCCATACTAATTTGTTTACTTATTTTCTATGGCAGCTTTCATGGAATGGTTGAGCAATTTTAATAGAAACTGCACAGCCTGCAAAACCTAAAATATTTACTCTTTAGCCCTTTAAGAAAAAAATTGCTAACCCCTACTTTTGACCAATGGTCTTCAAATCTGTTGATTACACATACCTATTAGTAAAAAAGCTGGAGGTTACATGTACTTGGTGCGTGTATTACATGTAAAACTCCACGTGTATATGTCTCTATATATGTTTTTTCAGTTAGATTGAAAAATGCATTTATTATTGCATGCATTATTTTCGCAAAGTGTTCTATTAGAAAATATGCACAAAAATTTTTGAATCAGATTTTACAAAGAGAAATAGAAGTCTTAGAATTTTTTCTTAATCTCAATGGATCATTATTCTCCCTACAGACAGCCTTGGAAACCCCGAATAAAGACTGTCATTTACTTTCAGAAATACCTGAGTTTTTAAGAACTTAAGTATTTTCTAAATATAAAATGCAAGATTTCTTCTTCATGTTGAATCTTGGCCAAATCTAGTCATGGCTTTTCTTTAGGTATATAGTCTGCACACGTCTTGGGAGTTCCTGAAATTTGTCTGGATGACCAGTGTCAGCCGGCACTATACTCGTTAGAAGCAGGCACTCACCTATCAAGGAAATAAAGCACTAGGGGGAGAACATGCTACATTTTGATTAAAACACTTCCAGAAACCTTTTATAATTTTCAGCGGGTTTGACCAGTAGGGCAATGGCCACCTTGAGCTTAGATTGAAGCCATGCTTTATCAGTTAGAGTCGGGATCTGGAATTACGGGACCTCCGAGTTAAAAGGGACTGCAGATGACACTTCATTCATCCTTTATTATCAACTCTGATGAATTCCGGGTGCATGAGAGGAAGATAGAGGGTCAGGGGAGGGGGAGAGAAAGAACGAGAGAGCCGCACCAAACAAAATCCAGCTCCCCAAATTGAAGTAATGACGTAAGTTGGTTGTTTGAACTGAATTAGTCATTAATAGACCTGATGTCAAGCACTTGGCTAGATTTGCTACGGTCTCCCCCGATCTACTGAGGAAATGGCTTTTGCAAGCATTCCTCAAATCCTAGATCCCTTAATGCGAGTGGAAAGAGGCACTCTTGCCAGTCCCTGGGTTCAGAGCTGAACAACATCCTTCTGGAAACCCAAATTCCTACAGGCAAGCTCATACGAATGCGTGGGCTGTGATGTGGAGACCTCTGCTTCTTCCTCAGTAATACGTCAACATGAGCTCACTTTTCATTCAGTGTTTGCCTTAAGGGCAAGGTTACAACATCTGGGGGAACTTTCAGATTTATTTCTTATTTGAAATTCTTCAAAATACAGATAAATATTTTTGAAGACGTTTACGAAGTAAGTTCTTTCAGCCCAGTCATCGCTCTTTGTTGACACTTATTCTCGCCCCTCCCTCCCCATCTTTGTTTAATCATCGCAGATGAATTTGCTACACTTTGTGGAAGTCAAAGGCCGGGCTTCGTCATTGACATTTACACCGGGTTACCTGTTGGTAAGTTACGGTGCCATTGTTGGAATTTCCTGTTTTTGCCTTTGTGTTTAAAGATGGGAATACACACCCTTATTTTCTCAGTTTGTTTTTTTTTTTCCTAGAAGGAAAAAATAGTTACACAATGCCATTTAGCTTTATTGAAACATGGATTCTTAGTCCGAAACAAAGCGCAAACACCCGTGTAGCTTGGCCTGATTGGCGGCAACAGTTGTTGCTCGTGAGTGAGGGGGCTGGAAACCTTTTCACAAAAGTACAATCAAGCTTAGTTCAACCAACCCTAGGCATCAACAGAGAGAGAGATTCTGGGAGTAGGTCCAGTCGATGTTTGATGTGACCGTAATTCCCAGTCTTTCCTTCTGACTCAGACATGAGTTTAATATGACTTTGCATACCAATCTTTATGTGCAGGTCGTTCACATAAAGCCTTTTTGGGGATCAGTTTTATCTCACATGGAATCTCCTCAGGTCATCTGCTTTGGGAATTTCAGATGTGAAATTAAAAAAAAAAAGAAAATCTTTCCAACCGGAGGCCCCGTCTGGTAACTGGAGCAGAGACCACTACAGTGCTAGAGATGCTTGTGCAAGATTCAGAAGTATTGCACAGCGTTCAGCCAACGGAGGCAAGGCCTCTGTGGTTTAAAAGCAAATAACATAAAAGTAGATGGAAAGCTATTGCATTCTCAGACTCTCTCCCAAGTGTGATTTATATGCATCCTTAGATGCCCCTCTTAAGTCTGAGCAATTGTGTCTAGTAGCAAACATCACCACTTGTTTTGTTCCACCTTATTCCTAATAAGTAAACTGAAATCCACATCAGCCTTTCCAACGACCTTGTTTAAGAAAACAAGGGTCTGGTCCAGCAATCAGCCTGGCTCCCTTAGTGCCAAATCCATATGGCTCCACAGTCTAGTCAACGTCCAAAGAAACTTCATGGTTTGGAAGGAAAAGCTGCTAAATGACATTGGCATGAAACACCTGGCCCTCGCCGCTTTGTTTTTCCCCTTCCCAAAACAGATCTTTTCATCTCCCTAGAATCTCTGATCCAAAGATAAGTGGTCTTTAATAGTAATGGTGCTCCATGGACAGATGCGGCATGTCCCCCACAAGGCCTGCCCTCCAAGGTTGGCAGCAGCAGGAAAAGATTCGAAACAGCATCAACATCGTCCACCAGTTGAGCTGGAGACGGCTCAGACATCATGTAGTCCAAATGCATTGCTTTACAGCTGAGGGGACAGAGGCCCAGAGAAGGGAAGGGACTCGGCTGGGGCCACCTAGCTAATTAATAACAGAGCCAGGACCCAAATCCAGTCCTGACTCACAGCTTGCTTTGCCTCAAGCTCTTGAAAGCTGGAAATGTGATAGTTAGCAATATACTTATTGTTACCAAATTCCACCATGACAAAATATTTAGATGACTGAGAAACTTTGTTTTATTTGAGCTTTATACTCTCCTTCTGAAAGGTCTTAAGATTGTTGGCATATAGAACCCATTCGTATGGGGTTAAAACTATAGCAAGTTTATTAATCTTGTCTTAAAATATAAACTTCTCCAAGTTGAGGCTCAAATGAGATCCAGACAGGAAAAGAAAATATAATTTTTAATATATCCTTTTGCTATTTTATGCCTAACAATGGCTAGAAATTTGACCCAGTCTGTTATTGTTAAACTTGATAATACATCACTTATATTTAAAATAAATGAATGTGAATATAATGTTTCATGTTTGAACTAAAAGAATGTCATCTGAGTTGTTTTTCTGTTTGCTAATGGCACACAGTCGTGATGTTACTTTGCATAAGCTTTTAAGAACATGACTGACAAATGCATGAAAAATTCAAAAACAATCACCTGTATTCCAAATAACAATATACACTAAGCTGTGTTCTCCATTCAAGAGATCAGTTTGCCTTCAAACTAAATTAAACCCTTTAGAAAAGGGTCTAAAAGAAACCTGCGGTCTGTCCAGTTTCTCCTTCAAAGCAGGCTGGCTTTAGAGTGGGGTTGTTCTGAAACTGTGGCAACTCTCACAGGCTCCACATACCACTGAGGCAAACAGAGTACCTTGCAGGAGGCTCCTGACTAGAATATGTCAACGGAAGTATCTCAACAGCGTGGTAACAGATACCTAGTGGATTGGAAAGACCAGAGCTTTACATCCCCTCCCAGCTTCTGAAGTGCTCTGTGAAACTCCAGCGAGGGATGGTGGAGGGGTCCTCCATGATAACAAGTAACTGGATTATGGTTTTGTGAAACTGTGACATGGAAAAGCCTGAGGGAGGCAGGATAGCCTGTTAGCAGATTCCTGGTATCAAATCCTGACTCTGCCTCTTCTTAGCTGTGTGGTCTTTGGCAAGTTCCATCCCCTGGCTTGGCCTCAGTTCCATCATCTGCACAGTGATGGTAGTCGGTGCCTGGAGACCATCTCATAGAGTGGTTGTGATGATTCAGTGAGTAAATCCAGGTTGAATGGTGAGAAATAGGCCAGGTATATAGCAAGTGAAACGCTGTTAACACTCCTACTACTATTATCCTCGAAGACACTAAATGGTTGGGAGTTCAGAGCAGGTCAGAGAGTGGACCACCACGCCCGTGAGGAGGTGAGACCTGCCCACAAGGCCACCCCGCCAGTGGCCAGCCCTGTGTTCTGGCTCTGCTGTCAATCCTACTTTGATCCTGTTTCAATGCTCACCAATCCAACTTCCAGATACTGGTTTTTAATTTGCCAAATTATAATTGACTCAGACAGCATGCTAGGGACTGGTAAAACAGTGGTGTCACAGCCAGCCCCAGCCCCTGGCCTTAGGAAGCCACAATCTATGGCAAGAGTCCTTCCTCAGTGCTGGCCCCACAGTCACCATGGGCCCAGCTTATACTCCCAGACCTAACTTACCCACTTTTCAAAGCCATGTGAAGCAGGAAGGGGGTGTTGAAGGGGAATTTGAAAGATCCAAGTTGTCAGTGACCATGGGCTCCTCTGTGTTTCACCAGCTCTCCTTTCCCATGCTAGCCAAACACCACCACACACCTCGGGCAGAGAGACCACTTATTCTCAGAGGTCCCTTTATTCTACTCATCTGATATGTAGTGCCCAGTGGGTACCAAGATGGCTACTACCTGGACAAAGCTGATTTCCTGAAACAAAACCAAAAAGACAGACCCTACATGTAGACACTAAATCCAGAGTGTCTGAAAAGCCGTTAATTATTTTGATTTGCTATTGCTTGATGTTCCCCATTTCCATCACCACCACCCCAACACACACACCCCCACCCAAACACCCATGCACTTTCTCTTTTTTGGTTTTGGATCTTACGTAAACACTGAGTTAGAAGCTGCCGGCTTTCAGAGCCCATTTATCCTGCACAGAGATCATGCACCATGCCGTCACTCATGCGTGGCTGCTCTCTTTCCAGATATTGATGAATGCCGGGAGATCCCAGGGGTCTGCGAGAACGGAGTGTGTATCAACATGGTTGGCAGCTTCAGATGTGAATGTCCAGTGGGCTTCTTCTATAATGACAAGTTGTTGGTTTGTGAAGGTAAGTGATGTCACTGTATCATGTCCGGAAAGGAGCCAACTGACGAGCTGCTTACGCACGAGACTCGGCCAAATTCACAACACTGGAATTTCAGAAATCCATCAAGCTCTAGCAGTACTGTAGGGCGCCATGCAGAACATTATTTTCATGCAAAATGATTTCCCAGTGGAAAAAGCAGGACGTACATTCCCCAGCCTGTTCCCCCCCCCCCCCCCCCCCCCCTGGGTGTGTCACATAGATTGCTTTTGTTTCACATTGCTTGAAAGTGAGCATGGGTGGTGGGCAGTCATCTTTACTTGAATCTCAGAATTAGTGTTCTCTTCCAAATGGAGCCTGTGCTACTCCCAAGTGAAAACAAGGTTAATGCAAATATTCCAAATGCATGAGAGAATTCCAAATGGCAAGAACAGCAAATTCGATTTTATATGAAGAATGTTGGCGTGCGTGCAAGTGGTACTTTTTTCATTTTCAAATTACCTCCCCTCGCCATGTGTATGTACTGTGATTCTGTGCATTCCTCACAGCACTTCATATTTTTTCCTACATCTGGGGAAGATAGTGTACTTTTACATTTTAGTAAAAGGGACATTACTGGTTATTAAATATACCATGTGCCCTCGGATAGCTGGAATAATTGTCTATTTAATACTTAAACTTGGGGCCTCTTGCAGAGTTTTTGTTCACGTCAGAAAGGGTTATTACCCCTTAGAGCATGTGTTAGAGCACGTATGTCAACATTTCAATGTTAAAAAACCTTTTTTTCCCCTGAACTAGGGACAACTCACAGACCATGAGTAAAGTTATGGTCCTCAGCACATGCTTGTTAAATTCTCCTCACCAGGCTTTCAGTTACTGTGGCCAAGTGGGCACGTGTCCCTGACTCTGCCTGCTGTGGTTGGGGGCGGTGGGGAATGGGGTGAGAGCCATTCACAGCCTTCCTCGGGAGATAGTCATCTCAGGCCTTGGCCCTGGCGCCTGTGCTTTGGAAGGCCATCAAGGACCAGGTGTCTAGAGAGGAAGCATGAGAGGAAGCGTGATGCGGAAGAAAAGAAGGGAGGCCACAGCAGATGAGCAGATAATCTAACATGGGCTGTCTTCCTCAGAGCCAGTCTTCCCCTTTCATACATGCCTAGGATGCCTGCCGCCTTCCTGGGGCCTCTTTTGTTCTCTTCCATTTAGAGGTCCCAACCTATAGGCATGGCTCCCCATGACTGCCAAGTCAACCTAGCCCTTGCTATCCACAGAAGATTGAAAACCCACAGCTGTACCAACGGAAGACACTTTGCTGTCGGGGTAACAGTCAGTGGATATTGAGATTACAAAGGACTCCAACTTTTGGGTTCCGTTTCACAGGATAGCCATCGTCAGGATGAATGTTTCGTCCAGGGTCAACTGCTTCCCAGCACCTTCTAAGCTCTTGGAATCAGAAAACAAAGGTTGATTTAATACATGCCTCAGTAACTCTGAAATTAGAATGGATTCCAGAAGTGATTTAGGGAATGTCCATGCATCTGTTCCTCCCAAGTATGCACATAATCCCAAGCAAGGCATCTGATGCCCCACAGAAATGCTTGTCTGTGATACCATTTGGCTTCTCCAGAAACGAGCTGCCCTCTGTGTTTCTGTACGCTCGTAAGACCGGGGCAGACCTGCTCGGTAAGGTGGTGCTGGTCTTGGGTCCATTGTAACTCAAGGCAGGCGGGCTTCTGCTGTTGCCCAGAGGCACACCCCACCCGACGTAGGAAAGAGACTCCCACTGACTAATAGTAGTCCTGAGGTTGCCCTGCCACAAAAGCGTACACCCGTGAGGCATCAGTTGCTGTATTTGCCGCCCTCTTGTGGGAACGTCTTTGGCTGAGCCCACTTTGTAAAACCCCAGTACTGGTGCCAAGGACCAGCTTCCATCTGCGTTCTAGGCTGTTCGTTTCTCACTTAGCCGGAGTTAGACTGTTTCGTAGGTGCTGGGGCAGGGAACAGGTATTGTGCCCATGGCATAGCCTGCACTGTGCAGTAACTCTCCCAGTGCCATGGACTTGAACTAGATTAACTACCTGGGTAAAACAAAGGAAGATAAGCAAATAACCCCCCGAGTATAGTCAGAGCTCTGAAGCACGCGATGCCCGTTTGTTCTTTTCTCTGATAGTGAGAGTTGGGTTGATCTCAGGAGCTCTGTGTGCAACCTCTCATACTAAGTTTCCTCGATCCGAGTGCCACGTGGCGGTAATTGCAGCAGGAGCCTCTGCAGCCCTGGGTTCGACACGCCGTCTGTGGATCAGTACCATCCGCGAGCTTATTGGAAATGTACACTCGCAAGCCATCCCCCAGACACGCTGAATCAGAACCTGCCCTTCAGCAGGATCCCAAGGGACTCAGACGTGCAGCACGTCTCGAGATGCCTTCTTACAGAACTCAGAACCTTCTGGACAAAAGCAACCTGACAGAATCATAAAATCCTGGGGGCTTTGAGCAAAATACATTTCCTAGGATATGTAGTCTAGACCATGCCAAGTCCTGGTCCTAGCAGCTGAGTTTCGTGACTTTTTTTTTTTTTTTTTAGACTCAGCATCATTAGAGTCCATATGTGGCCATAAACCAAGTACTCACATTTATGAAAAATGTTAGCAAGGCAGGAAAACTACAAAATAAGTCTTCAGTGCTCCCTTGTCTGTTCAACAGAAGTAATCAAGATAAGAAAATAGAAATCTAGTGTCTGTGAGAGGCTTTATCACCTTGACCCCCCCCCCCATTCTGTTCTCTTTCTAATGAAATTCTCTTCTGCTTGGAGATATCGACGAGTGTCAGAACGGCCCCGTGTGCCAGCGCAATGCCGAGTGCATCAACACGGCGGGCAGCTTCCGCTGCGACTGCAAGCCCGGCTATCGCTTCACCTCCACGGGCCAGTGCAACGGTGAGTGGCTCCCCGTGGGCTGCCTGGCCCGCCAGCAGCCGCCCTTCATCACGCTTCACATACCTGCAGGTTGTTTGAGGTCAGGTTGAAGAGTACGTGAGTTATGGTTTGGACCGCTGAGTTCTAAGAGCTAGACTAGCAAAAAGGAAAATTGTTGAAATGTCTAAACACTTACAGAGGTGATGTTTTCAAAACAAGAACTATATCATGTGCGTACACGCATTTCATATTTGCCTATCTCCTGCCCTGCTGCAAAGCCCCCTTCCCACAAATACACACACACATAGTCCCCTGACCAGTATTCAGGGCCAAATAGTTTTTTGTTTCCTTTTACATAATCCCCCTTAGGGTGGGACGTTGTCCACCTTTCCAGCCACACTCCCCAGTTCTAGACAGTGAACCTCTCCTGAGCGGAGTTAGATTAACCTGCATAAACCAAGCAAAAAGAACCAACAGCACCACTTTTGCTCTAAACATCTAACAGAACTGAGGGCAGCAAACATTAACAGCCTTTTATTAGCTACAAGTCACCTGCAGTAAAATGAGAAACTGTCCCCTAGAGGATAGATCATTTCATTGTTCACTTCTGTCATGGATGCGGTAGAAATAAGAAGGATGAGTTAGCTTAAACGAATGGTAAAGTTTTAAGTATCTGATGGCGTCTTCTCGCCAGTGGCACAAAATTAAAACAAGGGTGTTTCAGCCCAGAAGCAAAATTACACCTCAGAATGATTTTCATGTGAGTCTTGAGTAATTATAAATCATTGTATATTTAGCGTGGAGGTCAGGAAGAATGTGTTATTTTGCTATGGTTCATTTCCCAAGGAGTTTCCTGGATATTTCATGCATTTGTGAATGAAACAACACAAGGGACCGTGGTCAGATTTTCCTTGGATTTCCTTGCCTACCGTGATTAAGTGGTAGGAAGCGTACTGTTCTCTGTAGGGCATTTTGCATTGTTTGATTAGACCTTGGTGGGAAGAGGGTGTAATAGCAGAACAAAAACTCACTTTGAGAATCAAGGGTTGTTTTGTTGGGTTTAAAGGAACATGTGCAAGTGTTTAGCATTTTGTCAACAAAGCAGTTGTTATCCGTGTATTAAAAAAACAGGACAGGAAAAGTGGGGACGTCTCTGATATGAGTCACAATGCCCTAGTGTAACTTGGCATTTATACCACTTCCCTGCATTTTGCTCTTAATTTATATTTCTTTGAAACTGGGCAGAATAATTCCAATCAAAATAAGGAATTGCTGATAATATAGAACGTGTCGTTTCACACCATTTCACGCTCAGGCAAGAAGTGGGACGAGCTATTTATGCATCAAGACAACACGTCCAACCAGGGCCTTCTGGGGCTTAAGCCCTGCCATATTTTCTTGTAGAACATTAGCACCAATAAAAGTCATCCAGCACTAACCAGGGAGAAGTACTGTGAGTGAGTGTTGTTTGTAGACAAAGCTCACTTTCCCCCATTCATTGGAATCCTCAGAAGAAAGGGAATGTACTTGAGTTTTGCAATTATTCGGCCTCTAGGGCTGAAGACTTCACTCTGGAATTATCTTCATTTATATCTTTTAAAATCTGTTAAAATGTCTTCAGTGCTATCCTATCCATGGCATTTTTTCAAGCACACTGCAAAAATTCTCCTCTTGTCGTGCCTGTGTTTGAGTTAAAAAGAACCAAAATTTTCTTTCCATTAGATTTTTATTTGAATTTGTAAGTACATCATTTCAAACCCCAAGTCACAGATGGCCATGTTACCCACATTGTTGAGAACGAGTAGGTATCTAAGCCCAGGATACTAGTCCGACCTGAGGAGCCGTGTATTTAGAGCAAATGCAGCCCCCTTCTGAAACGTCTTGCCCAGCTAAAGGCAAAAGACATGTTCTTCCCCACAAATTCCTTGTGATCTCAGTCCGATGTGTTTTTTCCCCTAAAACCCTGTTTAAACCTCCTGTCTCTCCCGCAGACATAATTTCCTGGGAGCTCAAATACTAGTGCTTGTAGAAATTTAGTTTTCTGCCCTCCAGATAAAGTGAACATCACAGTTAAGTTCTCTAAAATTGTAACTTTCTATTTTAACATTAGAACCTCAACGTGCTCCATGTTTCCTTTTCTTAAAACCAACATGAGATGGCAATGTGGGAAAGAAAATTCCTAATTAGAATTTTCCTAATTCCTTCTCTAAGAAGATCCTTAGTGTAGTCCGTTTCCTGTGGGCCCCAGAGATAATACAGACGTAGTCCCTTGCGTGCTTGGAGATCCAGTACTACCTGAGAGCGCACAAGGTTTGGTCCAACTCTGGTGGGCTCTGAGACACCCTTCCTCAACACCAGCTCCCTTTATAGAGCTTAGCAATGGAACTAAATTCCTTCTGCCTATCCAGTTTGCTCATTGTAAATCCATTGTCTCCAATGGGAATGATCGTAATTTAGGTTAACAAGCACTTCTAGATAAGCAGCTGTATCCCAACTTCTCCATTAAGATAATATATTCAGGCTCACTTGAGAGACATTTAAATTGTATGGTGATTCATCAAGTCTAATGTGCTGCGTATTGGAAGGGGGTAGTCATAAAAATGACAGCCTGAGCACATGAAATCAAGGCAGATCTTCTCTTCTGGCAGGAGCACAACTGCTCTGGGCAGCAAAAAGTGCCCATTCCCAGTTGCTGTCTTCTCGGTAGACAAGACAGGCCAACAGCAAGTTTGGATTATTCAGACAGAAGCAGGGTAATTGCTGTGTTTTACAGAATCTGTACTCAAGTCGGCATTCTGCTGTTGGCTCGCTTTTATGACAGTAGGAAAACAAGGATGTTACAGGGCTCTTCAGATGACATGTGTCCTAAACATAGAGTCTTCAGAGCTTTAAAAAAAATTAAATTAGAGATGTAAGTAGGCATGTAATTATGTCATTTGTAGATTCATCTAATAAATTCTGCCCCTCAGATCATCAGATTTTAGGAGAGAAACAATTCAGTTGATGATAAATATAGTTTAGAGCTTAAAGACTGGCATAGGCAAGATGACAGGGCTTTCCTCTGAATGAATATGAATAAAAAGGAACATCATTACAATTGTCAAAGGCTAAAAGGAGCCATGTGCTGACATGAAGACTTGGTTGAGATGGAGCAGAAGGTTATAGAAGTAAGACAAAACAATAAAGTGAAACTTGAACAAGGGACAGTGTGGGTTGTCCATCAGGAAAACCTATCTTAGCAATGGGATTTGTTTGACTTTGATATAAATTTCCAAAGGAAGCCATGAGGGGTCCTTGACTTGAGGCACCGAATCTTGACTAGACAAAATACTTAACTCATTCCACAGTCTATGATATTGCTGAGACACGTAATCAAACGGATTATCTCCCAGCATGGATTCTTCTTCCCCTTTCTACTTCTAAATTTTCTCCCCTTTCAGAACATTTTTTCCATCCCTTCATGAATTGTTAACGTACTCTGAATGGGCCCAGTAAACGAGAGTATGTTTTAACTAATGTGAGGTAAAAATAAATACAATGCCAGTGTGTGTTCCACTGGCTTGGTTTAGAGCTAGGATCAATCCCGAGCATGATACCTAGAAGTAAGTTATTGAATGCAATATTGTCTCTTAAACTCTACCTAAGATAATTAATGATGCCTTTTATCCACAGATCGCAATGAATGTCAAGAAATCCCCAATATTTGCAGCCATGGACAGTGTATTGACACAGTTGGAAGTTTTTATTGCCTTTGCCACACTGGTTTTAAAACAAATGCTGATCAAACCATGTGTTTGGGTGAGTGTGTGATTATTGTTTTATTTTTAACTTATAGCCTATTGAGAAATTCATTTGCATCTGAATACATAGAAAAGTTAACACTAAGCCTCCAGTTTTAGTTTTGCTGTTTGTAAAATAAAAACACAAGCAGGCTGTAGCATTAACACCCTCTGGTATTAAATCTTTGGCAATCTGAACCTAATAAACCTCTTCCTTGATACTCATTTGGCTGCGAGGCCAGAAAAACTTTTGACTAAGGGAAAAACAGAAAAATGTTAAGACAAAAAATACGTTTTATTAATGTTAATAGCCTATTATTTTATGAAGTCTGTGTGGGTTTGCCTTATTGGAATAGAGTGCAGCTTTTGCGTGTTTGAGCATTTTTTGAGAAGCGTCTATAGTTTGCACCAGATCTTCAAAGGCAAATTTATAGACCCCACAAAAGCAAAAAAACAAAACAAAACAAAACAAAACAAAAACCCACATTTTTCTAGGGAAAAAAAGCTCAAGATTTTAAATCTCTTCCCCCTTACTTTCAGTACTAAATCAGGATGCTGATTTAGAATAAATAGCAAATATTAATCAATCATTTTCTCTCTTTTCCTACTTCCTTTTTCTATTTTCAAGCAACATCCATTAAGTCTTTTGGGGACTTCATGAACATGATTCAGTTTCACAGCTGGAAAAAGAAGAATCAATAGAGTAATGTTTTAAGAGCTTAGCTTTCACTGTAATCGGGTTCATCCATCAGGGAATATTCTTATAAAGTTTTGTCTTCTTCAGATCAGGTAGCAGGTTTTAAATTAAAGGAGTACCATCGGCCCTACCTGTTCCTGGGAAACTTACCCCTGCATAGCAATGGCACCCTGCGTAACAGTCTTTTTTCCTCTTCCATCTGGATTATCTGGAACCCTCTACCAAAGAGCCTGCCCTACAGAAGAATTTCACTAGCTTGGCTAAAAATGAATCAAAGCAGCAGCTCTTGATTGCTGGCAGTGTGACTCATCTGAATGCGGTCTTCAACCACAGACACACACATTGGATCACTTCGGGGTCAGCAATAGCTTTCTGATTTAGGATCACAGATAACTTGTCTTCATGTCCAAAATTTGCAAGGAAAGGAAATCCTAAGTCTAAACACTGTGTTTTGCTAACCCAAGGTGTTGTCTTTCACTCCCAGCATCTCCCTCCCTGTGCCCTCACCCTCCTCGCTCTGCCTCAGTCCCTCAAACCAGCAGGAGCAACTTTCTTTCATTTTAATTTTTTATTTCCTTCTTAATATAATGTACACCTGCCCTATAAGACAGATGTCAGTTGCTGTGGTGCAACGCAAAGACAAAAAAGATGCCAAAATAGCTTTACAAAATAGTCAAAGAGAGGAGTCATAAACCAATAAAAAGACAATAACGCAAGAGTATATCAGGAGAGCCCAATTCAGTGCCGTCACTTTGGGACAGTTTAGAAGGGTGAGATAAGTCACCAGTAGTGGGAGTAGTCATGGGCTTTTAGGGGTGGACTGGGAAGAAGGAAGAGATGTCAAAAATATCAGGTGAGTTAGAAACCTAATTTATTTTGTTGCTGATTTCAGGGTAATATCAGGTGACTCACTGCTTCTTGGTAAACTGGAGTGAGAATCTGAAAGGCTGCAGTTTGCCAAAGGTGGCAGCAAATCAAGACCCAGATGCGCCCAGAATTTTCCATTTCCAAGTGAAAATATTTGAGAAAAGTGGCAAGGGTGGAGAATTCTAGAAGTAAATAGAGTAAAATACTTCTTGTCCAGTTCTCATGTCCTTAGCTTGCCTCCTTCCACATGCCAACCGAGGAAACGGTTTATTCCCAAGGTTCAGATCCTTGGCTCTTCCTGATGGCTCACAGGGAGCCGCCACTGATCAAGATGTTCTTAGCCTACGCCGGACGCACTGTGAACCCCACAAGGCCCTTAACCCCCAGGTAACCACTCACCTCTTCTTCTGCTAATGGCCATGTTTCTCTCTGCCTTTTGTTCCCACTAGACATAAATGAGTGTGAGCGAGACGCCTGTGGGAATGGAACTTGCCGCAACACGATCGGGTCCTTCAACTGCCGCTGCAACCATGGCTTCATCCTTTCCCACAACAACGACTGCATAGGTGCGTATGCAAACCGGCGGGCACCGAAGGAAGGCCGTTTCATGTGTGCCCTTTGCAATTAGCAGCCTCTCCGGGGTGCCAGCCGGTTTTCTTAAATATATGCCCTCTAATGCCTAACACTTGGTTAAAGGAGTTGTCAAATATAATGTCCTAAGTAAATGTCAAATAGAGTAATTACAGCCATGACTTTTATTAAAATCCCTCATTAGCAGCAGTAATTTTTATATGTACCGTACTGTGAATTCAATACATTTTTAAATGAATTGATGACGTCTTACAACATACAAAAGTGATTATTTGTATAGAAATTGCATAATTCAGGAATAATGTGGACTTACTTGTCTCAATGTTTTACTATAGCCTCTCTTAAAAGAAGTCAATTATTGAAACTATAAAATCCTCACTATAAAACATGTTATGTTATTTATAAGTGAGATTAATGATCCAAATTTTATATCATGCGAGAGGCTAATTTTATATACTTCTGTTTAGGGGAATACTTAATAAAACCGTCAGCCATATTGTGGATTAGGAATTCGGTTTTAGCTTTTAAAAATGAAACATAAAGGAAGATCGAGGTGAAACTCACATAAAGTTCTAATATAAATCATCAATCTAATTAATAGAATAGTGTAATCTTGTTAGGATTTGATAGGTGAGTAAAGCCAGGTGTATTGTTACAAACTAGATCCTGATTGGAATTTTCAGTGCTTGGCTGAGCCAGCAAAGGCCACTGAAATTAAGAATAAGTATTTTTCCCTTTAAAGGTTTTGATCATTGCTGGAATTATGACATTTTCTTTGGAATATATCAAAGGATATTTTTTTTGGCAGATGTTGATGAATGTGCAACTGGCAATGGGAACCTTTGCAGAAATGGCCAATGCATCAATACGGTGGGGTCCTTCCAGTGTCAGTGCAATGAAGGCTATGAGGTGGCTCCAGATGGGAGGACCTGTGTGGGTAAGTGCTACCTCTGAAAGATCCTCCAAACAGTGCTCTCAGAGGTGAAACAGTCCTGGAGTCCCTATCACCTTCTGTCTTTCAGAGCCTGGAAGGAAAGAAATCAGAGTAGAATTACACTAATCCTACCTGTAGACTCTGTGTGTGTGTGTGTGTAAAATAACACACTCCTCTGTTATGTTTTAAAGTTAAGTTATTATATTTGCAGGGAACAGTTAAATTGTTAAGTTTAACAGAAAGTTAAATTGTTCCAGAAGCAACTGTAATTTGTTTTCTTATATATTTTTTTTCTTTAAACTAGCTTTGTGGAAAGTTCTTATACAATCTTTTGGGTGCCCTCAAAAATCTTCATTCCCATTGACTTTTCACATGCTACACTTTTCTGGAAATATTTAATTTGGGATAGATCACATAAAATATGGTTGTTCTGCACACTTCTGAAAGCTGATAAAGCTTCTTTTTATTGACTCATTAATTTTTCTCCGTGGTAGTTTTATGTATTTCTTTGATTTGATTCCAGCTTCTTGAAATTTTAATTGCTTGAGGGAAATCATGCCAATGGGAACCTCTTCTTTTTCCCTTTTCTTTGCAGATATCAACGAATGTCTTCTAGAACCTGGAAAATGTGCACCAGGCACCTGTCAAAACTTGGATGGGTCCTACAGATGCATTTGTCCACCTGGATACAGTCTACAGAATGACAAGTGCGAAGGTAGGAGGAAGAGGACTATCAGTGTTTAGAAGTCAGCAGCATTTGTTCCTGCACTGGCATTCTCAAAGTCATGTGATGGTGTGCTGGTGTCTCCATTTTCGAATACTTTATCAGAAACAAATCCAAGAGCAGAGGGTCTGACTTACGTTCTCGCACTCAGATGATGAGACAAGAACATCCAGTTCTCATGCTAATATCTGATGACACTGCTTTGCTCTGTGCATATGGGTGGTCATATGACCCTGACTTTCTTCCAATGTCCTTTTATGAAACTTGTAAAAAATCCTGGATTACATGTTTTTAAGTGCCAATAGGTTGCAACTAAAAATAGCTTCCTCAGTCCAGCTCAAATCTTTAAGTGACCACATTCAAGGTTAGATGAATGTGGCTATATAATTTGTCCATGTTGTTTTGACCTTAGAGCAGTGAAAATGTGTTACTACAAATAAATTCTCAACAAATTTTATAGTACTGCATTCCCTAATACATATGTCTTTGAATTAAATGGAAGACATTAATTGACAGAACTTAATAAATAACTAGGCTGAAAGGATTTTTAAGACATCACCTAGTCCATGCTCCCACATTCAAATAGGTTTGTATCTAATCCATAATGAGTAAGAATTTTCTCCACTTTTAATTCTATGGAGAAAGTGACAATATTCTAAATGGAAACAGTTTATCAAAATTAGGCCTAAATGCAAATTATTCTAAGTGTTATTTTACTTTTACTAAAGATCAACTTTATTTACTCCATGAGTAATGCAAAATTGCCCTAAGATGAACAGAATGGAAACGTATAGACAGAAAAATGACTTCCCGAATACTGAATAATGTGCCCATTCCACCATCCTTGTCCGCATCCTTATGAAGTCGTCACCTATAGGTTAATTCCTACCATAAGAGGAAGAAGCCTAAAGACGATGATAAAAACAACAAAAAGAAATACTTCAGCATTTTTACAAAAGTTGGCTTTTCTCTTAAGAAAAGATTGGATGTGGGAGTGGAGGGCACGTGGGAATGGAGCCAGTCCTTCAGCAGCAGCAGCTCCAATGCATGAACGCACCATAAGCAACATGATGCAATTATAAACGCAACGTAATGACATCAGAGTGTTGAAGAGACTGGTTTTGTCTGAAACAGGAAGATAATCACTTTGAGTTGCACATTTCGAGAATACCTATTGTGCGGTATTTACAATATTAAATCAAGATAATGGAATTAATTTCCTAATTTCCTCTTAGTTGGACCTTGTGGGAGGGAACTCATATAATACGAATACATCTTGATGTAGGTAGAACTCTTTCCACAAATGCAAAAATAAAGAGCCCCATGATATAAGAGATACATGTTTTGTTGAAAAAAAAAGGTATTTCCATAAAAATAGCATGGCTCAGAAGTAAGACTTACCTTTTTTAACTACAAATTCCTGCTGAAAATCAGGGGAAAAGATAGATAAGTCTGTTGGGAAGAGTGGCCACACTTTTCCCATACATAGGGTAATCATGTAATTTATTGACCAAACCAAGACAGTTTTAAGGAGGGCGGTATTAACAATGAGGCCAGGACAACAAGCATAAGCAAGGACTCTCCTAGGAAAACAAGGGCATATGGTTACCCAAGCCATCAAACTTCACTGTAGACCACCTTAAGTCAGCCCTTCCTAGGGTTAAGGTATATTAATATGCTAAAGGAAACATCACAATTATAAGTGTATCAAATTCCTATTATCCATATGATGAAAGAAAAACTAGCCTGTACAAGAAAGGCATTTTTGTGTCTTGAGAAAAATTAACCTGCAAATGAGAGTTAGGAACCCTGTCTTCTGTGATATCCTTAGCTTACGCTGCACAAGATTATTTTCATGAGTGTTATTATTCTTGTAAAATTCATAGTTTTAGGGCTGTAGCACAGGGTGTTGGGGAAAGCACTGCGGATGGATGGAGGGGAATAAATTTTTGGTTCAAAGGCCTAGATCTCTCACTAGCTTATTGTCACCACAATTAAAATTTCAAGGTTCTGCTTTCTATGCAGCGGTGAAGTCGGACCCTGGAGTTTCTTGTTCCTTTCCTAGCTTAGGGTGGTAGAAGATTACTCTACCTTTTCTAATTAGCCAGGCAACAGAATCTGGATAAGAGATGTTTCTCATCGCATCCCTTAGAGGGCACTTGCAGATTCCATTTTTACAACAAGAATTTTCAAGATTGATTTTTAAAAAGATATCACAGCCTAGAAGTCCACTCACAGCATGATGATACAGGAAAAGTCTTCATTTTTGGAAGAGTTTTGAAACTCACTTGCACTTTGTACTTCCACACTTTGCATTTGGTATCTGATGGTGTCTCCATTGTGTTTTGACTTTGACACATGTAATTCTTTTAGATATTGATGAGTGTGTTGAAGAGCCAGAAATCTGTGCCCTGGGCACATGCAGTAACACTGAAGGCAGCTTCAAATGTCTGTGTCCAGATGGGTTCTCCTTGTCCTCCACTGGAAGAAGGTGCCAAGGTAACTGCCTTTGAAGGCTTTAGACTTTCATTACTCAGTGTTTATTTGTTGTGGTTTCATTTTCTTAAACATGGCAAAGCTTTGATTCTTTGTGAAAGAGAAGATGGAGAGTTTTCATTCACCCAGAGGTCTAATGATTACCATATGTCAGAAAGTTCATTTTTACTTTTAAGGTTGAAAACTCATCCATCAAGTTCTGGTTGCTTGTATAGCAACAACCCTGGCACTTACACCTAGGTCTCCCTCTAAGAACACAGATGCTGATGGGTCAGTGGGGGATCAGCCATGAGCCACTGAATACTGCAAAGCCTGGGGGAAGTTCGACTCCCTGGTCTCTGCCTCTGAAGAGGTAACTCGGTATAAATGTGGACCAAAATCTAGGCTCTCAGTCAGAAAAATGCAGATTAATCCATATGCTTCCAGGTTATAGTGCCCATCCCTCACATCACAAATTTTCTAAGAAAGCAGAAAAATAACTTTGAACTGACCTGGACGCTTGCTGGGACATAGTCTGTTTTCAGGACTAATACTTGTGAACTTAAAAAAAAAAAAAAAAAAATGGAGCCTGAACTTAATCCTAACTCAGTATGTTATATCCCAGAAAACTGTTTAGATTGTAGTAAACAATGCAGTGGTGGGTGTCTATCCATTTATACACACTAGTTTAATGAATTTAGAACAAAAAAACCCACACAAACACACATATTTCTCCCCTCTACCTCTGTGTTCCGTTGTTGTTTGTCATTTTATTGTTCAGGTTTTTTTCTTGGTTATTTTGTTTTGGTTTAGTTTGGTTTGGTTCTGTGTACTAAATAAGAGGCAATGGATAGCATTTCAGATTCCCAAAATTGGGTTTTGGGGTCTCAGCTCTGCCATCTGTAGCCTAGGGCAAGTCATTTGATCTTTTGGAAGTTCAATTTCTTCATTTTAAACAACCATAATAATACCTGCCCAACCAATCATATTGAATAGGTAGCAAAGCTTTGTTAGTTTCTGAGTTACTCTTGTTATTCTGTTGATTAACTGTTGCCTTCCTTTCAACTGCCCCTTTTGTTACCCAACATTAGAAGTGTGAAGGGGGAGTTGAGAATTCTCTGGTTGGTCTGATCTCGTAGGTTGGTCGCTGTCAGAAGCCCATATGGATTTCAGGCTTGTGGATGGGGTGATTCTTGATTCAAACAGATAGTCTGTTATGGTACAGACCAAGCCAGATACATTCTAAGTCCTACTCCCTTGTTTTCGTGTGCCTTTGGCTTGGCCCACGTTCGGAAAGAAAGCAGTGAGAAACCAGGTGTGAATCTGCCGATGTGGCAGGCCAGAGGAAACTCATAGGCTATTAATTCAATTTGCACTGGCCTGTCACAGAGCAAGCTAACACTGCAGGAAGGATCAGCCCAGCTGTGAGCAGCCTTGCCACATGCTCAGCTCCAAGAGGCAGAGCCAGAATTGAGGAATGCAAGCAGGGAAAGTGACTTTTGTAGTTCTGATGAAATTTCAAAGGTCATTAAGGGCTCTTTGCAGAGGGACTGGTAAACAGGCATCCTAGGGAGTCCTGGTTAAAGTGTGTGGGCAAGCACAGCTCTCTTTCCCATTGCAGGCACCTTTGACTAATAAACCAAATCTGGAGAATCCCCACAAGCAAATGTAAATCCCCCAGAGGGCACAAATTTTCCTGAAGCTAGGGAATGAAAAGCTAGATTTTACTTATAAGATGACAAATTAGGAGTCAGGCTTCTACTGCCCATGAAATGAGAAAATTCCACAGAACCACAGGTGATGTTTTTGAAGGAACAGTGGTGATAAGACTCAGGTGAACAGATCTGGGTACCTGAAGGCCACAGATGTAAATGGGCCACTCCCACTTACAAAATTCAGTGAAGGGAATTTGTCACTTCGCCTACTGTAAACTTCATGTGTTTGAGCCCGTGTAATGGCTAGATTTTTTTCTTTTTCAGGAAGCAGGAGGGTAGAGTGGTAGTGGGGAGACAAGGCTGGTTTATGGAACGATCGATGATAAAAGGAAAAGAGAATGTATCTAGATTTAAAAGAAACATAAGCTTGAAGACAACAGAGACAATTGAATTTTAATATATTTGTTGAGACATTTTTTGTGAGTAGTCACTAAATTATACCTTAAGATAAATATAGAAATAAATAATAAACAGAACATTGTATGTGACAATAACCTTGAAGAATAAAGCAAATCAAAGAGTGTCCTTCAAGAAACTATAATCTGTTAAATCTTAAAACTTCTCAGCAAAGCAAGTATTTGGATGGCAGACATGCCACAGGACCACACTTGACTTTCAGAAGAGTAGTTCACTGAAAGGTACCTGTCAGGTCCTAGCTGTCATAGGTGTGGAAGGAGAGTAAAAACTAGCAAGAAAATGTATCTGGAAGAGTTGGCTGAAGAAGGTGAACAAATTCATTGGGGAAGAAGGCCAACTGAATTTGACTTACTAGAGCCTGGTAAATATGAGTGACTGATTGACTGATTGTTATTTTTACTTTAATTCATGAAAATTTTTCTTCTGTGATCTTTGGCAACTCCGTTATTCTTACATTGTCTCCTTTGTCATGAAATAAGAGCTCTGAAATTGTCTTAGCAGAAGTGCATCGGTGGCTGTAATAATATGTCATAATATGCCACCTTGGGTTGAGAAACAGTGACAGGAGAGAGCATAGCCGATCATAAAGAAAGAAAGGGGAATTGTACAAAATTTCCTTAAAACCTGCAGATTTCAGCCTCTGTGTAACTAGAGAAGAGTCTGCAATGCTTTGGATGTCAAATTGGAGGGAAAACACTCCAGGCTTTTGGATGAGCTCATTTTTTAGAGCCACCCAGTTTGCTCTATAAGAAATGGAAGAGTCCGTTTCCAAAATTATGTCAAGCACTGTTGGACAATTTTGAAGCAACTAGATCCCATCTTCCATGTTGTCACCAAAAAAATAATCGATATTAAAGAAATACATCCTTTCAAAGAAAGGTTATCCTGCCTCCTATCCACCCATCTCCCTGTCCTCCTCTTTCCCTCCCTCTCTCTGTTGAGCTAAACAACCTTCTGTGTCTTGCCTTTGTGTGTGTGTGTGTGTGTGTGTGCACGCTCACACACACGCATGTATAAAATCTGCAGAAAGCACCACGTGCATTTTGTAGACAGCAACCACATCAGTAGCTGCTTCAGCAAATGATCATTATTGTTGCATTTTCGCCAGTGCACAAAATTGCCACATCTTTATTTACTCTGTGCCTGGAATCAGGGGTTTTATTTTGGTTTCCGGGCTTAGGGGACCCAGAAGAAACAACATAGTGTGATAGCACAGTAAGTACCAGAACTGGGAGGTCTGCCTTAACCGAGTACACTCACTAAATGCTATCCAAAACACATCAACACAGCTGTCAATGCAGGGGTCCTGTGATGATTCCACTCCTGCACGTCCCCACCCTGAAGAACTGCTGACGTCAGTTCTGAAAGATGATAGTGTTGGATTTTGTTATTCACCTCAGGTTATTTTGGAAAATTGGCTGAAATGAGAAATAAAGTGAAAGCCACATAGATGTATTCATCAGATCTTACTACGAAAGTCACCTATGACTTTAAAGATATAGCCCAATTTCTGTCATAATCACTTATGTTACAGAGTCTTCCCATTATAATGAAAAGGGAACACATTTGACAGGATAGGTTGTTTCTTATTCACTATTATACAGTAATGATGTAGTAGGAAAGCATCTAAAGGGTCTCCTGGATTTATGCTGCAGATTTGCGAATGAGCTACTGTTATGCAAAGTTTGAAGGAGGAAAATGTTCATCACCCAAATCCAGAAATCACTCCAAACAGGAATGCTGCTGTGCCTTGAAGGGGGAAGGTTGGGGTGATCCCTGTGAGCTGTGCCCCACTGAGCCTGATGGTAGGTCCACCGTCTGCATTTCTCTTTGGGCCCTTCATAGGGAGGCCTGGCTATGAAATATGAAAGATTGTACGTAGGCCTTCAGGAAAGATAAGACAATTTAATTTAATTTAATTGTAAGTCTACCTAAAATATTCATTACGATTTTTTTTTTTTAAGATTTTATTTATTTATTTGACAGAGATAGAGACAGCCAGCAAAAGAGGAAACACAATTAGGGGGAGTGGGAGAGGAAGAAGCAGGCTCACAGCAGAGGAGCCTGATGTGGGGCTCGATCCCACAACGCCGGGATCACGCCCTGAGCCGAAGGCAGACGCTTAACCGCTGTGCCACCCAGGCGCCCCTCATTACGATTATTTTAACTCAGAAGCTGGGTAGTTATTTTCTTCTGAAATGTGCTATGAATCAGGGCTACCTAAGTAGTAGGCACACCAGCTCTGGGAGCCTTGTTCACTTTCCCTGGTATCGGGGCTTTTCTCGTTGTTTCCTGATATGTGCAATGTGTGGCAATCTGGCCACCACACGTTGTGTGGGAAGATGCCTGTAGCTAACTGCCATTGGTCTATCTACTGACAAGCGCTCATCTCTACCGCAGAGGCCTTCCGCCAGATCTGTCCCTATGGAAGTGGCATCATTGTGGGGCCTGATGATTCAGCAGTTGGTAAGTGACCTGTGCTGGATTCTCAGCATTGCTTAATATTCATATCCAGCCTCTTCCCTGCCCTTTCTCCAGCTGTTCTTCCTTTTATTTTTTTTTTAAAGATTTATTAATTTGAGAGAGAGAGAGAGCATGAGCAGGAGGAGAGGTAGAGGGAGAAGGAGAAGGGAATCTCAAGCGGACTCCCTGCTGAGAGCAAAGCCTGACACAGGGCTTGATCTCAGGATCCTAAGATCATGACCTGAGACAAAATCAAGAGTTGGATGCTCAACCACCTGGGCACCCAGGCGCCCCTCCAGCTGTTCTTAGTTCTCCACATTATCTTGTAAAATAAAGCTCTACTTTTCAATTAGATACCAATCGTATTATTGTACTATATGGTAATATTGTATTATAGTATTAGATATTTCATTGATTAGATGCTGAAATGATCATAGTTTACCTTTGTGTTTTAAAAAAAAAAGTACCTTGTTATTCATTATTTTTTTTTCTCCTTTGCACAAGATATGGATGAGTGCAAAGAACCTGATGTCTGTAAACATGGGCAGTGCATCAATACGGATGGCTCCTACCGCTGCGAGTGTCCCTTTGGCTACATTCTGGAAGGCAATGAATGTGTAGGTGAGTAATAGATCGGTTTCTTCCATAGGGATTTTCCAAATTAGAAATTAGGCCATAGAGCATTCACACTAGGAAGTGTAAGTATCAGGATTGGGAAAGAAGTAAGTTTTGTGCGTTCATTCATGCATCATCCATCTCAGTACTAGTTGAACACCCCATGTCCCAGGCTCTGTGACCCAAACCAACATGTTTCTTCCTTGCATGGACCTTACATTCTATTGGGGAAGACACTGGACACATCCAAAGACATGGTGGAAAGGAAAAAATTATCATGTATTTTTTAAATTTTTAAAAAAATTAATGGTCATAATTTTATTCTTTCAATATGTAAAATACATTTATCCAGATTTTATTACATTTAGTAACGTGAAAGGCTATGTACACAGTGTAAACTCCTCTTGCTTTTGCTCTCTTATTAAAATTTCAAAGAATGGCTATACATGACCTTTGACCTCTTCATCCATACTAACACAAAATTGAATGCAAGTATTATGTCTGTTCCTCCAAAATTTCACCCACAACTATGACCATGAAGCGTAAGCAAGTTCCTTAGTCTTTCTAGGCCTTAGAATATCATATTATGCAAACAGACCAGCTTATTCCTAATTACCTTGCAGCTCTAAAAATCAATGATATTGTGATTTTTATGAACTCAAAAGAGATGTAATATTCTGGACAGTGAAATGCAATTTCATAGCAGAGCAAAAGCAAAGCTGTCAAAGTTTTCTCTTCAGAATCTTCAGTTAGTGCTCCTGTGTGCATGCTAAATGAGCCTGCTCGCCCAGTCTCTCTACCACAGCCTCTTGCCTTCACTGTTGGATTCAGAACCCAACAGAAGATGTAAACCTGAAGATAGTCCATTACTATTCCGTGTCCTAGAGAACTAAGATAGCAATGTTATTTCTCAAAAATTTCCGTTTCCCAAAGGAAGATACTCTCCCCCCAAGAGATGTATCGGAAGAACAGTCAGGATTCTAGGTGGCTGGCTTGGGAGGCATAGGTATTTTTTAGACCTCCTTGGTAAGACTTGTTCTCTCTCCACGGTTGTTTACAGGGATCATACCCTAAACATATTTCTTTCTAGCTTTTCTTCTGCCTAATGTAAGCCATCTGGTTTCAACAGAATCAACAAAAAAAATCTTCTTGAATCTTGATTTTATCCAGTGTATTAATTTTGCTTAACCTCTGGTCTCTCGTTTTGTGTAAGCTTTGTCTTCTATTTTATATCTGGCAAAAATCCATCATGTTTAAGACTTCTTGGAGAATGATGTAATGTAAGGCCAGACTGGAGATGTATTTCTAGCTTTATGTAAGTGAAAACTTTTGACTTGTGAGAGCAGCCTTGTTTTAACCCTTGGAGCATCTATTCCCGGTTGATTTAGCTCTTCATACATAATATGGGAGGCTGGAGAAGCTCAGGAGAAAAGCACTAGGAGGGCTGGAAGCCCAGATACTGTCACTGTTAGTGCCACTGCCACTTAGCAGGTCAAATTTCACAGCTGTAAATCTGTGGAGATAAGACATGTGCACTCCTTTCTTGTAAAGGCAGACTGAGGATAAGACATGGTGCCACAGATCGAAGTACCCCGATAAAGTAAGAGGGATTATTTGAGTCCAAGCCCATTTTTTGTCTTCATTCATCATGTTTTCAATGCACTCTTGGTCACTTGCAGATACTGATGAATGTTCTGTGGGCAATCCTTGTGGAAATGGAACCTGCAAGAATGTGATTGGAGGTTTTGAATGTACCTGTGAGGAGGGATTTGAGCCTGGTCCAATGATGACTTGTGAAGGTAAGCCTCTTTGCAGAATTACATGTTCTGATCATGGTTACATGTTCTGATCATGGAGACAGTAGTTGGCTGTACACTCAGGGTGTACAGAATAAAGAAACATCTAGGCCTGATGGCCCATACCATCATTCTCTTGGTTCATGGCACAAATTACACTGTATAATATGCAGATTTCTTGTTGGTGTCTCCTCACTACAAGTGTTTAGACGCAACTCCCGTCTTGTTTGCTACCTCCTTTCTTCCTTTCCATTTTCTCCTTCTTTCTCTTTCTTCATCTCCCATGCTCCCTCTCTTTTTCTTTTTTCTACTCATAGAAACATCTGCACAGTGACATAACCACCAACATCCTATACCCATCTGGGGCAATCATAACAAAAGAGGTTTTGTCTATACTCTGTAAGCATCTGCCAATATGCCTAGTAGGATAGTAGGATAGATATATGGAGAGAAGGGGAGGAGAGGAAGTGTCTAGAACAGTGGATCTCAAAGGGTGTTCCCTGGATCAGCCATCAGCATCACCTGGGAACTTGTAAGAAATACACATTTTCAGGCCTTATCCCAGACCTCCTGAATCAGAAACTAGAAGAGTGGAGTCTAGCAGTCCTCTGGGTAATTCTGATAGACAGTCGAGACCACTGGTCACAGAAGAGAATGAAGGTGAGGTAATAGTAGAGGATAAAAATGGTATGAAAGCGAGCTTTTCATTAGAAAACATGTCCTATCAATACCCACTGTCCTAGTTGTTGCTGAATCTTTAAAGGCTATGACTAAATATGATCTGGGGTCTCCCTGATATTCTCAGTCAGCATCGCTGGACTTAGAAAGAAACATGATAATCAAGATGGTCTGTTTTAACCCTGATTTTCCAAAACATATTCTGCTGGTTCCAAACTATGGAATCTATAGAAATCACTTCCACCTACTAATGGTAAAGTCACTCCTGTGTAAGGTTATAACTTGGGCATCAGTGTGAACTCTCCAAAGTGTAAAATTATTCAGAACACCATTTGCTTGGGCACAAGAATCACTGTGATTTCACAGGAGCCTCTTTTCTATGGGGAAGGGGAGGTGGTTAGCAATATTGGATGGGTCTGCGTCTGTTTTGACTGCCATTGACTTGGCAGTTGTTTTGGCTGAATGGGGTAAAACTGATTCGCACTCTATGTGACTTTAGGAAATGGCAAGTGGTCAGCTTGAGACTTCAAACCCAGAATTTCAGAAATGCTTTCCTATATGTAGGGTGGTCTATAATTTCTCATCCACCCAAATACATTAATAATTATACCAGGACGATAAGCCAGAACGGGGACTGTGCTAGGAGAACCAGGGCCCACCATCCCCTTGCCTATACCAAGTATAAAATAACCAACTCATGATTCTTTGAAAACCAGAGATTGCTTGGTGCAGCCATGTTGATGACAATGAAGCATTTCAACTTTTGAGAATAATAGACTTTATTTTTGGTTGATGCCCATGATCCATTATTTTCTTGCTCCCTTCTACTGCAGATATAAACGAGTGTGCCCAGAATCCTCTGCTCTGTGCTTTCCGGTGTGTAAACACTTATGGGTCATATGAATGCAAATGTCCTGCTGGATATGTTCTGAGAGAAGATAGAAGGATGTGCAAAGGTGAGACATCCGTGTTAAAGGTCATCTAAACTGGGGGGCTCTCACTCTATCTATGATGGGAAATGTCCCACCAAAGCTTCTATCAGTAGAGAAAAGCTGGGAATCAGAGAAATCTGCTATAGTCCATGGACAATATGGGGGGGTCATCATTGCCCATAGTATGATAATATTAAATAATATTTTTAAAAATCCCCATCACTAAGGGATGTTATATTCCAAGAGTGGGGGTAGCATATGGAATCTACTTTAGTTAAATAATTTCCATTAAAAATGCTTACCAAATACCCGCAATTACTGTGGCTCTGGACTAGGCTGTGCTATACAAAGTTAGGTAAATCACGGGGCTCCTTGAAGAGCACTCATTTGCTCCTCCAAGGTCTTAAATGAGCAGCTACTTGTTCTCTTCAGATGACTTAAATAGGATTTTTCTTGAAGGTGAACAGATTTCCTAACTAAGAGCTCTACAACACATGCAGGATTAAGTCCAAATTTCTCAGCTCAGCCCACGTAAAGGAGAAAGATAAAGAAAGGGAAATGCAATAGAACAATAAGGGATGAGGAAGAACCAGGAGAGAATATGATATTTGTCAGTGTTTGTCTTTTCCTCAAAGTGTACAAACTGAAGTTTTCATTATACAATGATTATTCTAGTTATATTAATAATAACTTAATCATATATTAATATTACATAAATTCATATTATGTTATTATAGCTGTTATATAATGGAAGCTTTGGCTTATTGTACTATATTGTAATTATAGTGCTGTTTTAATTATTATCTTATGAAAGTTTTATAGAAAATCTTTTTAGGTGAATTCATCAAAAAGAATTAACAATCACACTTCCTGCCTTTGAAGAGGTTATCAGCTAGTTAGGGAATAATTTCTTCACCAAGTTCAAAGGTGGGAAGAAGACTCCTTCCCAATCTTAAGAGGCCAGTGCCCACTGTACAAAAGAAAACAGGTTAACACTGAAATAAGTGTAAATGAACATTGGTTACTTGATACCATCTCATGCTTAAAAGGCAGGAAGTTAATGCAGCTTCTTTTATAATTCACGCCGCACGTTCCTTCCAGATGAGGACGAGTGTGAAGAGGGCAAACACGACTGTGCTGAAAAGCAGATGGAGTGCAAGAACCTCATTGGCACATACATCTGCATCTGTGGGCCCGGCTATCAGCGGAGACCCGACGGAGAGGGCTGCGTAGGTAAGCGAGGCCCAGCCCAAGGAGCTTCGAGTGATTCGAGTGACAAGGGACAGAAGGGACTTGGAGTCTGAGTCCCTGGGGGCAATGTGTTCTTGGCCAGAGCCATCTTCCCTCTCTTCTCTCATGTCACAGTTTCCCTTGGAGAGCCCCTGGCCTCTTGCTTATCTCTGAGTTCCAGACGCACCGTTATTCTCTGCCTCCGAGCAGGCCTTTGTCTACCTGCTTAGCCCATGTTGCTGCCAGGATTCAGCACCAAGTGTTTCCTCTCTTTCTTTCCTTTACTCCTTATACTTTTTGTTGTTTCAGGGTAAGTTCTCTTCACCACATTGGAATGTCTTTCTGTTGTCCCAACTTTGCTGTTAGTACCCTGACACTGAATGACAGGTGCCTGGTCCCTCTGAACCAGGAGTAGCATTAAACCAGCGGGATCTTCCTCCAGAGAGTCCGTTCTTGTCTAGAGCGGGGTGCAGGCACTGGCATTTTTGCAAGCTTCCTAGGTGATTGTAATGTGGATTCTCCACTGAAAACCACAGCTCCACACCAGAGATGGGCAAAGCCGAGGGCCAAATCCAGCCTGCCAGCCGGCCGCCTATTTCTGTAAATTAAGTCATGTTGCAGCATAGCTATAACCATTCATTTAGACATTGTCCTTGGCTCTTTCATGCCACAATGGCAGAGCTGAATAGAGTGAAGGCAACAGAGACCATATGGCCTGCAAAACCTACAATAGTTATTATATGTAATATAGTAATACTATAATATTACTACAATTTAGAGTAAAAGCTTCCCGACCTCTGGTTTGAAGTCGATACCGGAGAAAATTATTAGAAAGTTCCCACATGCTTCTTTTTCATTTTTAATAATCAGTGACACCAGAAAAAGAAATCTTATGTTGTCAGTCAAGAAGCTTAAAAACCTCATCATCTCCTTACTCGGTAAAACACAGAATTAAACAGTAATTAAAGAGCAGACTTTAAAAGCACAGAAAAAGTATTTGGATGTAGGAGCACACACTAGCTCGGGGGTTCTCAAACTCAGCTGCCCACTGGAATCACTTGAATTCAGGTCCCATTCCAGATGCTCTAATTTAATTGGTCTGGGAATGGTGTGGGCATCAGGAGTTTAAGCCTGTTTCAACAGTACTGTAGCTGTCACCTTCCATCTCTGCCTAATGAAATCCCTGCCTCCGGGGCTCAGAGCTATTCTGCGTGGGGTGCACCTAAGCAAGTCTATTTATGATCTTTCTAAAAAATCATCAGATAATTCTAAGAATCTGCAGCTTGTTTTAACGCTTTTTTTTTTTAAAACTGGGAGACTAGATTGATTATTTCTCAATAATTTTGTTGAAGTATTACAATAAACGTAATCTATGTTGAATTGGAAGATTACATGTAGACCAATTCTCAGGTCAAAGTGACCCATCGAGGACATTATTCTGATGAAGTATTATAATATTTCTTTAATGTGCAATGTCCTTTTTTTCCCTTCACTTGAAATAATCCTTTGGGAATCCTTTTTATGGATATAAACTGTATAATTTTATTAAGTGAAAAATGTATGTGTACACACAATGCCATCGTCTACGTTTAAGTATATCAAAATGCCATCAAGTATGTTTCTTAAAGGACAGAGGTACACACACACACACACACACACACACACACACACACAAAATGTATTTGCTTGTATGTGCCGAATCCATTTCTAGGATACATGGGAAACTGGCAGTAACACAGGGTTGTCTCCTAGGACGGGAGTTAGGTGGCCGAGGAAGAGGGGAGGAAGGGGCACTTTTGCTGAATACTTTATACATTTTGAATTGGGAACCACATGAGAAGGTTATCTATTCACGGACAAAATTTAAAAAAGAAAGACTCCATCCTTGTGCAGAGGGGTAGGATGACTGCTCTTGTGTTTGCTCTTGCCACGAAACCCCACAGATGAGAATGAGTGTCAGACCAAGCCCGGCATCTGCGAGAACGGGCGCTGCCTCAACACCCGGGGCAGCTACACTTGCGAGTGCAATGACGGCTTCACCGCCAGCCCTGCTCAGGACGAGTGCCTCGGTGAGTACACACAACGGGATGCTTTTGCAGCCCCGACCATCATGCTGGGATGCTTGTCACTAGATCTCTGATCTGAAATAACAGAAACTGTTAAAATTTGAGGCAGGTTCCTATTTTGGAAATGACCTAATGACTGCTTGTCCTTGGGACTCAGCACCAGCCTGCAGTTGAATTCTTCCTTTGCTAAATGTATCAATGAATCACTTGTTTGGAATTTCTTTCTCCGCTGCCTTTTAAAGCTCTTGGTGCTGAGGATCCGTTTCCATGTGTTTTTCTGCTCCTCTCTCTCGATAGCATGACTACTCCTCCGTATTTCTGGGAGCAGAGAGAGTTGTAACC
Organism: Ailuropoda melanoleuca; assembly: GCF_002007445.2. Classification (NCBI taxonomy): domain Eukaryota; kingdom Metazoa; phylum Chordata; class Mammalia; order Carnivora; family Ursidae; genus Ailuropoda; species Ailuropoda melanoleuca. Next base: position 57,296,724 of record NC_048222.1, read on the forward strand.
TTGCGTGGGCCACTTACTGAATTTCTTGTCTTGTTTCCCTCAGACGTCATCCTTTCTCTCTTACTGCTGCTTCCAGCTTTCCCTTCTCGCTTCTTCTCATCCAGGGTAAAGTGTTACATCCTTTTTGGGTTTTATGTTTGACCAAATTCTTAACACCTTCTTATGTTCATGAAATTCCCTAAAATCCTCTTTGCCACATGACGTCCCTTCCAGACAACCGGGAAGGGTACTGCTTCACGGAGGTGCTCCAAAACATGTGTCAGATCGGCTCGAGCAACAGGAACCCTGTCACCAAGTCGGAGTGCTGCTGTGATGGAGGGAGAGGCTGGGGCCCCCACTGTGAGATCTGCCCTTTCCAGGGCACTGTGGCCTTCAAAAAACTCTGCCCCCATGGCCGAGGATTTATGACCAATGGAGCAGGTATTTCCTTTCGTTCTGATTTATGAACAGTGGAACAGGTAATTCACTTATGGTCCAAAAATACTTGCAGGGAATCTGCTTGTTTGTTTTATGAAAAACAGTTGAGAATATGGAATCTAGAGTATGGGCTTAGGCTGAGTTGCCTGGTTTACGTCAACCGAAACCCTTTATTATGGTATTTTAGACGTTCAAGGCCAGGTGGCCGAAGCTGTGTGTGCTTGGGTTCCTGCCTCTGCATCACAAGGGGTCCCCAACTTTTTAAACAGAAGT